>NC_138053.1:55944817-56656692 GCF_964194185.1 Rhinolophus hipposideros
TTAGAGTTGCAACCCAAACAGGAGGTCAGTAGGACTATAAAAGTTATTGTAATTCTGAGGAGGGCTCACAAAAATTCTATCACTTTTCTTATTCCCCAGGTAAAGGTGGTTGGCAGTGCGAGTTAATTTAAAAAATTCACAAAACTAAAGACATGTAGATCCCCCTTCTTATTCCCATCCTTACCAAATACAGAAATACAAATAAACAAACAAACATAAAAAAATACCTAGTCTGGATGTTACTTTCCTCGAGGTTTTTTTTAAGTGCAGTTGAAAGCTGCATCCTATGAGAGAAAAAAAGCTTGTATTACAAAACATGGATAACATTTATGGTACACCGAAAAGAAAATTTAAAAATATGACAAGTTAAAGATTGTTTTCTCTTTAAATATAACGTGAAATAAAGTAGGTTTTAAAACAATATTCTATGGGAAATACTTTGATAAATAAGTCACAGAAATATGAAATAACACTAAGATGGATGGTGGTGCTACATTTGGTTGTGCATTGCTGATTGCTGAGGCTGAGGGGTGGAATAGACCTGAAATCCAGCCTGAGCTTTGTTGTGCAAGCCACCTTGGTGCCGGCTGGGAAGAAGCAACAAGCTTTAAGGCACTACATAGCAGATTAATAAGGACCTGAAGTGGAAAGAGTTTGGGAATACAAAGCCATACTTTAAACTTTAAAATATGCCTTTATACAAACAAATTCCATAAATCACTTTTAAATTCAAATCACTAATAAATAAGTAATAAAAAGGCAATCAATTCAGCAATATTAGAGCTATTCCCTTCTGTCACACACAAAAAATTTGCTTAATTAAAAGGAGTTATCTTAATAGCTTTAAAGTCATCTTAGTTAAAAAAATACCATCTACATAATGAGCCAGCATGAGATGAAGTAAAATGCTAACTACCAGAAGCGATTAAAAGCACTTTAACTACTTTTAAATTAAATGTATGAAGAAATTCATCTGGAAAGGCCAGAAATAAAAGAAAGTAATTTTAAAAGACATTCACTTAAGTGAGATTATTAATTCAGGTCACAAAGTCTGTAAGAGACCATGTTTATCTTATTAATAACTGTATATCAATACCTAGCAATCACTCAAACATTTGTTGAATGAATTTTAAAATAGAGATGCAAAACTTACAATTAAAATTATGTTATTTGAACTTCATAATTCTTTTACTCAATTAACAGTTACGGGAATAAACGAGTCTATGTAATCCTTTCAAACCCTGAATGGGATTTAACCTCATACTTCCATTGTTTAGATGGACATTTCCTTATTAACCCTATCTTATGTAACTTCTTCAAATGAAGCATTCATGAATGATGCAACATTTCTCTCAGGACTCAAAATATGTGTGACCATTACCTAATCATCATTTGGCTTGATTAATTCATTTAGACTAAAATATTTTTTACACCTCAAGCCATACCCATTTTCATTCACTTCACAATGCTTATACCTAAAATGTAATAATTACCTGTCTAACGCAAGGTTTTTCATTTCAAAAGCAACTTTCACCTCTTCAATTTCATTTTCCAGGTCTTCAATTTTACTATCAAAGAAGCATGAACATAGAATTTCAGCAATATCAGAAAAAGTCACTATTGGAATAAATATATACACCTTTGAAAAAAGTAAAATGTGTCTATCTAAATAAAAGAATTCTACAGGCTCACCACACCAATGCATTTACAGATTTGGTAAACTGATGCCTTCTGAGGTACTTTTGATAAGTATCTTATTAAGCGTTGATGCCAAAAGTGCTAATATGATCATTCATATACATATAAATCTACATCCCACATCAACAAGTTCTCAATACATGCATGACAAATTTCTTGGAAAAATAAAGTGGAAAAGAATGTTACAAGATGGATATTATTAAATCTTAGTAAAAACCACACATAAGACTTTAAATATGACATACGTTTCAATTTGCTTTTCTGGAATGATTTCTTCTGGAGTTTTTTCTTCATCTACAAATAAATAATTTTTTTGAAATCAACATTTTAGAACAGCACTGTCCAAAACAAATATAATGTAAGCCACAAACGGAAACCAAGTATGCAATTTTTAATTTCTAGTTTCCACATTACAAAAATAAAGAAACAAGTAGAAATAATTTTAATATAGCTTATTTGACTCAATACATTCAACATTGCATCATTTTAACGTGCAATCAATTTAAATTAGTAATGAAATATTTCACAATCTTTTCTTCTGTATTTTACATTTATAGCCCTTCTCAATGAGGACTAACCACATTGCAAGAGTTTGTTAAATGGAGCTAGTGGCTACCATACTGGACAGAACAGTTTTAGAATGATAGAATTTATTTTAAAAAGGAGTACAAAATGTTGAACAAGTTCAATATCAAACGAAATCAACTGTATGTCTATATTAGCATACATATAAGAGTTTGTGCAGAGTGTGAAAATTGCCTAAGTTTAAACATGGATTCAGGTGAAGTCACTCACACATCTATGAGGTCCCTTGTTTTTTCTCCACCACAATTCTTGATTCAACCTAATGCACTATCTGGTTTCATTCTTTAAGCTTATTTCATGAAGAAAAGATTCACCAAAACCTATCTTTGGTGAATAGCTGGTTATTACTTTAGGAAGGCAAACCCTTTATTTTACACTTGGTCCCAAAGACTTCTGGATTAGTAATTTTAAAAGATAAATTTAATTTTTTTCTATGTTTAGAATCGAAAATTGTTACTCATGTCTGTATAAGCTGATTTCCCTTCTGCCTCTCATGCCTATAATCCAGTGCTTCTCAAAGTATAGGTCTCAGATCACTTGCTTAACAAGTATTTGATCTGCTAATTTAATCAAGTTGTTGGTAGCAATTTCTATGACTCCTTCAGCCCACAGGGATTTCCCAATTATCTGATCAGTAGAACTTAACTGTCTGGCGTTGTTATTTAGTTATTTTACCGCTATTTCCTGAGTCCCTAACTAGTTCCTGAGGGCCAGGGCAAGCCTGTTTTTTGCCTTCTTACATGGTATAGTACAGCTTTATGCTGCCACTCGCTACAAAAATAATTTTTTGTAATGTTGATTTTCTTTTCCTTAGAGTACTGTTCATCATCAAACTCACGTACTCGCATCAACCATTGATTTATATTCCAAGAGTTGTTGTTTTGTTTGTGCTCTCAGCCTGAAAACAGATAAAGAGAAGAGAAAGTCATATATTTATTGAGTATCGTCATTACTGTATGATAAAGCAACTCATCTTTTTTGGAAGCTAATGGAACAAAATGAATATAAAGAAACAGCATTAACGTTTTCTAGTTTGGCCTCATTTTATTTAAAATGGGTGTAAAGAACTTTAAGGCCTCAGAGGAAGACAACAAACTGGAATACAATGGGAAAACAGCATCTGTGAGGAAAAGTTAAAATTTTGATTTTTAATTTTATTTATAAATTAATTAATAGGCCACACTGCAGTGGAGCTTAATGAGAACTGCTACACAAAGAACTAGATCAAAATGGGGAAACCTACAAACACTGTAATGAGTTACAACCAGATTGTAACCTCAGAAGATCCAGAAAAACAACAGACAGTAATCCTTGGATAGATAAGTGATTCATATGGCTTCTTAGTTGTCTTATGAGTCCACTTACTTCAAAATCATATATAAAATAAGCAGAAAAGCTATGGATAAAATGATAGTTATAAGCCGTACTTACAATGTTTCATATTTACATGGTAGTTTCATAATTCTGAAACTGTTTACTTTGTGCCTTTGAAACCAATAAGAAGCTAAGAAACATTAGATAAATTTCTAAAGCTCCATAAGTTTCTCAGGTTTCAAAATTCCAAATGAAAAGAGCAATTTCTTAGATGTTAAGTAGGCATGCATTTGATAAGACACATTTACCATTCCAAAGCAATGGTAAAGGTAAAATACAGTCACAATGCTTCTTTTTAAAAATTCCCTTGTGATTTAGAACACAATCTGCAACTTTTTCGGTAAAGGACCAAGTAACAAATACTTCAGGCTTTGGGAGTCAGATGGTCTTTGTTGCAACTACTCAACTCAGTCCTTGTAGCAGGAAAGCTGCTTCAAAAAGCCTCTACTTAAGGACACTGAAATTTGAATTTCATAGAACTTTCACGAGTTATTAAATATCCTTCTCGTGATTTTCCCCCCTAAAACCCTAAGACATAAAAACTATCCTTAGCTTGAGGGGCTACATAAACAGGCAGTAAGATGGACTTGGCCGAGGGTTGTGCTTTGCCCACTGGCTTACAAGATTGACGGCCCTTTTCATCAAATCCCCTAGCAACTGCTTAGTGGAAAAGTATAAACATCGCCCTTTTGGTAGAAAATACAGCCAACAAAGCTTCTGGACTGAAAAGGGTCATAGCTACAAAAGCAAGGGGAGGGGCACTCTCCGTCCAGTAGCTCGGGGCGTGCATGCGCCCCATAACCCGCCGGAAAACCGGGGCCCCGGGCACTGCGCTACACGCTGGCCCCCGAGCATCCCATTTAACTCAGCAGAGAGCAACTCCGCCAGGAGGGTCATCTTGTCTCTCCTTTTCGAAGATGAAGAAAGGGGATTAAGGAGTTTAACTGAATGCTGCAGTCGTTCAGTCTGAGTCTAAATCCGAACCATTCCGGCCACACGTAGAGGAAGGCGGAGCCCTTAGCCACAGGCGCACTCGGTTCCGGCCGAGCGGGCCACAAGAAACAACCTGAGCAGCAGGGTCGTATGGTCCTTGGGACGCGCCGCCTGGCCGCCCGCGACTGACGACGGCCCGCCTTCCCCCACGGAGTCCGCGGGCTCGGCGGCAGCTGGCTCCTCGGACGGCTTCTCCATCTGGCTGGCGCTGGGAAATAGTGCGTAGGCTCTGCAGACGCCGTTTCCAAACGGGCCGCTTTGCCCGCCACTAAGCTGACGCCCGGAAGGCGTCCGAGAGCGGTCTCGTCCCGCCCCGCCCCTTCCGCGCTGTAGCCCCGCCCCTCCCATCGTGGTTTTTTTTTTTTTTTTCGGGTCCCGGGTTTACTGCTGTCATTTTTATCCTGGCTCTACCGGTTGAAATTGTTACAAACTACTAGTAAAAAAAGTTCGAAGACCTTCAAGCGTCAGCTCTGTCGAGTGTGCTGGGCTAGAAACTGGGCTACAGCTGTTGGGGACACTGCCCGGCTGCCGGGAACTTCAACCCTGAAGGTAAAACCCGGACATAAAGGCTCTTTTCAGGCGTGGCGCTGGGTCTGGAGGTCTCTGGGACAGCCATTTTTTGACCCTTCTTGGCACTCCCTTTCCATCTGCGGCCTTGGAAAATGCTCGGTAGGATGGGAAAAAGAAATATTAGAGGATTGGAGAGGAATATTAGAAAACAAGTAGGACCCCTTGTTTGACCGAGAAACAAGTGGCCCAAATTCAGAGATACCCACGGCCCCTTATGAAGCCGTGCAGATACTTGAACCCCAGATTTCTGGCGTGAAATTCCGCTGTCAGTAATATTCGCACTCGTAACCGACTTTGATGCTCCCAAGAGTCAGCTTGTTGATCCGGCAGGTTACAGTTGAGCTTTCTCACCTGGGCAGTGAGCTGGTAGAGGAGAAAATGCAAGACAAGTGCCTGAGAGTTGTTTTTCATTATGGATGGTGGTGTAAGCACACTGACCTGGTGGCACAAGCACAGCACCTCGGACTTCTTTGAACAAGAGATGAGCATTTCCTGCAATAGTTTCCTCTGAATTATACTCCATCACACAGTGCTCCCCCTTTCTTCCTCTCCATAATCAAAGTAATACAGCTCCTGGGAAAAGTTAGACTCAAAATACACAGTGGGATGTAAAATAAGATGTTAGGTTTGCCACTCCTACCCCCAAACTACTGGCAGAACATTTTGCCTTTCGTTTTTTGATTTACACAAACGTGATCCTGTCCTTTTCCCACTTCACTTTATCCAGGACGTCTTCCAGTATCTCACATCAGTCTCATCCTTTTACTCAGTAGTTGCCTATCAGGTGTCCACTGAGCAAATTTGGGACAAAGACAAAGCAGTTCTCCAATGTGAGCAAGCACCAGAATCATGGGAAGGACTAAACAGATTGCTAATGCCTAGGTTACTGAATTGCATTTCTGACAAGTTCTAGGTGATATTGATATTGCTGGTCTCAGAGGACACTTTGAGAACCACTGAAGTAATGGATGCTAACAATTTTTAAAAATCCCAAGTAAACAAAAAAGTGCAGGTGTGGGTGGGGAGCTGTTCTTCAGAGAATGTCCAATATCTCGAAGGGATAATAGAATTACATTACTACCATCATGCCACTCCTCATGAGATAAATGATTCAGAGCAAGTGCCATTAGCGGATACTAACACTAAAAAGAGAACCGCATCTTTATAGCAAGCTGTACCTGATAGTTACCACCTTAACCAGATGACCAAACTTGGTATTACCAGCAGTTTAACAATCTGATAGGAGACTCCAATACGACGCATAAGTTATGCAAATCACCTGTATTTTTGCCAAAATGCATAAACTGAAATTATGATGAAACAGATAATAAATCTAGAATGAGGGACAATCTATAAGACAAGTGTCTGAGTCATTGCATGTCCATGCCTTGAAAAACAATTGAAAACAAAAAGCGGGGCAAAACAAATGAATCTTGATTGGACCCTGAACTGGAAAACAGTTCATAATTTTTAGAACAATTGAGGAACTTTGAATATGTAGTGCATATTACATATGGAGTCGTTAATTTTCTTAGTATGATAAAGATTATGGTTATGAAGGAAAATGACCTTAATTGTTATGAGACAAAATGATGAAGTATTTTTAAGGAGACATCTTGACACCAGTAATTTACTTTCGAATGGCTCTGAAAAAGAAGAGGAATATATGCATGTGCGAGCACATGTGTAGATAACACCCCCACACTTTTCTCTCTCTACAGTTATAGTTTAATATTTTCCTACATAAATCACTAGAATTATGTTACTTACAAGGAATTAAATCTCTTCTTATGTCCATGGAATATTTACAGAAGTCAATCAAGTACTTATCCAGAGAAAACATTAACGTTTCAAACAGGCTTACAGACTACATTTCCAATGAAATTAAAAAATCACTAACAAATGTCTGGCAAAAAATTTTTAAAAGATACTTAGAAAATAAGCAGTTAAATCATCTCCAGATTAAAAAGGACCACAAGAAAAATTATGACTTAACCAGAAGCTGATGAAAAGGACTTCAGAAACAAGTTATTTCAGAGGAAAATGTATAAAGGATTTTATTACTAAAATACAGTATTTAACTTAAATTAGAATATAACCAAAAGAAAAACCAATGGTGAGAATTACATAAAAGCTAAAACTACAAAATAAAGGTGGTAGAAATGATAACACCAAAAATTGGTTCTTTCAAAACAAAACCCTCCTGGGCAAGTCTGATTAGAAAACAAAAGTAGTATCAGTAAAGAGAAAGAAGATAGAACTATAATAAAATAATGAGATCACACACCTCTATAGCTATACTTTAAAAAATCTGAAATGGATGGTTTTCTATTAGAGGAGGGAAAAAATCCCTAAAAGACCAAGACCATAGAAAACTACCATTTTAAGCAGGTACAGGCCAAATGACTGTACAGTTTAATTTAGCTGGTTCTCAATGAATGAATAAGGAAATATATATATCATGAGCAAGAATTCATTCCACTTTAGGAAACCTCTAATATGGAATATTACATCAAATTAAAAAAAAACAAAAACACCTCTTGATATCATAGCTGAAAAAGTAAATGAAAATTCTGCAGCCTTTCCTGTAACAGGAATAGAAAAGTACCTGAAATATCAAGATAGTTTAAAGACTAACAGCAAAAATAATAAATGGTCAAAATATGTAAGAGATGTCCAATCCAGGAATAAGACAGGGATCTATCTATTATCAATTCTAATACAATAAATACTATAAACCTTGAGAAAATAAAACTTTTTGGATTTAAGTCTTGGAAAACACTACCGTGTTTCCCCCAAAATAAGACCTAGTCTGACAGTCAGCTCTAATGCGTCCTTTGGAACAAAAATTAACATAAGACCCGGTCTTATATAAGACCCACCCCGTGTTATATTATACCCGGTCTTATGTCATATAAGACCCGGTCTTATAGTAAAATAAGACCGGGTCTTATATTAATTTTGCTCCAAAAGACTCATTAGAGCTGATTGTCCAGCTAGGTCTTATTTTCGGGGAAACACGGTAAAAAGAAAATTGATGTCAGCTAGAAAAGAAAAATACAACTATCAATAAAACTAGAAGTGGAAATTATATCCTATTCACAACAGTGACAAAAAACCATAAACCCAGTAATAAACTTGACAACTAAAGTGCAGCAATTACATAATTAAATTCTAACATTGTATTTAAGGGCATGCAACAAGCCTTGAGGGAGAAAAATGCTTCTGGATGGGAGGGCAGTACATCAGGCCATCCTAAACTGATATATAATGTAGTCAAAATCTCAAAAGATTTTTGGTAACTGACATAACTTTAAATTTATGTGTTTGAAATTCCCCCATATTTGAAAAATAGTGGATAACTATTGCCAGGTAATGTTTTACATTATCACAGGAGAAAACAGATCAGGGAACAATAGATGGGCTCTGATGTTTCAATTCATTTGGACAAGGATGATTTTAATCATGATACTGGTACTGGCATGAATAGGCAGTCATCTGGAAATAGGAATCCTACCTCATACTACAGAGATTATAGATCTAAATGGGAACAGTTTTTAATTTTAGGAGTTATTTATGGTTTGGGGATAGAGTTGACCTTAATAATGAAACTCCAAAAGCAACTACAGAAAAAAATAGATTGATAATATAAAAACTTAAGGTGTCTGCATGGCGAAAGACAGCATAAACAGGGTGAATGACAAACTGGGAAAGCCTTACATATTGATGTTAGTAGACAACAAAAATTTCAAGTAGCCATTAGAGTATAAATTAAAACAGCAAACAAGGTGGAATATTTGCCAAATTCACAGAAATTTAAGGAAATGATTAGTTTTGGCAAGACTGCAGAGAAAACCAGTTTTGTACACTGCTTGAGAAAGCACCTGTGAGAACAGTTATCTTTGGAAAACCGTGTTCATTAAAAAAAGAAAAAAATACACGGTATTTTAATATTTAAATAGCATTGTCTGTAAGGGCAAAAAAGCAATCTGAATGTCAAGAATAGGAGAATGATTGAATACATTATACTATGGAACGTAATATTCAAGTACAGGTAAGGCCTATACATGTTGAAAGGAATTGCTAAGTATGTAGAACAATCCCATTTTTTTTTTTTTATTATTGGGGAAGGTGAACAGGACTTTATTGGGGAGCAATGTGTACTTCCAGGACTTTTTTTTTTTCCAAGTCAAGTTGTTGTCCTTTTAGTCTTAGTTGTGGAGGGCGCAGCTCAGCTCCAGTTGCTGTTGCTAGTTCCAGGGGGTGCAACCCACCATCCCTTGTGGGACTCAAGGAATCGAACTGGCAACCTTGTGGTTGAGAGCCCACTGGCCCATGTGGGAATCGAACCGGCAGCCTTCGGAATTAGGAGCACGGAGCTCCAACCGCCTGAGCCACCGGGCCGGCCCCAGAACAATCCCATTTTTTAAAACACAATTTATGTGAATATCTGTCTATGTTTATAGAAATCATGGAAAGATACATTCCAAACTTGTTATAATTCAGGTGGATGGGATTGAGATGTACGCGATATGGGGGAGGGGTAAAATAAATTTAAGATACGTTTGTTTCGAGGAGCCTGTTTTATTAACCAATAAACAAAAGTAAAGTTTAGAATATCGAGTTCTTATTTTCCCAAGTGAAAAAATTGAGACTAACTACAGGTGGTAATTTAAGAAATAGTGGTAAAAGTAGATTACTTAGAATTATGACAGCAACCACCATAAGAAACAGAAAACGGAACTAGGGATGAGGTAGCAGACTTAAGTAAAACAAGGCAGCAGATACTCCAAGATGACTGGGCTTGAATGCAGTGTGCCCTGTGGAAGTAAGGGTTTTGAATGCCTTCACCTCAGTAATTCATACTAATAAAGTAAAAGCCAGGTACATAAAACAAGAACCATATAAGCAACAATAACTATATTAGTTGGGTCCCCAGGTTAAGTGAAAGCACTTTTTAAAACATTCTATATTCCCCACCATATCTTTAAGACAACTTTTAGGGTATCCTAGAATAGGAAGTAGCCACATTCAAATGAGTTATGGTGTGAGAAGTAAAAATGACTTGCAACTTTATTAAAAGTAAGTAAATGTAACATAATAATATATACAAATAGCACATGGTGCCAACTTTATTTGCAGATTATTACAGCACTTCAATTCAAGTTTACAAGTTACACCTTTGCCACGGCCTTGGCTAAATCTTGAACTAATGCAGAATTCAGCTGCGCTAGAGTGCTGATCTTAGCCTGCTTAGATGTGGAGTACTTGTTCTTGATAGTCTGGAAGAGAAAAACAAAGTAAGGAATAGAGGAAAAAAATAAGATCCCGCGGTATAGAAAGTCACATGAAACATCCTTAAACTCCTTAAAAATAAGCTATGCACTTGTGGCATGAAAGTCTTATTTTCACTTTTCTCCCCAACATCCTAGTGCTACTGATTGACTTACCATGTGCTTTGTAAGCCCACGATTCACCATGACAATATTCTTAGCCAGGTGTTGCATAACAAGAAGAAGTGATTCTTCAGTGTATGACAGGTAATGCTGTAGAGTTGGCGTCTAAGAACAAGAGTTAACGTTAAAAATGCTCATCAACAATGGTTTTCATAAAGTTTCTAGAGTAGGGTAGGGAGATGGATATTGTATGACTGATTATTAATTGAAATTTAAGACAAGCTTATTCCCCGTGTGTTCTTTCATGCTTTTCTAGGCTCATGTGCTTAGATGTATTATACATTAATGTGCTCATACCTATGCACTTTTGTAATTACTGACTTGCCCACACCAAAGTTAGACTCCAAATTCCTTGAAGGCCACTTTCTCATTCAGAGTTTTATTCCTAGGGCCTAGGGTAGCATATGGCACTTAGAAATATTTGTTGGATCAATGAATATGAATGAACTATTATGTCATACGACCTGCTTGAAATTCTCTAAGGAGTAGCAACTACTCTGCCTTTCTCAAAGGGATATAGAAAGATGAAATTAGGTAACGAAATGAAAGCGTTCTATGAATACATCACAAAGTAGGTATTATTTTTAATCACTCCCTCAGTGGATGTCATTTTTTGGAACCATTTGAATTGCTTTTAATGAAAACAGTTCTGTGTTCAGGCAAACACTATTTACAATGTAAACGCTTAGGGCAACTTAGATTTGTGGGGCAGAGCTTACCCATTCACCATTATCAAGAATTTTCATTGCTAAACAAAAAGCTCCTGCTGCAATCTGAGAAGGAGGAAAGTGCACCATATCGTAGTCCAACATAGTTAGTTCCATCAGATATTTGGCCAAAGTATGTTGCTCCACATCAACCTGGAACAAAACCCACACACAGGTCACTGAGCTTTTCTGTCTGAAAATTCTGCTTTGGCAATAACCTGCATGCCCGTAACTATAACTTAAAATGTTTGTCTAGAAACTCTCAGGTGCAATTGCCCATGGAATGCCTTAATAATACTAATATACAGCCTGATTAGAAATAATTGTTTATCTCTTCCCTGTGAAGTTAGGTATATAAGTCAGTTGAATTAGATCTGTTTGGTCAGCAGTATTCTCTAATGTACCATAGCAAAGGTTTCTGAAGAAATCGATACCTCTCCAATCTTAGATGCTCTCCGAAGGAAATGCAGAGGTAGAGGGCGACCCAGACTAAAATTTAAAGCTTTTAGTATCTTCATTTCCATCTGTCTGATTTGGAGCTTAGTGTAAGTGTTGTCAGTCACAAAGGCAAAGTCCCCGATTTCTGGAGGGTACATTTCTTCATATTTGCTCGCAATAAACATGCCAGTGACACCAACCAGCTGCAACATTTTCTTGGGCACACAATTATTCTGCAATGGGAATTTCAACTGGTTGAATAAGTAATACATATTTGAAAAAGGAGACACAGAGCTGTGAAGGTAAAGTGAAAAAGACATACTCACATAGCAAAATCTCAGTGACACCCTATCCCCCAAAACAGATTTTAGTTGAAAAAGTCTGTATCTTATGACTCAGCTAGGACCCTGGAAGGGAGAATACTCAATTACTGAATTATGCTCACCTGCATGAACCGATCAATAATGGAAACAGTCATGTACATGGTCTCCTGCAGTAACCTGAATTTCATTTGAACCTGCACTAGCCAATCAATTAGGATGGCTCTCATATTTCCAGTGACTTCTCGACCCAGTAGGTATTTTGGTCTGACTGCTTGTTCTTCCTGCAAAAGAAATGCTGATTATCATTAGAAGCAAGTTTCCAATGTGACATTTCTGACCAGAAATATTAGTGACCACAGAACAGCTCTGGAGCATTTAGAATCTCTAATAGTCTTTAACACAATTATTCATATGGTCACTACAAACAGCTCTTATCACTGAAGAAAGCAGAAAAACATTAAGTAGGACAGTGTGACAGGTTTTTCATATTGGCAGATCTTATATTCAATTTACTATCACCGCTACTGATCCAGACCCTGTACCCATTTCTTCCCAAATAAAGAAATCACACTATCATCTCCCATCTTTTCACCTAAGTTTCTATATCCAGACCCAGAGACTTATGAAGTAGAGAAGAATAGAAGTGCTCTCAGATCTGCTGGAACCCACATGCTACCACTCTCCTGCTCCAAGACACCATAGTTAAGAAGAGGGAACTCAAAGTCAGAGGTTGGTCCTGGCCAGGAAGTCTTGCAGGACAGTCCTGTAGAAAATGGAGATGCCCCACAGAAACAAGCAGGAGACTGAAGATGTTAATGATACCAAGGGAAGAGAGTACATTATAAAAAACTGTGTAAATCTGGTAACTGTATAGTTTATGTTGTTAGCATACAGAATACTTCCTTGTTTTGTTTTTTTTGGTGGGGGAGAAATGCCATTATTAGAAAGTTTCAAAAGTGGAATGAAAGAAAACCAAAAAAAAACTTTAGTTTTTGAGTGTACTCTTGGACACAACAATGTCCCTGCATGCATATCAGCCATTGACCCCAAATGCCTTGTGTTGGGGGTACTATTGTTTTTCTAGCACATTCTTCTTTACCATCTACCTCCTGCCTGTTGTCCTCCTAAAACCCAGAGTTTGGGACTTGTCTGCTTCTGTGATGGATATAAATATATCATTCAATCTGTGGACTTTCCTTCAGGAAGAGCCATGGTAGTATCCACTCTCACGGAAATTTCCCCGTTCATAATGGCAAAGATTTCACTAGTTTGTTTAGTTACTTTTTATTTTTGGTATTCCACGAAGGAGAATTTGAAAATGGAACCTGCTGTTAAGAAATGTTGCTCACATCCTGCTTGAATTATTGTAAACTATTAATGGAAAATTAATAAATTAATAAAATTAATAAAGCTAGATGCAGCTTAGAAAAAAACAAAGATTCTATTAGGTTGGTGCAAAAGTAATTGCGGTTTTTGCAAATATTTTTAACCTTTTAAACTGCAATTGCTTTTATACCAACCTAATAATACTACTGACCTCAAGTTGTCTCAGATAAGTATAGATGTCTTTCACATATTCACTGCAAAGGTTGGGATCGGCTCCATCTTCTGCGTCTACATCATTCACTGCAAGAAGTACATCAGAGAAAGCCTGACACAGATACTCTTCGGCAGGGGCACAGCCAGATGTTTCCATTGGGCTTGGAGAGGGAGTATCAACCTTAAAACAAAGAGACCTTTTGAAATAATAGCAAAGAAGAGCATACAATCTGGGAATAAAAGTCAGATTATTGGTACCAACTCAAGACACCATTTGCTGAATAGTCATAATTCATTCCCTGAAAGGAAAAGTATTTTCAGATTTTTTCAGTTTCTCTTTAGAAAGTGATTAGTATGAAAATTGAAATGCCAACTTGACTGAGCCAATTTGAAGTCAGCAGAACCTGAACACTAACAGGTAACAGAGAAGCACATAAATTCACATTTTGGACTTTCCTCCAAAGGAAACTGATAAGTAATAAATCTGTTGATCAGTGTCATGTGAAGTTAATTCAAACAAATGGCAAGTCAGTCTTTGGTCTTCATTTCAAAACATGGACCGATTCTCACTGTTCAGAACACAAGTTCTGTCCTAACTACTCATTATTAACTGACCTCATTAACCATTTCTTTCAAGCTCTAGTTACCTCATTGTTCATTTGAGCACTTTCAAATCAAGCTCTGTCCTAGGCACTGATTTTTTTTTTGATGTCCTCAAGGGGCTTTGATTTTAGACGGGAAGTAAATGAGGTAAGGAGATTGATTCTAGGAACAAGGGTTAGGGGAAGTTAGACAAAGTTTCAGGAGTTGATACTTGAGCTGTTTTGAAGGATGAAAAGGTTATTAGCTAAATGAAGAAGAGAGTGCAAAAGACATTTTCAACTAGTGTGAAAGCAAAGACAAGAATCATTATGGGACTTGCGAGGAAACCTCCGTTTGGTATGGTCATTTAAAGACTTTGCATATGTACAGGTTTCATATGCTACGTCCAGAAGGTCAGTACTAAAGCAATGGCCTCAAATCTTTTACCCTTAGGTATAAGGAGCCAGGCTGAATGACTTTTACAGATTTTCCCAAATGGTTTTGTTAAGTTTTTAAAATCAGCTTCATAAGGCAGTTCATTTCAATTTCATCAAACCAGTCTCTTCTAAAGGGCCTGTTTTTCCTTCACAGTAGAAAAATTTACCTGATATTTAATAGAAAGTTCTTGGTTTCTGAAGCTGTTCATTCTCTTACTCTGAGGTGCTGCATTTTCTTTCTGCTTTACACCTTTACATATTACAATGTTACAGGCCTACTAATTATTCAGTGGTCATATTAGTGAGTAAAAAGATTCAAGAGAACAATCTGTGTTTCAGTCAATAAATTCTGGTCAGAGATGACTGGTACCAAAGACAGCAAAATCTTTGATCAAGGCAACTACTACTCAATACCATACACAAAGAGATTAACAGCATAGGCTCTGAAGCCAGACAAACCTGGGTTTGAATCCAGTATGTGCCACCGATTAGATAGGACTCTAGGAAATACTTAATACTTCTCTAAGCCATTATCTAAAAAGCAAGATACCAGCTAAGAAAATATAACATTACATGAGTTAATGCATTTAAAGTACATAGCAGAACACTCTATGTTACTATTATTTATGCAATGCTATTCCATGCATTCAAGTAAAATGAGGGAAAAGAAACAATCAAGACTCTAAAATAATAAGTTTACCAATATAGGCTCAGGCGACAGTTTTTCTTCTTTAATAGGCTCAGGTTCTGGCTCTGGCGCCGGCTCCAGCACAGGCACGGGCTCCAGTCCCTTTTCCAGAGGTTTTGGTAGTTTTTTAGCAATAACTTTTCCAGCAGCTAAAGTTTTGGCTTCCTGTGGATGAATGGGAGAGAATGGAATGTTGCTCCATCCAAGGTCACAGTTGGATGGTGGACTTCTACAGATAAGTTGGATCAGGATAGTTACCTTTTTCAGAGGCAATTTGGACTGTGGCTGTTCACTGACTTTGTTACCGATGTCTCCAAGCGCCATTCTTGGCCTCAGCCCGGGCTTGGAGGCTGCAGCAGTGGCCACAGGCACGCGCTTTGCGCCTGCCATACTGATCTTCGCCTTATTATCAGCATTAATTTTCGTGTTCTGAAAGAAGCAAGACCTCTTTGAGAGCTAGCCCAGCCAGGATGGAGTAAGTCACGGGATTAATTAAGATGAGGCAAAGGAGAGGCTCTCGGGAGGGAAGTCGGCTGTACATGAGTTACGAGGGGAAACCCGGGTTCCAGGGTCTACGCTACGACTGTGAAAAGTCAGTTTCCTCCTAGAACCTCTTCGCTCGCCGACGGAGAGATAGCACGTTTAGTCCCGACCGACACTAAAATACCATGAATTTACATTTGAAAAGAAAAAAGGCCTCCAACTGCAGACACCGTCTTTCTCTCCAGAAAGGTCCTTACGCAGGTGGTGGGAGCCCACAAAGGAGCCCTCCACGTTTTAGAAGAGATTTCCTGTTGACCCTCCATTTTCCCCCAAACGGGCCAACCCAGATCTTTTTGCCTCCTCCCCCACCATGTCAGGTGCCCACCGACAACCCTATCCTCCCCAAATCTCTGCCCCAGTCCGCCCCCGCCGGGCTGGAGGGCTCCGGCCGGCGACTTAGGGAGAGGATACACAGCGAGAAAGGCTGAGTTTGTTCACTGTCCGCAGCAGCTCACCCTGGTGACCCGGAACGCCATGGCTTCCTCTTCACCAGGCAGCAGCTCAGTGGGGAGAAGAGGAGAATGGGAGCCCCGGACGAGCCGGGGACCTGAAATCAACACAGATCAACAACCGTTCCACCGCAGCACGCCGGGAGATGCAGGGCTCGGCCTCAGATTTAAACCCCGCACCGCTCCCTCCTTATTGGCCTGTTCGTGGCACTCGCTCCCTTCCCATTGGCGGCTGTCGGTTTCCTCAAGAACGCGTTTCTAGGGCGATCCCGCGGAGACGTACGAGAGGGGTGGGGCCAGAGAGAGGTTGCGGCCACGCCCTCACGTGGTTTGGCTTCGCGCCTGCGCTCTCGGGCATTTGCGGCCGCCACCTGGACGGGCGAGGTGTGGCGAGCTGTGCGCTGCCGGGTGTAGTCGAGGGGGATGGCCTTGTGCCCTGAGAGAAGTAACGGTGGAACAGCCGCAGTTGGAGAAGCGTAAGCAGTTGTGGCTCTAGTCCTACTTATTGTTATACACTGTCTTCTTCTGCAGCGGTGTGTAGCTGAAAGGCTTTGATATATAATCTTTTATTTGATCTTTCCAACAGCACTCTGGAGGAACCGAGGCCCAGAGAAGCTTTAGGCGATTTTCCCAGGATCACAAATTAGTAACGTGAGGACTGAATGTAGGTAATTTCTTTTGTGTTGATTCGTGATGTTTCCACAACCTAATTGATAAGAATATCGTCAGTTTCTTAACCTGCCAGATTGCTTCAAGTTATTTCCCCAAGCCAATGTTTTTGTTTTAATTTTTTATTTGAGGATAATTTCAAACTTAGAAAAGTTGCAGGCAAAAATGTAATAAGGATTCAACTATCCTTAACATTTTACTCCATTTGCTTCATGATTTGCTTTATATATGTCTAAACTATGTATAAAATTATTTTTCCTGAAACTCTCGAGGGTGTTTAGATATATCATAACTTTTGTCCTTCAGTTCTGCCGTATTTCCTAAGGAAAAGGATATTCTCTTACATAACCATATACAGTTAATAACTTCAAAATGTACTTTGTTTTATTCAACCTGGTTTATATTCCATTTTGTCAGTTGACCTAATAATATCTTTTATAGCATTTTTTCTCTTCTAGTACATGATCCAGTCTAGGGTCAGGTGTTATATTTAGTTATCATGTCTCTTTAGCCTCCTTTAATCTAGAGCAGTTCCTACAGCTTTTCTTTATCTTTTATAATATTGTTTTTGAAGAATACAGTACCCCCTGCCACTTTTTTAAAAATAGAACTTTCTTCTTTTTGTGCTTGGTATTTTCTCGTGATTTAAATTGAGATTGTTGCACAGGTGTATATGACTGTCAAAATCTTTATAATTTAACTTACATATTTTTAAGTATCTTTTAAAGTGTTTTTATAGTTTTCTAGTATTTATGTAGAAGCTGCTATGTGCCAGGCATTATATAAAGCACTTTACATAATCATCTAATGCTTTTTTTCTCCTAGTACTCTGGTGTTATCACATATTAAGTTTGCTTTAACATCTATTTCAGTAATGCGGACTAAAATTTTTCAGGTACATATTGTTTCACTTTCTATGGCTATTTACATTTGAATTTAAAGGCCAAACAGGTCTCCCCTTGCAACCAAGTACAGTATATAAATCTGTCAATATTAATATTCAGTTATAGAAAGCTTGTTTAAGAAAATAATTGATTTAATACTTTTTTAAAACATTCAATAAATTTATTCATACTCTACGAAAATTGACACAGGTAACATCATGTTCTTAGGGGATCAACTCTGCAGACACATGATGTTTGTCCGTCATAAATGAGATTAATTTTGGTCACTTGGTTAAGATGTTGCCTGATTTCTTCACTGTACGTTTACTTTTTTAAAAATTGCAACTAATATGTTGTCTATATAGAGATACTTTAAGACCATCAAATTTCTCCCTACGTTTCATATTCCTTCACAGCAGCACTTGGTTAGGAACTGTTGAAACTTGTTTCATTGCCATGAGTTCCAACTAGCTGGAGTTGGTAAAAAGCAAACTTTGAATGACCCTAGGATGCCAAACCTTTACCAGACTTAATTGAAGACCCCTTCCTGACCATTGCCTAGTGGAAATTCTTTTAACGCAGTAGTTCTCAGCTGGAGGACATTTTATCCCACAGGGCACATTTGGCACTGGCTGGAGGCATTTTTGATGTTACAACTGGGAGGGTGCTAGTGGCTTCTAGCGTAAAGACCATAGAAGCTGCCAGACATCATACAATGCACAAGACAGCCTGCACTCCCCATACACACATACAAAGAATTATCCAGCACGAAATGTCAGTAATTCAACAGTGTGAAGCTTGAGAAATCTTGCCAACTATGTACAACTCATTTCTATTCAGAATGCTACCATGTTTCCCCCAAAATAAGACCAGGTCTTATATTAATTTTTGCTCCAAAAGATGCATTAGTGCTTATGTTTAGGGGATGTCACCCTGAAAAATAATGCTAGGGCTTATTTTCCAGTTAGGTCTTATTTTTGGGGAAACACGGTAGTTATGCTTAATTAGCATAAGTACCATGGATCACCTCCTTTCTTTATAATAGTTAAAATCTTCTGACTTTTCTCCTCAGTGAACTACTCAGTGTTGTCTCTCCTGGCCAAGTTAATAGTGTCAACAATACACACCAGTCACTGATCTAGGTGCTAGGAATACAACTCTGAACAAAATAGATAAGATCCCTGCTCTCATAAAAGCTTATATTCCAGTAGGAGAAAGAGACGAAACAAGTAAATAACTAAGTAAAGTGAAAAAAATCAGCTAGTAGTAAGTGGCAGGCAGAGAATGAAAGGAAAGTGATGCAAACAGTATGACTTGGTAGCTACTCTGGAGATGGTCAGGGACAGTCGATAAAGTGATGTTTAAGCTGAGGCTTAAATGAAAAAAACGTTCCAGATAGAGAAAATAGCCTATAAAAGCTCAATGATAGGAATGAGCTGTACATATTGCCAGTTATAAAATGTCATGGGGATGCAAAGTACAGCATAGGGAACATAGTCAATATTTTGATAACTATGTATGGTATATGGGTACTAGACTTATTAAAAAAGACATCTCCACTCCTTTTCAAGAAACTGTCTTCCCAAGCAACTATGTGGTAGTCAGAATAACAACCCCCCAAAGAGGTCATTGCCCTTATGCCCAGACTTGTAAAGATGACTACGTTACATGGTAAAAGGGACTTTGAAGACCTTTAGATAGGGAATTATCTTGGATTACCTGAGTGGGTCCAGTGTCACCACTTAAAAGAAGAGGAAGGCGGAAGAGGTGGTCAGAGAAAGATGCAACAGTGGAAAGAAGAAGAGGCAGGAGAGAGCTGAGCAGGGGAAGCACATGACCCACTGTTGGCTTTGAAGATAGAGGAAGGGAGTCACAAGCCAAGGAATGCAAGTGGCCACTAGAAGCTGAGAAGACTAGCAAAGAAACTGAGACCTCAGTCCTACAAAGTCCTACAAACACTGAATTCAACCAACTTGAATGAGCAAGGAAATGGATTCTCCCCTAGAGCCTCCAGAAAGAAACGCAGCCCTGCAGCAACTTTGATTTTAGCCCAATGAGACCTAGCCTGGACTTCTGTAGAACTGTAAGAGAAGTTTGTATTAAACCACTAAGTTTGTGGTTGTTACGACAGCAATAGAAAATTAATACAAACCACTTTCTGTGCTCTATCACTATAGTCTTCTCTGTTCTTGGACTTCGTATACATGGAAACATACAGCATGTGTCTGCCATGTTCACTGAACTTGTTTTTGAGATTCACCTGTATTAGTTTGTAACTAATTTTTTTAAACTGCTGAGTAGTTTAGTGAAATTCCATTATGAATACACCACAATTTATCGATTCTCCTGATGGATATTTGGGTTGTTTCTGGTTTTTGGCTATAATGAATACATACATTCTTCTACAGGTCTTTTGTGGACACACTTTTCCATTACCGTTTGGGAGTGGAACTGCTGGGTCACAGGGTGGATATATGTTTAACTTTAAAAGAAATTGCCAAACAGTTCTCCAAAGTGGCTGCATCATTTCACACTCCCACTAGCACTATGTTGAGTTTCAGTTGCTCCATATCATCACCACCTCACTGCACTGAGCACTTAAGATCTTCATATTTTATTGTATGTTATGTATACCTCAATAAAAATATCACAAAAGAGGGTACGTGTACACGCTGAGTTTCCCATTTTTACCATGTGGACATCTCTACTGTTAAGATGATAAATGTGCCTAAAACCCGAAGGACTTTCTGTAAGAAGTGTGGAAGGCATCAGCCTCACAAAGTGACCTGGTATAAGAAGGGCAAGGATTCCCTGTATGCCCAGGGAAAGAGGAGCTATGATGGGAAGCAGAGTGGCTATGGTGGGCAGACAAAGCCAATTTTCTGGAAGAAGGCTAAAACCAGAAAGATTGTGCTGAGGCTTGAATGTGTTGAGCCTAACTGCAGATCCAAGAGGATGCTAGCCATTAAGAGATGCAAGCATTTTGAACTGGGAGGAGATAAGAAGAGAAAGGGCCACGTGATCCAGTTCTAAGCTTTGGGTTTTTTATTTTTGAGAAAAAATGTTGAAGCTTTAGAAAATACCTGTATGAAAATATATGCAGTGATATTCTTACTCGTAAAAAAAAAAAAAAAGTAACAGGACAATGTATATGCACAACATATAACCATCTTTGACCATCTGTGTCAAACTGCTATGGATAGAAGAAACAAGATGTAGAAAAAATTTGATTAAAAAAAATCCAACTTTACCGTTTTAGTTTTATTATACATTATTTACTAGAACACTTTCCTTTTGAAAAATCACTCGAAAATTGAAATAAACATTAGTGGTTTTATAATTGAACTCAGTTTGGCATCTATATATAATCTCTGCATAATTAACTTGCATACAAATTAAGGCTGTAAGAAATGTTTGCCTTAAAATTTCTATTT
The DNA here is from genome assembly GCF_964194185.1 of Rhinolophus hipposideros. NCBI lineage: Eukaryota > Metazoa > Chordata > Mammalia > Chiroptera > Rhinolophidae > Rhinolophus > Rhinolophus hipposideros. The sequence continues at coordinate 55,966,187 of NC_138053.1, forward strand.
GGGAGGCTAAACTGTGACAATCTATGGAGTGCAATTTAGCAATATTTTTTTAGATTTATAAATGTCCTAAACCCTTTGCTTCCAAAATTCTACTTGTTGGAATGTATTCTACATATTTGCACATACGCAAAATGATGTTTGTACAAGGCTATTCGTGTCAGCATTGTCCATAATAGCAAAAGATTTGAGCCAACCTAAAAAAATCCATCAGTACAGTTAGTATACAGCTAAGAAAAAGAATGAGGATGCTTTATAATATTTCAACTATGGAATAATTTCTAAGTACAAAATAATACACACATGTATTTGCTTGTATATTCATAAACTCTGAAATCTGGAAGAGTATATTGGACTGGAAACTGACAAGTGTGGTAATTTTTAGAGATCTGTGTATGATTGACAGGTCAGAGGCTTTTTGTCATTTACTCTTTTAAATTTTTTAAAAAAACTTTTATATATTTTAAGTGTGTTTTTCCAGGACCCATCAGCTCCAAATCAAGTAGTTGTTTAAATCTAGTTGTGGAGGGTGCAGGTCACAGTGGCCCATGTGGGGATCGACCTGGCAACCTTGTTAAAAGCAACACGCTCTAACCAACTGAGCTAACTGGCCGCCCCTAAATTTTTGACCATGTAACCATTAACTAGTAAACATGCATCTCTGCATTAATATTTTAGGGGAGAATCATAATCTAAATTTAAAGTAAAACCAGAATCCTTTATAGTTAGAGATATCTAATTACATATAGCTTTATTTTTGTGCTGAAATTAGAAAAGTTTAAAGTTTGATCAATTATCATGTAAAAGGAACAATAAATCTATTGTAAAATATGTAAAGCTTATTCTAAGTGGAAATTATGAGCTCCTAAATTGGTAATAATGGAAAACAATAGTCGGAGAGAAAAGGAAGGAGAGAAACTAACAGGTGTGTTAAACAACCAACACCACGCTTCTTGGATCAAACTAGAAATAGGCTTGTTTTGGGTATTATTTTAAGTTTATTCACTTAATATCTAATTAATCTCTTAGGTACTGATTTCAATAGAAAAAACCTCCGAAGTCAGGTTTAAAATAATAACAATTCTTTAACTTTATTTAACCCTTTTCAATTTCCATTTTCACGTACATTATTCTTTTTGCTCCTCATAACTCTGTGAATTTGAGCATATTTTATTCTGACTTTATGTATGAGGGAATAAAAAAGATACTCAGAGAGGCTGATTTGCCTAATGTCATGGTTTGTATGAGCTGGAACTAGTACCTTGGTGCGCTCTTCAATACTGGAGTTTCCCTACTTTCCACCTACACCCCTTTAATGTTCAGCCCCTGCCTTTGCTCTCATCTTGGTTTCTCAGTCACATTAATTTTACTGCTGTTTATATGCCTTCTAAGAGAAATGACAATTTTAATGATGGTGCAGTATTTATTGTACCTACCAAACTTAACAATTTTTTCATGTATAAAAATTGCATTGAAAAATCAATATGCAATTATTTTCCACCACTCAAAAAATTTTAATGTGTGTAGAAGATTCTGGACTAGATATTCTGTAAAGAGCAGACAAGGAATATCAAAATAACTTATAATAAATTTCTAAACCTGTCACATAGTAAAATTAGACAAAGATATGATTTACAATACACATTTGCCATTATGGTATAGATAAAAAAATAGTACCCATACTAAAATTAATTCATCCTATTTATCAAAATTTCTAGTATAAGGATGAAAATATTCAGATTCTCATAGATAAGTTTCTTTTGGACAACATTCTTTGGTTTTTATAAAACTGCATATATTATCATATATCTATCATACAGTCTTTTGAGACAATACATTCAGTTTAAATTGGATATTAAAAAATATAAATTAAATATTACTATAGAAAGTAGTTATAAGGTTAAGTATTTTGATTTCATGGTGCCCAAGTGTTTATGGGTAAGATTTACTTACTAAACCTCAAAATAACTACCTATGTATGCTTTGATATTTCTTATATACTTAGATGTTCCAGAAATTAAAAAAACATTACATTTATAGGCAGAAAATTCAATTAATTATTTGTGATTCTCTCAACTGGCTGTTCCACAACATATGGAGCTAAATGAAAAGATGAAAAGCCTAGCATTGCTTGGATACCAGCCTGATAGGCAACTAGGAATGCCAGATGCATAATAAGAAGTGGAATATTCTACTTTAGAGGCAGAAGACAAGTGAATGCATAACATGGACACAACTTAGTAAAAGTTCTGTACCCTAATAAAGTAATTCATTTGCAAATATTATCAAAAGTAAAAAATTTATTTTACAGAGTGGTTGGTTTTTGTAATACATCAAAAATTGTAATGTTATACTTCCCTATTCTCACTGCTCATCTCATATCAGTGGTTGAAGTTGTTCCCAAATAATTTAGTTTACATTTCAAGTGGCAGTACAGATTTTACTTAATGGATTTAAGTTATAATTATAAACCAGTTTTATATACAGAAAATCCATAAATATAGAACTTTTATTCCTATTTTATCCTAGGGCTATGCAAAAAATTGACTAAAAATTTTTCATTTGGGTCTTTGTAATAAACACGTAAATACATTATTTACAATGGAGATGCTTTCTGACAGAAAGTAAACACAGAAGTAATTTTGGTCTTCAGTCAATTCCATCATGTTCATTATCAAAGGTGATGTGATATGTCATGTTCATTAAAATTTTAAGATCCTCGTTATACACATAATTCAAATAATTATTTTACTTGAACAATTAATGCTTCATTCTGTATTTAAATTTCCTTTAAGATTCTTTGATCCAACAGTAGGAAGCTTTAAACTTTTTTTCAAATATGGCAAATGTTTCTATACAATTATGTGCAATTTTCTTCCTTCTGGCAATATTATACATACTGAGTCATTTTAATCTTCATTGTTCACACACCAGGGGTAATTCCCGAGTTATCTCACATGATGTAAGTACCATCTCTGTAGTATTTCATAGACTCCATTTGTTTTGTCATAGCCAGGACATCATTAAATCCAGTACTCAGGCCAGACATATGTTGAAAGTATGCCTCTTTTTCGACTTGAATTGTTAAATTGTTTACTCCAGCATCTTTAAGTATTCCTGTAACCTGTTATAAAAATCCATATATTTTAAAGCATTTAGATTATGTATTTAATGCACATGTCTTAAATAATTAGTATCACATTTTTATAGCTAGAGAGTCAAAGATAAATCCTCAAAATAATGTGTATTATTTATTTGGCAAACGTTAGACAGGATATTTTAGAAGGCCGGTAAATTCTGATCTCATATTCAAAGTATTAAAGGAAAACAGCTATTGTTTCCAATTATGTATATCTAGACTAGGGATACAGGAACTGTTTTGATCCTTATCTCCAACCATAGCATACACCCTGCCAACTTGAATATTATTAATTTAGGGCTACATTTATAATAACATTTCTTGATACTCTATTGTGAATGAAGGTGGATCATAAATGAATTTTTTTTTACATTAACTTAAGTTTATCCTCTAAATACTAAAACTTGATTTTTATTTTAACCACTTCTGGATATAAAACAAATCTAGATGTAAAAAATAAGTTATATATCCTTAGCTGACTGATATTTTCAAGCAGTTAAATTACAATTGAGCTGTATAACTTTTATAATGTGTGTAATTTTATGCATGAATTACCTCAACTGAAATTACTTTAAAAACAAAAGATTATTACCTGCTGTACTATTCTTTGTTCCAGCACATCAGATGTCACCTGTATATGAATTGTTCCTGCCACAATACTGGCAGAATGACGCCAAAAATGAGGGTCTCGATATGATATTAATCCTTCAATTTTCTGTATCTGTCAAATAAAAGGAGAGGTGATATAAATGGACTTAAGTAAAGGCTATAGTTTACTTAACACAAGCAATCTTTTTGGTCCAGCAACCACTATTAAACTAATTATTTAAAAAGTGATAATAAGGAGAGCCCAGAAGTGAGAAAAGTAGAGGAGAGGACCAATGAACCAAAGAAAAAAGGTGTCTAAAGTATTCTGACCTAGGAGTGATGCCAAGGAAGGCAGCTCTGAATAGGAAGTGAATGGGCTACAGGTGTCTATATACTGAACAGGTGCACACCAGTTTTCACCTATATAAGATGTACTTTGTGTATTCTAAACAGTGGATACGTTTAAAGAACTACATGGTTTCCTTTATATACACATTTGCATATTGTTTGTTATATAGCGATTAACACATTTAAAACATATCCTCCCTGTTCAAATTACGGGCCGGTTAAATAATAAACTACCCATAAAATGTATCACTACACTGTCATTACAAATGTATTAGAATATTTATCACATGACATAATGAGGGAAAATTTAAAAAGTGGCACAAAACAGATTTTTATTTGCCATTTTCATTTTCAAAATATTTTTATATAGAAAAACAACTTTTAAAAGTGTTTCTTTCCAGGTGGTAGAATTGTATGTGATTCCCCATCCTTTTTTGTACTTTTCTGTATTTTGATGTTTTCTGTAATAGACATATTTTGAAATAAACTTTTTAGTAGGATTTAGCAGTCACTAATGATGAGTAGGTGAGAAAACTATACTAATTTTATTTATGAAAACAGTGGGTTAAGACTATACCTTAAATATTCAAGATGCTAATTTTTCGTTAGCAGATCCTAACTGCTTTAATATGACATGGCAGACCACAAGTTGAAATACATTCTATTTTGTACTTGTTTCTTCTATGAATTGCCCATTTATATTCTCAGTCCATTTTTCTACAAGACTGTAATTTTCTTTTTTTTTTTTCCCCCAAGTCAAGTTGTTGTCCCTTCAATCTTAGTTGTGGAGGGTGCCGTTCAGCTTCAAGTTGTTGTCATTTCAGTCTTAGTTGTGGAGGGCGCAGCTCAGCTCCAGGTCCAGTTGCTATTGCTAGTTGCAGGGGGCACAGCCCACCATCCCTTGTGGGAGTTGAGGGATTGAACTGGCAACCTTGTGGTTGAGAGCCCACTGGCCCATGTGGAAATTGAACCGGCAGCCTTTGGAGTTAGGAGCACGGAGCTCTAACCGCCTGAGCCACTGGGCTGGCCCAAGACTGTCTTTTTCTTGATTTAAAGGATTATAAATAGTAAGGCTTTGCTTGTTTATATGTACTGCAAATATTTTCTCCTGGTCTGACTTTTGTATTTCATATTTGCTACGGAATCTTTGCCAATGGACAATTTTAAATTGGTCCAATCTGTAGTTTTTCCCCCGCCCTTTTTGGTTTCTGGTTTCACTTCAAGCATAAGAAGGCCTTCCCTACCTCCGTGACTATAAAAGTATTCTATTTTATTTTAGCAGTTTTATAATTTTTTGTCATTTATGTATTTATTCCACTGGAAATATAGTTTTATATAGTGTGGTATAGAGATATAGCTTTTCTTTTCCACCAAGTGGAAATGTTAATTAGGTCAATCCTTTCTTCCCCAGTCATCTGAAATGTCATCTTTGGTATATACTGAATTTCATAAGTTCCTAGGTCTATTTCTGATTTTTTAAATCAGAATTAATTTACGTGTTTATTCTTATGCAAGAACAAAACTGCTAGTTTTGTTAGCTAATTCTGTAACTTTACAATCACAAGATAGGATTCTATTAATTAGCTAACTCTGTAAATTTATGTATATTTTATTTATTCTCAAGCATTAACTCTTCCAAATAAGCTTCCAAATAATACTGGATTATATACCCGCTTCCAAAACAAAAACAAACAGAAAAATAAAATCCAAACAAGAGGCAATTACATTGAGATTTAAATGAAAGAAAATCAGTATTTTCACAATACAGTTTCCTATCCAAGGAAATATCTCTCCATTTATTCAGTCCCTATTTTATGTCCTTTAAGTAAAACTGTATTTTCTTCATTCACATTTGTGCACATTTCTTGTTAGGTCAACTTAATTTCAAATGGTATTTTAAAAGAAAAAAAAGTGAAGAAATTAGACACAGTACCTTTTCTAAAGCAAGATGTAGTTCTTTTTCATATTCTGGTGGTAGTCTCAGAAGTAAAACCTGACAAGCATCTTTAATCAGTGGAATAACACTGAGAAATATTAATATAGCAATAAAAAGAGAACAGAGGGGATCAGCAATGAACCATCCAAACTGTTCTATAAGAATTGTGGATACGATCACACCAATACTGCCAAGTGTGTCTGCCAAAACATGCAGAAATACACCTACAAGTAAAATACATAAAAACATTAAAAATTAAAGCACATCTAATTTAGTTCTTTTGTCCATTCTACAAATATTACTGGTTACCTACTATGAACCTGGCATTCTGTTAAGGACTGGTATTTCAAAAATGACTAAGACATGGTCACTATCCTCAAGGAATTCACAGCATAGTGGTAAAAAGGTAAGGATGTGGGCAACTATACCACTGCCATGTAGTGAGTTTTACGATGGTGCAGTTTGTCTGGGAAGGCTTCTTTGAAATCTTAGAAATCATAAATGAGCCAAGTTTTAACATTACCCAAATTATTTATATTAAACAATCAGAATAAAAAATTTAATAAGTGATAAATAGTACCCTCTTTTTTTTTTTTTAACAGCAAAGTTTCCTGGTTCTTTTGTAGTGAAAGTTCATAATGGCACACTTAGTGTTCCCTGGCAAATAATATTTATTGTCGCTATGAAAGGGACTCTAAAAAACTGACATTTATGAAAAAATGTGAGCATTTTTTACAGCAGACTTCAGACCTTTTCTTAGCCACAGATTGTTTTTCAAAAATAAAATTATACCCAATATTTAATACAAAAAAGAATGTCAATTCACAACACTGTTGAAAGGTAGGCCAATATTTTTGGCAAGGACTCACCCCTCATGTTAGCATTCATGCCTCCGCCTCCAGATCCATGGCTGTGACCGTGCCCATGGTCACTGTGTCCATGCAGATGGTGTGAATGGCTGTGATCAGATGAGTGACAGCTTCCTTGAGAAGCTCCATGGCTATGGTTATGGGCGTGGCTAAAGGCACAGATACCAATAAGGTTTACTATCAGCCCTCCAACTGAGACTGGCTAGCAAGAGGGAGAAAAGAAAATCTTTAAATTTGTAATTTAAAAAATAAATTTGTCATTTAAAAATTAGTATATAGCTATATAAGTTTTTCTGTTTACAGTTTTGAAACTATTCATAGTAAAACCTCATTAAGCTCATTAATCCAAAATTTAAAAAATACGCATTTTATAATATTTTTAAAAATATCACAGTGCTGACAAATAAAGGGATTTGGAGTTGCTTTAAGTTATTAAGAATAATATATACTTGTTTCATGGCTGATGAATAAATAAATAATGCTAAAGTTTTTTTTTGTTTATTTAAAGAGTTTGAAAGTACTACTTACTATTCCAAGTATACACTACACCTGAAATCTTGGTTATATTACTAGGTAAATTTCAGTAGTTGTAATAATTATAATTCACTTACTAGTGGATTCCAAATAAATATAGTCTTACTGTGTCTTATAGTAAAATTGCACAAAGTAAAAAAGGTACAATGGAAAAGCAAACATATAATAGTAATCTCTCAGTTTTTTTTTTTTTTAACAAAGTGAATGGAATTTTCTTGATTTAATGGTGCCACAATAACATCCCAAAGGATAAACGAAGTTATTAGGTTGGTACAAAATAACTGCGGCTTAAAAGGTTACAAATTGCAAAAAATCGCAAGTACTTTTGCACCAACCTAATACCCTTGATTATCCTCTCTTATAAAATGATTTTGAATAGTAGCTCAAGGTGTTATTTTACTTTTGTCTACAATTTCTCCTTTAGCGAAATCCCTTTGTTTTATAAAAAGAACATATAAAAATAAAGGGGACAGGTAATTTTTATTAATTTTCAATAGTGGTAAAAGAAGGGATTTACTTTAGTAAAATGTACAGAGCTTATTTTTCTCCCTGTGACTCAGATCATTTGTCAGATTTAGAAATTTCACTTAGCTTTATAATGAACATGGTTAATAAATTTTGAATGAAACCAAATACTGCTTACAGAGACCCCATCAACTCATAAATACTTCTCCTGTACTAAGAAATACTTCATCTTTATATATTTCATCACAAAAAAAATGTGTAGAAAATGAAAGTCCCCTACAATTCTACCCCCAACAGTTAGTCACTCTTCAGAGAATGATGTATTTTCTATGCACATACTAATATACATACATACGTATCTTTTAAAAACCAATAGAATCATATTAAAATACTGCATTGTAATTTTTTTCACTTAGTACATCTTGTAAATATTTTTCATACCAGTGTACAGATATATTTTATTATTCTTAATAGCTGCATAGTATTCTATGAGTCAAAAATTTATTTAAATAGTCCTTTCACTGGTGGACATTTTTTCCCCCCACCATTACATACAATGGCACAATGAATCATGCACTTCTACACACCTGTGTGAATATTTCTGTAAAAAATATTAAAGGCCAAAGGATATGAGCATTTAAAATTCAAAAGCTATTTCCAAACTATAATCCAAAAACATTTTACTAATAAATACTACCACCAGTAGGACTCATAACTGCTTTTAGTCATTCAACAATTAACTGCTGCGTTCCTAAAGTCCGGTGCTAGAATTTAAGAATTAGTGATACACAATTCAGGTCCTAAAGACACTTCACTTACACCTTAATTGTGGAGGAATGACAAACAACTCAGTGTTGCTAAAGAAAGGATGCACAAGATAAATGGAATATTGAAAAAGGGAAATCTGACAAACTTTGAAGAGGGAGTAAGGGAAAAGTATGCCACCAGAGGAAACATAAGCAATGTCTTGAGGAGGGCTGAAGGTCAGAAGTAAGGGAAGAGCAGGCCCACTACAAGAAACAGCACATGCAAAGGTTGGTAGATACAGGTAGAACATTAAAGGTTGCTACAGCAGTAATCTATGGGTGAAGTCTTAAAAATTATTTTTCTGATTCTATAACAAATTTCTTCAGTTATTTAAAAACATCTTCAAACAAAAACATTTAATAAGTCAGAAATAAATCTGTATGTATTAGAATATCATCTAATATTTTGAAGTCTAAAATATTAGAGAAAATTAACTTCTAAGAGCAGAAGAAATTTTAAGATAGGAAGCTATTTTTATTTAAATAAAAAACACCTTTGTAGATCAGTAACTACAGACATTTAAACTTTAGCATGAAAAAACTGTATGAATATGAGCAGAAATTCAAATAGAAAAATAAGAAGACTTACTGTTAACATGTGTGTGTCTAATTCCGGAGGATCAATTAATCTAGCCACTGACTCCATAAACACAAAAAAAGCTATTACCATTAGAAAAAGTCCATTAATAAACCCAGAGAGAATTTCTATTCGGCCATACCTAAAAACGTAGAATATATTTTTAGAAAAGGGAAAGGACAAACATTTTAAAAGTACAAACATTATTATTACTTTACAAATGAGGAAACAAGTCCAATTTTTCAACAATATAAATTAGTAAGATTAGAAAATTACCAAGATTTTAAATATCATACTAATATGTTGGAAGGTACTTTCTGGACATATATCTGTTAAAATTTTATATATTTATCAACACATAAATGTTCCTTCTTATACAAAGCCTTTCCTAATTTCTTAGCAATAAATTATTTCTTCTTTAAGCCCTGATGTGCTCTGTATCTGTCACAGCACAAAGATTCAGCTTTGTACCAAAATCATTTGTATTTATGGCTTAATGATCTTTAAAAATATAAACAGTTGAAAACAAGAGTTGAATTTATTCATCTATTTGGAGTAGGTACAAATCAGGGATTCTAATATTTGTTGAACTGAATTATTCACTTAATGAAAGGGTATTTCATGCACAGCCCCTTCAAATTTTGAATAGCAAAGATGTGAACGACCATGCATATTCCATTGCCTCAAAGACACACACTGAACAAAGAGCTCCCTATTTAACTGCTTTTTGCTCTCCCTATAAGAAGAATTTGTCAGGGAGTACAAATCTTGAGCTTAGTGCCAATCAGTATTTATCAAATGCTTGGTTCATTTCCTCTTACCTACTTCGAAGTAAAGAAAAATGAAGGTATAAAAAATTATTTGTATTAAGAATAATAAAATTTTATTCCCTAAGATGGAATTTGTACTTAAGATTTTTCACTGTGCTGTACCACCTTGATAGTCAGTGTACCTACCCATAGGAGAAGATCCGAGTTGCTTTCCATCTACTCATTAGGGCCGCAAAAAGTCCCATTACCAAAGCAGAGCAGTCAAAGAGCATGTGAAATCCATCTGAGATCAGACCCAGACTATTGGTCAGCACGCCATAGAATAATTCCACAAAGGTAAAAAGCTAAAATACATTTAAAAAAAATAGGGGAGGAGTATGTTGGGTAATATTGTTTCAAGAGAGATTTATCAGAATTTAATCATGAGGACTTTAACCCTTAATTATACCCAATCCTTACTTGAAGATATAACCACCTCTTTAGTTAACTGGTACTTCTACTAAAACCTCATTTCATAATAATTGTAAGAAACTAGGCTAAATCAGATATGTCCATCTCAAATTATTTAAAAGGAGATAGTTTCATTTATATGTCTGTAAAACTCAATAAACTTAGCTATAAAATGTTAGCAATTTGGTCTGTAGTGAGATCCTACAAGAAGCAGATAAAATCTTCAGAAGCTACTATATTTACTGTTTTGAAACCGACGTTTAGCACACTAAACCAATGTTTCTAAAATGTCTCAAAAATTGTTTACGTAAGTAGTCTAAAAATGATCCTGTAATCTTTCTACTACTTAGAGAAAATGTAATGTTAGCCCATCTCTATCAGAAATTTGGGAATTACTAAAATTATACCAGAATTGTCAGAATTAAAAGATTAAGCTTTTAAGATATGCCACTAATATTCAAAACTCTTACCATATTCAAACACAAGAAGTAAAAGATCTGCCTAGAGTCATTCTCCTCAAGAATTTGTTTTAGCGATTCCTTAATAAATCTAGGGATCGAGTGGGAACTATGTTGAAAAGCATCACCCATGACGTTATAAAGAGGTGTTCCTTCAGGAGAATACCCAATGAGGGTACCTTTCTGACCTCTCTTAGAAGGAGATGATAAGATGTTAGCAGCTAAAAAGAGAGAATAAAAGAATATTACAAAAGTTTAAAAATTTAAGCTACCAAAAACCAACACAGTATCTGTCAGCACTAAATGCAAACACTGAACAAATTCCCAAATTAAGTAAGTGATGTGTACATTCGTAAGAAATTTGCTAAGGAGAAAAACACTTACACAGAATGAAGAATATAGCGCTCACTACCACTCCTCCAGACAGAACATGTTCAGTGCTCTCCTGGTGAGCTGCTTTGTTCATAGCTCGAAGCTGGTCTGTTATTGGATGCGTCCAAAAATTTCCAAAAAGTAGAGCACTAATAAAAATAGGGAAGGATCCATAGCGGGCACATTTGGAAACTTCTATTTTGACTGAACAAATGGAATCGACATAAAAATCCAGGATCATGACAAAAAAGATAACCGTTGTGAAAGGCATTATGAGAGAAAACCAAGACTCGACTTTACTCTAGAAATTAAAAAAAAAATTTGTCAATACTATATGGGTATAAAGTTCAAATCTTTTAAGATATTTTAGTTAATCCTTTTACGTATAAACAAATATTCTCATGATTTAATATAATTTATAAAATGCCAAAATACAAGAGCTATAAGATACTGGCACATTTCTCCAATATCCCCCAAAGTATTAAAAACAAAAGCATTATTGTTTAATAATTTTATAAATACGAGAAGACCCACAAACCCTGTGTCTAACACATGCTAGGTATTAAATTGTTTCAACTGATTCCTTTGAGCCATAGGCATGGGAAATGTAAGAGTACTTAATTTGATTTTTCCATAAACAATAAAATTAAATCCAAAAAATTTTCAAAAACCACAAAGAGAAAGCAAAGATTATTTAAGCCACTTGCAACCTCAAATTAAAATACAATGTACTGAACTAAAATTTATAAGTAACAGCAATTCATTTTACTTATTACCAATAAATTCCTCATCTTACCTCAGTTGTCACAGAAAGAACAATGACCCATGGGCACAAAAGAAGCACAGAAACAAGATGTGATAAAGCTTGAAGACGTTTGGCTCCACCAACATCTATAGAGAGCTTTCTGGAAGCTGTATGAAAACCGACTTTGCAACACAAAGCCAGTACTAGCAATAATACTCCACCCTATGAGTAAAATTATATAAATCTCATTAGAAATACACACAGTCCAATATTCAATCCTTAAATACATAATATTAGAAAAAATTGAACTAGTATGTTTTTCCATATCCCAAGTTCCTGAACTACCTAAATGGCGGCAGTATTACAAATTACCGATAATTTATTTTAAACACATTAAAAAAATTTTTTTTGGAGGCAAAAAGTTAAACCTTATTTATTTTTAAAAACCAGACCACTAGGAAAATATATCCCAGTCCTGAAACAGCATACAGGCTATATAATCATTTCAAGTAATAAGCTGGTAAAAAGACAAAGTCCTTATCAAAACAGTAAGGTACCAGAACTGGAGCAGGAACACTGCAAAGGCCCGAGGCAAAAGTGGCATTTGGTAATGGGGGGTGCCCCTCTTTTGCTCTAAGTGAGCCACAGCTCACCCTGAGTAGCCTTACTTTTTCGTTTTTGACCTTCTTGTTGCCAAGGGATTGTCTCGGTAGGGCTATATTATTTCAGGGGGCTAAGTAAACACTGGATATAGGTTTCATTCCTGAAAACTAGGTTTTTCCAAATCTGGTACTTCCTAACTCTATTAAGCAGCCAACAGTTCCTTTCACTGTTCATTCCTGGGTACTGGTATATAGCACAATCAAAATCCTCTTTCCCTTCAAGAGAATGTCACTGCAAGACTGTCCTGTCACTCTGCTGCAGACAGCCTCAGGGTCCATCATGGCAGCCAGGGAGAAGGAAGGCCTGCTTCCCATACCCAGTGTTTTTGGAGAACTCTGGGCTGAAAGATGTAATGTGTGAGAATTTTAAGAAATGCACATCCAACTGTTGGTGGGATTGCAGATTAGTGCAGCCACTATGGAAAACAGTATGGAGGTATCTCAGGAATCTGAAAATGGAACTACCCTATGATCCAGTAATTCCACTCCTAGGCATCTACCTGGAGAAATCCAAAACTCCAATTCAAAAATCTGTATGCACTCCTATGTTTATTGCAGCACTTTACACAATAGCCAAGATATGGAAACAACCAAAATGCCCATCGGTAGATGACTGGATTAAGAAGCTGTGGTACATTTATACAATGGAGTATTATGCAGCCATAAAGAAGAAAGAAATCTTATCATTTGCAGCAACATGGATGGATCTAGAGAACATTATGTTAAGTGAAATAAGTCAGAAAGAGAAAGGCAAGTACCATATGATCTCACTTATATATGGAATCTAAAGAAAAGACTATGTGAATGAACTAAGCAGAAACAGTTTTGGGGACACAAAGAAAAAACCGAGAGTTGTTAGATGGGTGTGTGTGGGGGGGTTGGGGATAAGGGGAAAGGTGAAGGGATTTGGAAGCAGCTGGTAACCACAAGATGGCCTCAGGGTTTTTTTGAAAATTAATTTGGGGAAGGTATTCAATAATGTTGTAAAGATTTTGTTGGGTATCCGATGGACATGCGTCCTATTTGGGAGACCACCTCAGGGATACTGTGGATACCTGATCACGGCATTGTACACCAGAAGCTAAACATTAATGAATGCCAACTATAATTTTATATATATAATGTGATGGTTCAGTGTGAGGTCGGAGGGATAGTGGATGGGGGGAGGGGGGTTCACAGTATGAGGGATATAAATGATGAACGTCTAAGTATTACCTTGTTTTGTACACCTGAAACTAATAAATAAATAAATTAATTAAAAAAAAAAAAAGAAATGCACATCCACATATGATGGCAAGAAATGGATATCCAAAGGAACCTTTCAAAGTTCTTATCTAAACTACCTCTCCCAACTCCACATCTTAAATAAACTTCATGCCCTTTTATGTAAGACAAAACCAAGCAAAATGAAAGATCCAGAAACCTTTCTTTCCCTAGTGGCCTCATGGACTTTGTTTCACAACTTATGGAAAATGCTTCTGGTAAACAGGAGGTTGGCAGCAGAAGCAGCTCTCCTCACAATTCAGCAGATCAGTGGCAGGTTAGAGGAACCTGCACCCTATAGGTACCTGAGGCTCTGGGTTGGTACCAGGTAGATGCCTACTGCCAGGCTAAGCACTTGCCACAAAAAATTTAGACTCTCAAAAACTCTCTGACCCAAATTTTAGCACCAGTTTTTCCATTTCATTTTTCTAGGATTAAAATATAAAGGAACCAGTGTCCAGAGGCAAGTGACATATGCCTTAAACTTGCTGCCATCCTTAATCTCTTCACTCATAAACTTTGCTTAAAAGACCAATTCTCATTCCTCTTTTTAAATAGATCCTGCCCTTGGCCCTGATGGCCAATGGCAAACACTTCTATTTCTGAGTGGATGAGAAGGACTCCTTCATCTTCCTGGTCACGGTTGGAATGAGGCTTGTGGTCATCCACACACTTGGTTACAACTCTGCAACTGCTGCTTCACTTGAAGCTCTTAACTCCCGGCATCTGTTGAATCTTTGGCTGTGTTGTTGCAATGCCTGGTATACCGGGCCAGGCGGTCCTGAACTTCTCCACCTCGCTGGCCACCAGGGCCAGGGCATGAGCCAGAGGTGCGTGGCAGCGCTCAATGCACTGGTGCACCTGCTGCACGGTCGCCTGGCTGTCCTCACAGCAGCTGGCGCTACACCGGAATGGGAGGCCGACCTGCATCTTCCAGATGTTCTCTCTCTCTAGACTCTTCACCATGGAGTCCACTGCCTCCTGCACCCAGAGCTGCTGCAGCTCTGCAATGGCGACCCCAGCCGTGTGGGGACCAACAGCTAAACACACCTTTAAAGTTTAGTTTCTGTAACTTATCAGAATCTTTTGACCACATTAGCAACAAAGAAAACAACATACCTTGTGATCTGCCACACCTAAGAAGGCAATGGCTGTGTAAAGCATGTGAGTTAGAGCACTGTCATGATGTCCTTCAGCTAAGTGAATTGGAGTAAAGGAAAAAACTCCAAATATTAACTCGTCGAACCCTGAAGTCCTCCCAAAATTTTAGCTACATTATTTTAGGTTGACAATAGATTAGAATGGGGCTTCAAACCTGATTACCCTCAATAAAGTTTCCCTTAAAAATGAAATAATTTTTTTAAATTAAAGTTTATTGGGGTGACAATGGTTAGTAAAGTTACATAGGTTTCAGGTGTACACTTCTGTATTACATCATCTATATATCACATTGTGTGTTCACCACCCAGTCTCTTCTCCTTTCATCATCATATATTTGACCCCGTTTACCTTCATCTACCATCCCCCCTCCCCCCTCTGGTAACCACTAAACTATTGTCTATGTCTATGAGTTTTTGTTTCTTTATTAAAACAAAATAATTTAAAGTTTAATTTTGGTACATGATTAATAAACTGAATGAATATATTCCTTTTGTTGTCTCAAAAACAATTATCGTGCTTAAGATATAGTTGTTAAATTTTAGTACTTAAATCTCCAAAAGACATATGCATACATAAGTAGAACAAAGGGAAAAGAGCAACGACCCTCCTTGGATCATTCCTATCCAATGGAGTTAAGGCTGCTCTTTTAGAACGACATGTAAAATCAGTCCTAAATCTGTTTCTAAGTCATAGACCACACAACCCTCAGCAAAGCAAGCAGAAAACAAATGAGGGTGCTGGTGGTAGGGGGAGGAAACTATTATTATATCACAAGAAACCTGGAGTCTTGCAAAGTCATGGTACCCTTTCATTGTAACAAAGTAAATTGATTTTAGTTAGCGAAGAAGTTTTATGGCAGTGAGTATAGTAACCAGAAGAATTAAACCTGGTGTTCTAAGTTCTGCTAAATGGAGTGAGCAAAGGTGTATAAATGAGTAGACATATTTGAATGGTAAGTTGGGTTTATTAAGAGAAAAGTAGGGCTGAGTTGGAAATAATAATTTAGAGCAAGAGAGTGAATACTAAATGAAGGAATTTGAACTTCTTTTTTCAGGCAAGAAGATGCCAAATGTTTTTCATTTGATCTCACAAAAGTTTATATTTAATAATTGCCATTGACAAAAAACAAATGTTTTTCATTTGATCTCACAAAAGTTTATATTTAATAATTGCCATTGACAAAAAAATGAACATTTAAACTGGTGTACAAAAAAATGAACATTTAAAGGGAGCCAACTGATTCTGTTGAGTGGCAAATAATTTTTTTTTTTTTTTTTTTGGAATGAGGACAATCTAAAATACTTTCCCTGTCCCTAAATTTCTGATAGTTTAATTCAGTCACTTAATTTCCCAAACTGCCAGTCTTCTATTTTTCTATAATACAAGACTAAACAACTCTGATCTATTGCAAAAGGATACGGTGTTCAGCCATTTTAGCCATGAGATCATCATTGTCGAAAAGCAGTAAGCAGATCACAGCAATAATGAAAAAAGCAGCCCCCCTTGTCTGAAAATGAAGAGAAACACCTAAGGATGGATTTTCAAGAGTTGATTTTTAAGATTATGACTACAAATGCTACAGAAAAACTTTTTTTCAAATAAATATTTCAAGTAAAATAACATCTGACATTAGAGCTCTTATACTAGACAATATACAGTATTAACAGTAAGATAAAAGTAAAGAGCTCCAACAAATTCTGCAGGATATTTTAAGGGCATTTAAGACACATAATAATGACAACTTCAACTGTCTACTTGCTAATATGGCTACTAGCTATGTTACCATGCACAAACTGCTAATGTTTACAGAACTAATCTTTTAAAATATTACTTTGCTTTTGGTTGAAAAGCCCAAGTAGTTAAAGAATAATTAGTAAGGACTTATTTTATTTTACAACATATAGGTGATAGACAGTTAATTTACAATTATATCAATATCCTAGTTACTAGGGAAAAAGAACCAAAAAGGCACATTAGGAGAATTAGCAAAGTCATTTTTATATCTAGCAAAAGTGTAAGGCAATTAAAAACCGATAAACTTTTTATGTTCTCATTCTAGAGGAAGGATTCTGACAAAAGAAAATTATAGAAAGGACATCCTAGCCTATTTTATGCTAATATTTCAGAATTTGGGGTATAGAAGCAATCTAAATAGCATTATTATAGTCGTATATTCTATATTTACAAATTTACAGGTATAATACCAGATACTTCCATTAAATAAAAATTTAAAATGAAAAGTGAGGATCCTATTCTATTTATTACGTGATCACCACTACACTTGATAAATGAGTATGGTAGATCGTTTGGTAAAAGTCAGTATACATAAACCACATAATTTAAAATTTCATAATTTTCATTGAATCAGCAACATCAACAACACTCATACATGAAGAATGAATCTAATCTTTTGTTAACAAAGAGAACAACTGAGAATTTTGTAGTGCTTCAGTCATTAACTACGAAAAAAATCACTGAGTCCTGGACAGACGCCGAGATTCATTATAGACACTAATGAGAGGCTATGCAAAATCTATACTCTCATTTCTGATTATTGGTGTAGCAAAATTTATTTTTTTAAAGTTTTAAAGTCATTTATATTTCTTTTGTGACTTGTCTTGCCATGTCCTTTGCTCATTTCTGTTGAAGTTTTTAAGCATTTTTCTTAACTGAGTTATATTTTAAAGAAATGTAAAGCTTTTATGTGTGGCAATTTGTTGTTGTTAATTTGTTGTTTGAACAGTGATTTCTGTTAGCAGATTTATGAAGTCAAATGTACTGAATTTTCCCTTGGTGATTGTTTTGTTTATTATTTATTTTTTACATTTATTTTTTAATTACAGTTGATATAATTCATCGGCCTTCATTACTTAGCCTGAAAGTGCCTTTTAGAGCAGGGACTATTATACTTTGTCTTTATTTTTCCTTTCCCCTATAATTAGAACAACGTACCATGCAAAGGAAACATTTAAT
Organism: Rhinolophus hipposideros; assembly: GCF_964194185.1. Classification (NCBI taxonomy): domain Eukaryota; kingdom Metazoa; phylum Chordata; class Mammalia; order Chiroptera; family Rhinolophidae; genus Rhinolophus; species Rhinolophus hipposideros. The sequence goes on from NC_138053.1 coordinate 55,984,300, forward strand.
TTGGTAAATAAAAATATTGGAGTTGTAAGAATTTGGAATTACAGATTGATGACTCATTTACCAATAAGGGATAATACTTAAATTACTTAAGATGAATATGGTTGCCTAGTTGGCAAAATGTTACATAAGTGTTCATTAAAAATGTTCATCAGACTTTAAATATAACAAATTCTTAGGTACTCTAAAAAAATAATTGATAGGGATTAAAAATTTGCCGGGGAAGGGTTCGAGTACAGTATGGAGATGTTCGTGGTGATCATTCAGTTCTGTTTCTTGATTTGTGGTGGTGGTTACACGAATCTGCACACGTATAAATACACATACACACACATAAGTGTATTTAAAATTGGTGAAATCTGGTCTATGGATTATACCAATGTCAATTTCCTGGTTTTGACAGTATAATTGAGTTAAGTAAGAAGCTACTACTGAAACTGAGTGAAAAGCACAAGGACCTCTCTACTGTTTTTGCAATTTCCTAGGAATATGTCATGATGTCAAAATAAAAAGTAAAGTCCAAAAAGTTTGTAAGCGAAATTTAAAATTAGTAGAAAAAGCCTGTGCATTCTTTCGAATGGTAGAAGATACTATTTTATTGTTTTGGAGAACATTTCACATGTATACTTTCAATTTTCAAGTAGCTAATAATGGAAAATTCTACCTTTGCTGGTCCTCCTCCGGAACTAGTGAACAAAACACTGAGTAGTGAGATGACAACAATATCACTGTGTTCAAATAGGAGCAAAGTCCTACAAAAATAAAACATAATTCATAAAATGTACGTGATCTTTATCAAAAAGCATAAATTCAACCAGAGTAAAAGACAATAAATATTTCCTAGATTTCATAAAACATTAAGAAAAGTAAATAGAGGCCGGCCGGTGGCTCAGGCAGTTAGAGCTCCATGCTCCTAACACCGAAGGCTGCCGGTTCGATTCTCACATAGGCCAGTGGGCTCTCAACCACAAGGTTGCCAGTTCAACTCCTGCAAGGGATGGTGGGCAGCGCCCCCTGCAACTAAAATTGAACAGGGCACCTTGAGCTGAGCTGCCGCTGAGCTCCCGGATGGCTCAGTTGGTTGGAGCGCATCCTCTCAACCACAGGGCTGCCGGTTTGACTCCCGCAGGGGATGGTGGGCTGTGCCCCCTGCAACTAGCAACAGCAACTGGACCTGGAGCTGAGCTGCGCCCTCCACAGCTAAGACTGAAAGGACAACTTGAAGCTGAACGGCACCCTCCACAACTAAGATTGAAAGGACAACACCTGACTTGGAAAAAAGGCCTGGAAGTACACACTGTTCCCCAATAAAGTCCTGTTCCCCTTTCCCAATAAAATCTTAAAAAAAAAAAGATACAACTGCTCTGGAAAATATTTTGGCATTATATACCTTAGAAAGGTTGAAGCTACAAATACCCAACAATACTACTTGGAGAATTATACCATACAGATTTCTTGTATCTGTGTACCAGAAAACATAAGATATCAGCATTGTTTGCAGTAGCCCAAAACTAGAAAAAGCCTAAATGCCCACTGATAAGATAATGGATAACATAAAGTACAGATATTCATTCAGTGGGCTATTAAACAGCAGTAAAAAAATGAATGGAATTCCATGAATATCCTAAGAAATACAGAATTGTACGCTTTACAAGTGCAATATACTGAATGTGTAGGTGACTGCCCCTCTGCCCCTCTCCCACCATCAATTCATACGTTGAACCCAATCCCCAATGTGATGGTATCTGGAGGTGGGGCCTTTGGGAGATGCTTAGGTCACAAGGTCAGTGCCCTCATGAATGGGATCAGTACCCTTATAAAAGAGACCAGAGCGCTCCCTTGCCCCTTCTGCTATGTGAGGTTACAGCAAAAAGACAGCGATCTATGAACCAGGAAGCAGTCCTGCACCGGACACTGAATCTACCTCATCTGGATCTTGAACTGCTCAGCCTCCAGAACTGTGAGAAATAAACTTGTGTTGCTTATAGGACACTCAATCTATGGTATTTTGTTATAACAGCCCAAATGGACTGACAAAAAGGGTGAATTTTATAGTATGTGAATTACATTTCAAAAAAACTGCCATAAAAATGAACTATATATATCTATATCTATCTATCTATATCTATCTATATATATAGATCTATATATATGTATATATATATAGATCTATATATGTATAACATGCATTAAAATGAGCAAATCTCAAGCATAATATTGAATGGAGGCTGGCCTGGTGGCTCAGGAGATTAGAGCTCCATGCTCCTAACTCTGAAGGCTGCCGGTTCGATTCACTCGATGGGCCAGTCGCTCTCAACCACAAGGTTGCTGGTTGGACTCTGGCAAGGGGTGGTGGGCTGCGCCCCCTGCAACTAGCAACGGCAACTGGACCTGGAGCTGGGCTGCGCCCTCCACAACTAAGACTGAAAGGACAACAACTTGATTTGGAAAACAGTCCTGGAAGTACACACTGTTCTCCAATAAAATCCTGTTCCCTTCCCCAATAAAATCTTTACAAAAAAAATATTGAATGGAAAAAAGTATGCTGTAGAAAATTATGCAATGAAATTCTATTTATAGAAAGCAAAAAATTTGCAAAGTTAAACATTAAAGAAATATGTACATATGTGGTAAAACTATAAAGCAAACTAAGAGAATAAAAAACTTAAGATGCTGGTTATAATCAGTGATAGGGGGCGGAGGGATATCATCAGGAGGGCTTCAAAGGTACTTACTGGTAAGGCTTTATTTTGCGGGCTGGGTATTGTATACATGAATGTTCATTTTATTACTTAAACATATTTATTTATATTTACTCTTTTATATGTATGAAATATTAAAAAAATAAAAACATTATCACCAGCCAAAAGGAGCTTTTAGGATCTAAATAGTAACAGGTTTTCAGCTACTCATTAAAATTTTTTCATTTTTCCTCTTTACCCAAAAATCTGTAATGAGAACACAGCAGTGATAACTTTAGTCCTATTAATATTTGGGAGATTACAGTTTAAGAAAATAAGTATATCAGAATAATACTAACCTAAAATAAGACAAGCCATGAAACACTAAAGGAGTCTTTCTAATCAAGAAAAAGAATGTGAGGGGCAAAGAATGTGTGTTAGTAAAAGAATGTGAGGGGCAGTGTGTTGGTAGAGGAGTTAGTGGTATCAGCGGTTTTAAGGGCAGAAAATAGATGATTAAATAAGGAGTCAAGTAAAAATTTAAGAAATTTCCCCCTTCCTTCCTTATCCTAACACACAGGGACAGTGATTTAGTAATATATGGACCAAAACATAATGTCATTTGAGTAAGAAATTTAAAATATTTGAAGGCAAGCAATACCACCAATCAGCTTTAAGCATAACTGGAAAAGCTCTCCCCATGCTGAGAAATTCCAGCCAGCTTTCCCTCCACTCCAGGAGGCTGCTGCTGTCGTGGACAGGGATATGCCATTTGGGATTGTGCATACTCTGTATCTGACAAGGAACAGGGTAAACAAGCCAAAAGGGACCCAAACCCAGAAGCTGTCCTATTGGCTGGGTGAGGGGAAAGGACTTGACACAAAGCATTTCCCACCTATCACTTTCTACTTTGTCCATGCCACTGTTCTGAGTGAGATTCTTTAGAACATCCTTCACCTTAACCCTTACCTCTCGTCCTCATATTCCCCTCTCATCAATGGCAAGGTACTTTTTCTTATACATTTACTCAATCAGGAAAACCCTTTAAAGATGGAGACATTAAAAGAATGCTTATGCAGTTGCACCTGTTACAATTCCTATTAAATTAAGTGGCCCATAACCATTTCTCCCCCTGAACTGGTCCATTTACATAAAAAGATTATATAGATCTAGGGAATATAAAATGAGTTAATTAATCTTTAATCTGATATCAGATTGACACACTATTCCCAAGACATCTGTTTATAACCATATCTTTCAAGAATTTTCTGTGGGTACTACAGTACTTTCAGGGTTGTGTTAATAAAAAGTGTTTTTAAAGATTTTCCTCTCTTCCGTATTAGTTGATTTTATCACTTCAGACTTAAGTTTCTAAAATCAGCTGCTAAAAGGGATCACCAATGAATGATTAAAAAAAGCCATTTATGCTAAAAATTTTTTGAAACTGTTTGGACTCTAATAAAATATCTTTGACAGATCATGAATAATATGTTAATGGTATTCACCAAATAACAAGTCCACAAACTAACCAGGTATTCAACATATTTGTATATATTTGTTGAGTTGTACCCAATGCTACAGAAATCATAGAAGCATTTGTATATAACTCGACACCAGTATCTGACATAAAATATAATGGAACAATACTAATAATCAAAATGAAGAAATATAAACAAACATTCAAAATATGCATTTTTATTTACCTTAGTGGTCCACAAAGAGTAAGGCCAAAAAACCACAAGAGTGAAATGATACACCCAGCAACTGCATGTTTAAATATTTTGATCCACTATAAATGGAAACGAAATATTAAAAGTTTCAGTCATACACATTTTGCTAAATATTTGAAAATCTTAAATAATATACATAGGAAGAAATAATAATGGTAACACAAATATTTTAAAGGCTTAGTAATTACATATTTTGAAATAAATAGAAAATGTTAAGACCCCTGACTAAATTTGAATTTGCAAGACTATTGTTTTCCACATTCTATATTCTTGTCTGTTAGATCTCAAAATCTTTTTCTATAAAGTACAATTTTCTGTTTCTTTTTAATTAGTTTCTCATGAGTTTGCTAGAATACTTAATATTTTAGTCTTTACACTCTTTTCCATGGAATATTCAGTGCTTCAATTATTTGAAAAGAGAGAAAAAAGATGCAGTTTAAAATATTAATCACATTTTAAAATAATGTTCTTGGTCTCTAAAACAGAGGCACTTAAATTTATTATCCTAATAAAAAATCATGGCACAGGTTTCCGAGTTGTGGCATAAAGCAACCATATAGTAGGGTATGACTACTGTCCCAAACAGGTGATAATGTGAGATGATTATGTAGAATGCAGGACGTTTCTGGTATGCATCTTGAACCTCAGATGCCTAAAGGTAATACTGATAATGATGGTGAGGACGACAGCTATTATGTATTGCATACTCACTATATGCCAGGCACTATTTTAAGAACTTTACATGTATTGATTCATTTATTCCTCACAGCTTTCTTAGGAAGGTATTTTTAGCTCCATTTCACAGGTGCGAAAACTAAGGTAGAGAAATTAAGTAACTTGCTCAAAGTAAGATTCAGTAAGTAGGACAGACAGAACATGAATTGTCTGACTCCAAAGGCCTCATTCTTAATCTTTATGCTTTATCTGCCTCCCAATGACATTTCTACGAGGCGCTTGGGCATGTCTCCATGTCTGATTTGTAAATCTTTCAGAATAAGAATCCTGTATTGGAGAAAATAATCACATGCATGTTTTAAAAATTTTCTACCCTCTTCTGCATTTTTAAACATTCTATTATCTTAGCACTTTATAGTTCACTCTTGAAGCCCCAATTCTGAATAGACAGGCTAACTCTGGAAATGTTCTGCTTTGCATGTAAATCATTCATTAAGTAACCCCGATCAAGGAAATAGTATTGTCTCCTGGCATACTAAATGGGAAGCTGCTAGGAAAAAAGGATTGTGCAAAAAACTCACCTGGTGTTTGGTAATACTTTTTCCAGAAGAAAATGGCTTTTGAAACAAAACCATAAAAAATGCAGCCCTGTGAATATTGAAACATTAATATATTAATCAATCATATATACAATATACAAGGTGTGGCTTTAAGCAAAGACACTTACTTTAAACAATCATACTAGAACTTGAAAGGTATGTTAACCACTGAAGAAATCAGACAGGAGAACAATACTTATTTTAATAAGGCTCCCATAACAACACTTTGGGAATTCTTCTTTTGTAATTTTCTGGCTTCTGAACTAGTTCACAAGCCAGAAAAGAAGTCTCAATATATTTTCACACTTTGAAATACCAAAGAAAATAATTCTAATCTCAAAATTTAGTAATAACAAATCTTGAAATAGTATAAAAGAAATGAAGAAAGTACTAATTATTTCCCTACCTTTCACATTTCCAAAAGTTATATAAAAATGCACACAGATGATGCTTAAAATTTCCTAGTCAAGAATCACTTTCCATAATTACTAAAAGTATACTCCCAGGAGTCTTTAACAGATTTTAATTAACAGAGAAGGTGGTCACTATTAATCTCAAGAGATTTAGAGAGAATTTCTTATTATATGCAGAATAATGTAAAATTTATACTATATAAGGACCCTGTAGTATAAAGAGACCATGTAGTCAATGCAGCCCAGCATGGTTTAACTTAGAAAATAAGGGACATTTGTGCTAGGACAGGTCTCAGGTGACATTCTATGCATGCTGGAAGGTTGGACTACATCAGGGGTATGGTCTGGAATCCCTAGGGCCCTGAGACCCTTTTAGGGAGTCTGTGAGGTCAAAGCTATTTTTATAAAAATTACTAAGACATTATGTGCCCTTTTCACTCTTATTCTCTCAGAAGTGTACAGTGGAGCTTTTCAGAGGTTAGCTGATGTGAGATACTGCAACAGATTGAATGCTAAAGCAGACATGAAAATCCAGCTGTCTTCTATTAAATTAGAAATGTGCAAAAGCCTCATTAACACAAACTAAGGTAAAAGTCTATGCTTTGGCAAGCTATTAGAGTAAAACAACCCCTTTTTTTTTAAACCAATCTCTCTGTATAGCTAACCTTAGGTATTCTATTTTTTTTTTTTTAATTTACCAAATACTCGTCAGGAAGAATAAATTACACACAATATTCTATGTAAAATTTCCTAAAGATACTCAGTTAAAACAGGATTTTCCAAAAAATAAGAAATATTAGGGAAAAAAGGAACCATACACACTCACCCAAGTTTTAATATAAAAATGAATTGAACAATGTGAACTACTTTTAGGAGATCATATGATTCAAAAAGTCCCACAGCCTTCAAAAATTTAGTGAAACACAGTAACACAATATATTTCGTGAATCTGAAAAATAAGAGCAGAAACAAGTTTCAGTATCATTGAAATCATAAGGAACTCTTTAATCTGTTTTTTCTTATTATACAAGTAATAGGGTTTATTACATAAACAATAAATATACATAAAAAATGAAACAAAAACCCAAACAAGGGAAGTTGAAGCCCACAGAGTTAGTTAGTGTCAAGCCCATGCCTCTTAAGGATGCTCTGTTTAATATGTCACAGAGAAAATCAAAGTTCATCCAAAAGGCTTTGAAGGTTCCCATCTTCTAAACTGTTTCCAATTATACATTCACACTGGCCCACATGAACAGTAAAATCATCTTTAAATGTGAAAGACAAAATGCACATTAAAATCTAAGATTAATTTATACTTTGGCCTATCTGAGCTAGAGAAAAGAGTTATATAGATGTAAGTAAATTAACTATATAAATGCCAATTAAATACTCTAGTCATGGTAGCAATTCCTAAGTAGCCAATAAAAATAATAGTTGAGCTAGAAATCCTTTGTTTATTCAGCTCCTAATAGGGACTTGCATAATATGTGTTTGGCAAATGCTTACCAAATGAAAGAATGCTAACTCTACAATTATACTTGTGTGATACAGCAATATCTAATACAGTAATATATATGGTGCAGCAGTGTAGTATATAAGTATATAGTATATAAGAGGCAGTCAAGCTTCTGGCAATTGAAACTCTGCCATGAATGCAAATGGAAGAATGAAATCAAGTAAAGCTCAAAACCTCCTTAAGCTCTTAACTAGGTGTAAAAATATCAGGCAAAGGATAGATACAAGGACACAAAGAACAACACTGTCAAAAAGATAGGGAGGGAAAAAAACAGACCACGAAAAATAGACAGAGGTACATTAAAAATCACAGCAATCTTGGAATTCTTGATGTTAGCAAAGAGCTTGTACATCCCTCATGAGGCTATTTAGCCATTCTTCAAATGTTTCTTGCAAACCTTCTATATGCTATATGCCATTTGTGGCCAATGAGACCTAAGGGAAGTCTGACAGTGGATTCAGGTACTGCCTTCCTTCTTCCTGATAAAAGGGCAAGATGCAGCTAGAACTATTTCTCTCATGTTTTCTGCCTTCAAAGGAGGACTTTATAACAAACTTGAATATGAAAGCCACAAGTAGGATAGCAAAGAGCAAAGACGAAGAATCTGGTCCCAGATGGTATCACTGAGGGGCTGAACAAATACCAGCAAACTGGTTTCTCTGACGTAAGAATATATCCCTACTTTAAAGCTTTCTTAGTTTGGTTACTTACAACTAAACACATTTCCAGGTGCTGTCTAAGACACTAAATGCATAATAGAGACATTGCCCCAAGGAGTTGAGGTCTAAGAAAGACAGGCAAGAAAACAAGTATTTATAGGATCCAGGTAAGTAATAGAGGTCTAACGGGTGGAAACAACTATGTAACTGTTAACTAAGGAAGCAAAGGTCGTCTTCAGAGTTTGAGGTGTGTTAAGTGTGTATAGTAAGGATGTAAGTAGGAATTATCAAGCAAGGAAAAGGAAAGGGTATTTCAAAGTACAGAGAGCAGCATATGCAAAACATTAGCACTAGGAAGGAGCTGTTGAAGAAATTACTGTATTTAAGTTCAGTGCATCAGATTATGCTCAAAATGACCAAGTCAGCAAAAGTCAGCAAATAAAAGGTAAATTATATTGAATATAATTGTTTTAAGAAGATAGGGGCAATATAAAATTATTTCTAAATTTTTGTTTAAAGTATTAACAAAACTAAAAATTTGGCACTTTCATGGCAAGATTTAGTCATATAGAACATTAAGTAAAATACTTCTTGATAATGTTACTATTATGATCCTTCTGACACTAATTTTCTTTATTCCCTTTTTAATTAAAAAGAAAACAGAGGTTACAAAAGTAATTCTTGAGTAGCTGGTTGTGATAAAAGTTTTAAATAAAATAATTCCCAATTTCCTTCTCATAGGTGACCAACTGGGTACATACACCCTTCTAAACCTTTTTCTTTGCATTTCCACGTATGGACACACATATATTTTAGAAACATTCACATAGTCACAACTATACATTTTGATATTGCTATGTGACTTTTAACATAATATATACTGAAGATCTTTTGTTAGCATATTAAATTAGAAAATTTATTGTCTAATTTCTAAAGTTAGATACTTTGATTTCTAAAATCTCCATTAATGAAGTCTTGCTGTTGGGCTAAAGATGACACACCATATTTAGTAACCATACAGGAGTAAGTAGACATTCCTAGTTCATGTTGCAGAGAGAAACAATGAACAGCTTCATTTACTAAAGGAAAAGAAAATGGGAGGCTCTTGAACAATAGGGCAGTGGCCCTTGAGCTACTCACTGACTCTCTGGGCAATTGAAAGGGAGCTGATCCATCTCCCCAACTTATAAATCATTGTTTGCCATTAACTAGTCTCATCAAAGATACCACTGGTCTTTTGTATGAAGGGTTAGAAAAATCTCTGGTTCTGGAAAGCTGGAATTACTGAAATTTGGGTTTGGGTTCAAACCTGCTTCTTGGGCTTTGCTCACTGCAGCAGCTCCCAGTTCTCCAGTTAAAAACAGCACAACAAAAATCAGTGTGTGTAATTCAATTATTATTCATTCAATAAATATTGAAGTGTCTACTATGTAGAAGGCACTATGCATCGGGTTTGGGATAACTGGCTCCCAGTTCAGTTATTAGTTGTGTGATCTTGGGAAAATTCTCCATCTCCGTTTCCTGATCTGTGAAACAAGGATACCACTACCTAGGCTGTAGTACTGTGCTGAGGGCTAAGGGAGAGGCTGTACTCAAAGCATGCGGAACATTGGAGGCGCTCAACAAATGTTGGCTGTCACCCTCTGCCCTTTTTTGCAGAGGACTTAAGGACGCCAAAAGAGAAACATTTAAAACAATTCACATTTGTGAATTCATGCACAAAAAATACATAATTAGAGGATTTGTCAATTAGTTTTTGCTGCCGATTATAACCAATATTTGATTTTCAGTCTTTATAAAGGAAAACTCTTGCAACCTGGAATCTATTCAAAAATTCATCTAGTCCTCAGTGGAATTTGATTCTGCAGTGAACTACAATAGAAGGGCACCTCTGCTAAGCAAATAAGATGGCAAAGGACTGTTTCCCACATCTACCTAAGACCCTAACCTCTAGAGTAAGTAACAATTTTAAACTGTTTATTTAAAAATAACTTTGTTTACAGAAAAGTTTAATAGTATACTCTTTATGTAGATTCCCTAATTATTAATGTATTGTCCCTTATTATCTCTCTATAAATACACATGGACTTTTTTTCTGAACTATTTATCTAATATACATCATGCTCTTTTACCCCTAATTTGTATTTCCTAAGAATATGGACATTCTCTTATAAATTCAGTAGAGTTACCAGCTTCAGGAAATCTAACATTTGATATGATACTTTTATCTAATCTATTGTCCATAGTCCAATTTTGTTAATTGACCTAGTACTGTCCTTTATAGCATTTTCCCCCCTCTAGTACCAAATCCAGAGCAGAATCGCCTATTGCATTTAGTTGTCATGTCACAGTAAGTATCTGACATGCTGTTATTTACAAAATGAGTTGCTCAAAATAGATTAGAAATTTAAACTTGTACTACAAAAATGCAGTTCTGTTCCAGCATTTTGTGTTCTTTCCTTTTCACAAAAAAGTTATTAGTAATGCAATTTCTACAATTTCAAAACATTTATGAAAACAATCTTTAAGTCTCCAAGAAGTATTCAAGTAGAAAACTTTAACCTCATTAAAAATGAAGGCAATGCAGAGGGTAAGGGGAGTGGGGGGTTTAAGATGCGGCTAAAGGAGATCAAATATATAGTGATGGAAGGAGAACTGATTCTGGGTGGTGAGCACACAATAGGATTTATAGATGATGTAATACAGAATTGTACACCTGAAATCTATGTAACTTTACTAACAAATGTCACCCCAATAAATTAAAAAGAAATGTTGAAAAAAAAATGAAGGCAATGAATACCAGTTCCAACCAACTTGCTGGGCCTTATATTATGCATGTTTGACACCACCTCAGAACTTAGGTCAAGAAGGACACACTTGAAAGTGGTCACTGTACTTAATCTCTTGGGGGTTAGTGGGAGCATCGGTGGGCAAGGTAAAGAGGAATTTTCGTTTTTTACTCTATGAATATCTGTACCGTTTGAATTTTCTGACAATAAGCACACACTGCTTATCTAATAATAAAATATACCAAGGAAGGTAAAAAAAAACTAGATGACGGGTTCGATTCCTGAAGTGTGGGATTCACATGAACATTGAAGTTCAACAGTTTGGACTCTTGCTTTCTTCGCCTGAAGAGATGGTGACACCTTCCCCTAACTTACGCAGGGAGGCGTCAGAAATCAAGCAGTCACCAAACCACTACTATTTTAGGGAGAAACAGCGCACAGAAGTGTTTCTCATCGATCAGAAAATCCTCGCACGTGACCTGGGTGCAGTTCTAACGCGAACGGTCTGCCCTGAAAACCACAGGCTCAAGCAGAACCTTCCAGGACCTTCGAGCACTCATTCTGGACGGGGAAGAGGAGCCGCCAGGAGCGAGCTGCAGCCGGGGGCGGAGGGAGAGAAGCGAGGGCTCTGGGGCGCGTGCAGAGCCGAGGGGGCGTTCCAGGCGGTCAGGGGTTGAGAGGGACGCAGGTCCCCGCGCGCACCCGGGCGGAGTCCAGGGCAGCGGCCAGGGAAGGCGTGTCCGGAGCGGCCAAGCTGCCTTCCAGGTCCGCGAGTGGGTGAGCGAGCCCGCGGACGCGGGAGAGAGCAGCTCCGGAGGCGGGAAGCCTGACCGATCCCTTACCGTGCGCTGGGCACGTCCACCGGTCCAAGGCCGCCGCCGCCGCCGCCGGGGCCGGCTAGCACGTCCCCACTGTATTTCTCCTCCATCCCGGGGCTCAGCAGACGCCGCCGCCGCTGCCCTTGCCGCGGGGTCTCCTCATGTCTCGCCGCTGCCGCGGAACAGCGGACGCAGGGACGTCACTCTCCCATGGCAGCGGCCTCGCTGGTTCCCCGCAAGCCAAGCCGCCGCTGCTGCTGTCCCCGCAACCTGCTCACAAGCACACGCACGCCAGGACTAGGCCGCGGGCAGTTCCGGCGGCGCCGGGTTCCCGGGAGTCGCACCGGAGCGGACGTTGCCAGGCCACGTCATCGGGTCCAGCAGCCCTCACTCCCGGGGGAGTGCCCAGCTCCGCGCCTGCGCACAGCAGAACTCCGGCTTTCCCTGCCCTGCCTGAGGCCCCGCCCACCGCGGGGTGAAAGATCCAATCCTCGCCCCCATCAGCTCCTCCTGTAGAAGCTCCCTGTGTGCTTACCTGTCCCTGTAGCGCCACCTGTAGAGGACCAGACCTTATTAGGGTTATTTTTCTGATGCTAAAAAGTTAGGAAAATTGTTTCCTGTGTGAGTCTTGATTTGAATCCCAACCCGACCACTTAATAATTGTGTAACTTGGATTTTCTGTACTTCAATTTTCTTATCTGTAAAATAGAAACAGTAATACCTATATCATAGATTTGTTGGGAGGATTATATATGTTAATATGTGAAAACTGTCTAGAACAGTGAATGATATATAGTAATCAATAAATGTTAACTATTATCAACACTCATAATGAAATTGGAGGACTGGGATTTGGAGATGAAAATGGAATTTGGGGCAATGTAAATTATGATTACTTTACAATACTTAATCTGACTATACGTAAAGAGCCTTAGTACCTTATAAAAGAATGAGGAATCAGTCAGCGTGCTGGGGCTTCATAATCTATTACAGTATAAAAAATACTTAGCAATTTGAGAGCAACACTTGGTTGGTGACGTTTCATATTAAAGGCACAAATGCAAAGGTTTCCCAAATAGGATGTGATATGGGTATAACCAGAAAAGACTCACGGAGTCTGATAAACAGAATCTGACCTGGAACTCTGATAAGATTTTGGATATGGGAGGAAGGCATTGTGGGAAGAACACTGAGGAAGGCATGACCTTTAAAAGCTAAAAACGCACATTTTCCTGTTTGAGACAAATAAAAGCAAATATACAATATTCTTTAAGTAGGGGTTTTAAATTCAGAATATTTCATAGTATTGTTTATTGAATTTGTACAAAAATGCCCATATTATTTGCTCGCATCAGCTGATACTCATTGGTCCAGAGTGGGGTAGATAAAAGCCCACTAAAGGGTGACATTCTTGCTTCACTTTCTTCAAGTGACTTTTTTTGTAGAAATTTTTTGGGTAGGAATTTCTTTGTAGAATTTTTATTTTCTAATTGGAATGGCAGTGGGAACAACTCTTGTGTTTTTCTAGAGCTAGTTTCATTCCTAGCTCTAGAGAGAACTAGGTAAAATGACATTTATAAATTGTATTAACTTTCATCTAAAGAGGAGCTTGAATTCATTTAATATTTCTAATTTGGTTAGAACTGTGACACTTTTCTTTAGGCCTGTAAGGCCGGTAAGTACATTTCCTGCAACAGTGGATTCTTTTTCTTTTTTTTCTTTTTTTTTGTGGTGGAAGGAAAAGTGTCTCTGTTTTCTTTCCTCCTACTCACTTATCAACCCATTCCAGCCTGGCTTCTGCATTCATCAGTCCTCTGAAGCAGCTCTCTCATGGAGAGTTTTCAGCAGTATATTAGCTACCTCACCTACCAATAGCTTTCAACACAGTTGATCTGGAGCATTCTTGAAGCATTTCTTGAAGCATTCTCTTTCCTTGGTTTACAGAACCCGATATTTGGTTGTCTCAAAGGAAGCTCAAGTTCTTTATGTCCAAAAGTACACACACAAGTTTTCCCCTAAACCCGATCCTCTTCTAACATTCTCTACCTCATTCATTGGCACCATTCTTTCAGTTTAGCAAACCAAAACCTTAGACGTCATCCTTAACACCTCTCTTTCCTTATGATATATATCCAGTTCATCATCAAATTGCATCAATTTTTTATCTTCTCACTATTTCTTGAATCAATCCAAAATTTTCCATCTCTATCACCACCATCAAGTCTAGACTACCATCACCTTTTGTTTAGACCACTACAGTAGCCTCTTTACTAGTCTTTCCAAGTTCACTTTCACTTTTTCATTCTGTTTTCCACATGTGCCACAGTAATAGGACTGTTTTCCAAATGCAAATCTTATAATGCACCCTACTTCACCTGCCAGGCTTCCAGTTGCTTTCCATTACTCTTAAGACAAACTCAAATCATTAACATGGCCAACAGCATCCTGTATGGGCTTGCCCCATACCAATCTATCTTTTCAGCTTCATCTCACATCAAGCTGCTGTCCGATCTCTGGGTTCCAGTCACCCTTTTCACCCTTCAATTGCATTGTTTATCTTCTAATAAAAGATTTTGCTTAAACTATTTCCCATGCCCAGAATACTTCCTACTTCAACTTTTGCTTGTTAAAATCCTACTCAGTCTTTGTGTTACAGGTTGAGTTTTCCAGGAAGGAAGCTCTGAGATGGAGCTTAGTGTGAAGGATATTAGGGAGTGCTTTTGAGACTAATAACTTTGAAAAGGAGGGAAAGGAAGCAGAATTGGGCAGAGGGAGAAGTTGGGAGATGCTGCATTCCAACAAAAGCCTCATGGGCCTCAAAGAGACCTCTGGAGCTACAATGGTCCTTGAGAAATACCTTACATGTTTTCCCAATAAAGTCCTTTATAGCTCCAGGATCCAATCCAAGATCATGTGTTGCATTTAATTATCATGTCTTGTTGATTTTCTTTTATCTGGAGCAGTCCTGGTCTCTCCTTTTTTCATGACCTTGATATTTTTGTGGAGGACAGGACAATTACTTTGCAGAATGTCCATCAGTTTGGGTTTGTCTGATGCTTCCTCATGATTGAGTTTAGGATACGCATTTTTGGCAGGAATACCACAGAAGTAATACTACATGCCACTCAGTGCATCACATCAGAAGGCACATGATGCTGATTTGTTTCATTATTGGTGAAGTTAACTTTCATCATTTGGTAAGATGATGTCTACCAGATTTTGCCATCTAATATTAATTTTGTCTGGAGATACTTGAGACCATGTAAAGATTCTTTTCCTCATCACACTTTACTCATTTATGTTAGTATCCATTTTGCATCTCGACCAAAGCAATCATTACTGTAAAGTTTTCCAAATGGTAATCATCTCTTCTACATTTAGTAGTTGACATTCTGGTGTCAGGTAAAACTTTCCTGTTTTCCCATTTGTCTAGTATTTATATCTTTATGAGCTCATGGGTTCCTATTTTATGGAGTGGATTATAATCAATTGCTGTCATTATTATTCCATAGATTATAATCAATTGCTCAAATTCTCCCAGATTTAGCCAGTGGGAACACCTTGACTAGCTCCCGTGTCGTTTTGACATATTCCTATCATTCTTTTATAATTTTTGTGATTTCTGGTACAAGATGTTCTAGATTCATTACATACTGTACCTTAGCTCTGGAATTAGCCATTTCTCCAAGGAGCTCTGATTCCTTTTGAGGAAAATGTTATTTAGAACCCAAGATCTGGGTGTTGGGTATGTTCATTGCTACTGGTGCAACTACTTCTTTGACTTCTTAATGGACAGAGTTAGGAATTATGTATACAGAGGGTACCAAAAAAGTGTATACATATTTTAAGAAAGGAAAAAAACTATTAAAATTTTAATAAGATATATTGATAACAAAAGATGAATACAAGACACGTTGGATTTCTGCAATTACAAGAGGTGCTCAAAGTGGTTACCATCAGCCTCCAGACACTTCTGATTAGAAACTTCTGATGATGGCGAACTACTGCTTGAGCAACGTTGACCAAAGTGTCCACTTGTATACATGTTTTTGGTACCCCCAGTATATATCTATGTATTTATGTATACACTACTTAGATGTGTGTATATGTAAATATGTAGACATATCTTTCTATTTATCATCTATCAGAAACCAGGCGTTCATACTGATTCCTCCAGTTACAACCCAAACTTGTATTTTTTATTCTAGTCTTTCTACTTTCTATATTTTCACCTCTTTCCCTGGTAGTGAAAAACCTGGTTCTCATTATCCTCAATGTATTGACTTATTTGCTTAGTCCTTTTGTATGTAACCAATATCCTGACCATGTGGGCCATCGTCTCCTCTTCAGCACTGCCAAATCATGCTAACTTGAGCTGGCTGAGACTTCTTCTCCATCCTAGCTATTATTAATTTTTATCTAGTTTTGACTCATTTGTACACAGTGACAAGTATAGTGATGAAATATTTTTTCTCAATATAATTTTCAGGTAGCTGGAAGGAGCAAGAAAGGGAATTATCTTTTAGGGGAGGCTACTATGTACCAGGAATGCTCTTGTTTCATTTAATTTTTAGTAGAAGATTCTTTCAAGGTTGGCATTATTTTGTTGGCATATGTTACAGAGTTTAACTCCCAAAAGTGTTATATTTTATATTACGTAATTAGTAAGGCAAAACTACTCTCTAGATGGGCAAAATGCATTTTAGTGTTAGCTATTTTGCTAACTTTTTTCCTGATTACAAGAGTCACAACGATTCCAATGATGTAAGAGAACCAAATGGGGGAGAGCCTGTTTCTTAAGCCCCCTCCAGGAATCTGGATCAAAAAATATGGTGGCTATTGTCATGGGTGGCAACTTAGCTCTGTCATCCTTCCTTCCAATGAATATTTGTTGAATGCTTACCATATGCTAGGTCCAATTCTAGGTACTTGTTGGGTTTTCCCAGAAGCAAACTCTGAGATAAGGATTTGTGTGAAAGTGATTTGTTAGTAAATGTTCCCAAGAAAAACTGATAGGAGAGTGGGAAGATGAGACAGGAAAGAAAGAAAAGCAAAGGTGTGGTGTCAAAGTTCAACTGGGGAGCTCCCTTACTGGAGATCGCACCTCAGAGGGTCCTGATCAGGGGCAAGGTGTCTTAGTCCATCTGGGTTGCTATAAAAAAAAGCCATAAACTGGGGGGCTTACAAACAACGCACATTTATTTCTCCCATTTCTGGAAGCTAGGAAGTCTAAGATTAAGTTCTGGGCAGATTTGGTGTCTGGAGAAGACCCACTTCCTGGTTCTTAGGCAGCAGCTGTTGGCTGTGTCTTCAAACGGTGGAAGGGGCAAGCTACGTAGCTCTCTGGGGTCTTTATACAGAGGGTGCCAAAAAAATGTATACACATCTTAACAAAGGGAAAAACTGTATTAAAATTTTAATACTCAATATATACTGATAACAAAAGATGAATACAAATCACGTTTGACTTCTGCAATTACAGGAGATGCTCAGAATGGTTACCATCAGTGTCCAGACACTTGTGATTATGGCGAACATTGTTTGGTAGACTTCTGTGGTGAGTGTGTAAACTGTTCCAACACCATAGCAAAAGAAACAGGACCTGTTGCTGTGCGAGGTCTCCTGGATCTTCCCTTGTGCACATCACATACCATGCATCTCAGACTTATTACGAATGCCTGCAATTGTTAGGCGGGTTGGAGGTTCTGATGCTTCCTTACGCCTCCATTGTAGTACTTCCACAATGTTCTCAATTTTCAAATGCCACTTCAAAATGGTCTTGTGCTCCTCCAACCGTGTTTCATCATTTTCTTTGACTGTCCTGCCTGTCATATGGTGACGCTAGCATTCATTTGACTAATGTCATCTTTTGAACGAACGTCATACTACACATTGCTACCGTAATTCAATTCAACTTCAAAAAGTAATACATATTAAAGATGACATCTCTTAAAATGTGTACACATTTTTTGGCACCCCCAGTATATAAAAATATAAATATAAACATAAACATCTACATGTATATTTAATCACAAGTTACTAACAACACTTGATTTTTACTTTTTGACATCCTGTTCTGCAGCTTCCTTGGCCCTTTTGGCCCAGATGCCAAAGAGCCAAGCATTGGCACGGGCCATGCAAAGACTGTCGAAAGCCTTGAAGTTCTTCTCCTCTGTGATGACATGAGGCTTTCTCCTTCTTGTAGATATTCCATATTGGCATAAGTAGTCCTGTTAGCTGGGGAGCCAATTTGAGTTCTTCAGCAGAGCTGTCTCCCTTTTTGGGGGCTGAATGCTTCCTAGGGAAGTGGATGAGCTAGAAGCAGTACTTCTTCAGCAGCTGCATGTTAGCCTGCAGGGATTCTGTGGACCTGTTCCACATACTCAGATCCACTGAGATCCCAGTGGGCCAGGACAGCTTCTTGTGGATGCCAGCCACCCTTAACTTATCCAAGCTGAAGCCCCTGCAGGCTCACACTTTGGTGTGGTACCTTACCATGGGGCATCTCACTATGGGTCAGATAGGTTGGACGCAGGGCATGGGGTGATGCGGTACACTTTGGTTTGCTGGGCATTGCCTCCTGCTGATTTTCCAAGCTGACTGCTTAAACCACATGGCCACACACTGCTACCAGTCCTTGTGGAAATGGGGCTTCAGGACACTGCCATTTCAGTTGGGCACCTGTGGCTGCTGCTTACTGGCCTTCTCTGGGGAAGAACGGTCACTGGAAAGGTCTGGGATCTTTCTTATAGGGGCACTAATCCCGATCATGAGGGTTCTGTTTGTACGATCCAATTATCTCCCTAAGACCCACCACTTAATACCATCACTTTGGGGTTAGGATCTCAACATATTTGTGGGGGGACACAAACGTTCAGATTATAATACAAGGGAATTGGGATATTGGGGGAGCAATTCTCTGACAAAGAGAGGAAGGTGCTGTTTGTTAAGACTGCTCCTGGGATCCAAGGGTATATGGGCAAAGGACCTACTGACAATGTCCACTTTTATTGCGTCTTTAAAATATCATAAATAAGTATGAGGAATCACTCGACATCTTAGCGTTTCTGTAGCTGGACAACTTAGATCTTATTCGTCAGCCTGCTGAACTGTTCCTTTTTCAGAAACATAGATACCATCTAAAAATTTTCCGATATCCTTGTTTTTAACTGTTGTGGCTTGTTGAATCAAAGCAGCTAAATTTGATACAAGTTCAATATCATTTCCTTCAAGAATTAACTTGTCTTTCTGGGCTTGAGATACTGAACAAGCAATACCTGACCTCATCTGAACCCTGAAATTTCGGATTTCCACAAGAGCACCATTCTCCTGAATGACGACGTTGATGGGGAAGTGAGCATACACAGACCTCATCTTGTAACGGAAGCCCAATGTAACACCCCGGATTATGTACATGACTACAGATAGTGCGAACACTAACCGGTTCCTTTTTATCTCCCCGCCATTTGTCAACCTGGAGCCTCTTCTTTTTCTTTCCAAGGAGGCTGAGTTCTACATTGATGTGATTGCAGTCCCTCTGCAGGATGCCTCTGGAACCCTTCATGATAACTGTTCGTCCTTTCAGAGTGATGTCCACATTTTCTGGAATGTCCACAGTCTCATTGCTGAGCATGGTCTTCAGCCTCACAGTAGATGGAGCAAAGAGGCAAAGCTACATATATTTTTTGTCATTTCTCATATTAGGTGTTCTATCTTCCTAAGGTTCACATTCCCAGACTTCCTTAGAGCTAGGGTTCTGGCATGTGACCTGGGTTTCACCAGTTAGACATATCCAGTGTAACTTGACTTCATCTGAGGAGGCAGCAAGTGGGGACACTGATTTTCTACTCTAGAGGAGGCATCCAGTACTTTGGAAATAGCAGTGACAGAGCTTCTGGTGTCCATTCTTGAGCATCTTTGGTGCCAAGTGACAATAGCAGTGGTGTTTTTGGTTCTTTCTGGTCCTCTAAGAGGTTCTGTGAGTTACCCAATGTCCTTTAATAAATTTCTGCATGAACTAGTCAGAGTGGAGGTTGTTGTTTGTAATTGCAAACCCTGAATGGTACACGTGATATGGTATCAAACCTTTAATAACAATAAGCAGCCCATAGATTTTGTAAGTGTGTTTTATTCCAGACTGAGGAGTAGTACAACGCTCATAAAAATCAACTCCTAATATGTTGTACCTTAGTGGAGAAAGCTACCCCAAACTCATCAGATGACTTTGCCTGATGCTAAACGTGTTTTTATCCTTTATTTGAAAGCAGAAAAGGAAACCAAGACAATGTTCAACAATTCCATATCTGTCCTGATCAGGCAGGAAGAAAAATGAAAGTGTGAATGCTCTGGAATTCTCTGAGAGATACTGGGCTTCACACTATAACTGTGAAGCAATGAAGGAAAGCAGTAGATAGTTTTAAGGGTTTGCTCTCTTAGTGCTTAGGGATTCTACTGTGTGTAATCTCTTTAGCAGATATTAAATGTGGGCAGTTAAAAATGAAAGCCACTAATTATTTACAGGAAGAATTAATAGGATGCAAATGAAGAGATGGAGAGAAATAATTCATATTTAGATATTCTCAGCCAGAAGACCTGAGTTTGACAGTGGATCTTCAAGGTTCATTGCACCTATGGTCCAAGATTTGCAGGAATTTATTCTTGCATTCATCCACCCCTAATCCAAAAGGAAATATTTATTGAGGGCTTACTATGTGCCAGTACCAATTATATTACAGAGTGGAGTTACCCTTCTTCTCAAACGGATTAGAAACACACTTTGGACAAACAGATTGAAAAGAAGTATCTTGTTGGAAGACAATTCTCTATGGGTCTCCTGTATTTCCGCACGTCTTCTGAGCAGAGGCATTGACAGCTTTTGTTCCAGATTATGTTTTCAAAGATGTTTGTATAGCAAACAGCCTTGGAAGACAGAGATAATATCTCCGTCTGGGGTGGAAGGAAGATGTGTTTGCTGATCAGAATAATAAAGATAATGCCTTTCTCTAGAACAAAGGTTGGGCAGGTTTGCTAGCAGCAACCCTCAGTTAGCATCTACCTAGACTGCCATGCATCATGGGATGCATGACTTGGGAGTGGGAGACTTGGGTGGGAGAAGTAAGACTAAGTGATGCAAACATGAGATTCATGCTGCCTGCATGAGTAACAAAGTCCTTTGCTTCTGACCCAGGAGTCTTGTGCCTTCTGTCACGTTCTAGGAAACTAGTTGTGAGCTGGGGGAAAAATCTTAGTCTCTTTACAGTTCTTGACACATCAATCCACAAAAATAATATCAATTATTTAATTAAACGTATGATACAATTCACGATATACTGTTGTCAAGGGTGTGGAAAAACAGGGATTCTTGCATTGTTGGTAGAATTTAAAGTTCATATTACCACTTTCAAGGGCAACTTGGCAATATCTATCAAAATTTAATATGTACATGATCTAGGAATTTAACTTACAGATACATTGCACAAATGTGCAAAGACATAAATATAGGGATATTAATTGTAGCAGTAATTGTTAGCAAACTACTATATAATATGTACTAATAATAATAAAAACACTTATTTAGCTTTTATAAGGTCTAATGTACTCTTTTAAGCAATTTTATATGTAACAATTAACTCAATCCTTACAACAACTCTATGAGATAGTACTATTATTATCCCTCCTTTGCTGATAAGAAAACTGAGGCACAGAAAGGTTATGCTCAAAGTTACATAGCTAGTGAGGTTATTCCTAATAAATAATGGTATATTCATTCAATAGAATACTACACAGTTAAATGAGGTAGGTCTACTTGTAGTTAATGAAAAAACAAAACTCAGAACAGTGTGTTGTTTTATGCTTTTTTGTGTGTAAAAAGAAAATAAGTATTGATTGATTGATGTGTGTATGGAGAACATACCTGAAAAGATAAAAGGACAGAAATAGCAGTGAGAGAAAGTCAAAGATGAAGGAGGTTTGATTTTCACTATACACATTTCTGTAGCATTTACAATTTTTTTTTTGCATGTTCAGGTATTATTTAAAAAAACTTTGTTTACTCTGGTTTCTCCCTACATGGTAAGCACTTTGAGGGCAAGGGTATGTCTCGTTTGCCTCTCCATCTTCCCTCCTCCTCCCTCCCCAAACTGCCCATCATGGTACCTTGCACATAGCAGAAGCAATAAACACTTGTTGAATGGATTCAGGGAAAGAGAGAGAGACAGAGAGAGAGAGAGAGAGAGAGAGAGAGAGAGAGAGAGAGAGAGACAGAGAGAGAGAGACAGAGAGAGAGAGAGAGAGAGAGAGCAAACCCAATACACAATGTACCAAGCTGATAAAGAAGAAGGATTAATGTGTTCTTAGTAAGTGAGGTGTTCATATTTTGGACATGACTGAGATTGTGACTGCACACAATACTTAGGAATAGAGACCAGCTTTAAACACTTCAACTCGCTGTATTTGTTCTTGTCAATAGAGAACTTGTAGTTATCATTTTTAGAACATTTGTACTCTCAGGCTATATTACCCCAAAAAGTTACATTGGATTTCCTTGAAACTATACAAGAGACAATGACAAACTATATGGCATGATCCACTTTATTAAAGGAAAGTCAATGATGGCATAAGTAGCCTGAGCCTAAAATACTTAACTGCCCATTTTCTCAGGGAAGCTGAGCTACGTTGTCTAGCCAAGGCACAGTTATCCTTCAGGATCTCTGTCATTCATTCCAGTCCATTTAACAGACGTTTGTTAAGCACCATGGATTTTTTGGCCCTGTGATAAACACTACCCTTAAAAAAGGAAGACAAGATATTTTTGAAACCACTAGAGGACGATATAATACAACACAATCCACCATGAATTTGGGCAAAGCTTGAAGGACAAAGCCAGAAAGGGAAGAAGGAGCATTGCAACCTGGGATGACTAGGGAAGGAGCAGGTTTGTAGCCTTTCTTCTGGGGTTCTATTGTCAAGGAAAAATATACCAGGGTGCCAAAAAATGTATATACGTGATTTGTATTCAGCTTTTGTTATCAGTATATATCGAGTATTACAATTTTAATACAGTTTTTTTCTTTTTTAAAATGTGTATAATTTTTTTGGCACCCTCTGTATTTGTACAATATTAAACTTTCTATTCTCACACCACCCATTTCACATGATGGTTCTATATGACCTTTTCTAAAGTCACTATATATTCAGTTTTTTTCCTGCATCTAGCAGAACTGCTGAACATCTCCTCCTTTTCAGATAAGCTTACTTACTCCTCTGTATGAAGCTGGATTTTGACAGCACAGAGCCTAGTTTGTTTCGTCATAATATAATTTGGTTTACTCAGAGTAAGAAATTCTGAGTAGTTCATAACTAATTCTTTTAATTATTTTTTTGACTATGCTTTTCTTGCTTATGTACCTCTCACTTCTGTTTCCATCATAATATGATTTGAGTGGAGACTCTTGAGAATTTCTGTAGTTTCTTTTGATGTATCTTTATATTCAAAAGAGAACCAAACATTTATCTTGATTTGTCGGAAGGTATTAAAATGAGTCAACTGAGTCTTTGATTATTACAAGTTAAAATTATCTGTTTTTGTATCTCCAGTGCTTAGTACATTGAAGGCTTGACACATAATAGGGACTCAATGAATGCTTTTGAATGTCATTTAGAAAAAGAGTGGACATGGAAAATGTTGCAGGGCAGCTTGCCTGTACATAGGCCGTATTGAGAACTTTATGTCCAGGGTTTCTAGTTGAGGGAAACAGCACTTGAAAAAGTTCCTTATTCATAGATGGCCATATTCTAAATTATATAACTTCTTAGCTTATCTAAGGACCATCAACCAATAGCTAGAGCAGTTGTTTTCAAAGTGTGACCTCAAAATCAAAAGCATCAGTGTCACCTGAACATTTGTTAGAAATGCAAATTATTGGACCCTACTAGAGCTATATTATAGAATCAGAAACTCCGGAGGCTATCTGGAGCCATTTGGTTTTAGTAAACCTTTCTGGTGACTCTATGTCCAAGTTTGACAACCGCTGGTCCAAAGCCAATGAGGTAGCCTGTGGTTATAGCTAAATCAGTCAGGTTTTCTCTCTCAAGAATTTGTACTGGCAACAAAGAGAAGGAGACAGGCAATTGGTAAGGAAAGCAGATCTAGGTTCCCCAGACAGAGGGCAGTACATAAATTCCAAGACAATGAAATCATAAACTAGCAGAAGCTATGAGTACCATAAGCCATGAGGTAGGGAAAAGATTCAGAGTAAGGTGGTTGGCTGAGAGCAGTTCAACTAGAGAAACAGAGAAAGAAAGTTGCTGAGTGACCATCACGACGGTGAGTCAACACAGCTGCTGAGGAGTCAACATGACCACCTGGGGTCCCTTGTCACCAGGCTGCATTGGTGCCTTCCAGTTCTGGGAATTGCATTCAGGCTCTGTATTGCCTGCTGTCCAGTTTGACTGTGTCCCATGATGCCTGTCTATGTAGCTGCGATTCTTATTGGTCTTAATCCCATACGTAACCTACAGTAAATCTGCTAGTAACCTGAAATTGCCTTGATACCAAAAAATTTAACACACACAGATATTCTGGTGCACTTGGCATTAGGTTTTAACTTTATGTACAATACATACGTTAAATCCTTATTGTGATGTGAACTGGGAAAAGTTTCTGTAAATTGAAGTAAGCTGGATCTTAGCTTCTCATAGAACAAACGTAAAGTAGGGAGGTGATATTCTTGCTTTGGGGCTGATGTCTTCTTAGATGAGTGACCCAAAAAAACATATTTGTACAGTATTAAACTTTCCAAATTGTTTATAAGTTGACCAAGCAGGCCAACACAGTAAAATTCTATATAAAATTATACTTCATGTGATATAATCTCACAGAACCAGAACCCTCATCAAAGTTCTTACCTTCATAATTCTGGCCTTAGTTTTACTCTAAACATCAGGGTAAGAGATGAACACTATAATAGTCACAAATTGGGAAACTCTTCGTAGGCCTCTCTTGAGTAGTCTTCTGGAGAGACCTAGCATCTCTTGGTGCCCCAATGAGAAACTAATTCTGGAGCATGTTATACTGTGTTTATTTATTGTGTGTTTGTTTTAAATCTCACTGAAAATTTTCTTGAAGCAGTATCAGCTCGTTATTATCTTATTTATTTATTTATTTATTTATTTATTTATGCCTTTGAACCCAAACACTTTTATGCTTTCTTGAGCAGCTCTTTCATCAGCTTTGGAAGTTTCTCTCTTATTCTGGTGTGACACAAGCCACATCTATATTTAAAATGCATGAATTACAAACAGAGATAATGGTTTGTTTTATCCTAGGGTCCCCCAGCACACAGTTTCGTCACAAATTGTTCCCTTTTCAACAAATAAGCTCTGTAATTTGCCTGATAGTTGTAGATTACAGAAATCACTAAAGCACCACTCCCACCCTTTTAATAAGCTACTTAAGAAATTAAGTATGTGCTACAAATATAATAAATTTAAAATAAACATATCAGAATCGGTATGCCCAATTGCACAGTATTCCTTTGAAAGTTTTCCATTTTGGAATATGAGGTGGAAAGAGTGTTCTCTTACACAAATGTTGGAAATGCTGAGAACATTTTTGAAACCATAGAAATGATTTTGTTGGAGGACTAACTAGCCAGGTGGTAGCCTTCCTTCTGTGGGACAAACAAGTCAAAGATGTTTCCATAAGTACTTATTAGCTGCTCTAAATAGGAAGTAAATTATTTCTGTTCGCTCCAGAGAAGGACAGAAAGATCAAGTCTAGAAAGTTGGTCTAAGAATTGGGGTAGATGGGAAATGTGAGCTACTATATCTATTCAATCAAGTTAGAACAGAGGGCACCAGAAAACAACACAAATAAACAAAAGATCCGGAATCCAATAGGATATGGGGGCCTGTGCCTTGTTGAAAATAAATAACAGACCCCAAATGGAGTCACTTATGCTAAGTTCTACCAAGACTTGATACCTAACCTAATTGCAGTTTCAGCCTTTTTCAAGAATGAAAATTTAAACTAATCAGCCTGTAATTTTCTGGTCAGCACTAGTGAGGTAATCTGCCTAATAAGACACCCAGCCTTCCCCTACAGGGAAGGTAACATTGCCTGAAGTGAACCATTTTTAATTTTCTTGTCCCAGTTTCTGCCTATAAAAGCCTTCCATTTTGTATAGCTCCTCGGAGCATCTTTCTATTTATTAGATGGGATGCTGCCCAATTCATGAATTGTTTAATAAATCCAATTAAATCTTTTTTATTTACTCGGTTGATTTTTTTTGTTGTTGTTCTTTAATGGCCTATAATGGACCAAGTTAGGACACATACTTGGAATCAGGTGCAAGCACACCATTACTATTGAAAATCTAATCACTGGAAGAATGAGTGTGGGTTTTTTTTCCTGCTCAACTCATAATTTTTTGTCCGCTAGACTAGACCCAATATAAAAAAAAAAGCAGTTTGGGTTTTCTGGGTGGACTATTGGGATTTAGGAAATAAAAAAAATCAGTGTTTTGGAAAAGGGAAATTATGCCAAAAATGAATGGATTTGACAGATTTAGAGATTCCTAATGTTAGGAAGTTTTCCTGGCATTGAGACCTCAATGTGGAAGCAGAGTTATGTGAATCTATGGCGTTGATTTCCCTAGGGAAATCTGCAGCAGATAAGAGAAATAAAGAAATTAAAATTTACAGTTTTGATGTGTGGCAAAATTTATCAGGAAGAGCTACATATTAAATAATTAGCTTTTAAGAAGGAAAGTATAAATCTCCTTTAGCTGTGAAAAAGGGAGGAGAGCCAGAGACAATCATATTTAAAATACTGGTATAAAGTTGTACAGGAAAAGAAGTTTTTTGTTGTGTTTTGTTTTTATTTCTTCTCCTGTTTCTCCTCCTCCTCCTCCTCCTCCTCCTCCTCCTCCTCCTCCTCTTCTTCCTCCTCCTCCTCCTCTTCTTCTTCCTCCTCTTTCTTCTTCTTCTTTTTTTAAATCAAGGGAGACAAAGCTTGTAGAGCCCCACACCCCCAGGAGCCTTGAGGTAAAGGGTATGTATAGTGAAGCAGGACACTTGGGAAATGAAGGAGAAGTTGCTTTGGCATATGACTTCTTTTGCTGTCCAAAAATGACTGATTCATTGAAGAGAAGTGTCACTACTGAGATATGAATAAAGCAGAAGGCCAGAGCTAAGGAGGATGACAAATTAATGCACACAAAGTCTCATGTGTCACTAGAGCTACTATACCTAGGTGTTCTGAACCTATAGGTTCCAGTTTCTGATTTTTTAAAGTTCAGAAACATTGTAGTTATTATGCATTGCCATAGACACTCTAGTATAGCCCAGGAAAATCATGCAGAGGTAAACCTTTGCTGTCTCATCTTTTTTTCCATTAAAAAAATAAATTTATTGGGGTGACATTGGTTGATAAAACTATATAAGTTTCTAGTATACAATTCTGTAATACATCATCTATATATTGCACTGTGTGTTCAGCACTCAAAGTCAAATCACCATATCTTTGATCTCCGTTACCATCTTCTATCTCCCCCCTCTCCCTTTACCCCCTGGTAACCTGGTTACCCCCTGGTAACCTCCTGGTAACTAAACTGTTTTCTGTGTCTATGAGTTTTTGCTTGTTTGCTTGTTTTGTTCATTTGTTGCTTTCAGTTTTGTATCCCACATATGAGTGAAATCATATGGTTCTCAACTTTTTCTGTCTGACTTATTTCATTTAGCATAATAATCTTAAGGATCCATCCATGTTGCCACAAATGGCAGAATTTCATCTTTTCTTATGGCCGAGTAATATTCCATTGTATACATGTATCACACCTTTTTTTTTTAAATGTTATTGGGGAATACTGGAGAATAGTGTGTTTCTCTAGGGCCCATCAGCTCCAAATCATTGTCCTTCAATCTAGTTGTTCAATCTAGCAGCTCAGCTCCAAATCCAGTTGCCGTTTTCAATCTTTAGTTGCAGGGGGCGCAGCCCACCATCCCACCTGGGAATTGAACTGGCAGCCTTGTTGAGAGCTCACACTCTAACCAACTGACCCATCCAGTTGCCTTGTATCACATCTTCTTTATCCAATCATCTATCAAAGGACACTTTTCATGTCTTGGCCTCTGTGACTATGGTGCAATGAATATAGGGATACATAAATTTTTACAGATAAATGTTTTCAAATTTTGGGGGTAGGTACCCAGAAGAGGGGCTGCTGGGTCATATGGTAATTCTATTCTTAATTTTTTTGTGGAACCTCCATACTGACTACCAATTTACAACCTACCAGCAGTGTATGAAGGTTCCTTTTTCCCCACAACCTCTTCAACACTTGTTATTACTTGTCTTGCTGTCACATTTTGTACCACAATGCCACCTATATAGGACGACTGTAGGAACTACATGCAGAAGTTACTAAAGCGTGTTGGAGTCTTCTCTATGCAGTGATTAGAATTACAGGATTTCAGATATGACGGGACTTTCAAGGCCATTGGAGCTAAGTTTCTACCCAAAGCTTGAATCACTTTTATAACATATGTGATTAGCAGTTGTCTAACTTCTGCTTGAACCTCCTCAATGAATGGAAACACACTCTCACTAAGCAATTCATTCTATTAATATTTTCATGCACATCTACTTTTCATTTTGTTCTACACCACTCCCTGCTGAAGTACCTGTATCTCCTAATCTTTGGCCTTTCAAGGATTCTTCCATGTGATTTGACTTTTTTCTCATTGGGATCCCTCTGTGCAGGCACTTTGGTGGTAGGTTCTGCCAAATCAGTTACTATTTGTTTTCCATCTTTTACATTATTGCTCACATCTCCTGTCCACTATCCTCTGTCATTCTTTGTGCTTGTGGAATTTATACTTTTATTTGAAAAAATTCATCTACAGTCATTTTGGTAGATTTTGAAATAGAATAGTAATAAAAGCAGGAGGTAACACCCGCCATGTTTAATTGGAAGCCACTAGCTTGTTTTTCTGACTCTGTTATTTGCATTAAAAATGTAAGTGTAGGGTTTTACATTTATTCCAATTAAAATTTTCCTTGTTAATTCTGGCTTATTGTTATGACCTCTAGATCTTCACTCTGCCATCTAGCAACTAGAAGGGTGCTCTGAGGGGGTTGTACAAAATTGAAGGTTTTTATAGGAAGAAGAGTGGGGCAAAGGACATATTGACAAAAAAAAAAAAAGATTATTTTTAGACCAACCAGGCCATCTTTTGGTAGTAAGGGAATGATAAGGGTTTTTATCGTGCAGATTGCCTTTTTTTTTTCCTGTGGTGGTGGTGGTGGAGAAATGGAGAGGGCCCATGTAATAGATTACCTTATTGGTATTGACCAGAAAACTCCAGATTGGTGATTAAGATTTTATTTCCAAGAGTGGATGAAATAACAATTCAGTCAGTTGTTAAATCTTAGGTTTGATATCATGGGCTTTAGCATAGGCGACACCATTTTGGGCCTGTGGTTTTCTCTTTAACCAAGTAGTCAAATCACACAGAAATTGTGGGTAACCTAGCGACCTACTACTTGTGATTGGCATCTGAAGTGGGAGGCAATCTCGTGGGATTGAGCCTTTATCCTGTGGGATCTGACACTGTCTCCAGGTAGATAGTGTGAGATGTGAATTAAATTGTAGGACACCCAGTTTGTATCGCAGAGAATTGCTTGGTGTGGGGAATGACCCATACATCTAGTGTCAGAAGTGTTGTAAGTGTGGTGGTAGTGTGAGAGTAAAAGGAGACACACAGGAAGGGAAACTGAATGTTTTTCCCAACTCCTGTACTTATCCATCAATACGGGAATGAATAAATAAGTATGGTATATTCATATGGTAGAATGATATGGAGTGGTTAAAATGAATGAACAAGATCAATTGATATCAGGAAATAATATGCTTTTTATAAAAAACAAGTTGCAGAAAGATGTATATTGGATGTTACCATTTCCCCCCAATGATAAGTAAAAAACACAAAAATAATAATATCTCCTATTTACAGACGCATATATATGTAGCAAAACACAAACTGAAAGACTAAATCTAGTTTATGATACTAGTTCTTCCTGGGGAGCCTGGGAGACTGGGATTTACCGCTTGGTTCCCTTCTTACCAGGGTGCTGATCCTGAATGTTCTTTCTTACTCCCTTATGCCTTCAGAGCTCTCCTGTTCTTCACTAGCACAAAGTTCCCCGTCAGGAGTGCTTTCCTCAGTAGGCAGCCCAAAGAGGGGTACATAGCAAATTCTTATGTTGAATTCAGTCTCTTTTTCCTTCCTTTTCCTGTTCTCTTTTCCATCCTATTTCTACTTGCCCCCATAACCCACCAATTTTTTTTACTAAACCCTCATGTCCTGTGTCTTATATTGGATAAATATTTCCTTCCACCTCTCAGTGAGAACATGAAATACTCTAATTCACATTTGAAATCCCACCCTTCTTTTTCTTTGCTGTCTTAAGACACCATATTCCCTCTCTCTTGTCCCAGCCCACCATTGTTGGGGATGTATCCTCATCATGCTCTCTGGTTTCTGGGGAGGATCTGTGATTTGTTAAAACCTCTTAGATTTGACTGGCTGACTTGGTTCTAAGGTTGAGAGCGCAAAAATGGTTCTTTAAAGCAAGGAGCACAAAGAGTCTTCATGACATTCTTTTCAAAGCTTCTGAGTAGTTGCTCCCAAGTCCATGGAAATGAGGAAGGAAAGGAAAGAGTCTTCTACCAGCTGAGACGGTGTTGAGAGCTCTGCTCCTTATCACCTCAGCACATTCTCACCCAATTGGCCTTTTTTGAAAACGGATTTCACAACATTTGCCACCTTATAACTCAGTGTTATTTCCTGTCAGTTTAACTTCTCCAAACTTTTGTTTAACAATAACCAGAAATTCTCAGAAATAGGAGGACAGAGCAACACTGCTCTTCCTTGTCACCATCCTGTCATCTCCCTGGAGTTCCTGAAAAAATACAACTGATAGCTTTTAGCAGAGGCCAGAAGTCAAGACAGGGAAGGAGGTCCTCCCTGGATGGCCCCCTGATCTGGATCCTTCCATTTCTTTGTGCGCCAGTGCTCATGAGTCTATTATTTGATACTATTAATGTAAACTCTTTATTAGTGACCCTTCCTAAAATTTTTTCCAATAGGGAGTGTTCTATACCCAGTGGCAGCTCAAAGAAAAAAAAAAGTTGCCTGACAGACAACTGCTGGTGGGTCAGCTGGGCCAAGGGAAAAAAAAGATGGTATCCTTGGAAGAAGGCACTTTCAGGGTGGACTGGATTTCTATGTGCAGACATGTATCTTATTTATTTATTTTTGGACTTGGAGGTCACTCTCTTGAGATAAGCAAAAAGAGATCCTCACTTGCTTGCCAAGTTTGTGATTCTGCCTGAATTCTTGTAAATGCAAACTTTGTTTATTAATGAAATCATGCATTTGGGAGTTGAAAGGCTCATTTTTCTGACTTTTTGATATTGCAGACGAGAAAAGAGGCCTGGAGACATTAAGAGATTTCCCCAATGACAGTAATATTATTTTATATTACATAACTCAAAAGCACTATTGCTTCTATTTTATAGAAGAGGAAAGGGATGATCAGAGAGATGAGTTGACTGGCTCAGGGCAGCACAGCAAGTGAGAAACAGAGGCTGGACTTGAAGCCAGGTATCCTAAGTCTCATTGTGATGCTCTGTGATGCTCTTTGACACAGCACAGCCTCTGGGCATGGGAAGGGACTTTGAAAATAGCTAGGTCAGCTTTTTGGAGCCCCACTTTGTCTATATTTGATGATTCAATGTACTACTAAAAAATCATATGCATTGCAAAAATTAAATTGTATTTATTTGTTCTTCATGGTAAAGCACATGGTATAAAATTCAAACGGCACAAAAGGACATACGATGAAAAAAATCTCTCTCATGCTCCTGTCTCCCAGCATTCTAGTTCTGCTCCCCAATCTCTCGTGGGTTCTTTAGAAATGTGCTATGCTTAGATAAACAACACACACACACACACACACACACACACACACATTTTTAATAAAAAATGGGAACATACTCTATCCTGTTCTGCACCTTGTATTTTAAAAAAAATTGTACATTATATTTTGGATGGTAACCCTTATCAGTGCCCTTAGAGCTGCCTCCCTTTTAGTGGCTGCAAGTATTCCATTGAATAGATGTACCACAATTGACTTATCCTGTCCTCTCTTGATGGACATCAAGGTGGTTTCCAGGCAAACTACAGCCTGTGGTCCAAATTCAGCTTGCCATTTGTTTTGTTCCAAAGTTTTACTGGAACACAGCCACACCTACTGGTTTACATATTTTCCGTGGCTTCTTTCACGCTTTAGCCGCAAAGCTGAGTAATTGCAACAATGATACATATGGCCCGGAGGCCTGAAATATTTACTACCTGGTCCTTTAAAGAAAAAATCTGCTTGCCTCTGATCTATAGAATACATTCCCATTTGGGAAATTGCCGAGTCAAGGGTTTTGCATTTCATACTTGATAGTTAATGGCCCAATTCTTTAAATCAGGTTGTACTGGTTTATTCTCCCAGCATGTTTTTCTATGGTTCGTTGAACGTTTTCATCTTCGCCAGTCTGATAGGTAGAAAACAGTATTTCCCTTGATTTGTTTTGCATTTTTCTGATTTTGAGTGAAACTGAGCATATTTTTATGGTTGGAGGAGGGTGGAGTCTATGAGGGAAAGAGAAATGAATGTGAAGTAAATTATTGGTCTTAATTCTTAGATGTGAGCATCAGAACGTACACAGGGGAACGAATTCAGCAGAGACCCTATTGCGCATGTTAGCATGGCGATCCCAGGTCTCTCAGTCACTCTTCCATCCTAGCCAGGAAACGGATTCCAAGCAGCGACTGCTTCCTTCTGTCGCTCTACTCCTGATTCGTCATCATACACACTGTGAGCAGCTGCTAGCCGGGGAAAAGTGAGTTCTGGTTTTAATCCTGGGGAAGTGAAAAAAACTTAAATTTCAGCAAATTCCTACACACAGGAAGCCTCTTCAAAAGGTGTGGGTCCGCCCCAAACAGATGCCCCCAAGTGCTACTCTGTGGGGCCAAACGGTCTTTCAATTGTGGGGTCAGAGAAGAAATGCTTCTCTTCCCCTTGGGGATTTAGACTGTGCTGTCTTTGGGAATCAATGTTTGTTGTTGGAAGTGGTTGTGAAAGCATGAGCTCCAGCAGTTTCCTACCAGACTCAAGAGGCACCTCTATTCCTCCCAGCAGCAAGGAGGCAAGTGGGGAGGCCCAGTGAATGGAGGTTCTAAGTTGTGCATTTGCAAGTCCTTATTTTTCTCCTGTTTAGAATGGAGTTTGGTCCTTGATCTGGTGTTAAGAGGCTTGGGCTGTGAGCTAGGAGCCAGCTGCATCTTGATAGTTTGTCAAATGTAAAGATAAATTGCTTTGAGAATAAAGTTTTATTCCAAAAAGACAGCAAGATACTAAAGTTTTGTAGCTAATGAGGTTGAAAAAAGGCTCCTCAACAACTAACTAGATACTTAGAATGTGGCAAGGCATTAATTACATTTAAATGTGTAAAAATTAGATTTTTAAGTTCCCAGAGAGGAACTATTGGAAATGACTGTGCTCAATTAATGATGGTAGATCCATTTAATGATTAGTATGTGGCTTTTAAAAGAATGCGACAGATCCATGTGTACAGATATGGAATATTTTCCAAGAAATCATTAAGTGGCAAAGTCAAGGTAAGTGATGGTGAATGGCTTACATTAGTATTTCTGGAAGCAAAGACTGCAAGGGGGATTCTTGTGCTCTTAGGAGGGATTACTCCCAGGAAACAGGGAGGGAGGGAGTGGGGTAGGGTGAGTACAAGCTAAGCAAAAGGATGGTCTTAATGGACATCAGCTTTAGGCTCATCACATGGGCGGGGGCTCCAAAGTGTGAATTAACCACAGAGTCACCCCACCTTTTGTACCCCTGTGTTGGCTGCAGTGTGCCACAAGGTTGGGGGGTGGGATGTAGGATTCTCAGTAGAAGGGGTCAGCTGTGAACCATTAGTAGCCAGTCCCGCACAGCAGCTGGGGGATGGGCGCACTGGCTGTACAGGGGATCTGAGCAGAGCACCTGCTGCAGAGGGCATACTGCCGTTTTGTGGGAAAGGATAGATATGCTCACGTATGTGCTTGCACGTGCATGGGAACTATGAGAGCCAAGGCTGTTATGCTGGAGTCCATGGAACTCTAAGGACTTCGTTGATAGAAACATATTTCAAAAGAATTGGGTTCCTTTGTAATTCTCTGCATTTTATTTTGCATATTTTCAAGCATTATTCTGAGAGGGGCATCCATAGTCGTCATCAGATAGCTAAGGGGTCCATGGCACACACACACAAATAAAGAGATACAAGAAAATGGTAAGAGTGCTTGCCTGGGTAGGCGAGGGAGAGGTGGATAGCAGAGGTCTGGGTCAGGAGTGGGAGAGAGATTTCCTATTCTTTGTGTACCCTTTTGTACCATTGAATTTTCTTTGTGTGCATAGATTATATTTTAAAACGATAAAAGAAAAAAAAGTGTATTTTAAAAAGTTACCTACTGCTTTGAAGCGCTAGGAAAAAAAGAAAGAGTAAGCTTGGATATGGGGGAAAGTATCCCTAAATGAACCTGATTTTTCCTGGGTTTTTTTCTCACTCTCCTTTCCTGGGTTGCTCTTTCTGTTTTATACCTTTTCTCTGATTGCTTTCTTTCCTCTTTAAAAAGTCCCTTCCTATCTCCTTAATGCCTGCATTTGATTTCAAAGCTCTTTTTGCCCTTTTGGATGGAACCCTGCATGATTATCTTCTAATTTTTGCATAACTCCTAATCAAATGATTAACTAAAGTGTAAAATGTATGCATATACTCGGAAAATACATTATTTTAGTCTGCACAATATTTTTTGTGGATAAAAAGCATGCCTTTAAATGAAAAAAAATATTTCTATAATGAGAATAAATTTTGGGAGTTGTTTCATGCTCAAGATTCTTTGAGGTTTTTAATCAGAACAGTTTTGAAGACATTTGCTATTTCCTTTATTCACAATATATTTCTAAAAAGTCAAGATTTATTAGATTCTACCTCTTGGGATTTTGAAATGAATATGCACTCTCTACCACTTTTGTTGCCAAGGGAGCTCACATCTGCCCTGGAAAACCTTCCTGTGGAGCGATGTCAGCAGAGATAAATGAATGAGAGTACATGCGGTTCTGTAATAATAGTGCAATTTGGCTAAAGGGTGACATCATTTTTTCACTGTCGTATCTGCCATCCTAAGTAGCAATAAGTCCAGCCTTGCTAGAAATAAATTATAAGGAGAGTACACTGGCAAGGTGGAAGAAAACATTAAAAATCGGAAAATAAAATTTAAAAAGAGGGCAGCTTTGAATATATGCAGTTCATAATATATTTTTTCTCATGAAAGGTTTTGATTTAATTACTACATCATAATGTTCCATCATTTTGGATTATGTGGAAAGATGCAAAACTTCTTTCCTAATGGCTAGCTTGCTATATATACACATGTGTACCACCAGAGTGTAAGTATGGATATTGGAATTGATTTTAGTCTTTAAAGGGCACGTTTAAATGCTGACAGATAAAAGGCCTTTATCAGTTCAATCCACTCACTGTGATTCCACATGCCTCCCTGGTAACAGTTGAAGGAAGGTTTGCTGGGTTTTATTTGGATACAAGAGAACAATGTCACTATCCTTCATGCTGATGAACCCCAGACCCAGTTTGTTTCTGGGCGAGTCAGTATGTGACTTTGTAGTGGTTCTTCAAGGGATGGGTCAGTATTAACTCATTGATTTTGTTTGTTCTCTTTTTAAGTAACAGCTTTATTGAGATAGAATTCACATACTAATATATCACTTCTGTTAGCTACTTTTTTAGAGTGCAACCCAAACCCGTAGTGTCTCCGTCTTCTAATGTTCACAGGCATCAGGTGAATTTCTGCAAAGGCATTGATCATGGCTATGAGGGATAAATATTACTGATGGATCAAATCAAAGAATCAAATTTCAATGCCAGTTAAAGAGTCATGAAAAGGAGGGAGAAGCAGAAATGAAGGAACAAGAGAATTACAGAAGTAAAACGAGCAGTTGATTATTGAAAATGTATCTTCTGCTGTTTGAATGAAGACTAAAGAGCTTTCATTGTTAGTTCCCTACGTAGCTGTGTCTTTTTTGAGCAGCAAGTCCCAAGATCAAGAAACCAGAAAGAACTCAGACTTTAACTAATTGTTGGTAATGAAAATTTACTACACATCAGCCAATTTACAAGGCAATTTCATTTCCAAATACATTCGCATATATCACAGGTAAAAGGATGTTTTTACAAACACCATTTTTAACATAGGATTTTATTGGAGGAAAGCTATTTTCCTGGCCTAGGGAACAAATGATTCATTGAAATAGAATTTTGCTGATATGGTTTCAAAGAATTCTGATATGAAAAATTCTGTGGAACAGATGGGATCAGAAGTCCCTAAACACAGAACAGGCATACCTGGTAAAGAAAATGTTCTTTTGGTATAGTATTATATTTTATGTTTTAAAAGTATTAACATGCAAGGAATTCAGGCAGGAGCAAAAAGAGGAAGTGGAACTGACTCTGGGTGGTGAACACACAATGTGATATATAGATGATGTATTACAGAATTGTAAAATCTATGTAAGTTTACTAACCATTGTCACCACAATGGTTTTAATAATAAAATTTTAATAATAAAAAAACACTAAGTTCGACAAAGGCTAAAACTGTACAGAATAAAAGGGGTATTTGAGCTGAGTAGGATGATTTTTTTATACAATAAATGCAAGTAACTTAAAAAAAAAAGAGGAAGTAAGTAGGAATAATACTTAATATTTGAATAGGCTTCATACTTTCCAAAATACTCAGATGCTACCAAAGTTTGGTCAAGTATTCCCTTCATTCTACTGATTAAAAACTCGCTTCTAAGATGTTACAAGTGACAGAAAATTCAACTCAAACTGGCTTAAGCAATAAGAGCCCCCTTCTCTCTTCTCTTCTCTTTCCTGTTTCCTCTCTCTGCTCATAGCATTGGAAAGTTCAGCGCAGGAAGTAGCTTTCAGTGAGTCCTGAAAGAGGTGTTCAGTTGATACTATCAGAGCCCAATTTCCCTTGACAGCTCCCAGTTCTGTTTTCTTAATACATAGTTTTCTTCTAAGATGGGATTTCCCTGTGAGATGGCAAAATAGCTATTAATAGCTCTAAGTTTACATCCTCAGTTCTAAACCCATTAGAGAAAAAGAGAGTACCTCTTTTTCACAGTCCCAGAAAAAGTCTAGATTGTGTCTCATTGCCTCTGATTGGGTCACATGGTCAACCCTGAACCAATCACTGTGGCCAGAAGGATAAGGTCCTTTAGGCAGGCTGGAGACAATGACTCCTGGACAGAGTGCGTGGAGAAGGGGCAGGGATGGCTTTCCACAAGTGAAGGGAACATTCCCTTGTCCAGTTTTATTGAGATATAGTTGACATATAATATTGTGTAAGTTAAAACAACCTAGTTTTGTATCCCTTGTGCATTCTGTTAAACAGCTCCAAAGAGACATCATTCCCATTATTTTCTATGTGAATGATGCCCCCTTAGATTGTGCAATTTCGAGGGCAGGCTGATTGAACGTTAATCTCATATTGACATTTTTTTTTTTTTTTTTGGCAAATAGATTCTAAACTTTTTCAGGGTAAGGATAATGGTTGTATTTTGATAGTTTGTGTGTCCTTAAGCACAGTGTTTATCATGCTGATTTTCCTTTAATCAAAATTCTAAAAATATTTAATTGAGTTATTGAAATAGCTTTCCTGGTGAGATTATTAAATTAACTTGTACACTGTTATGGGAACAGCTGGATACAGATTCCTTAGCCATCATGGTGAGGGAGTGGAGGGGAGGATGGAGAATCCATTTTTATAAAGCTCTCCAGGTGATTCTCGTCAGAGCATTTAAAAAATTTGCCTCAAGAGTTCAGCATATAAATATCAGGAAGTAGGTTGACTGACATAAAGCTCTTCAGTGTACCACAAGCAGCCAAGGAAGTGATGTTAAAGTCAAGGCTCATTAGAAATCTCTGTAGAGTAGAATACAACTATAAAAATCTAAAAAGGACACAATTAGTAAGAATTAAAATGGAAGAGAAAGACTTTGGTTAAATCATGATGTTTCACTTACCTATTGCTGAATAACAAATTTGTCTCAAACTGGGTGGCTTAAAACAGCAATCATTTCTTATTTCTCATGATTGTATGGGTTGCCTAGGTCAAGCTGGGTGGTGTCTCAGCTCCATATGGTGTAACCGCAATCACTTATGCAACTGCATTCATTCAGCTGGGAGCTTGGCTGGAGCTGCAGCAGCTAACATGGCCTCTTACTGTCGAAAGCCTCTCTCTTTGTGATTCATCATCTAGTAGTCTAGCCCTAACTTCTTTACAGCATGATGGCTGACTTCCAAAAGGAGGAAGCAGAAGCTGCCAGTTCTCTTAACTGGGCTTAGAAGTCCCAAGATGTCTCTGCTGCTACATGTATTGGACAAGACAAGTGACAGGGCCAGCCCAGATTCTAGAGGTCCGGGGGTGGGGGGGAAGGGGAGGAGGGGAAATAGACTCCACCTCTCAATGTGAGGAGTGTGTACAGGGAGTGAAGAATTGTTGGTGGCCATATTTGGGTACTGTCTATCGTAGATAGTCATAGTTATATCTGGGGCACACAGTAAGAAGTGGCTATACCTTTGGGCCATCTAAACTTAAGCCCCCCAAGCAACTACAGGACTCATACAATGAAATACTATTCAGCAACAATGAGGAATGAAATTCCTATACATTCTACAACATGGATGCTCCTCAAAAACATCACACTAAGTGAAAAAAGCTAGACAAATGGACTCACATATTGTATGAGTCCTTTCGTATGAAATGTCCAGAAAAGGCAACTCTAAGGAGACAAAAAGTAGATTAGTGGTTGCCTGGAACTGGCAGTAGGAATGGGGATTAATTGTAAATGAGAAATCTTATTGGGGTGATAAAAATTCTCTAAAACTAGGTTATGGCGATGGTGAAACTGAATAAATTCAGTAAATTTACTAAAAAATCATTTAATTGCACACTTAGGAGGAGTGATTCTCGTGGTACAGAATTGCATTTCAATAAAGTTGTTAAGGAAATACAAGATGGTGGCTTTAATTCAAGAGACATGTTCCTGAAGGCCTTGCGTGACGCAAAATCTTCACAACTTAAGGCTAATTTTCTGATTGCAATAAGTATAAAGTGGACGGGATGTATTCTCAAAGTGTAAAAAGCCCCACACCTATCGTGGTCTATTTTTTGCTTTAACTGCTTTTTGTTTTTGTAACCTTACATCTTTCACACATATTCTCTTCTAATTTGACAATAGAGTATATTGAGGTTGGTATCTGGACTGTATCCATAACTTTTTATCACATCTAACTTCTAGTCCAAAGCTACTAATTTTCCAGTGTGTTTTTCAGTAGTAGCAGTACTATTGCTTAAGTGAACACCTATACGACACTGTTACAGACTATTCAAAAGATTTTAATTCTTAACAAATGTCAAATTTAAAATGAGCACAATTGCTTTTAAAACTACTGGTGGAAGTCTGGATGTACATTTGAAATAGTACCTGCTAATCCAAGATGGCAGGTATTTTATTAATCAGTTAAGGTGACACCTTCCTATGGCATTAACAAACACACAGTTTGCAAGTTGCTCAACTTGCCCATTTTGAAATTTTGCAAGTTTTGACACACTTTTACATTTAAGGAGATTCATATTGTTTTAAATTTTGCTCAAAAGTGAAACTTTCTTATTATATGTGTATCACACTATTAGAAATAATTCAAATTCACATGAGATACAAATATTATAGAGTTGATGGTGAGACCTTTCCATCTTGGCCTTTCCCTCCCTCCTCCATGTTACTGAGATGAGAAAACCTCGACATTCAGCATGTACATTCCAGATAGCTTGTGAGCCCTGACTATTTGCTTATATTCAATTTGTAAGGAATATGTGTTCCATGAATTCTCATTCAGTTTTAAGTTAGACTCAGTATTTCTAAATACCAAGTGAATTTTGTCTGATACATTCAGCTTCTGAAGCTTGTCAGAGACTCCAAAATTGGCTTGAGTTTTCTTCAAGGATTTATGAATCTGTGCCAAATTTGAGGTTCATAAAAGGGCCCAACCAGAGTTGCTTTAGTCCGGGACTTCAACAGATGTGTTTTGAACATTTTTTTTTTCTGTATACACATTGAGCAAGTTGTCATCATCTGTTGGATGCATGATCTACTCTCCCTAATTGACTCGACTACTCATTTTGGGCCATTTCTTCATTGATATTATGGGTTGGATTGTGTCCCCTCAAAATTTGTATGTTGAGGTCCTGACCCCCAGTGCCTCAGAATGTGACTGCATTTGGAGATGGGGTTTTACTGAGGTAATCAAGTTAAAATGAAGTCATTTGGGTGGGCCCTAATCCAGTATGACTGGTGTCCTTATAAAAAGGGGAAATTTGGACACAGATATGTACACAGGGAAAACACCATGTGAACGTCAAGGCAGAGATCAGGGTGATATGTCTACAAGGCAAGGAACACCAAAAATTGCCTGCAAATTATCAGAAGCCAGGGAGAGGCTTGGAACAGATTCTTCCTCACAGCCCCCAGAAAGAACCTACCCTGCTGACACCTCAATCTTGGACTCCTAGGCTCTGCAACTGTGAGATGATAAGCTTCTGTTGTTTGAGCCACTCAGTTTATGGTACTTGATTATAGCAGTACTAGCAAACTAATACAATTGGTAAAACAAGAAGGTAGACAAACAGCATTTGTTTCGGATTTTGACCAAATTTTTTCACTGCATGGTATCAGTTGATTTTCATGAGAACTCAGAAAAGTAGGCATAAACTTTGTCATACATATGAGTTAATGGAGGCTGAGAGAGTTGACCAAGATTACACAGCAACTTTCCTTAGCTGACACTGGGACAAAGAAGTCTGGTCCTCTTGTGGCTATTTCTGGCAGGGTTTGGGAATTAAATGCAGGATTAACAGAGATGATCTAATCTACATTATTAGGAGTAAAATTAGATAACAGCAAGAGCTAACATTTGTTAATCTCTATGTGTTAGGCACTGTTTAAGGCTTTATCAAATTAATTCATTTACTTTTCACGAAAACCTGATAAAATAAAGGTGATTATTATTCCCATTTAGTAAGAAAGAAAAGGAGATGCAGAGAGATTATGTAACTAAGGAAGTGTTTACAGTCATTTGAAAGAGTTGTTAGGAGAGGGGTGGAAATTTGTCCAGTTTCTTTCTCTGTTGATTTTTATTTTAACTTATTTTTATCTATAGTACAGACACCATATATCAGTTGTGAGGAAAATAAATCATGAGATTTTACCATAATACCAATTCAATTATTTTAACATTTCTACATTGCCTTCTAGACTTTTTTCCATTTGCATAAATAATCTTTTTACCTAGGGTAATCATAACATGTATAAAAATTGACATTCTGCTTTCTTTCCACTTAGTATCACACCAGAAGCCTTTCCCTTAATGTGTTTTCCTTAAGTCTTTGTCTTTATGTAGTATCTGCTGTGATCATTTTAATGAATATTTCAGAAACTCTCTGTTAAGCTTTAGAGGCTCTTCTTTTTGGGAAAATTTAAGAGTAACTTGGCCAAAGTTGTGGAAAAGTTCAACCTGACTCTCCAGCTTACCTGCAATATTATATATCTGTGCTTTGGTGTTTAATTAGCAAACACCAATGGTGTTTGTAGAGAGCTGTTCCAGTTACTATTGCTATATAACATATCACCCTAAACTTGCTGTAAAACACCAATAATTTCATTATGTTAATGGATATTGTGGGTCTGGAATTCAGAAAGGGTATAGTCAGCACAGTGGGCACAGCTTATCTCTGCTCCATGATGTCTGGGGCCGCAGCTGGGGTGATTTGGAGATTAGGTACCAGCTTAATGATGGTCTGAAATCATCCAAAGTCTCTTTCACTCCCATGTCTACGGGTTGATGCTCACTATTGGCTGATATCTCAGCTGGAACCTCTGCTGGGACATCTAGAGCTGGCTTCTTTGTACTTGGACTTCCCTATAGCCTGGTGGCTGGATTCCAAGAGCAAGTATCCCAACAGAACGAGGCAGAAGCTGTGAACGTTTTATGAACTTGTCTTGGAAGTACATAGTGTCAGTTCCACCATTTGTCAGAAGTCCTGATAGAGTTCAAGGGAGGAAACCTAGACCTCCATATCTTGATGTGAGGAGAGCTAAAATCACACTGAGGGCATGTAGGATGAATGATCATTGTGACTAGTTTTGAAAAATAAAACCCGCCACAAGTTCCTTGAAGTAAAGCTCTTTATTTATTTGTGATTGCTTTCACAGCTTTTGTAAATAAATATACTTTAAAACAAATGTAACTACACTTCTGTTTTCTTTAATCTAGATTTAAAAAATATGGCTTGTTTGATACATTTACCCCAAATGAATAGTTGCTGAAAGAATGAACTAATCCTGGTTTCACTACCAACTTTGTGACTTTGGATAAGTGACTTCTCTCAACTTCAGTTTCCTCTTCTGTACTAACAGAGCCTGCCTCATTGGGTTAAATACATTAATGCAAGTAAAGCCTTTAGTATGATGCCTGGTTCGTAGTTAGCATTCCATAAATGATAACTGCTATTGTCATAATTGTCAAGGGATGGATGGCCTGTATTGTTTTTGTCCCACAGCGTGTACCAGGGATGCCTTGACCTAGTGCTTTGATCCAAAAAAACCCCCTCA
This sequence comes from Rhinolophus hipposideros, assembly GCF_964194185.1. Classification (NCBI taxonomy): domain Eukaryota; kingdom Metazoa; phylum Chordata; class Mammalia; order Chiroptera; family Rhinolophidae; genus Rhinolophus; species Rhinolophus hipposideros. Next base: position 56,027,044 of record NC_138053.1, read on the forward strand.
ATATCATGTTGTTTTAAAATTTCAGATACTTTTAAAGGAAGATGTGGGATAATAAAAATCTGATTAAAAAGGGTGGTAGAATAGATTTAACTGGAACTTGAAGAATGGTATTTTGAATTGATGTCGGGTGGTTCTCATAAAACCCAAATGGAAAGGAAGTCTAGTGAATCTTAAATTGAGAATGTGGGGCCTTTGAAGAGTTGAGTTTATATTGAAATCCCCAGTGGTATCACCTGGGACCCATATTTTCATTTCTTCACCTCCCACCTCTTGGCTCAGACATGTCCAGCACTCTTCCCATAACTCTTTGCATGTCCTTGTTCTTATGGGGCCAGGCTCCCTAGTCTCTACTTGCATGTCTTTCCAGGGCCATCTATATTTTTATATTCTATATCCTTTTGGAACAAAACATTGGCTTTTCCAACTTTTACAAGAAATTGAATCCCACCGAGGACATTTATCATGATTTTTATAGGTCTATTAAAGACTGAAGCTATGGGGGGAAAGGTTCAGATTGTAGAGCATTTAAAAGCTTGTTTGCTCTTGCCTCTTCTTCATCCTTTACTCTTTACCTCCTGCAAATGTGAACTCTAGATACCAGACCCACCCAGACTTGATTACCCCCAGGAGGCATGGTCTAATTTAGCATCTAGAAAGCATAAATAAGGAAAAATTGAAACCGAGAATTTGGGAGAATCAAATTTTCACCTATATGAAGTTAAATGCTGTTTTTGACCATAGAAATGCAGTTTAGAGTATGCTGAAATATGCTTACTGTACGTTATCCCATTTTATCTTGAGACTAGCACTGTGAAATGAGTACATTAATGGACATTTTACAGGTGAGGAGCCTGAGGCATAGCGAGTAAAGTCGCCAAAGCTATTTGAAGCCATGATGTCTAACTACAGAACCTTCACCTTTAGATATTGTTCTGTTCTGTTATTGATAACTCTATGGCCTTTCCCACTGCTGGACTAAAAATTTTTCAGACTTGAATGGTTTTAAGGAAGAGTTGTATGTGCTTTATGATATTCAGGAGTCTTTTTCATCTTTTAGGGGGAGGTTGTATGTGATCCCTTCTCTTGATAAATTGGTGCTCTCCCAATTTTGTCTTTTCAAAGTGCTTTTTATATACTTACTTAAAATATTTTAATAGAGAAACCACCAATGTGCAAGAGTTACAAATGAATCAGTATAACCTAAAAGGTGCTCGTTAGGAAGATAAGACCTCCCTAGTTTTTTTTTAGCAATTACTTTATGATATTTCTGATTAATGATTTCATTTGGGCCATTTCAGTGTTCAGGGGTCTTCATTTGTTAGTGTTGATTATAGGATTCCATGCCTCATTGGAATCTAACTCTTTTTGACCAACAAATGAGAATTAAAATCAATAGAAATGTCATTAGCATCCTGATATCATGAAAGATAGTATAACCATATCTCATGCCTTCAGTTTATTAAAATTTGCTAAAGTGTGAAATATGTACGACAAGTAATGATGTTTTAATCTTTCACCAAGGTAACAATTGAAAGTTGATTGATTCCATTCAGTAATTATAAAATCAGAATGATGGAAGATTGTAATCAAGTAGGATTCATCCTCCTACTTTGTCACTCCTCCATGCAAGATAAAATTCTAATTTGCATCATCTCTTTTATCTGAAAGGAAATCAAACTTCTATTTGCTTCACTAAATCCAGGAGATAGATAAAAGCCTTCCTGACTCTGGAGGGGATAGCAAGGTGGCCACTGCCTACTAATATCAGAGAGTAGGGGACAGTTCTTCTTTAAGACTAGATTGTCTCTATGAAAAAGGCCAACTCTGTTGGGATCTAAATACTTGAACTACAACTATTCCTCCAACTTTTTTTGCATGACCTGCTGAGTAAGGTAGGGGCTGTCTATTGTGATTTGCTCTGCCTGGCTTCCTTAAGACAACTGTGGGTAAATGTAGCTGACTAAATTTTATAGGCCTGTAGTCAATTCACTTGGCTTGTAGGGCACTGAAGGGAATTTTCTTTGTTCTAAAAAGGCTGGCAAAGATGCTAATTTCCTTGTCTTTTAAGATATGGGAGAATTACCATTAGTTGTTAAGCGAGGTGTAGGGTGGAAATAGATGAACATTGGGGGCAGGAAAAGGGAGGCAATTGGATCTATGCTATTAGGCCTAAAACTTAGAAATTCAAACCCTGGAAATGAAGGTAACCAAAAGAATCAGCTGGTGCCTACAATTTTTTCCCCCATTTTATTGAGAAATAATTGACACACATCACTGTATAAATTGAAGGCATAAGAATGATGGTTTAATTTCTTAATATATATGTTATGAAATAATTACCACAATAAATTTAGCTAACGTACATCATCTCATATAGATACAATAAAAAGAAAAGAAAAAAGAAAGAAAAAAAATTCTCCTTGGATTGAGAACTATTAACAACTTTCCTGTATCTCATACAGCAGTGTTAACTATCGTCACCGTCCTGTATGTTACATCCTTAGTAATTATTTATCTTACAACTGGAAGCTTATACCTTTTGACCACATTTCTCCAATTTCCCTCACCCTCTTCCTCTGGTAACCACAAGTCTGATCACTTTTTCTCTGAGTTTGAGTATGTTTTTTACCCCCCCAGATTCCACATATAAGTGAATCTTACATGATCCTACATATAAGTCAGATCATACAGGATTTGTCTTTCTCTGTCTGATTTACTTCACTTGGCATGTCTTCAAGGTCCATCCATATTGTCACAAATGGTAGGATTTCCCCATTATTTATTGCTGAATAAACATTTCATTATATACAGAGGGTGCCAAAAACTTGTATACACATATTAAGAAAGGAAAAAACTGTATTAAAATTTTGCTGACGGTAACCACTTTGAGCATCTCTTGTAATTGCAGAAATCAAACGTGACTTGTATTCATCTTTTGTTATTGGCATATATTATTACAATTTTAATAGTTTTTTTCTTTCTTAAAATTTGTATACATTTTTTTGGCACTCTCTGTATATTCACACAACAAAAATATATACCACAACTTTTTTATCTATTTATCCATCGATGGACACTTAGGTTCTTAGGTTGTTTCCATGTCTTGGCTATTGTGAATAATGCTGCAATGAACATGGAAGTCAGATATCTTTTTGAGTTAGTGTTTTCATTTCCTTTCATTTCCTTTGGATATATTCCCAGAAGTGGAATTGCTGGATCATATGGTAATTCTATTTTTTATTTTTTGAGGATTCTCAATACTGTTTTCCATAGTGGCTGTGCCAACAATGCACACGGGTTCCCTTTTTCTCCACATCCATGATAGCATTTGTTATTTTTTGTCTTTTTGATGATGACCATTCCAATAGGTGGTAGGTGATAGGTGCCTACAATTTTAATGGCTCATATCCATCATCTCATGGGCTTGGTTGGTGGCTTTGAAGACGGAGGTTGGAGAGTAGACCATATCTAGCTGCCATTGTTTCATAACCCAGAACATGCCGTCAGCTAACTTGGGAACAATAAACTCTTACCGGGAAAATAAAAATTTTTCAGGGAAGCCTTTCTTCACTGTACACTACTCCTCCCTGCCCCCCCAATTAGATCAGGCCCTCTAGTCAATATGCTGTCAAAGAATCCTGTGCTTTTCCTTCATAGTACTTCTCACATGATCATGTTTGTGGGATTATTTGATTAATAGCTATCTCCCCACCATTAGACTGAAAGCTTTGTGAGGGCAGGGATTGAGTGTGTGTGTGTTTTTCTTCACTATTGTCCTTCGAATATAGACGAATAAATGTTCCTGGAGTCTGCCCTCTCTCAAAGAGGAGCCTGATCTGCATAAGAACTTGCATGCCCTTTTAGAAAATGTTTTTCCTAGTTGACTTGAAAATATGGCCATCTGTGTCTTGAACCTTCAGGTTCCCCACTCTACCAGCCATATCGATGAAATGGCTACATGACCTGATTATACATGGTTTAGAAATGACCTTATGACACATCACACAAGTCAATCAGGAAGTGTTTCCATTTTCAAAGGATTTGGAGGCTCTAAAGACTTTTTGTTAATGTAGTTGAGGATGTGAAAGCTGGGACTTAAGGATGCCTTTCTATGATTCAGGGAGTTAGGAGAGAACACTGGGGGATAATTCTGCTCTTTGTTATACAAATATTTACTTTTATTGTTTTGTTATATTATTGACCTTCCAACAGATTTTCTGTGGGCAATAGAGCATTGTGAAAAGATTATTATTTTTTGGAGCCAGACAGAACTGAATTTGAATCCCAGCTCTAACAGTTATTAGCTATGAGGTCTCTCATCCATAACCTTGAGAAAGCAGAGCTTATTTTGCAGGGTTGTCCTGTGGTTAGAGATACTATATTTGCAGTGTCTAATATGGTGTCCGATATATTATAAGGGTAAATACGTGATAGGTTATAGGGAGGATTATTATTTTTTATTTTTTTATTTTTAAAAGATTTTATTGGGGAAGGGAAACAGGACTTTATTGGGGAACAGTGTGTACTTCCAGGACTTTTTTCCAAGTCAAGTTGTTGTCCTTTCAGTCTTAGTTGTGGAGGGCGCTGCTCAGCTCCAGGTTCAGTTGCCGTTGCTAGTTGCAGGGGGTGCATCCCACAATCCCTTGCGGGACTCGAGGAATTGAACTGGCAACCTTGTGGTTGAGAGCCCACTGGCCCATGTGGGAATCGAACCAGCAGCCTTTGGAGTTAGGAGCATGGAGCTCTAACCGCCTGAGCCACCAGGCCGGCCCCTAGGGAGGATTATTATTGCCAAATTTTAAAAAGTGAAAATTGATGGCCACGGAAGCCAGATAATGTACTTTAATAAACATTCACAAAAAACTGTGAGCTAGTGCTCAGGAACAATAGATAGAGCTCTTTTAAACTCCATGGAGAGACAGACTTTTCGGAATGCTGGAGAAAGTTTAATATTCAGGAACATATTAGCGTTAACTCTACTTTCTCCATTCCCTAAGATGTGGCTTTGCTGATGAGTAGTATATTATAGAACCAGAAGAGCTTCACATTGGAACACATATCCTTAGATGGGGGTACAAAGATTATTAATGTAAGTTCTAAAATGGTGATGTAAGCCCCAAGTTTAAGAGGGTACTCATTTGGCAAGAATTTGGTGTTTTCTTTCTTTCTTTTTTTTTCCCCCCTTGGTAAGACCATTGCTTGCTTGGGGAATGTCTATATCAGATGAATGCTCTATAAGGGAAAGAGAAAAGCCAGATCTAAATTTGCAGCATCTACTGGTGGTGTGGGTGGAACTTCCCTTCTGTTAAGAATTCTTGGCTAAAAATATTGGGAATGTAAAGCAGGTGTGTCTGAGGTGCTCCCTGCTACTCTGAACCTTCTGGAAACACTGTAGTCCCTCAGCCCAGTGGGTCCATCCTGGCCTCATATTAGAATCACCTGGGGAGTGATTGAAAAACGAGTAATGCCTGGACCCCTCCCACCAGACCAATTAAATAAAATTTTTTTAGAAAAGGGACCCAAACACTTATAAAAAAAAAAGCAAACAAACGAAAATCAAAACAAACCTCTCCAGGTGATTTGAATGTTTCAGGGTTGAAGATCACTGCTGGCCAGAATTTCTCACTACCAATCACACTACAAAATCTCAGGAGCTTACATGTAAGGCCACAGCAAATAGAAGGGAGAATGAGACATAAAAGAGCTTATATCTCTGCTTTAGTGTATTTGGTTTAAGGCAGTGATCTGGGAAATAGGCCTTTAGCTAATGTCGCCTGGAATCGAAAGCTGTTTTATTTATTTTTTATTTGTTTATTTTTTAACCAATAAAAATCCCATAGAAGGTGAGGTGATGGGTTCTGGGAAGGTGATGTCGAGATATGTCATTTTAAATGTTGAGGTTTTGGGAAATGCCAAGCACCTCCCTTGGGCCTGATGGTTTGGCAGCTTTACATCCAGCACTTAGCTGCCCATCCCACTGGGCATCCTCCCTGTGAGCTCAGAATGCCAAAGATAACTTTATTTGGCAAAAGCAGCATTTAAAACCAGCCCCTACAGTGAACTTTTTATTGTTATTCCTACACTGGAGAGGACCCTGCCAGGTAGTCACCCATCACATGGGTGTTGACTGAGTGGGTGGCACCCACAGTGTAGTAGCACTGGAGGGACTCAGAGATGTGTTGAGTCACTCCTCTCAATGGGGAGATTTAGGTCCAGAGAAATGCACAGAGCTGGGCAGTGACTTATGAAGCTGCTGGTCTATAGTGTAGGTCCTCAAACACCAGTTAGACTTTTCCCATCCTACATGATTTTCTCCAATTTCTTTATTCCATTGTTTTCCTGGATTTTTCTTTCTCTTCTTTTCCTAACCTTCTAATAATTCCATCTGTATTAGTCAGGGTTCTCCAGAGGGGGGAAATATATACAGAGGGTGCCAAAAAAATGTATACACATTTTAAGAAAGGAAAAAACTATTACAATTGTAATACAATGAATGACGCTCGCATTCATTTGATGAACACCTTCTTTTGAGCGAATGTCATACCACACATTGCTACTGTAATTCAATGCCACTTCGAAAACCAATACATAATGCACTCCTATGTTTATTGCAGCACTTTACACAATAGCCAAGATATGGAAACAACCGAAATGCCCATCGGTAGATGACTGGATTAAGAAGCTGTGGTACATTTATACAATGGAGTATTACGCAGCCATAAAGAAGAAAGAAATCTTATCATTTGCAGCAACATGGATGGATCTAGAGAACATTATGTTAAGTGAAATAAGTCAGAAAGAGAAAGACAAGTACCATATGATCTCACTTATATATGGAATCTAAAGAAAAGACTATGTGAATGAACTAATCAGAGACAGTTTTGGGGACGCAGAGAAAAAACCGAGAGTGGTTAAATGGGTGTGTGGGAGGGGGTTGGGGATAAGGGGAAAGGTGAAGGGATTTGGAAGCAGCTGGTAACCACAAGATGGCCTCAGGGTTTTTTTGAAAATTAATTTGGGGAAGGTATTCTATAATGTTGTAAAGATTTTGTTGGGTATCCGATGGACATGCGTCCTATTTGGGAGACCACCTCAGGGATACTGTGGATACCTGATCATGGCATTGTACATCAGAAGCTAAACATTAATGAATGCCAACTATAATTTTATATATATAATGTGATGGTTCAGTGTGAGGTCGGAGGGATAGTGGATGGGGGGAGGGGGATATAAATGATGAACGTCTAAGTATTACCTTGTTTTGTACACCTGAAACTAATAAATAAATTAATAAAAAAATAAAAAAAAAAAAAAAAAAAAAAAAAACCAATACATAGATAACATCTCTTAAAATGTGTATGTTTTTTGGCATCCCTGGTATAAATGTGTATATGTATATATATTTATATACATTTATATGTGTATATATGTATGTGTATACACACACACACACACACACACACATATATATTATACCATGTTTCCCTGAAAATAAGACCTAGCCAGACAATCAGCTCTAATGCGTCTTTTGGAGCAAAAAATTAATATAAGACCTGGTCTTATTTTGCTATAACATAAGACTGCATCTTATATAATATAATATATAGTAATATAATATAATATAATACAATATAATATAATACTGGTCCAATATAATAAAATATAATATAATACCAGGTCTTGTATTAATTTTTGCTCTAAAAGACGCATTAGAGCTAATTGTCTGATTAGGTCTTATTTTCGGGGAAACATATTATATATATATATATGGAGAGAGAGAGAGATGGAGAATTATTATAAGGTATTGGTTTACGTTATTATGGAGGCTAAGAAGTCTCATGATCTGCTATCTGTAAGCCGGAGGCCCAGGAAAGCCAGTGTATAGTTTGAAGACCTGACAGCAGGAGATTCCAGCCTGTATCTGAAGTCCTGAGAACCAGGAAAGTGCTGAGGGCAGAAGATCAGAGTCAGGAATCAGGAGTCAGGCAGAGAGTCAGGCGCCTTTTTGTTCTATTCTTGCTCTCAATGGATTGGATGATGCTTACCCGTGTTGGGGAGGGCCATCTGCTTTTCACAATCCACCAATTCAAATGTTAATCTCTTCTTGTAACACTGTCCCAGATACACCCAGAAATAATGTTTAACTAGATAGCTGGGCATCCTATGATCCAGTCAAGTTGACACATAAAATTAACCATTATCTTCTCCTATTTCCCCCATTTTTTCTTTTTGATTTTATGGTCTTAGGTTTTATGTCTTGAAGCCTTTTGATTGCTTTGACTGAGGCACTCAGACTGGAAAATATTGTTAATTCTTGTGCTCAAACAATCAGTTTCAATGAAACAGTTGACTGTTAAAGTGTGATCTATAGTTCGAAAGTACAAAAAATTAGGTCAAAAGTAAAATAAATTAATTAGAAAACCAATAAAAAGGAAATCCAAAGTTAAACATTTCTGAACTCCTTTACAGAGACAGATGCTGTAGGGTGAAGGGGGATGAGGCTGTGACTCTCAAAACTCTTCACAGATGGAAATAGATGATGTTGGACAACTAGAATGTAGTGTGAAAACTCATTTGAAGAAAATTTCTTGTGGCATCTCAGCTGGAGAACACTTTTATCAAAAGGATGGTTATTGCCTGCCTGGTGGTGATTTTTTATTTTCTGCATCATTCTATTTGAAATCATGACAATTTGACCAGAGGATATTTTCTTCTGCTTTCCCTCCACTATCCATTTGGGATAGTACCTTCTCCCCAAACATTTTAGGGTGTCAAAATATATTAAAGTGATATGTATTTTTTCCTTAGATATTACCAAACCAATCCCTATAAAAACAGAAAAAGGATAAAATGTAGATCTGAATTTATTTTTGTTCAATTTCTTTTCTGGTTTCTTAACCTTCTTGGAATGAGTAGATTATCATAAAAATGATAATGTAGATTATCATAAAATTCTCTAGAGGGCCAAAATCTGTGTACTGGGAAAAATGACCCCTCTTAAATTGCTTAATAGCCTGTAGTGGGCATTAATTTATTTTTGGTGCCCAGCATCTATTCACCCTTTGTGGAATCACCTCTTCCCCATATTCAGATCATGTAGTTAAATGAAGCTGACCTCACTGCCACCTCCAGGGGTGCAGTATATAACCCAGGATTAAGCCAGAGTGCACATAGCATTTTCCTGCTTATAATTATTGGTTTGAGATTGGCATGTGACCCTATAGAGCCAATGAGACTGTTGAGAGAGAAACATGCACTGCTTTGCACTTGAACCAGAAAGGAAATGAGCTGTGGCCAGTCACAAAGGGAAAGCCCATTTGAGTATGGACAAACACAGAAGACGAAACATGATAGGAAACAGAAAACGTTTGACTATATCCAGAGGAGATTTAGATAATTGGACAGAGTTTGAGGATAAATTGGTGAAGATAAATGTGGGTACAATAGTGCCCCCTAAAAGATATGTTGAAACTCTTGGTACCTGAGAATGAGACCTTATTTGGAAATAAGATTTTTGCAGATTAATTAATACGTATGTTAAGGTCTGGTCATAGGGGAGTAAGGTTGCCCCTTAATCCAAGATGATTGATGTCCTGATAAGAGGAAAAGAGATACAGAGAGAGACATACAAAGTGAGGAGAATGCCATGTGAGGACGTAGGCATACACAGGAAAAGAGGCCATGTGGCCATCAAGGCAGAAATGTGTCTACAAGCCAAGGAATGTCAAGGATTGCTGGCAAATACCAGAAGCTAGGAAGGGACAAAGAGTCCTCCCCTAGAGCCTTCAGGAGAGCGTGGTCTTGCCGACATCTTGACTTCTAGCCTCCAGAACTGTGAGACAATAAATTTCTGTTGTTTAAGCCACTCACGCTGTGGCACTTTGTTATGGCAGCCCTACAGAACGCATACAATAAGTATATAGAAAACTTGCATGTGAAAAAAAGGACTTTTTTTTTTTAAACTCCAGGAAAAATCAAAAGTTGTTCAGGAAAGGAAAGATAAATATGTAATACCACATGACTTAGTTGTCAAGAATTTAATAGTTATAGTACTATAAATATTGATTATTAATCTTACCAGCATTATAATATACTATACACAAGTGTGGTTGGGTCGTGTGTGTGTGTGTGTATGAAATCATTTTCCATAGTGCAAAGTCAATATAGGGTAGGGTGCCTAAACTGAAATAGCAAGAAGTAGCAACATAAACTCATTATTTAGAAATATGGCGGTAAATAGTAAATGATTCTGTTAAAAGAGCTCAAAGCAGCTGCCTCTTGGGAACAGGAAACAGAAGGTGGAGGCTGCTGGGACTACTGTTTTTCTGGAATGAGATTTGTAGAACTACTTGACTCTTTAGACTATGTGCATGAACAGCCTTCATACAAAGGAAAAGTACTTAAAAAAGAAAAAGAAAACTTGAACCCATGAAGCAAACTAGTTGTAGAACTAAAGAATGTACTGACCTTGGACAAAGCAGGAATTGGAATAAATTTATGTTGCGGCCTAGTTATCTACAGATCTGTATCTATTTCCTGGGCAGTGGGGGAGAAGGGCACATGGGGGGTGGTGGTGGTGGTGGTGGTGGTGGTGGTGGTGGTGGTGGTGGTCAGAGTTCTTGGATAAGCCTTCACATCTCCCTTTGCCCAATATTCAAATCCTGCTCTTATAAAAAAATGAAAACCTCTGTTACCCTAAGTTTGTAATTATACTTTAAAACCATAAAGTTCATTTTAACAGGGGTCTTTCCTTAAAACTGAAGGAGGTTCTCAAGATGAACGGCATGCATGTTTCCCTTGGGGTGGGAGTTACAGGCACTTTCTTATCCCACTGGGATTCTGAGTCAGATAGGGTTATTTCCAAGTACTGGCTAAGAGTTGAGTGTACTTTGTCTCTCACGTTGACCTTAAGGCAGATGCCCTCTAAACCATTCACTCTAACCTGTCTTTAATCCTCCTGAAGGAAAGAAGCGTCCTGCCTGTACTGCTGCTTTTCACCAGCAGAGGGCAGTGGGGACGTGAATGCCTGGGAAGGAGGGGGAAAGATGCTTAGCACCTGGGGAGTGGGAGGAAGTGTCTCGCAGTGTTTGCATTTAAAGCATCTAGGTGGTTAGATATTGCATTGGTACAAATGCTGCGTTTTCTTCTAAAATTTGTGTGAATCTAAAAAGGCAAGAAGCTTGATCTTAATGTATTTGCCATGGCTATCTATTTCACTACAAGCCAGAAATTTACTAGGAAAATGAAGAGAATTGCAAGAGTAAGTTTAGATTGGCACTTCCCCATTTTGCTACTTATGGAGTAGATTCGGTACATGTTCTCATAGAACACGGTGTCAGCTGGAACGGTGCTCTGCTCTCTTCCCTATTATTCTAAAATAGATGTGCTTCTCACATGCATGAATAAACCATTTACCCCTGATTTGTATCTCAGGGACAGATCTGGCTTATTAGCGCCGTTATTTGTAAACTGCTAACCTGGGTTCCCTGCGCTGTTGTAATGCTGTCTTGATGGCTTGCTGTGAAAATGTGAAGATGTATGTCAGGCAGGAAAAATTATGTAAAAATGATGTGGGTATAGAAAATGGGATCGACAAAATGTAATAAACTCTTCCTGGGCTGAAGAGCAGAGCTGCATATGTAATGAAGTACTTTAGGATTACGTCACCTTTTATATAACATCTGGCAGTGACTTTTATTTCAGAGCTAATTTGAAGAAGCCAGGCGCTTTTCTTTTCCCCTCCCTGAGACTGCCTTTATCTGAAAGAAAGAACTGTTACATTTTGCATGCAAAGAAAGTCTGAGTGGCTAGATTACTCCCTTAGGGTAATGGAAAAAGGAAAGAGAAATTGAAAAAGGTCAGGTGAACACAGCGGAAGGAATGAAAAGGTATGTGTGATTCTTAGTGAAATTGGACTCATCTAAGCAATCAGACAGGTAACCTGGGTGGCTTTACCCCTCCCTTTTCTGTTCCCTGCCTCTATAGACCTGACCCAACAATGTTCTGGAAAGAGTTTTTCTTTAAATACTTTGTCTGAAGTGAGAGATTGAGCAAATTATTGAGATGATTTAGAAAAATTCTAAAATTTCTTCCTTTGGCTTTTGAGAAAAAAGCTTTCCCTTAAATTAACACCTTTCTCCCCCAATAATATCCAGATTTTTTGATCTATCACATGGTCAACTCACCATTTTAATTCGTCTATACAGACACTGGGGAGAGATCGTCAATGGCATTGGATGGGACTTCACTTTGAAGCCAGGAACTGGGAGGGAGAAGACCCTCTTTGTAACGCCCCTTGTCCCTGTGATAACTTTTCGACTCATGCTCGCTTCTGTACATGCTGGACCTTGCTAATCCATTTTTGCCAGCCTCATCATGTTATTTTTAAATCTTCCATTCTTGCCTCAACCCTGGAAATGACTTATTCAGAATTTCAAGGCCATGTTCACAATTCAGAAGAGGCAGTGTCTTGCTTTCCTCCCTAATATGTTCCCAATAATGTGTTTGAAAGTTGGTTGGAAGTTTGAAAGTTGAACAATAGATTTGCATGTTGTAAGGAAGAATTTGTTCTCAGGGAGCTAACGTATATGATATCGCTAATTATGGTTTATGACAGTGCCACCTCCCTCAGGCCTTACAACCCTGTGGGTAGGTGAGAACAGGCACATGGACGCGAGTGGGTGGCAACTGCCAGTCGTTGTGGGCTGGGGAAATTGATTTTGGAATCTCTCCTTCCAAGACTTGCTTTCCTTCCGTCAGCCCAGCCTGAAAGGGCAAGGGCTGGAGTAAGAGGGTCTGGTTCTTATCCCACCTCCAAGAATAACCACATGTGACCCTCATGGGGTGGTGGACATGGGGTTGGTGGACATGGGTTTGGTGGAACATTGGAGTGGATGGGGCTGGTCACAGGACAACCTCAGGGATGGTGGTCCTGTGTGAGCTGCCAAACTCCAGGCTCTGTAGTTTATGATTCTCAGAGTGCTCAGTGGCAGGGGATGGCTCTTCTCTTGGCCATGTAGACTCATCTCTAGCACAGTGGGGGAGGAGGTGATGGGGGAAGAGATGCTTCTCTTGTGTTAACTTGGGGCTGACTCTTTCTCCTGTAGTCATGGCTGCCTGGCATGTGGTAGTTCTATCACTAGTCTAAGCAGTTTAGGAAATACTGAATTTTGAGCATGAAAGTTTTGAAGATGTCAAAGTTTAGTACAGGCATACCTTGGAGATATTGTGGGTTTATTTCCAGACCACCACGATAAAGTGAGTATTGCAATAAAGTGAGTCATAATCTTTTTGCGGTCAGAGGGTCTTGCCTGCAATTTGTAAAACATGAAACATCTATGAAGCGCCAAAAAAGCGAAGCACTATAAAGCAAGGTATGCCTTTAGTTGATAGTGTGATATTTTGGTTTTGTATTGCTGTATAACATACTACCCCAAAACTTACTGTCTTAAAACAACATTTAATTATATTTCATAATTTTGTGGGTCAGGAATTTGGGCAGTGCTTGGCCGGGTGATTCTTCTCCACATGGCATTGAGCGGGGTCACTTGGCACTTTTCAGTTGGTGGCTGGTGTGGGCTGAAGCTCCAAGATGATTTCACTCACATGCCTGATGTCTTTACAGAAATGGCTTTGGACACCTTTGCCCCTGCATGTAGTCCTAAGACATCTCCACATGCTGTCTTTTGGAGGGTAGTTGAATTTTTACATAGTGCCTTGTTTAGGGCTCAATGAGAACAAGGAGGAAGCTGCCAGTTCTCTCGGAGGCTGGACTCGAAATTGGCATAGCACCGGTTCTGCCATAGGCCATTGGTCAAAGTAGAGGGCAGCCCAAAGTCAAAGAGGATAGAAATAGATCCCATCTCCTAAGGAGAGGAGTGTCAAAGAATTTGTGGCCATTTTCGATCCATCTCATGTGGGTTGCATAAATGTAAACTGTGTGGAAGTGAAGCAACAAAGAGGATATGACGGGGAGAGACATTCCTGTGACTTTGCTTCCTAACTAGGAATCACAGTTTTCCCAAGGGAAATGGGTTCATCAGGAGGACTAAGCTCATCGTTTCTGCTCTCGCCTGAGGAAAAGGTACTTCTGCTTAACCAGGACAGCACTGAGGTACGTGTCCTCTTTTGTGCTTTTGGTTCAAAATAAAACTCTTGTTAAAGTGCTTAGGAAGACTAATGGTAGGTGCACTGGAAAAACAGAAGTGGATAATGTCTGAAGGACACTTTGGAGATGATATTGGCAAGTTTCCAAAGGAAGAATTGGGGACATTTCTCATTTTCTCCAGTGTCACACAGCTGTGCCAATGACTAAACAAGCAATGGACTATTCAGGTTTTGAAAACTTTTCGGATTTTTCTTTTGATGTAGAGCACAGGAGGGGAAAGAGAGAGAATTGTTTTTTCAGTCTAATTTAACTACATGTAATTTCTTTTGTCTATAAGTTCAATACAAGATCCCAGCAAAAGCTTTAGTAAAAATGGTAGCAATAGCATGTTTCTCATTATTGTAGATGTGACACAGTACTGGCAGTGACATGAGGTCCCCTTGCAGACACTCATTTAATTTAACTAATTAGTTTTTGAAGCATAATATGTGCACATAGTACAAATTTTAAGGGAACAAAGGACATTGAATAAAAATCTCCCCCATAGTCCTATCCCCAACTACCTTGGTGTAGTTGCTGTCTTTTTTGTATATATTTCCAGACAAATTCTATGCATATACAAATCCCTCCAAATACATGTGTGTGTGAGTGTGTATGTGTGTTTGTAATTATAGGATATATAATTAAATATCCTTTCTCTCCACAAATAGGAGCAGGCTGTATACTGTTTTTCACTTTGCTTTTTCATGAAACCAATATATTGGTTAGTATTCCATATATTAGTAGATACGTATGAATTTCTAAGAGCTACATAATATTCTGTTGCATGGATGTAGTATCATCCCTCCTCCGCCTTTTTTTTAAAAACCAGTCTCTGTTGATGGATATTTAGATTGTTGCCAATCTCTTGCTATTATAAACAACATTGCAACGAATCATCTTGGGCATGCAATAATATTTGTGCATCTGTGAGACTATGTGTAAAAATGGAATTGTGGGGTTGAGAGGTATGAACACTGCAATTTTGATGTTAATTACTAAATGATCCTCCATAGAGCTTCTGTTAGTTCACATTCCTCCCCCCTGCTTTCGTTTTAGATTTGGGGGATTGTCAGTGGAATTTGTCCTGAGGAGATCACTGGTGAAGAAAAAAGCTGTAAGATTGAACAAGGAAGGACGGACATTTGTGTTTTTATATCAGCCTAGCTTTGTGACACTTCTAAGTAGTTTACGAAATATTTTAGCAAAATAGACCAAGTGTCAGGCAGGCAGTCCTCTCTGTTAGGATGCCTGCCACATGGAGGAATGAGAAGATTGGATGCAGGGTGATAAGAATGTTTCCAGTCTGACTGTGGGATCTTGATTAAACCAATTATCCTTTCTTTGACCTCATTTTTCTTATTTGTCAAATGAGTATTTGGAGTAAATGATCTCAGAACAATCCTTAGATCCAAAATTATTTGATTCTATGAAACTCCCTTCACTTTTTATAACATAGTAAAATCTTCTGTGCAGGAACAGCTACGTCGTTTGCAAGACCCCTTGCAAAATAAAAATGTAGGGCCCCCATTCAAAACTTATTAAGAATGTCAAGATAGCCGCAGTAGAGTATTAAGTGAAGAGTGGGCCCTTTTAAGTGCAGGGCCCCTTTGCAACTGCACAGGGCATAAACCTGTGAAACTTGTCCTGCCCCTATAAGGATTATTGCTTCCAAACGGTTTATTTCTACTTAAGTGGCAATTTGATACAGACATGTACTTGTGACATCTACCATTCTTTTCTAAGGAAAGCTGCTTTTGTCCACAGCCCCTTGCTAAAGGAAGCTGCCCTAAACTGTACCTTATGCAGTGCACACCTGCTGATTGGACCAGAGGTAGACACCTGACTCAAGGGCAGTCAGTTCATAGGCTGGTGAGTAGTTTGTAGAGGGGCCTGACGGGAAAACTCTGACCAACGCGAGTTATGTAATTACACTTGGAAATCAAACTCTTTTTTTGGAATTTGAACTGAGAAATATGGAGAGGATCAGCCAGCTGGATTCGGGTTTAAGGAATGGTGGGATTGGAGCTTCGGGGATGGTGGGATTGGGGTTTAGAGGATGGTGAGAGATGGGGCGGATAGGTAGAGAAAAGGAGAAGCCACACATATTATCCTGTGTAACTGGATAGTGAACCCTTATTACTTGAGGTAGCCTAAGTGAAATTATTTCTGTTCTTTGCAACCCAAGAGCATAATTAACGCAGTGTTATGCTAGAGCATAGCTTCAGCCTGTTATTGCTTAAGCCATCTAGGGAGTGTGGATTAAGAACAGTTAGAAGTATGGAAATAGAAAAATAGCTCCAAAACTTTGTTTTCTCCTTCATCTGCTAGCTACTGCATTGGAATCAGCTGGTGAGTAGCCTGTGTTGGCCAGCTGAAGGGGGATCTGAGCTCACTGAGTGCCCCCTTCTGTATTTTTCCTGCTTCAGTTAGTATTCATGTCATAGTCAATTTTCTTACATATCCCTAGGACTGTGTTTTTTTTTTTTAACTTCTCCTAAGTTATTCTTGACATCTTGTTCTACTTCCAGTGGAGTAGCCCGAGGAAAAATGTAGCTGTCAATTGTGCGAAAAGACATCCATTTTCTTCATATATATCTTTTTCCTTTATTTTGGACTGGGCTAATGGATCCCTGGAGTCTGCAGCAGGCTGAGTCAGGAGCTGCACTAAATAACCTCTCCAGACCTTTTACAGGTGAGCCATGCTAAGGAAAGGATTCCAATATAGTCATTTTCCAACCCCTAATTATAGAATGTCTATATAATCATTTGATGCTTTCCCCATTACTTCATGGTTCAATAGAGGCTGAGTTTGTTGGTCTCCAGATGAATACGCAACTAATTTGGTTAGGAATATCATATAATTTATCATTGACAGTAATTTGCTTTCTAGGATGCATTAAAATCTGTGGTGTGTGGGCATATTACTTACAATAACACGTACTCCACAGAGTGGCCTATTTAAATGAGGCATGCATAGAGCTGCATTCTGCAAAATGGACCCCAATTCATAGGAATCAGTCTATAGTCCCACCTTACATGAGATGGGACTCAGAGGGCTCATCTTCCTCACAGGTGCCTCTTGGCAGGGCACAGGTTAGCTATGTTTACGGGGTAGACTAGAAAAAACAATCATCCAGTTGGCATTAAATGTGGAGATAGGGTCCTTTCTATTTGCCTTTACGTTAATGTACTGTCTCCAAGGTCCTGCCCTAAAAAGGCCCAGGTCCAGCAGGGGAAACAGGTAAAAAGCCTAGAGTTCTATGTTCTTTCTTGCCTGGGCCATCAGCTGCACTTGGCCACACCCAGTGGATCTTTCAGAGAGCACAGAGCATCAGGGCAGGGGCTGGCCGGGGGGACTATTATGGGATTGTGCTAGAGCCATGGGTAGGCATCGGTTTTATACATAAGGAAGGGAAAATGATAATATTTTCAGGTTCAGAGTTTGCTGTTAATTCCCGGAAGCTAAGGCTTTCCATATCTGTTTTCGCCTCATAAATGGAGATGCTAAACTTTGATGTTACCCTTAATGCTGAGACATAAACCCCATATGTAGTATTGTAATACATTTTGTTTACAGGAAATATATCTAGGTTTTTGAAAATAATACAGATTTAAACCAGATTTTCTTAGTAGAAGTATTAATATTTGGGGAAATCTGACTGCTTGAAAAGTAGCTCAGGAAGATTATCTATCTATCATCTATCTATCATCTATATCTATCTATCTATCTATCTATCTATCTATCTATCTATCTATCTATCTACATTAAAAAGTTTTATTAAGAGGCCACAGTTTTAACAGAATAGTGGATCAGGAGACCAAAAGGATGACATTTATTTAGGCATTTAAAGCTTGTCAGTAAAATGTCTCTCCAGAGTCATAAACTCAACCAGGTAATTGAAGGTAGGAGGGAAAGAACTCTCATGGATTAGAATGTGATTATCTTGAGGAAATCTAGAGGGGAAATTAATAGTTTATTCCTGGGATGCAGAGGAATTAATGGAGGATTACCACAGTGATCTCTACTAGAAGCAATTTGCTTTATTTTGTCATTTCTATTTCCCATTCGGTTATGAGAACATTCTCATCAACTTACATATTTCACAGCCCACACGCTAAGATCTGAAAGCAGTGTCATTTAACTTACAGCTGAATATAGACCTGTCATTGAACACTACCCATTTGTACAGAATCATGGTTTCCTCTGCAAAATCCTCAAAGAGAACAAAATAAATGGCATAAGCAGAACATAGGGTCAGTGTATCCTGTTTCTATATGATGCTGCCATGATTTACAGTTGATGAGTAATGCTGCTCCCCGCCCCGATGAGGCAAGGCTGGTGATGGCTGCCCATAGGAAGTTGCAGGCTCTGGTGTGGATAAGGAAAGAGCATACAATTTGTAGATTAAATGAAGCATTAGTGAACAGTAGAAGTTAGGTAAAATTATGAGGCCTTCTAGAGGCCAGAAAGAATCAGGGTTTTGGGCAATATGATGGAACATTTTCCTTAAAAATTTGCCCCACTCCCATTTATCCTTGTTCAGACAGAATATGTATAATACAAAAGGTAAACATCCCATCTTCTCATCTCTCCTGAATTTTATTTCCCTTCCCAGAGGTAACAAGAGTTTAGTATTTTCCTTATGTGTAAACCTTTCATACCCAAGTATATGTGTATGTTCAGTGTGTAGATTTTTTTTAAGTAAATGGGATGGTATTGTATACATACACATTGTCTTGTCATTTAGCAATGTGTCTTAGAAACTACGTATAAATAGATCAACTGCAGTCTTTTAAATTGTAGTGCAGTTCTCCTTTAGATGGATATTAGGCTTCTCTACTATAAACAGTACTGTAGTGAATATCTTTGTTTCTGCTTCTTTGTGCACAGGTGCAAACACTTCTCTACAGTAGAGGTTTACTGGTGGAATTTCTGGGTAGAACTGTATGTACTTACAATATTGACAGATGTTGCCAAATTACCTTCCTAAAAGAATGCTGATTTTTACTCCCACCACCAGTGTATGAGGGTATCCATTTTTCCCATATCCTTGACAACTCTGGATATTATCAGTCATGTTAATTTTTGCTGATGTGGTAGATGAAAAATAATGACTTTGTTGTTTTAAGTTATATTTCCTTGATTAGTAAAACTAGAGCATTTTTTCCTGTACTGTTTGACAAATGCATTTGCTCTGCATTCTTGTCTGTTCTTGTCCACTGCTCATTTTTTTCTATTGTATTTGTTATTTTATTGACTTACAGTCACTACTTATGTATTTTCTGGATATAAATGACTTGGATTTTATATATTTCACATATTTTATATACTTTGATATTTGTCCTTTTTCTTCATCCATGGTGTCTCATTTTGTCTAGAAGTTTATGTTGTTGAATCTGTCAGGCCTATCCTTTATGGCTTAATGATTTTATATCTACTCCAAGATTATAAAAATATTTTTCCTGATATTTTGTAGTTGAAAACATTATTTGGCGCTTTAATGACTCTGATATATAGTTTTGTATAATGTGTGAGGTAGAAAGTTTCCTTTTTTGTGTGTGGACCAAATTCTCATTCCAGACACACCCACCTCTGATCCATCCCACATGTTTCTCTGTGACATCCTGGATTTATGGATCCTTAGGATGTCTGTAGAGAGATCCCCTGGAATTGTATGCATAATTTCATGTGATTTTGTGTATGGGTGCCGTTGTTCCTGTGTAGAGTCTTTAATTTTCATCAGTTACGCCAAAAGGATGCATGGTCCAACAAAGGTGTTGGACCCTGTGTTACAGTCTTTCTCCTCCTGCCATTGGGAAGTCCCAGAGAGCAGCCTTGTGTCTATATCCCTTTCCAAACTACCCCCTTTCCTTTAAAAAATGTTTCTCATTTAGTATCAGTAGCACTTTCCAATTAATTAATTCAACAAATGCTAAATGAGCACCTGTTACATTGGGCACAGTACCGCAAAGCTCACTAAGACCCAGAGGTTGCCCTCAACTGGCTGATAGTCTAGTTGAGGAGATAGACAAATAACTGTCAGTCTATTAGAATACAGTATGGTAAGTAGTAGCATAATGCTAGGCATAGAGTGCTGTGAAAGTGTATAGGAGAAAGCAAGTCCTAGCTTTTTTTTCTTTTGGTATGTGAGTCAATTCAGAAAGGTAATTCTGGCATCAGTTTGGAGAATAAAGAGAAAAGAGACCAGTTAGGAAGCTGATCTATGTTTCTATGGTGGAGAAATGAGAGAAGTATGAGGGATGGAACTGAGACTGTGTCAGCAGAGAGGGAATGAGTATGAAAGATTCTGGGCATTCTAATAAGGTAAAATATGTTGGAATTATTCGTTGATGTACTAATATGGGGCCTAAGGGGGAATGAGAAGTCAGGAATAATTGCCCGAATTTTGGTTTGGGTGACTGGTTGGTTGGTGGAGTCATCGCTGAACTAGGAGATTTAGACTGAGTGCCCGATTTAAAGGAAAAGTTAAATTAAGTTTCGTACATTTGCAATACTGCATATTGATATAGAGGCAGTAATGAACGTGATCACCCTAAGTGAGGATACAGACAGAGCAAGGATCTGGACAGTACCAATGTTTTAGGCGTTTGTGAAGAAATGGAAATATTATAAGGTTGTGAGAGAGAGATGAATAAAACTAAGAGAAAATATCACAATCCACATGGGAGGAGAGAGTTTCAAGAAGGAGGAAGTGGTCGATAGGGTGAAATACTGCAGAGAAATCAAGTGAGATGAAGATGGAAAAGGGCCCACTGAGTAAGCAATATGGAGATCATTGCTGACCTTCCCAGCGCACTTTCAGGGGAGCAATAGGAGTTGATGCTAGTGGGGGACAAGATGCGATGGTGATGAATGGGGTTGAAGAGTGAATGGAAGGTGAGGTGGCAAAGGTAGCACATGCAGACAAGTCTTGCCCAGAGCTTTGCTTTGAAGTTTGATGGTAGCTGGAGAGGATGTGGAAGACTGCAATTTACTTCTTATGGAGGGATGTTGTAAGGTTATTACTGGAACTCCATGTAAGTTAACCCCAGAGCTAATGAATTCAGTTATCTGGTGAATATGTTTTAGTATTGAAGGGTTTGATAGCTATACTTGGTATTTTCTTTGACATACGTTCAGGGTATTAGAAAATATTTAACAGCTGAGATGCACTGGTCATGGACCAGATAAAATAGAAGCTATAACCTATCAGAACAGATGCTGGGTATAAACAACTGGTAGGGCTGTACCAATGACTAACAGTCCTGTTCCTATGGACTGTCTGGTTATTTGTATAGATGTCATTCCCAGAAATACCTTGATTAAAGGGACTGATTCTCAAGATTGGATTAGCAGGACTTCTAGGGCTCCCAAAGGACCAGATCACAGAAGTTATACCTAACACTGCAATATGTATGCAAACTCTCCTGCTAAATTTGATTGAAGGCCACGTTTGTCATCAAGAGCCTTGGGGGCAAAAAGGACAGAACAGCGGACAAGAACACTTGTGTTTTTTCCCCCCCGAAAAACTAAGATTAATAGTAGGCGACAAATTGCGGAGGAAGAACAAAATGAATGTCACACTTTCCAAGGAAGAATTATAAAGAGAGATTTTCATTTCAAATGGTAATTTTATTTTGAGCTGTAAGATTAGGAACAAAATGGATTTTTCTGTAGCAGAGCACGCATCATCGGGAAATTTTTTTTACTGAGGATGTTCCCTCAGTGACCAGGGCTAATGTTGGAACTAAGATGATATGAACTAGTATTCTCTTGCATGTGTGCTCTGTATTTTTATGATAGGATGACGCTGCAGGGGCAGAGGCCTACAGCTTAAAGTACATGTACTTTATCATTTTAGTTTAAGACTTCTCCTCATTTTTTTCCTTTGGTAAGTGTATGATCTTGCATTATCCCAGGAAATAATTTTTCCAAATTGGAACTGCGGCATTTGTTTTCTTTTGACAAATGCCCTATAGATAAACCTCTCAGCATAATCGGCCCTCTTTCAGAGATTTTCATGTGGAATATTTATAGTGAAATGTAAGTCTGTCTGCTATATAAACAGAGTTAATTACAGCTATTATACTCCTTTTACACTTCTCGGTGATTGCTTAGAATGTCACGTCTCGACATACTTTCAAGAAAATTGGAATTTAAAAGTTCATTTTGAAAAGAAGCCAGGTAAAAAAGAGAGTTCTGTGCAATGGATAAAGTGCTTAATGTTCTTTTGGTGGGTAGAGTCAATAATATTACCATTCTTGAGCAAAAAGAAAGAAAACTGTTTACCTCAGTTTTATGTCTGTTGTCATTATTCTTTTGGTTGAGTTCTTTCATTTTAGTTGTGTGTTGCAGTTGACTAGATAAAATTAATCAGAGATAGGCTTGATTGGTGCCATCTCTTAGATAGGCTCAAAAAATGTTCTTACCAAGGAAGTATAAGAAAAGGAAGAAATATCCAGAATCAATATTTCACCTGCAGATATAGTACTATTATTTGACAATATTTCTAACCCTCTCTTTCCAGTTCACATCAATTTGAGGGGACAGGCTTGGAGAACCTAGGTGAAGGTGATGGTCACAAATAGTTCTGACCCTGAGCACTTACCGGGCAGAATCATTGGAACCTCAACCTTTCCCTCTCTCTTCCACCTTCCAAGCTCTCTCCCATTCTTAGTCCTGGTCCACCAACCTTTCCCACATCTGCTCTGTTGTTGCCAGTGCTGATCTTTGTTTTGGGGCTGGTTGGCCTCCATTGGGAGTCCCTGCTCACCACTTTGATGATGTTGGTGTGCCTGTCTACTGGTGCGTCTCAGGCTGTTTCTTCACCAGTGTTATAGTTCTCTAAGAGAAGAACATCCCAAAGGATAGTGTGGATCTTTCTGTATTTCTAAAACTTTTCGTTTTAAGGAGATTTGGATAACCAATCACAAGGATGGGTTGAAGACATTTGAATGGCACTACACAATGCTTCTAACACCTAGCATCTTCCCACTATGTTATGTACCTAGTTGTTCACTAAAACAATGGCACCACCCAAAATTTTGTCTTATCAGCATCAAACCAGTGACCCAGGAAGATGTCCAGGTGCTCAGTAGCCTCATACTTCAGCAAGGGTTTTCTATCTACCCAAACATAGTTTTCTTAGAGATGGGTGGGGAGCAGAGTTTTAGAGACTATGCCAAGTGGTCCTCTTGGCCAGGAAACCCATAAATTCCTCAGGTACAAAAGACTCCCTGAGAGTTGATTCTGTTCTGCTGTTGCTCAGGAGATGGTCATGCAAATTACATGCCACTAAGGAAGATCTTTTGAAGCATTTAAAAAAGGGAAATGCTTCCACAAATGTGCTGACCTGATATTTTTACTGAAATACCTAGAGTCTTAATTAAAATAATATTTCAGCCATTTTCTAAAGCAATTCTCTTGGGGTATCAGTAGCTGTCTCTATTTTCTGCAAATGATAATGAGATCATGGAAATTAGACTTCCCAGGAAGTCTACCATATCTCGAGTCCTGGCACAATCTCTCCCTCATCCCAACCTTTTACTTTGCATCACCAGAATTTGCAAAAAGTCCCAGTTTATAAGTTGCTTCTTACCATGGCCTTCCTCAGTCAAGAGCATTTATTGAGGGCCCACATGGCTGGTACCAGTACCATAAGAAATCACGAGTGTCTGCTCTTCAAACCCTTGTAGTGTAGTTGACTTTGTTGGGGTTTAATATATCGTGAGGGAGGTAGTATAGTGTAATCTTACAGAGCATGAGCTTTTTTTTTTTTTTTTAAAGATTTTATTGGGGAAGGGGAATAGGACTTTATTGGGGAACAGTGTGTACTTCCAGGCTTTTTTTCCAAGTCAAGTTGTTGTCCTTTCAATCTTAGTTGTGGAGGGCGCAGCTCAGCTCCAGGTCCAGTTGCCGTTTTTTCTAGTTGCAGGGGGCACAGCCCACCATCCCTTGCGGGAGTCTAACTGGCAACCTTGTGGTTGAGAGGATGCACTCCAACCAACTGAGCCATCAAGGTGCTGTGTTCAACCTTAGTTGCAGGGGGCGCTGCCCACCATCCCTTGTGGGATTGAGGAATTGAACTGGCAACCTTGTGGTTGAAAGCCCGTGCTCTAACCAACTGAGCCATCTGGGAGCTCAGCGGCAGCTCAGCTCAAGGAGCCATGTTCAATTTTAGCTGCAAGGGGCAGAGGCCACCATCCCTTGTGGGACTTGAGGAGCTCAACTGGCAACCTGTGGTTGAGAGCCCACTGGCCCATGTGGGAATCGAACCGGCAGCCTTCAGAGTTAGGAGCATGGAGCTCTAACCGCCTGAGCCACCGGGCCGGCCCAGAGCATGAGCTTTTAAGTCAGATAAATTTGGGTCCAAATTTTGGCTCCACCATCCATTAGCTGTGTGCTCTTAGGCAAATTTCTTAATCTCTCCGTACCTTAGTTTCCTCTTCTGTAAAAAAGAGGTGACAAAGTAATACCTACTTTATGTAGACTTGTTTTAAGGATTAAATGGAAAATTAAAAAAAGGCTTAGCACAGAGCCTGAACACGTTAAGTGCCTAATGCATGAGAGCCTTCATATTAAGTGGCCTATTGACTCTTCTTGGAATCTGCTTGTTCTTAGGAGGGCCCAAACACATAAATAACTACAGAGATATTGAATATTTAGACTATACCAAGGGAGAGGTGCATTTTCTCAATTGAGAGCCACTGACCCTCAGTAGAAAAGGATCAATCGAAGGCCTTGTAAAGAAAACTAATTTGCTTGTTTCCCCTTAGGGATATATATTGAATTTATCTACTTTTAAGAACAAGGAATATAGTACTTTACTCAATAAATATCTTGGATAGATTAGTAGAACTTTAAGGGGCCTCAGAGACCATCCAGTATAATCTCTTTATTTAATAGATGAAACTGCTGAAGGCCAGAAATGTAAATTGACTTTGTCATAATAACCCACCTTGACTATGACAGACCACAGGAATAAACACATTACTTGTAAGTCTAATGCCTCGCATCTCTCCACTGTATTATGTGCCTAGTTGTTCACTAAAACAATAGGGAGAGGAATAGAGAAAGAGAAAATTGGAAAGAGGGAGAGAGAAGGAAAGGGAGAAAGAGGGAGGGCGATACACATAGAAGAGGAAAGTATGAAGAGAACAAGGAAAGAAAGAAACAAGGTGGTCATTTCCAGCAGCAGTATGGTTTCATTAAATGTACATGATGTTAAGTTAACCTTTTCTTTTCCAGTGAGGTCTGTTGTTCTGATTGACTGTCTGAATGAATGACAGAACCTCATTACCAGTTGGGAATTTATGGCATAATCCAGATGAGAAATGGACTAGGATGACAGCAATAGAGATGGTTCTAGAGGTTGGATTTGGCATATATTTCAGAGACATCGATATATCGTTGGATTGGATGTTGGGAGGTAAGTAAATGGAAGGGTAAAGGGTGAATTCAAAGTTTTTGACCTGATGGATGGTGATAACCATTTATTGAGATGGGGTAAGCCTTTGGACATGTTATCTTTGATTGCCTAGTAAAAACTCTCTGAGTTTACAGTTGAATGTTTGAATTGGGTGCTTAAGAAAGAGCAAGGATGAAGATATAAATTTGGGAGTTGTCAGAATAAAGATATTCATGGGACTGAATGAGGTTATCTAGAGATGGAATGAAAATAGAAAGGAGAGAATGCTGAGGTCTGAGTCTAAAGTACTCCATCTTCTAGAGAGCTAGCAGAGGAAAGGGTGCCAACAAATGAGACCGAGGAGTTATTAGTAGGGGAAATGCTGAAGCTATGGATTATTTGAGTTTTAGTAAGTAATTTAATAGAATCATTTATAAGAGAAGAGTCTTATATGGGAGAATGTGGGCTGGATAGTAGTAGAGTTAGGTGGGCTAGGACTGTGAGTACCAAAGTAGTGCTGAGCAATGGATTAGTGGGAACTTGAAGAAGATCTGTAGGAGACTACCTCAGGTCTTGCCCCTGACTCATAAACCTAGTTAACAAAACCTCTTGAGGAGAAGGAATTTGGGTCAGATTTGCAGTGATACAAAGATGCAGAGATAGTTCTCATATCAGATTGTTTAGTAGGTTTTGGAAGACGCGATGAGCCATAGTAGATGTTCTGTGTCTGTTGTGCTAAACTAAGCGTGAGGTGATGAGTGCCTGGCCTAGAACAGCGGCCGTGGGAGTAGAGGATTGGATTCTACAGACATTCGACAAGGAAAAGTTGGCAGAATTTTGTGCCTGATTGGATATAGGTGATAAAGGAGAGGAAAGAGACCCAACTGATTCAAGGGTATTATAATTAGTTTATGTTTTTAGTGTAGGAAGGAATAAAAATAATAATAATACAAAAACTCAACATGAGCTGGTAACTCATTCTTTACAAGAACCATTAGTAACTCTGATAGTTTAAACTTATATAGTTGGTTCTGTATATTGAAGGGATAATAAAAATTTAGTAAAAGTAATTATAGCAAATTGGCTCTTCCAACCTTAAAAGATTGCTAATTAACCAATTAATGTGTTTCTGTTTGCATAAAAGTTGATAACTGAAGCCAAATGGTATAATAGGATCAGTTCAGACTTTACTTTTTGATGATTTGCCAGTTGAATATTGATATGATTGTATTTATTTATGAGGTTGCTAATAATTTGAGTTGCCCCATGATGGCTTGAGTTATTTTACAGAACCATTCTCCTGCTTAACTAAATGACATTAATCTTACCCTTCTGAAAGCAGTCACTTCTGGCCAACTAGAGATTTTTGTCTTCGGTTGAAGGTGCTCTTAGTGACTGGACGTGTGAGTGCCATGCCTGGAAGGCCTGCAGCTTTCTCCTCACTGCAGAGATTTTGCTAGGCTCCTGGATGGTAGTCACAGAGTGGGAGGAGGCATGTTTAATTTTCTTAAGAGAAAAAACCCTGCTGAGCACTTATTTATATAAGTACTCATTTACATATAATGGTTTTTCTACCCTACCCCGTTTCCCTGGAAATAAGACCTAGACAGACAATCAGCTCTAATGTGTCTTTGGAGCAAAAATTAATATAAGACCCAGTATTCTATTCTATTCTATTCTATTCTATTCTATTCTATTCTATTCTATTCTATTCTATTCTATTCTATTCTATTCTATTCTATTCTATTCTATTCTATTCTATTCTATTCTATTCTATTCTATTCTACCCAGTCTTATATTACAGTAAAATAAGTCTGGGTCTTATATTAATTTTTGCTCCAAAAGACACATTAGAGCTGATTGTCCGGCTAGGTCTTATTTTCGGGGAAACACAGTAGTTTGAAAGCAGGTATGTCCTTGAAAGGAATAAATATTATTGTTTTCAAAACTCTCAAATTTTGATTTTTGCAGTACTCCCCATGAAACTAGTTCAAGTTCGTAAGTTTTGCTGTAGATGTCATTTTGTGCACATCAGTCACTAAAACTGAGATAAAAGTTTCTACCTCCCTTGCCAAGTTCTGAATGTGACAATATATATTTCAATTAGTTCAATAAGTATTAGAATAGTAGGAATTTAGCACTGGAATGGAAATTAGATATTATGTAGTCTACTTTCCTTTTTCAGATGAATGAACAGAGGTCTAAGGAGGTGAATTATTTGGTCAAGTTCATACATCTAACCCTGATGATAGAGATGCTGTATTCTAACTGCATCCTATCAGGTGGCACATGATTTCTATTTGTCCCATTACTGGTGGGACATTACACTATAGTAACTTTGAACATTTGATAAAGAGGGTGTCAGTCGGGTTTTTCCATTAAAAAGCTATTCATTTTCCCTTTGAAATTAATACGCATTTGGTGGTGATGTACTTTGAGACTATGTATATATTTCCTTTCTCATCAAACTTTTACTTTTATCTATTGATGTTTCTTGATGGAATTAATTATTACTATGATGGTTACCAAATGGTGATTTTCTAATTCTATCATTCCTTCTACAAAGGTTAGTTCGCATTTTACTGTAAAGAAAAGTTTTTTTCTTTCCCCATTTGGACTCATGGATTTCTTTTTTAGTCAATGGTCTATAATTTACTTCTATTACTACTTATTTTGATGTTCAGATTATCCCAGATAGGCCAGTGGGAGGTGCTAGTTTTGTGTCCTTTTGACATGTCTCCATGATTTGATTTTTCTCATTTAATTTATTAATTATGGCAAAAATACATGACACATAGAATTTACTGTTTTAACCATTTTAAAAGTGTGCCATTCAGTGGCATTAAGCATATTCCGATATTGTGCAACAATCACTACTATCTATTTCCAGAAAAATTTCATCACCTCCAAATGGAAACCCTGTACCCATTTATCATTAGCTCTCCATTCCCCCATCCTTCTAGCCTCTGGCAACCAAAAATCTGCTTTCTGTCTCAATGGATTTCGCTATTCTGGATATTTCATATAAATGGAACCATATAATATGTGGTCTTTTATGTCTGGCTTCTTTCACTTGACATAATGTCGTCAAGATTTATCTATGTTGTAGCATGTATCAGTACTCCATTATTTATAGTTGAATAATATTCCATTGTATGGATATATGACATCTTGTTTATTCATTCATCTGATGGACATTTGGGTTGTTTTCATATTTGGCTAGTGTGTATAGTGCTACTGTGAAAATTCATATACAAGTTTTTATTTGAACACTGCTTTTCAATTATTTTAGGTATATACCTACCAGTGGATTTGCTGGATCATATGGTAATTTTATGTTTAACATGTTGAGGAACCTCCGAACGGTTTTCCATTTTCCATTTCCACCAGCAACGTATGAGGGTTCCAATTTCTTCACATCTCTGTCAACACTTATTTTCCCTTTTTTGACTATAGCCATGCTAGTAAGTGTGAATTGGTATTAATTGTGGTTTTGATTTGTATTTCCCTAATGACTAATGATGTTGAACATCTTTTCATGTGCTTGTTTGTCATTTATACATCTTTTTTGAAGAAATGATTATTCAACTTATTTTAAAATTGGGTTGTTTGTCTTTTTGTTGAGTAGTAAGTCTTTTTTATATATACTGGACATTAGATCCTTATCAGATATATGACTTGCTAATAATTTGTCCAAATCTGCAAGGTGTATATATTTTTTTTTTTTTAAGAAGGGTGCAGCTCACAGTGGCCCATGTGGGATCGAACTAGCAAACTTGGTGCTACCAGCACCGCACTCTAACGAACTGAGCTAACCAGCCACCCCACTGTTTTTGTTCTTGATAGATACTTTCTTTATGCACAAAACATTTTAAATTTGATTAAGTCCAATGTATCTTTTTTTTTCTTTTGCTGCTCTGCTTTTGGTGTCATATCTAAGAAATCATCGCCAAAGATTTACCACTATGTTTTCTTCTAAAAATTTTGTAGTTTCAGCTCCGTTTTTAGGTCTTTGATCCATTTTGAGTTAATTTTTCATATATGGTGTATGGTAGGGGTCCAACTCTTTTGCATGCAGATGTCCAGTTCTCTTAGCACTATTTGGTGAAGAGACTGTTTTCCTCCCCCCTCTATTATTTTTTAGGCACTCTTTAAAGGCTGTAGAATTTTATTAAAATCTTTGGTTTTATATTTGCATTTATTTTTTCTTACGTAGAAAGCCTTGTTTTCCATTTACATTAGTATGTTTGTTTCCAAAATACCATACCTATACTTTTTACTAAAATATATGGACCAAGTTTAAGATTTATTTGCAGGTAGTTTTAATTTTTTTGTTATTTTTTTCAGCTTTATTGAGGGATAATTGACAAATAAAATTGTATGTATTTAAGATGTACAGTGTTATGATTTGATATATGTATACATTATGAAAGATTACCACAATTAAGTTAATTAAAACATTATTACTTCAGATAACTACCATGTTTTCTTGTGTGAGAACACTTCAGATTTACTCTCTTAACAAATTTAAAGTATACAATACAGTCCTATTAATTATAGTCATCGTGTTTTACATGAGATCCTCAGAACTTATTTACCTTGTACTGAAAGTTTGTGCACTTTGCCCTATATATACTTCCCTGTTTCTTCCACACCCCCGGCAAACACCATTCCACTCTGTTTCTATAGTTTTGACTTTTTTTAGATTCTTCATATAAGTGAGACCATACTATTTCTCTTTCTTTGTCTGGCTTATTTCACTTAACATAATGCCCTCAAGGTCCATCCACGTTGTCTCAAATGGCAGGATTTTCCTCTTTTTCAAGGCTGAATATATTTCATTTCATATATGTCACATTTTCTTTATCCATTCATCTGTCAATGGACATTTAGGTTGTTTCCATATCTTGGCTATTGTGAATAGTGTTGCAGTGAACATGGGAGTATAAATGACATAGTGATTTCATTTCCTTTGGAATTGCATATATATATATATTTCCTTTGGAAATGCATATATATATATATATATATATATATATATATATATATATATATGCAGAAGTGGAATTGCTGAGTCATAAGGTAGTTCTATTTTTAACATTTTGAGGAACTTTCATACTGTTTTCCAAAGTGGCTGCACCAGTTTACAATCCCATGAACATGAGCATTTCTTAATTTCTAGATTAGCACAGTATTTAATCCATGCTTTCCCTGTCCTAGGCCTTGAAGTAGCCATTTCTCCAAGAAGCTCTGGTTCTTTTTAGTGAAGAATAGTATTCAGAAACCAAGATTTGGGGACTAGGTGTGCTTATTGTTTTTAGGGTGTTGATGTTCAAAGGTCCTCTCTGTGGACAGAACTATGTAAACATACACCCACACATACTAAAAATCATGATTTAACATTAATACTTCCAATTTCAAACCATCATAGAGTTCACTTTAGTTTATTCCCTTTATATGTGAGTCCCTTTATATGTAATCCTCTTCTCTGACAGCTTTTATTATTCTCAATATTTTTACTTATAACCAATCTTTCTCCACCACCACTGTTCTCTCCCTTTGCCATGCCCCCACCCCCATGATCTCCTCATTTAACTTGGGAGTTGACATTTTGTGCTGGGCTACTACCATCTCTCCCCTGCGTGGACACCCTATTTCCTTGCCTCAGCTTGACCAACCCATACTATGCCGCACAGATGATAACATTTTGCTGAAGCTTCAACACTTCATGCTTAGCTGCTGCTACTTCCTTCCCTGTAGCTCCTTGATACCTACCTTTCTTGGCCCCACCAAATATATTTTGGATTGAATTATCCATGATGGAAGGAGGGAAAAGAGGAAGGAAGAAAGGAATGAAATCTATCGATTTCTAGGCTCATCATTTTGTTTTGTAATCCCACAACTTTTCTCTGGGTTCAGTGTACCTCTTGCTGATGTATATCCTTTAATAATTATTTATTTAAAAAATTTTTTTTTCTTTTAACATTTTATTTATTTAAGTGTGTTTTTCCAGGACCCATCAGCTCCAAGTCAAGTAGTTGTTTCAATCTAGTTGTGGAGGGCACAGCTCACGGTGGCCCATGTGGGGATCACACTGGCAAACTTTTTGTTAAGAGCACTGCGCTCTAACCCACTGAGCTAACCGGCCTCCCCTTTTAGTAATTGTTTTAATATCTTTGGCTGATGGATTAGCTGGCTATAAATTCTAGTTTAACAGTTTTCTTTAATGTGCTTTTTTTAAAAAAAAAAACTTTTTTGGGGAAATTATTTTTAATTTACAAAAAATTCGCAAGATAATAGAGTTTTCATGTACTCCTCACTAATTTTCTCCCTTATATTAACACCTTAGATGACCACCTCTCTGCACTTTTAAGATGTTTCATTAACTTCTGATATCTACATTTGTTAACAAGAAATCTGCTGTCAGTACAACTGTCACTCTGTTTTAGATTGTCTTTTCTCTCTGATAGCTTTCAAAACTGTCTCTTTACTCTTGACTTCTATGGTTCCACTTTAGTGTGCCTAAGTTTGGTTTTATTTGTATTTATTGTGCTTAATATTTGTATTGTTCTGATCCTAAGGTTCATCATATTTTTTTTCTTTAATTTTTGAAAATTATCAACACATTTCCTTCAAGTAATGCTTTTCTACCATTCATTTCAGTTTATTCTTCTGGATTCCTATTCATTAAAATGTTTGTTATGTTGGTTAATCTATCTTTCATGTTTCATAACTGCTCATTTAAACCAATCTGTCCATTAATATGTATGTATGTATGTAAGTATGTATGAGGTGTGATCAAAAAATACTGTGAATGCTGCTGCTGAGTGCCATCTAGGTGATGTTACTTGTGTTTTTGACCTTGATGAAGTTTTGCGAGCTGAATTTGTACCCAGGAACACTATAGTGAACTCTGAGTGTTATAAGGGCTTATTAAAGCATTTGAGAAATGATGTGCATAGAAAACGTCCTGAGAAATGGGCAGACGGTTTCATCCTTTATCATGACAATGCTCCGTGTCACACATCACTTCTGGTACAGCAATTTCTGTCAAATAAAAACATTATGGTGTGTCCTCATCCACTTTATTCACCGGATTGGGCACCAGGCGACTTCTGGCTATTCTCCAAAGTTGTAATGACCATGAATCGATTCAGGACATTGAGGCAGCCACGACAGCACAACTAAAGACACGAAAGAGGACTTCCAGAACTGCTTCAGAAAGTGGCAAGAACGATGGGATAAGTGTGTTTGAAGTGAGGGGGTTTAATGGCAATGTGTCTTTTACTATAGTAAATTTTTAAAAATTTAAACATTCACCCTATTTTTTATCACACCTTGTAGTTATCTATCTACTACCTATCTATCATCTATCTGTCTGTCTGTCTGTCTGTCTGTCTATCTATCTATCTATCTATCTATCTATCTATCTATCTATCTATCTATCTATCTATCTATCTACTTATCTCTGTCTAGAAGGGAGAGCAATGCAGTTTTCTTTATTGTATTTTTAATTCAAAAACTGTATATTTGCTTTCTTAATTTCTAATTGCTTCTTTTAAATATTCACCTATTCATGTTTATTTTTTTTACTTGTTTTTGTTGAAAAAATTTGTATTTTTTAAGTGGAGGTTATCCTGCATGTGTATTTGGAGAGCACGTCTCTTCCACCATTCATGTTTCATATGGCAGTATAGCATAGTGGTTAAGAGGACAGACTGCTCAGTTTATTGGGGCCTCTGTGTTTGTCTCTTGGATAATGCATTGGTTTTAGGAAAAGGCTCTCTCAGACTTTAGTAAGGTTTGCAGTGACTGACAAGACAATGGAATTGTTTCTTTTGATTGGAGAAAATTAATTCACAAAATCTTTGATTTCACATATCTATAATCATGTAGAAAAGCATTAGAGAAAATAGACAAGTGAAAACGAAAGAAAAACCATTCACAATTCTGTCACCTATTTTGGTGTATATTCTTCTAGACCCCAAAATGCATCTATATGCTTGTAAATAATATACTACCATAAAAGTGAGTATAGTATAGTTACCACTCTGTAAAATATATATTTTTCTCATTTATTATACAAGATGAATATATTCCTGGGTATAACTATGGAATCCACATCATATGCTATTGTATCAATTACCTGTGGTAGACCATTTAGATTCTTTCCAATGTTCTGCTATTTTAAACAATACTGAAGTGAACAAGCTTATACATACAATTTTGTTTATGTATTAGTGTTGCAGGAGGTAATGGAGAAAACATGACTGCCTGTTTACCTACGAGTTGAACCCGGGCAATTGGAGGCTCCTCCCCCCTCCCCATCCTTGGAATGTACATTCTGCCCACTGTTTGAACAGTGGGAGCTATTTTCAAGGATGTAGCCTTGAGAAAGTAAGGTATTGGTGAGACCATCTGGATGGTACGTGACTGAACCAGTTAAGGCTGCTATATAAATTTTTAAGATTCTGGCGGGCAGGTGCTGAGATTTACTTGTTTTGTGTTCACCCAAGACAAGCCTTGGAAGTAAATTCCCTTGCTTATTATGTGTGCCACCTACCAATCTGGAGCGGCCTGTCTCTTTCTTTGGCTTCTCCTGGGGCCAGTTTGTGAACCACAGGAAGAATTCTAACAACAAAGTTCTAGAGACTCTGATAATCTTTAATCAGAAGGAGATAGAAAGCTAAGGGAAGGGCTATTTTGACCAAACTCTGGGAAGTGCCAGGCATGTATAGGATCTTGGTAAATGTTATTAAATGAAGTGTCAGAGATAGCACTAAAAGCTTTGGTAAGATGAATGAAAGAACAAATAACTCTGAAGAGTTTGAGGAGACAACTGAGAAACGCAACTTTGTGTCCCTAAAGAAGGGATTTCTGAAGCCTGACAACTGGAATTATGTTTTATAGCAACAAGTCTTACCCTTTTATCTATTTTAGTCATGAAACAAAATAAAATTTTGTTTTTATGATTGAATGAGTTCAGAATACATTATGCCCACTCTTACATCTGGAATCATCTTTATCTCCTTTTATTACATTAGCTCCAAATGAACTTTTCCAATTTTCCATCATGTACTTCAGTGTTTTTTTTTCTCCCCCTCTGATTGAGGTTATAGAACAGGGTTGAAATGAGGAGGGGAATATTTGAAAATTTGGAGCAACCAGTCAGCTAGGCAAGAAAATAAAATTAAAACCTTCCTCTTGCTCTGTTTTTTTTTTTTTTTTTTAATAATTTTCAGTCTTTGCTACAGTGGTGTGGACCTCTCAAGTCACCCACTCATTCCTTAAGGGGTCATTAGAGAGCTCTATTTTAAGTAAAGTTCCCAGGTATGAATTGAGGTGCAGTGAAAGATTGAACTTTCTGAAACATCTGTCTTGAATCGTCTACCCAGAACATAGTAGAAATCAGGAATTGGGCTGATAAGACTCAGAGCAGCCAAAATAGGTAGCATCAAATTGATGAACTCAGGTGTGGGCATTTTACTCATGGGATCGGTGCTCAGAGGCTACTCTTAGTATGCACTGAAACCAACAAGTTTTTAGCAGTGGATTCTGAACACCCAGCAGATTGTTAGCAGTGGTTACCAAAGCGAGCTAGGAAGGTTGGAGGGAAACAGAAACAGTGAGCTCCTGAAAGGAAAGGAACAGAAAAACTAAAACCTCAGTAGAGAACAGTGTGGGGTGATTGACCTGTATACAAAGAGTCTTACCCGGTGCAACAGCCTCCACAAAGGCAGGCAGTCACTGATGTGCATGAGGATAAGTCATCAAAAACATGTTAAATTCAGTATAATCTGTCTGAGAAAGCAGAGAACATAGACTATAATACAGAAAGATTTCCATTCAAATCCATGAATGTCTTAAAAGTTTTGATGCTTAAAGCAGTAGGACTTGTAGTCATCTAGGAAGTTTAGCTTTTTCCAAGATATTCTAGGTGGCTGAGGTGTTACTAGGTGTTTGAGATTGATTCTTTTTAAAAAATATTAAAACATTTTTAAAATTTATTTATTGGGGTCACATTTGTTAGTGAAATTACATAGATTCCAGGTGTACAATTCTGTATTACATCATCTATAAATCCCATTGTGTGTTCACCATCCAGAGTCAGTTCTCCTTCCATCACCATATATTTGATCCCCCTTACCCTCATCTCCCACCCCCTACCCCCCTTGCCCTCTGGTAACCACTAAACTATTGTCTGTGTCTATGAGTTTTTGTTTCTCATTTGTTTGTCTTGTGCTTTTGTTGTTTTTGGTTTATATACCACATGTCAGTGAAATCATAGGGTTCTCTATTTTTCTGTCTGACTTATTTCGCTTAGAATTATACTCTCAAGATCCATCCAAAAACATTTTTCAATTAAGTTAGCATACAATATTAGTTTCAGGTGTACAGCATATTGATTAGACATTTATATAACTTACGAGGTAATTGATCACCTTGACAGATCTAGTACCCATCTGACACTATACACAGTTATTACAATATTATTGACTATATTCCTTATGCTGTACTTTATATCTCCATGACTATTTTGTAACAGCTAATTGTAATTCTTACTCACTTTCCCCTTTTCACTTATCCTCCAATCCCTCTCCCATCTGGCAACCCTCAAAATGTTCTCTGTATCTATGAGTTTATTTCTGTTTTGTGTGTTTATCTTGTTGTTTAAATTCCACATATAAGTGAAATCGCATGACATTTGTCTTTCTCTGCCTGACTTACTCCACTCAGCACAATACCCTCTAGGTTCCTCCATGTTGTTGCAGATGGCAAGATTTCATTCTTTTTTTATGACTGAGTAATATTCCATTGTATATATGCACCACCTCTTCTTTATCCATTCATCCATTAATGGACACCCAGGTTGCCTCCATATCTTGGCTATTGCAAATAATCCTGCAATGAACATATGGATGCACATGTCCCTTTGAAGTAGTGTTTTGTGTTTCTTCGGATAAATACCCAGAAATGGGATTACTGAGTCCTTCTTTGTCTCTTGTTATAGCCTTTGTTTTAAAGTCTATTTTGTCTGGCATAAGTATTGCTACTCCAGTTTTTTTTTTGTTTGTTTGTTTGTTTCCGTTTTCATGAAATATATTTTTCTATCCCTTTACTTTCAGTCTGTGTGTGTCTTTGATCTGAAGTGAGTCTCTTGCAGGCAGCATATATAAGGGTCTCGTTTTCTTAGCCATTCAGCTACCCTATGTCTTTTGATTGGAAAATTTAATACATTTACATTTAAAGTAATTGTTGATAGGTATGTATTGCAATTTTGTTATTCATATTTTTTATCTTTTTTTCTTCTTAAAGAAGTCCCTTTAACTTTCTTATAATACTGGCTTAGTGGTGATGAACTCCTTTAGCTTTTTCTTGTCTGGGATGCTCTTTATCTGTCCTTTGATTTTAAATGATAGTTATGCTGGGTAGAGTAACCTTCATTGTAAGTCCTTGCTTTTCATCATTTTAAATATTTCCTGCCAATCCCTTCTGACCTGCAGAGTTTTTGTTGAGAAATCTGCTGATAGTCTTATGGGAGCTCCCTTGTAGGTAACTAACTGCTTTTCTCTTGCTGCTTTTAAGATTCTTTCTTTGTCTTTAACCTTTGGCATTTTACTTATGATGTGTCTTGGTGTGAGCCTCTTTGAGTTCATCTTGTTTGGGATTCTCTACTCTTCCTGGACTTAATATCTGTTTCCTTTGCCAGGTTAGGGAAGTTTTCTGTCATTATTTCTTCAAATAGGTTTTTAATTCCTTGCTCTCTCTCTTTTCTCTTTCTGGTACCCCTATGATGCAAATGTTGGTACGTTTGAGGTTGTCCCAGAGACCCCTTAAACTATCCTCATTTTTTTTGGATTTTTTTTCTTTTTTCTGTTCTGATTGGGAGTTTTCTGCTACCTTATTGTCAAAATCACTGATTCAATCCTCTGCTTCATCTAATCTGTTGATTCCCTCTAATGTATTCTTTATTTCAGTTATTGTAGTCTTTATTTATTACTGGTTCTTTTTTATGTTTTTTATCTCCATTTTTATGTTTCTTATCTCTTTGTTGAAGTCCTCACTGAGATTATTGAACATCCTTATAACCAGTGTTTTGAACTCTGCATCTGGTAGATTGTTTGCCTCTATTTTGTTTAGTTTTTTTCTGAGGCTTTGTTCCTTTTTTTTTTTTTTAATTTATTTTTTATTAAATTCTTTTTTTATTTAGGACATGTTTCTTTGTCTCAGATATGGCATCTGCATGCTGGGTGAAAGGAGGGCTCAACAGAAGAACAATGGTTTCTGCCATCACTTCTGTCTGGAGGAAAGCTGCCCCTCCAATTTTTGCCCTGAAGTCAGACAATTCAGTTCCTCCCCGTATGTCCCTGGTGCCTTTCAAGCTGCTACCCCAGCACTGGAGCTCAGAGTGAGTGAGTCCATCAGCAAGTAGGTCCATGCATGGGCCCTTTAAGAGGAGTGCTTGAGACACCAGCAGCTGTCTCTCTCACTTAGCCACAATCTTTCCTGGTTTCCACAGCATAAGTTAAACAGACTTCTCTTTCAGGCACCGAAATCCTGGGGAGCCTGATGTGGGGCTGGGACCACTCAATCTTCAGGAGGGACCTCCATAGCTGAGATATCCCTTCTGAATTTTAACTGTCACACATGGGTATGAAACCAGCTCATTCCATATCTCTGCCCCTCATACCAGTCTTGAGGTGGCTTCTTCTGTATGTTTTTAGTTGTAGGGCTTCAGTTCAGCTAGATTTTAGGTGATTCTCAGTGATGGGTGTTTTATAGTTTAGTTGTAATTGATGTGGTAGTGATAGGAGGCAAGCACAGCACATACCTACTCTGCCATCTTCATTGGAAGTTGAGATGTTGTTCTTTTCCTTCTGGTTTATAGAGCTTAAACCAGTAAACGTTTGGTGAAAGATGAGAATATTAGCCACTTATCAATGAAGTCATATTTGTCTGTGTTGTGTGAAAAGGAGGTGAAATGGAGAGTAGGGAAAGCAGTTGTAAAAATTATTCAAGTTTAAAGGAAAGTGTGGAGGTATCTGATGCTGGGCACAGAATCAATGCTAAATGCATATGTGTAGAATTGAAAGGAGCTTCTTTTAAGACTGACTGTCACCTAATGCTTTGGCTATCACACCTAGAGCTGAATGTGATGGAGGATAGTTGAGGGAAGAGCTTGAATAGGACCAGGCTTCAAGTTAAGGTTTTCTGAAATGGAGCCTGAATGCGGTAGCCTATACAGCCCTGTTTTGTGTGGCAATTTGATTCTGGAAGTGCTCCCACCAGGTGACAAGACTTGATGACCTCCCAGCCATGCCTGTGTGTCCTGCCCCTACCCTGTCTAGGACCTGCTGTGGTACCTCAGCATGTTGGTGAAGAGTTCCTTGTCATGCCTGACTCTTCTGGGCCATAGTGACTGTGTGAGTAACAAAGCAAGAAGAGCCCTGCAATCATTATTTTGATAAGCCTAGCCCCCATTTTACTAAAAATAAAACAAAACAAACAAAAAAGAAACTGAACTATTTAGGTTATTCATATAGTAGTTTTAAAAAATTATCCATGAAGATTCATTTCATAGTAATTCACTGAATGTATGATAAGCACCATCTTAGTTTATAAAAGAAATGAGAGATTTGTAGAGCTTTAAAAGATACAAATTTTACTAAGATTTCCACTATTAGT
This sequence comes from Rhinolophus hipposideros, assembly GCF_964194185.1. Lineage (NCBI taxonomy): Eukaryota > Metazoa > Chordata > Mammalia > Chiroptera > Rhinolophidae > Rhinolophus > Rhinolophus hipposideros. The sequence goes on from NC_138053.1 coordinate 56,066,287, forward strand.
TGATAGGGCATCATTACCCCTAACGTCTTTGTTATGAAAACAGCATAAAAGTCACATAATTATTTAGTATATAATTTAATACCATTGTTATTCATTTACAAAGCACCACTTAACTGGAAAAGTTTTAACTATTTACAAGAGCCTTGTGAGGAAACCAATATTGCTTCTATTTTATAGATAAAGAAAAATAAAGCCCACAGGATTGAAATGAGTGACCCTAAGGATTACCAGAAAAGGAGTAAATGTTCTGAAAGAGAAGATAAAAGTCCTCTGTAGTTTGAACTCCCTTCCCAGAGATAACAAAAGTTGACAGTTTGATGTATTTTCTCTAAGCTTTTTTCCCTTTGCTATAAATACAAAACATCATAATATTAGGTAAACGTTTCCTTATGTTAGTCAATAATCTCTGAAAACATGATTTTTACTTGTTGCATAACATTGCCTCACACAGATGTCCCATAGTTTATTTGATCACTGTTCCCTTGTGGGATATTTGGGTTGTTTCCTATTTGTTCTTATAAAGGATGCTGTGAGAAACATGTTTGTACACACATCTTTATAGGCAGAGAGGCCTAATTTGTGTAGACATTGTCTGAAAAACCTAGAGAGGTAGAAAGCCACCATCAACAACAGTCTAGAAATCACCCGCAATGTGCAAAAGACTTTTCAGTATGGGGGCACAAAGATGGAAAAGACATAACTAAAGAGTTAACAATTTGATTAATACTTAGAGTATATATGAGTATACATGAAAGATAGCAATACAAGGCAACAATAAATCCCAAAGGCCTGGAATAAACATCAGCACATAATGACATGCTGTACAGAATTGATACTCCAAAGTGCTGATTATTTTGTTTTGGCTTGCAAGAGTTGAAAGTTTGGACTACTGAGGATGTAAAACTTGAGTTAGGCCCCAAAGGATCGTTAGGGGTGGTGTCGATTTATAATAAAACAGATTTGGCTTCAGCTACTATCTCTGCTAATTACTAGCAATAGGAACTTGGATCAGTTACCTCTGTGATCTCGGTTTTCATATCTGTAAAATGGGACTAATATAGTAATATCAATGTTACAGAGAATTAAATGGAATAATGACTGTGAAGGATTTTCTAATGTTATTAATTATTGTAAATAGAAACATTTCAGAAGAGTGCCTGGAATTTTGATATCATTTTATTGTCACTGTATAATAAGACAATGTTCCACATAGACAGAAATTATTTTGCCCTTTAGTATTTGAAACAGCAAAGCAAGAAGTAGTTTGGGGCAACAGTAAAATGTTCAAGCATTGTTATATTGTAAAGTGAGAGCAAACCCAAATAAGAATTACAAGAGTACATGTCAAATGCTGTATCTCATTTTTCGTTTGAAATGATTTTGCATCTAGAACATTTGCAGGTCAGTGCTCCAGGGAAACGAAATGGCTTTTTGGCAGCACAAAATGTTGCTCTCACAGAGGTTCTGTGTCCTCCAGGGCTGGTGAGGAAATGTGCTTAATACTAAGTGGATGCATGTTCTTCTAGAAAGATGGACGGTAGTACCTCTTTCTTGTCAAAAATCAAATTGCATGAAATTCTTTATTCCTGTGCAAACAGATAAACTGGAAACATAAGTAGAATGGAAAAACAAACTTTCCTTCTTAAGGTCCTAAGGAAGAGAAAATCTTCATGTTAGGGGAATTAAATGAAAGGTTGAAGTGGTCAGCATGGGACATGTGTAGGAGTGTAGATGGGTTGGGTGGGATAGATATATGGGTGCCTCTATTTTATTTGGGAAAAGTTTATACATAGAGAAGAGGTCCTGAGAGTGGGCAAGGGAGAATGGGCCTGACAGAAGTCCAGGAATCCTTGGGCTGGAGTGTATTAAGACCAACATTTTATTCCAGGCAGCACGGAGGAGAGGTTAGGCTGGAGCCAGGGAAGGCCATTATTGTGTGTGTGAGAAAATGTATGAAGAGATGAGTGTGTGAGAATGTATGTATGAGTGTGTTTGAGAATGTAAGAGTGTATGTGTGAGTGCGTGAGAATGTATGTGTGTGTATGAGTGTGTGAGAATGTATGAGTATGTGTGTAAGAGTGTGAGAAAGCATGTGTGTATTTGAGAATGTAGGAGTGCATGTGTGTGAGTATGAGAATGTATGAGAGTGAGTGTGTGAGAATATATGAATGTATGTGTGGGAGTAAGGGTGTGTGTGTTTGTCTAGTCAAAGGAAATCTCACATTTGAGACCATTAGTGACAGGCTTCTCCAAACTTTTGACTAGGTTTCCTGGATTTTTAACTCACAACATTCTGATATCAGCTCTGTTGGAGAAACTTTCTCTGGGGTAGCGATGTAGGACAGTGTTAAATGCAGGAACTCTGGAATCAACCTGCCTGAGGTATTATCTGTCTAAACCTGAGAAAGTAAGCTAACCACTCTGTTCCTTATTTTCCTTGTCTCTAGAATGTGGAAGATAGGAATAGTTCCTACGTCATAAAAGTGCTTGGGAGGGTTTAATAAATGAATTAAAACATGAAGGGCATTTAATGCAATGCATGGCGTATAATAGGTGATAAATGAAAGTTAACCATTATTGCGTTGAATAAAGGAAAACTTCATGCCCATTCAGGCTATCATTTGAAAAACTATCTAGTTAATATTTTGACTAGTTAAAACATTCACATCATAGGTCAAAATATGTGACAAAGTGACAGTTTCTCCTCACCTCTGTCTACCACGTATATAGTTGTCATATCCTTATAAACATTTAACCATTGTTATTAGTTTCTTGTGCAAATTTCTAGAAATGTTTTACTTTATGCATTTAGAAGCAAATACAAATATGTATCCTTTTTATGCAAATTATCACATGATATATAGTGCTTTGGTACTTTTTCTTTTTAAACTTAAAGGTAAGGAGATCTTTCCATATGGATATAGAATGAGCTGCCTCACTTTTTTTTTAAAGTTTATTGGGGTGACAATTGTTAGTAAAATTACACAGATTTCAGGTGCATAATTCTGTATTACATCATCTATAAATCCCATTGTGTGTTCACCACCCAGAGTCAGTTCTCCTTCCATCACCATATATTTGATCCCCCTTACCCTCATCTCCCACCCCCCACCCCCTTACCCTCTGGTAAACTTTTTTTGTTTTAAAGCTCCATAGTATTCCATTATTTGGATATATAATCACTTATTTTCTCATCTGCTCTTGATGACCATTTAGGTGGTTTGTACTTTCTTCCAAACTCTCTGATGTGATGTCTTTATGTCCCAAATACTGAGCAGAGCCCTCTGCATGAAACACTTCTAGAAGATTATCCATGTACTATGGTGGAGAGGGGAGAAGGTTCTTGTTCCCTCTCTTTATCCCCTCTGTATGCTCTATGGTAAACTGTAATCAGGACAGCTGAGAGGGTTTAATAGGATTTGAGTTTTGTACCATCAACCTTCATTAATTCATAGGTGTATCTTTTCCTTCCATGGATGAAACCTTATCCAATTAGTAATAACTTACACATTTGCTGCCTGAAAAGAAGCAAACGGTCCCTAAGGACTGACTAATGCAGGTAATCCAGAATGAGTCCCTTTCCTAGCAGAATGTTAACTTGCCAGTAGAGGGCTCTCTTCTTTTGGGAAAAATAAAAATGTTTCTGGGAAGGTTTTTAATATCCAGACACTGAGTGTGGTGTTTCTCTTCTCCGTAGTTGATTGGTGTGTCATTCCTCTGAATATTTAGGGGTTAACTGAGTACTGCCGTTGTCAGGTTTTTGGGTGTGTTTATGGAAGAGCTGTGGGGAGGAAGCGTGTCCGGCATTCCACAGAGTTTTTAGAGCAAGGCCTGTGATCTGACCCAGACTAGGGGATTATAGCTTTTCCCTTCTTCAGGATGTGAGCCCTTGTTCTATATTTCAAGATGTAGAAAGCACACACTCCTATACCAGTATACCTGGGATATGGTTGTGAGACCTGTTAACCGGGCCCTTAACCCCCGTTTATAAAACCTTGTTGATATAACCCTTCGTGGCAGCTCTTTGAGACTATCTATCCCTCTCCCTCAGTCAGCTGAAAGGCCACCTCAGCACTTTGAGAGGAAGAGGAAAGGAGCCCACATTAAATTATCATCACCTGAGGTAGGTCTGGCACGGTCAGGCCGCTGGGCCCTATATCTCTTCATTCTTGTCTGGTGGATATTATTCCTGATCCCCCTTCGTCCCCATTTCCCCCCACCCCCGACTTCTGACCTTTGGCCCGATTTGAGAACCAACTCAAATAATTTCTCTTTTTCAGATAAAGGTAGAATGATGACCGTGATTTCTGTTTTCTTTTATCCAGGGCATACCTAGGCTAATATTAAACAAGCTCCAAGAAAATAGAAGACACGAGGGGTTTGAGAAACTGAGTGAAGAACTTATTTCCTGCACAGTGGCCTAGTTTGAACCCCAAGTCATTAGGTGTGCATGGAGTACTTGTGCACGGGGCTGTTCCTGTCCCCCAGCCAGAGGTTTTCCAGCTACAGGGAATGGGAAAACCTCAGGCTGGTGGGCTTTTCCCAGGCCCAAGCTGGCCTCTCAGTCTTATTTTGGTATAAGAAAGAAGTAGCAATGAATGAACTTAAGAATGAAGTGAAAGGGTGAGGCAGGGCGTTTAGGTGCTAGTCACATGATCCCTACAGGTGCATTTCACGGTGTTCCATATAATTTTGTATAAGTAGGGAGCAGTCTAATGGGAACTGATTAGGTATAGCCAATGTAGATAACCTTTTGCCTTTTCTAAACTCAAGAATACTTGGTACACTGCTTTTAAACTTAGTCTTATTAGTTACCTTATAGGATTTTGAGGAACTATTTTTTACATTACCTCATTTCTATTCACAGTGTTTCACACCTATCAAGCATGTACCAACAATGTTTATTTGTTCACATCTCTCTAGAGTTACAGTAAAATTATATGGGTCTTTCTAACCAAAAAGCAATTTTTCAAGGAATGGATGTTTAAGAACAGTTATTGCTGACCCATTCCCAAAACTTTTAAGAGTCTACGTTAATGTCCAGTGGTTCACAGACTTGAGAGTGTGTGAACCAGAATCACATGGAGGCTTTGTTAGTACAAATTACGGGGCCCTTCCCCCAGAGTTTCTAATTCTTTAAGTCTGGAGTGGGCCCCAAATTTTGCAATTTTTAACAAATTTCCTCCGGGATGCTATGCTGCTGGTTTGGGGACCATACTTGGAGAATTACTGACTTAGCACTGTAAAGTGGAAAAGCTCAAGATAGTAGAAATACTAGGTTGGTGCAAAAGTAATTGTGTTTTTTGCAACTATTTTAACCTTTTAAACTGCAATTACTTTTGCACCAAACGAATATTATTGCTTCCCCTCACTCCCTCTACCCTCTCATATCTGGTAGGAAAAGGTGGTGATTAGGAGGCCAAGCTTTGGACTCAGAGAATTGAGTTTGAATTCTTCCTCCAACACTTTCAACTATGTGATCTTGGCTAACTTGTTTAACTTCTCAGCACCTCAGGTTTCTCATTTGAAAAATGAGAATAGCTTCTAGTTCATAGGGTTGTTATGAGGAGTGAGACAATGGATATAACTGGTTTAGAACATATAGTATATTGTATAGACAAATAACATATATGCTAAATGGTAGCTGTTCTTTCTAAGAGTTCTTGCACATCTCTGAAGTTACCTATTAAGTTTACAAAAAAAAAAAATAGACCAAAACTAAAAGAATTAGTTATAAGCCACAATTACTTTAAATAACTGAGGAAGTAGTATATTTTTTTCAATTTTTTTTAATTTTTGTTTTTTAAGAAGCGCTAAAATCCCCGTTAATGAAGTACAGCTGTGGCATTCCTAACCATTGTTATTACCTGAGGTCAAAGGAAAACCTGGCTCCTCTGAGTTTGTCAGTACTGAGGAGGTGGAGAAAAAAGAAAAAAAATGACATGGATTGGAAGCTTTTTAAAAAGGAGACACAAAACCTTTTGAGCTGTAGGAATAGGTAAGACTTTAAAATTTTTAAATTTGGTGTTGACATTCCCACTCCTTAAAAAGTGCCTCCTTTCCTAGCCTGTCGTGGTAATGGAAATTCTCACTCTTTCAGTTTAAGGCCCTGTGTGTCTAGAATGCAAATTGTATTTTCTAGGAGTAAGAGCACATTAATCCAATAATACTCACTAACTCTTTCAGATTAGACTGGATTAGATTAGCTAGGTGTTACTTTGGAAAATAGGATGCTTTGACTTGAGAAAGGAAATAGGACGCACAAGAAGCTGACTGGGAGGAAAGAGCTGGAGTCTGGGGCAAAGTGGGGACTTTGGATCGCCAACAGCACTGGGGGGCAGGAGAGAACTGCTGGTGACCAAGTTAGCCGCCTTGCTCATTCTGCCGGGGAGAGTTCCAGCCAGGCCTTCCAGGTCCCTGCAACCTTTAGGTCCTACACAGTTTATTCTAAAGTTGTATTTTGAAAGCTCCTTCTTTTGTGGTGAAACTTGGGAGGATGGTTTTGGCTGCAGAGTTCTTGGCAGCCTGAGTGGTCCCACCTCGTCTCCAGGCCCCTCTCCCTATTTCTAGTTTGGAGAGCCACTCACCCCGAAAAAGAGGAAAACCCTGTCCTAGTTGTTCAAGTTAAATCCAGCCAAACAGTGGCCGCTTTGGGGCATTTAGGCAGAGATAACCCAGTGAGTTGTCACCCCTTCTCCACTCCTAAGAATGACTAAGTCACCTGGAGCAAATGTTATATAAGCCTTAGCCTAATATCATAGGGAAACCTGAGATGATGGAATGATAAGATTTACTGAAGAGCAAGCTATGACTTTGTTTCATTTTAATAGCTTGTGCTGACTGGGAATCTTAAAGCAAATTCCACTGAATGTTTTTAGTGACATTTTCCTGGCTAGCTTATTGGATGGAATCAGAGCACAAAGCCTACTTCCCACTTTAACAGCAACACATAGGCTTGCTTTACTTCATGACAGAAGTACCATGCGTTACACATCCAGTTGTAAAGCTGGGAGGCCCCCAGATTTCATTTTGTAGCCCCTTTCAGGTCCTTGGGCTTTTCTGCAGGCTGGTTATAACCTGCTAGGGGTTCTCCATCCTTCTCAGCTCTTGGCAGCCTGGGGGCATTCTACTTGGAACCTAAAGTAAACAAACATGGACTTGCAGTGCCCTGTGACACAGCAATGATGCCAGATGGGGTGATGGGACTGAAGGGCAGGGGGAGGGCTAAGTTCAGATCTAGCTGGTCTGGTTTTAGACTTCAGCCTTACCTTGTCGTTACTTGGCAAATGGGGAGGGCATGGAAGGGAGGCCATCTCTGTGGCCGGTGTCCTCAGCCCATATGGGGTTTGGGTTTGGAAGGTGAGTTAGTGCTGTGGCTTGTGGAGGGGGCCCAGTGGAGAGGGAGATGGGGAAGAGGATCTGCTGTGAGTATTCAGGAGGATAAGCGGCTTGGCCAGGCGCTGGCAGGTTGTGTGCATGTTACCAGAGTACATTCATATCAAATGTGGGCATTCAAAAATAATATTAGAATAAGAGGGCTGGAGACATTGAAGACATTTTGAATGAGTCATTTAGTAGCTCATGGTACTATTGTATTTATATCCAAGAGTCCTGTGGGCACTTCCTAGAAATAACTTTCCCAAACCGAGAGCCATGTAAAGAATCCCCATGTTAGTTCTGGGAGGAAGTGGATTAGTGGGACTAGAGTTGGGGGTTAGACCAGGTGGCCTACAAGTTTCTTCCTAAATCTAAGATTCTCTTAATTATCCAAGACTTGTAAGGTGAAACTTTCTAAGTGCCTTTGCAGGTAATACTACAAATGATATTGTTCACAAATACCATACCTTTCCTTGGGAATGGCTCTCTTTGGGGCCTAGGGTCACTGCAGAAATGAATGTATATGGGCTCTGTTGGGCAAATCTTTTAGAGAAGCTGGAGGCAATTTAGTTGAAGTCTTTGTGCTCTGTTACTGGATGGGACCCTTACATGCTGATAAGGGTCAGGCAGAATGTTATTGCCCTGATTCTCTCTCTAGGAGCAATCTTCTTTACTTAAAGCAGAATAGTTCCTGGTTTGTCAGAAGAAACATGTTATATAAGTCTGAGAGAAGAAAAAGGTCACTGAAATGGCTTTCTAGGAGCTTCTTAGAATTGAAAGTCTTGCTTATGACAGAGACTGAATTCATGAGGATTGGGGAAAGTAGATTTTCAATAGGAATATTTTATACAAAGCAAAGAAGGGGATCTCTCCAAACTCAAAAGCTATTCTTGCCTGTTACGTTACTCTCTCCAGAGACCATCTGACACCAAAACTTCTTTCAAATGTTTAAGTATAACAATAGCCATTCATACTCTGTCTATATATTATTGTAAGTATTGAGTCCTCAGAGAATCACTTTGAGGTGCATTTTATTGACTCTATTTTACAGATGAAGCTCAGAGAACTATCTTGTCCAATGTGCAGCGGCAGAGAAGTAATAGAGTATTCCTTTCCACTCCCCCAGGCCCCTCTGATGTTCCTTGCGCTCTGACCATTCTACTCCCTTCCACCATCTCTGGCTCTCACCAGCATGAACCTGTTCCCTTAGGCAAACTTCATGAGGATTGGGGAAAGTCATGATCTCCCAGACTTCTATGTTTTCAGACATTGTACCTTCCTCTTGCTCTACAGAAGAAAAACAACTTTCCCCCAACTGCTTTGTGACCTTTCCTCTCTGGAACTTAGTTTCCCTATCTGTAAAAGGGGAAAATTGCCAGGAATCATCTCGCTTGTTACCCCACCTCTTCTATCTCAGTCAGACATGCCTCTTCCCCGGTCACTGTGAGCCCAGCCTGAGATACACCTGTAGGGCAGGAAGTACACAGGGAGCCCAGGGCTCAGGAAGCCTTTGTTCCTTGTTCTTAAACTCTTCTTGATGTCTTATTGCTGCCCCAGACTTATTGCTAGTCATTCCTGGCCAGAGCCCCCAACCTTCTGTTGCTTTGCTTTGTCTCTCTCTGAGTCCTTGAATCTCATCTTTTCTGGTTAGTAGCGGTGTGACCTTGGGCAAGTAACATCACTTTTTTGAGCCTCGGTTTTCTCATCTGTAAAAAAAATGGGTTGATAATATTTATCATGCATGGATTAGTTATGAAGATTAAATCAGTTAATGTCTTACAGGAAAACACCTGGCAAATAGTAGCCACTTGATTCATTTTAGTTTCCATCTTTCTGGATTTTGGCCTTAGAAACAGCAATCTTTTACATAGCAGATTATCAGTGATCTTTTAAACCTCGACACCAGAGCCTCTTCACATTTCTGTCTCCATGTGCCCATGTGTGTCCTCACTCTACATGGCCTCTGGTCCCAGATCCTTAATGCTGTTGAAACTATTGATTTGGGGGGCTTGCTCGCTCTTCTGCCACACCCTTCCTTGTTTTCCTGTGTCTTACCTCCTAGGCTTACCTCCATGCCGTTTGTCTATGTTCTTCTTGCTGCCATAGTCAGGTGCTGACTATAGTAATACCAGTTTGCTTACCTCGGGGATTATTGTGAGGATCAAAGGGGATGATTTATGCAATGAAAGTGCTTTGAACAGTAAGATGGGGTACATTCATGTGCCTTATGCTGATGATTACTATCACGCCTGGACTATTTTCAGATCGCTAAAAATATCCACCCAACCTGGACCTTCTCAGCATAGTCATATCCCTCTTGGACTTCCCCACACTGGCTGAGCAGTCTCACAGTCTAAGCAAGGGAAGAACTTGCTGGTAGACAGCAGTGTTGGGGGTGGAGAATGCCTGGGTAATTAATTACCTTCTTTAGGGTCCCAGTGGGAAATTGGGTACCCCAGAAAGCGTTAATTTTCCTCCCTTGAGTGAATGCTTTAGACCCAGCAAGCATTTCATTTGCCCAGGCAGCCCATTGTGCTGATGACATTAAATAATCATTATCATTACGTGGAAATCCTGTCACCTTGGGGATTTAGAATGCATTTCTCAAGTCACATACACATAAGCACCCAAGATGAGCAGAATGTACATTTAGAAGAAAGTATTTGGGAAGACAACATTTGTTTGTAATTGTCAGCATTTGGCAAAGGCAGGAAATGAAAGAATGAAATGAACCACAGCTTTGGATCCCTTCCAGTGTTTTTCCCAATCCCAACTCTTCAAGATGAGGGAGGGAAGGCTTCCTATTGTGGACCGTGAGCTCTAAGAAGGGGAGTAGGAGCCCTCAACTACCCACCCACTCCATGTAGGAAGTCATTTCAAAGGGAGCTGCCTGGGGTGGTGGGGGGAAGCAAGAGCCCATTGGCCCATATTTATTTATAGTCTTATACCCTGTAAACTTGTCTTCTTTTTAAAAATTAAGAGCAAAAAATATTTTGGTTCTTGTTTGTACCACCTCTAGGCAGTCATATCTGTTTTCTTTATTTCTGTGCTGGTTGCTCAACAGCTTTCGTCTTGATGGAACTGGTTTCATTCCTAGGCCCTTCCTTATTATTAATGTTCTTATTATTGGTTAGTTCTGTCTTTGCAGTGTCCTTGACAATTCTTTTTCTATTAGGTGTTCTTCACAACATTGCAGTAAGGTGGATCAGCCTTACTGAATATTTATCCAACAAATTGTCCAATGTTTTCTATCGTTGGCTTTTGTTAGAATTTATTACAACTGTTTTTTTCTTTCTCAGAGTTACCCTTCCACAAGAAACTTATTTCATGCTTGTTCTTGTGGGGCTCCGTGAGCCAGGGATTTGTGTCATCTGCTTTCAATTCATGTTTGGTTTCTTCCTCCTCTGCCTGGCTTTCTCACCCTCCTCAAAATTGTTGCCTCCTCTTTTCATACAAATGGTGCTCAACTAATCTAAGGCAGGTCTGAGTAGAAGGCTTCTTTTTTGCTTTCTTAACATTTAGGCACATTTCTAAGTGGCCACTGGCTATCAGTTTCTTCAGCACATGATTTGCTACCAAATAATCAATCACTACTAATATTTTGTGGTTGGGTGTCTGTTCTATGGTAAACCACTGGACTGTCTAGCTATGAAGAGAGATGTTTCAGGGATGGCTGGGAATTTGTACTTTAACAAAAAAAGATATCAATTCTGATTAATGAAGAAATGACCAGTTCTTTCAAAACCCACCATCATTACCATTTCTACCACCGACATTTCTTCTACCATAATAACTGCCATCCCCAGTCTTGCACTACGATAAAAAATATTTTATTATGTTTCCATCTATGCCATATACTGAGATATCCCTGATGTTTAGGAATTTATAAGTAAACAGAACTCCACCATTTTAAAGTTTGAATACTTAATATGTCTGTTAGCCTTCTTCTATCACTATACCTTTCTATTTCTCTATTATACTTATATCATGTTGTAGTTATAGTTGACTTGTCTTTCTTACCCACTAGACTCTGGATTTCTTTAAGGCATAAGACCATGTCTTATTCTTCACCTACCAGGTACTCTAGGTACCAGAGTAACCTAGAGTTAGGGGGTTAATAAGTGTTTGTTGAGAGAATGTAAAAATGCTTTGATTAAATGAGAAAATGCTTTTGTAAAGTATAAAATGTTTTATAAACTAGTAAGGACTGTTTAAACACAACTTCTTTTTATTATAATTGCATTACTTTGTCTAGACAGTAATGAAGGATAGATATGAATCCTGTGGAGCTGGACAAGAAATACTTACCCACTTCATAGAACAAGAATGATAGCAATTTGACTGAATTTGCAAAAGGTTTCAAAGATCAGCCATATTATTTTGACTGAAACCATTATTTTGGTCACCTGTGGTACGTGATAGAGCCTAGCAATGGGTGGGAGTATAACCTCTGAATGTCATTAAAATTCATTAAAAAAATTCTCTGCTGCACAGGTGGGTATTTTAGAAAATGTCCTAAGTGTAGTGTATCCACATGGGTTCTAGATGTAGGTGGTTCTGGAAAGCTATGAGTTATTCTGTGTTGTAGCAGGTTTAACCCAATGGTATAGGAATTGCCAAGGTAATCAGTGTCGAAAAATGGCTCAGTGCTCCAGAACTCTCTCCCCAGGGGACGTATCTTAGAGACTGTGAAGAAGGGAGAAAGTGCTGTCTCCATCCACTATCTTGTGTCTTGTGGTATCCTGCTTCAAAAAAAAAAAAAACACAAAACAAAACAAAACAAAACAAAAAAACACACAAAAAAAGGCTCAGTTATTTCTGCAGAACAAACATTACAACTAGTGATTTAAAAAAGTAAGTTCTACTTTTGAGTCTGGCACATTTAAGGTGCTTAATAAACACTGAGTGAATAAATAAATGAATTTATTCCCCTCACCCTAGCTATCCAAAGTGTTTAACATTTGCATGTAAAAAAGGCCCAGGAATGATTTTACTGGCTTTTCCCCAAGGGTACCCTGGGGTCAGTCAGCAATAAGGCAAGAACTCTGAGTTGGGGCCAAGTTCACTTATAAGAAGCAGCTCTTGATAAGGGCTCAGTTCTCTTATCAATAGTACTTCAACTCTTCCTGCAGCCCTGGCAAACGCTTTTTTGAAAAGCAAATGTACTGTGGACAGAAGATGAATCTGAAAACCAGAATGCAAGTCTCATTCCCAGTTGGGCAGCAAGACATCCCAAATCAACCCTTTGGTAGATTTTGGGGATGGATTTACAAAAGGCTGACAGCACTTTTGAGTCTGTGTATAGAAACATTAGGGTGTTTGCTGGAGGTAAATAATTAGGCTATTAGAATTTACTGTGTTAAATGAAGTAGCCAGGAGGCTGAACTATATAGGATTTTGGCTTTTCACGATTTTCCCTTTTCAGTGGTAGAAAACAGAACTTGTTGTCTTTGGGATCTGGTAATTGTCTTAAATTTGTGGCTTCACGGCCCTATAGCCGCTTTTCCTTATGGCCTACTTTTCTGTTCCTTCTTTTTAACATTGATTCTGGTTTCTTTTCCTCATGTGCTAATCTCTTGGTTTGGCAGGAACTGGCCAGGAGAAGACCTTTTTTTTGTCTACTTAGTTCTTTGGGTGCTGAAGATTTAGCTAATTGGGAATTGAATGGAGGAAAGAGTCAAGCAGGGAAATTTGTGCATGAAATGGATTTTTTGTTTTTCTGAGGATTTGCCGCAAGCAGATATAAAGTGTCTTTCTCACTCAAAGTACCTCCAAGCACATTCACAAATCAATTAGTCACTGGCAGTGCAGAGAGAGTAGAGGCAGAATAAGCTATGTGGTGACAGCCAGAAACCCTGGCTGCTCACTCTCTCAGGCATGCTGTCCTTGATCATTAGATAACCACAGTGACACTTCACCCCCTGGCGACTGTTTCCATTACAATCAGAACTTCAGAGCCAGGGTAGCTTTCAGAGTCTAGCTCCACTCCATTAATAAACAAACACCCACAAGGAGAGACTGGGGAAAAGGGAGACTGGCCATCCCTTTGAGACACAAAGCCAAGAAAAGGAAACAAAAAGAAATCTTTTATTTGCTCACTTTGACTCCAGAACACTTATGTATTCTCTGGCATGTTCAGTGGTTGACTAATGTGGATCCCAAGTGTTTCTCTCAGTTCATTAGACAGACCAACTAAACACCACAAAGGAGTCTTAATTCTAAGAGGATGAGGCTTTTGACACAGCCCTTCTAAGCTTACAAAATAGGTGCGACATGCCTCCTGCCAGTTACTCAGCAGGCAGAGCCTACAGCATATGCCAGCTGTAGGGGCCTTGGAGGGACAGAATGAAGGCGGAATCTGAAGAAGACTTAAAAAATGTGTCCAGCTGAGCTGTCAGAGGAATTCTCATCAGTCACTCTGCAGGAACAAATCGAGTTTCTGAAATGCACACATCATTTTAAGAACACGCTTTGAACTTTGAGTTCCCAACTTGTTGATAATAGGCAGAGGGGAGGGGTAGAGGTCACAGGATGGGAGAACAGGGTGACCACGGCACTAGGTTCAAGAGAGTAAAGGTGAACCCCATCCTTTATAAGATTTGGAGCCTTTCAGACTACTCAGCAAGCTGAGGGGCGGGAAAGAAAACTGCTCCTTATATAATAGCTGGGAGCTCTTATCTCATTCTTGGGAACAAGCTGGGGGGTAGGTGGCAACTATTTTGGTCTTTAGTTTCACAGTTGGCAGAGCCGAGGTACAGGGAAGGGAATCGGTCTGTCAGCCCACTTAGCCAGATGTGCATGTGAACCAAGTTTCTCTAACGCCCCTCAGCAGTTCCTGAAGCACTTCCCCATCCTCCATCAATGCCATTTACAACTTCTGCTCAGAGCCCTTTAGCAGCCTCCTAGAGAGGGGGAATAAACAGCATCATTGAGGTCACCCAACAGACTTGGAGTCAGTCAGAAGACCTGAGCTTGAATTCTGACTCTTATTCTTATTAGCTCTGTGGTGTTGGGCAAATTTGTTACTCTCTCTGCAGTCTCAATATGCTTCTCTTTAAAATGAGAATGACAATTGCTGTGGCACAGGCCATGGTGAGAATTAAAAGTGTTTGTAAGCATTTAACCCAGTGCCTTGCATAACTAAGTACATATTAATTGGGTCTGAATGTAAGGAAGGAATGAGCCCAGTTTGACAAGAAGGCTCCCACTTATTCCAACTCACGTATTCCCCCACACCTGCGATTCTCAAAGCTCAGTTTCTGAACAAGAACATCAGAGGTGCCTACTAACCTGTGAGAAATGCAAATTATCAGGCTCCATCTAGATTGAATCAGAAACTCTTGGTGGGGTGGGGAGCGGGGTCTATATTTTAGTAAGGCTTCCAGGTGATTCTGATGCACAGGCAAATTTGAGAACCAGTTTTATACTAACTTCATAATGGCGGGAACAAAGCTCCTGCGGCAGCAACTGGCATAAATCATTGTTGCAACCAGGTTGACACGTTTTAGCTCAGGCATGTGTGGGTGGTACCACTATATCTGTCCTGTCTTTGTGCATTTGTTGAGAGAAGAGAAAAGGGAATTCGCTAACGTTGACCATCCCTCTGAACTTGTAAGAAATGTGCAAATACAACCCCTACACCCCACAGTCCTTGTAATGTTGGAGTGTGCAGAGACACAGCACTCCTTGAAATAAAACTCTAAGAGAGGTACTGTGTTCTGACATGTGAACTCTAGAAGAAGAGGCCAACATTTACCGGCTGTTTAGAAGGATGCTTAGAGTGTTGACAAGTATTGAAATGATTTTGAAAGTACTTTGAAAGTCGAAAATGTGAAGTAAAACTTAGTTATTTTAGAATTGTGGAGGATATCAACCTTTCTCTTAATCTCTCCAACAGGGATAGGCAGTTGTGTCACTTGACTGACTCCTCATTTATTCCACGTAACTTCCATAGTGGCGTCCAGAGAACCGCTTAGCGAGAATGGCGACTTTGCTCTCCTCCCTACTCCTTCACCATCACTTTTATTACTTTCTGGAAAAGTTGAGAAGCACCCTCCCACCCCTTCAGGGGGGGAAATATTGGTTGAGTTGCCCTAACAGCACCTAAAAGCATAGAATATTTAAATCCAAAGACTTTTTATCACTTTGTAATTCAGCACTCATTTTACAGATGACAAAATTGAGGTGCAGAGATGGAGTTGCCTGGCTCCATTAAAGGTTCAAAGCTCTTTAACCTACTCCCTAATGGAAGTGTCTCCACACAATCTGTGAGTTTAGGAATCATGGGGTGTGGCAGGGAAAACGGGAGTCATGGTGTTAGAAGCCCTTCCTCCCCAATAGTTTTTCAGATATCATACCTGTTCAAAAGGTCACTCTACCTGTGGGTCAGTATAGTAATTTTCACTTTTCTTTAAATAAAGGAGGAATATGATGTTTGGTTGGCCCATTTTTAATTGGGGGCACTAGGGAATGGGTGGATGTCAAAACCAAACAAGTCTCAAATAGTCTCTAATTTATCTTTTTGATGGAAGAGCTCATCACTGGCAAGCCATTAGCTTTTTTCCTTTTTAATAATTTTTATTTTTTCAATTACATTTGACATACAATATTATATTAGTTTCAGGTGTACAAAGTAGTGATTAGACATTTATATAACTTACGAAATGATCACCCCAATAAATCTAGTACCCATCTGACACCATACACAGTTATTACAATATTATTGACTATATTTCTTCTGCTAGACTTTATATCCTGAAGACTACTTTGTAACTACCAATTTGTACTTCTTAATCCCTTCACCTTTTTCACCCATTACCACTCCCATCTGGCAAACATCAAAATGTTCTTTGTATCTATGAAAGTCATTAGCTTTTGTTTTTAAATTTTGTTATTGTTTTTATTAGTTTCAGGTGTACAAAGCAATGTAATAATTAGACATTTAAACCCCTCATAAAGTGATAACCACCTCCCAAGGTACTACCCCTCTGACATCTTATATAGCTGTTACAATAACATGGACTACCTTCCCTATGCTGTACTCCACATCCCGTGACTATATATATGAAAGTATATATATATATATATATATATACTATAACCTGTATATTTAGTTATAGTTGACATTCAATATTATTCTCCTTCAGCTTCAGGTGTATAGCACAGTGGTCAGGCATCCACACAGTCTATGACGTGATCCCCCTGATAAGTGCAGTGCCCATCTGGCACCTTACGTGAAAGGGGAAGGGATGAAGAAAGCCATTAGCTTTTAATTGCTGCCAAAGTCACGCTGTTCACTTAAATGGGGAGGAATGGGTGGGACCCAATCCTCCACATTATATTACTAGTTTTTGCTCACAATGCTTGAATTTCTAGATCTAACCATTATTTTTCTCCCTATAAAGTAGTTTTAAAATAGGGACAAAATGTTCCTCTTTTTGTTTGGCACCGGGAATATCAAGTGTTTGCTTAGTATTCCTTAAATTTTGCTTGACTTTCTTCATGCTGACATTCTGAAGTGCTTAGGCAATAAGTCAAATGATTTTTTAGATGTTCAGAGTACAGTGTATATAGCCAATGAATAATTTCTCAGGATTATGAGAGAAAGCCTTGGCCTGGATTACTCCAAACCAGGCAGATCATTAGAATAAATGAGGTGTGTGCGTGTGTGTGTGTGTGTGTGTGTGGTGTGTGTATGCATGCTTGTGCATTAGTTTCTTTCTGATCTCATAAATGGGACTCTGTGCTAAGGGCACGTGTGAATATTCATTGTACATTCATTATAATGATAGTAACGGACACTTATTTATTGACCACTTATTATGTAATACCTCCTTTATTTCTCATAGCTCTCTATGGAAGACATTTTGTCCCCACTTTAAAGCCTCAGTGAAGTTAAGTCATAGGTCACATAGGTGGGAGAGTCAGGATTGGAATTTAGACTATCTTACTTAATACTGTTTCACGTGCTTTTAGAAAGTGTAGCCCTTTTCCCATGTCGTTTGTTTGCTGGTGGATATAGAATACTGTTGTAAGGTAAAGTGGTACCTAATCCTTGTGTAAATGACAAATTGTGGGTCAGCTAGGTGAGGAAGAAGCTTGGGTGATGTATCTTTCTGAAAGAGCCTAAGTCTGAATGGTCAAAGGAGACGGAGTAAGCATCTATGGGGAAGGAAAGGGGAGGGATATTTTTGGAAGCGATGGCTGAAAGGGCAGATAAGGTCAGTAGATTCTTGGGGTTAGCCTCTATGGGATAGTTCTGGGAGAACTACTTAATCTTGAACTATGTTGGGTTTTAGAATAAATGACACTTCTACTCTGTGCTGCCACCCTCCCTCCAACCATTTTCTACACAGCAGTAAGAACAACCATTTGAAGTTGTCAACTAGAAAGTGTTGATGCCTGGCTTACCACCCTTCATCTAGGTGTTAATGGGTCCATGGCTTTCTACTGCACCTAGAATAAGATTCAAAGTCCTTACCTTTGTCTACAAGGCTGTAACAGGTGCTGTCAGTGCCCTGTTCACTCCCCAACCTCCACCTTGGGACGCACTCTCTCTGTGCATTGGGCAGCTTTCTACTGCAATCACCTTTTACTTTGTGTCTGAAGTTTTCTGGCTGCCAGTTGGATAGGCAGGAAGCCCCTGAGAGTTAATGCTCCAGGAGCAGGTGTCAAGCAGTGATGGGCAAGAATGGGTGGTTAAATACCCCAACTGTCCTGGCCTTCCATTGGAGGACCTCTGAGGTCCTTCTAGAAGTCCCCCCACAGGACTGAGCCCTAGTTGCCTGTTAGGTAAACTGCTCATTAGTGTATTCTGTACTGCCTTCTTCCCATTACTGTCTCCTGTGCTTCCTCCAAACAAACGCCTTGCATTCAAATCCTTGCCCATGGCAGAGGAAGCCAACAGAAGCCAAAGGTCTTGTTTGACTGCCCTCTGCCCACCTCTCCAGACTCATCTAAGCCTCTGTGATACAAACTGTTTTCCAGCCACATTGCTCTTCTTCGTGTTTCCTAAACCTTCTAGGCTCCTTGGTACGTGCTGTTCCTATGCCTCCCAAGTTAGACTCCTCATCAGTTAGGCTTCAGCTTCAATGTCACCTCCTCAAGAAGCTTTCCCTGATATCCCAGGCAAGTGCTCAAGGTCCTAGAGCAGGGCATTGGGCTGCCTTGGCCTTCCCCCAAACGGTCAAGTGAGATTCAGAACCGTGTGAGTGGTGGATGTGATGGTCACATTCTGTCTCCCCTCATTGCTCTTGGTTTGATGCCCTGACTCTTCCTCATCCCTGGTCCTAGGTGGGGCAGGCTGGGTGCACTCGCGATGAGGTTTGCACTTCTCCTGAGCACTCCTGGTTTACTTGTGGCACCAGGGTTAAGAGAGAGGCTTAACACAACAGGAAAGAGTGATGGCCAGGCTGACAGGAGAGGCTGTAGGGGCGAGCACTCAGAAGGTCTGTCTGACACACATCTGAAAAACCTTTGATTACGGACGTATATTCTGAATCCAGTTCTCAGTGTCTTCTGAGGCCCGATCCCCAATAAATGTCCTTAAAATCTGTTACAGATTTTTCTCACAAATCTTCATAAGGGAGCAGTTTTTTCATTTTGTTAAAGTTGGCTTTGTTTTTCAAGTGAGAGAAATAAATAAGACGTGATAGATGCTCTTGCATCTGTGCTTTCCATTCTCATAGCCGATAGGTTAGTACCAAAGGTACGTTTTCATTGAACTGTTGCTTTTCCTTTCAGAGGAGCCCAGGCAGTTAGTTCCTTTGAGTGAATTAAGAAGAGGCTGCCCCTCTGCGTGGAGGCTGCTCTGCCAGCGCTTGTGCTTAGCCTGCACGGCAGTGCCTGCTCTTCCTTCCTGTGTGGGAGCCACCTGTACAGCTTAGGAGGGAACCCTCGTCGAGATGGAGACATGGTGGCCCTACCACCAGCAGTTCTAGCTTCTGAGAAATGGCCTTTAGACCTACTGCCAACAGTAGGTACTATAGTTTGCCATTTCCCTCTCTTTGAACTTGATTGGATTATGAAGTATCAGTAGTAGGAGCTCTAAAGAGCAAAGTGCCAGCCTCTCATTTTACCCAGGAGGAGACAGAGGCTTACAGCCGTTTAACGACTTATTCAAAGCCACACTGCTGATTTGTGGCACACTTGAGAGGAAAACAGGCTGAATGTCATGGGACTATTCTTTTAAGCCAGTAACTATCTAAAAGGTTCTTGTAATTCTCAGGAAATTCACTGAAGGGTTTGATTGGCTATGAGGACATTTTAGGGCACAGTGGCCCTAAGGGGAGTGTGCCCTTTGGAAATTTTCATTTTGGGCTCTCAAAAATAAAACTTTTGCAACTGAATATTTCTCTCTTTGCAAATGTTTCCAGAATTGTGGTGATTGCTTTGGAACACAGCACAGTACAGATGTGAGGTAAGAATTGATGTCAACCCTTAGATCTTATTTCAAATTAATACTATTGAAGCCTTCAGCTCACTGTCATTTGAACAGTTCTTCTTTTTTTGTTAGGGCCTGAAATAGCTCAATGACTAAGGAATTTCATTGAAAAAGAAAGAAATGTTTTATCCTTCGGAATACAGTAATCCTCACAGAAGTGTGGTGTGATGAGCATGGGTTGGGGTCTGTAGGACCATTATTAAGTAATGAAGAATGAATTCACCTTCTTTGGGCTCAAGTGAAATTTGCCACCATCTGCTGCTACACACTACTGAAATATTATCATTGTCATTTCATTTAGTTAATCATCAAATACTTACTGAGCACGTTTTTCATTATGCGGAGTTATTACATTCTAAAATTTCAGGTAGGAGAGACTTTTAAGAGCTTGTATGCATAAACAACTTGTCTGTAGGAATAAAATCAAAAGAATGTGGCATCTCAAATGAATATGAAAATCACCCTTCTTAGAAGATGGCAGATTATATTTGTTGTATTGTTGCTATAACCGGTCTGATAGTTCATGCTGAAAAATTCGTGCTATTTATCCCAAGCCCCTGAAAGCACTGTCATATCTCCGAGGCACAGCTGGCTAAAGTTAAGGTACAGACTTGAAGATTGCCAAATGGCCTCTTGGGATTTTTTTGGTAGTGCAGCACTGGAGAGCACTGGCCGTAGAACTAAGCAGGTCTGGGTTCTAATTCTAGCTCTACCCTTTGACTCGGGCAAGGTCTCTATCCTCTTTCAGTCTTATTTTCCTCATATGTAAAATGAAGGTAGAAATTCATTCTCATTGGGATCTATATACGGGGTCTGACAATTAAGTTTGCGAATTCATCCTAGAAAAAGTGCTATACACCTCATTGCTGAATATCAGTACGGTTGCCTTTGAAGTGCTCCTTTTGGGAAGCTAGGCACCAACACCAGTGCCTAGTCCACCCTTCAAAGCAATTTTGGAACTCTTTTTCTGGAATGGCCATCAGAGCTGTTGTCATATTATGCTTGATGTCCTGAATGTCATCAAAATGTCTTCCTTTCAATATTTCCTTTATCTTTGGGTAAAGAAAGAAGTCATTGGGGGCTGAGTAGAGAGGGTGTTCCAATACAGTTATTTGTTTACTGGCTAAAACCTCCCTCACAGACAGCGCCGTGTGAGCTGGTGCATTGTTGTGATGCAAGAGCCATGAATTGTTGGCGAAAAGTTCAGGTCGTCTAACTGTTTCACACAGCCTTTTCAGCACTTCTAAATAGTAAACTTGATTGGCTGTTTGTCCAGTTGGTACAAATTCATAATGAATAATCCCTCTGATATCAAAAAAATTTAGCAACATCATTGCAGCGAGTTCACAAACTTGTCAGACCTCGTATATAGTGTTATAGGAACACAATTTTCATTTTTCAAATGAAGAGTCTTTTCCAAGGATGGTGGGTCTGCTTAAAGGGAAGGGCCTTTTCCTGCCTAGTGCCTTGAACTTTGTTGTGAAAGTCTGGGAACAAGAGTTGGGGGGTAGGTATGTAGTAGGAGAACTTGACTTCTTATAGAAGAGGGAAAAGAATGGGGCGAAGAGAGAAAGGAGAAGAGAGTTGAGAGGAGCCAGCAAAAAGGAGGGGGGCAGGAAGGCAATGAGGCAAGTGCAATGGCAAGATGACAGTGATGGTAGACAGGAGGACATTTTAAGAACTGTGATGTTCCCTGATTTATTAAAATTGTGTGTGTGTTGCAGTGATAGTCCCATTTTTCATGTCCTCAGCCAGTCTACTTGCCTTGCCCTGCTCCTGGCCTAATCTTTGATATAGTCTGCTAAGCTCACAAATGTTTCATGGAAATTAGGTTGTGTGTGTGTTATATAAGTCAAGGGGCAGAGGGGTGTCTAAGTTTTATGTCTGGATCAGTGAGATGATACAGGTACCCTGGACGAAGAGCTCATGAGAATGGAAGCCTTTGGGAATTTGCAGAAAGCTCTTGAGAACTTTGGATTTTCATAGGCCTTGGTGGTTCTGTCCAAGCTGACCTAGAATTTGAGGGGGTGGCTTTAACTGATATCTGAATATCGGTAGACAGTATTTATTGAGCTTTTACTCTGAACTAGGTGCTGATGTATGAACATTGTGCATTGTCTCCTTCCATTCACTCAACAAATACTTACTGAAGGCCCAATATAATCCTCACAACAAGTCAGTTAGGTATTAGAGTACCATAAATAGCCCCATTTTATAAATGAAGAAACTAAGCTTGAGGGAGGTATGTAACTGGCCTAAGGTTATCCAGCTAATATATCTATTTTAAACCCAGATCTTGAGATAAAGTATATCTCATTTTAAAGTCCATGTTGTTAATTGCTATTGACAGCTTACTTCCCACTATTCTGTATTGCCTTATGCCAGGAGGATTGAATAATGATTAGTGTTTAAAGTTCTTGGCACATAGTAGGTGATTTAAGTCACATTTTCTAGAAACAGAGCCTGAGACAGGGATTCTTGTTCAAGGGATTTACTGGGGGAGAGCTCTAAGGAGAAGGCATATGAGAGAAGAAAGAATAGGGCAGGTATAATGGTGAATTTTATGTGTCAATTTGAGTAGGCCACAGGTTGACCAGACATATGGCTAAACATTATTCTGGGTGTGTCTGTGAGGGTATTTCCGGATGACATGAACATTTGAATCAGTGACTGAGTTGAGCAGATTGCCCTCCTTAATGGGCATCACTCACTCATAGGGTCACCAGGAGTTGGAGTTGACTGACATGTAACACATAATAGTAATATAAAGTTTTAAAATTATTAAAGATATAAAAGTAATAATGCTAATTGTGAAAAGTTCCAACAATAGAGAAGGATATAGAGTGGGCATTAGTCTTAGCGATTTCATGCTAGTCTCCTCCGTGGA
Source organism: Rhinolophus hipposideros (assembly GCF_964194185.1). Taxonomy (NCBI): domain Eukaryota; kingdom Metazoa; phylum Chordata; class Mammalia; order Chiroptera; family Rhinolophidae; genus Rhinolophus; species Rhinolophus hipposideros. Next base: position 56,088,993 of record NC_138053.1, read on the forward strand.
TGTAATCCCTATTAGCATCGACTATGTAACCGTTCAGACCTTTGATTCTGTATTTACATATACACTCACACATGCCCATATACACAGCTTCCCCGCCCCGTTGGCTCTAATGGGATCTTATTTTACATATGACCTGGGACTTGTGTTTTCCACCTAACCATATATCTTGGAACTCTTCTCATGTCAGTACATATAGATCTTTCTCATTCCTTTTAATAGGGCTGCAAATTTTGCTAGCAAGTGTGTATCATAATGTATTTAACTATTTTTCTATTGATGATATTTAGGTTTCCTATTTTTTCTTTCATAAATGATGCAGTAATGAACTAGATAAAATATTGTGTTCTGCTTTTTCACTTAACTCTGTGTTGCTACACAGTCATAATTATTTTAAAATTACACCATAATGATTTATCATGTTGATGCATCAACATTTATTTAATCATCAGCCTACTGCTGGTTGCACAGGCAACAAATGTGTGTGTCTACACATATATATGTGTGTGACATATACTAGGGGTGCCAAAAATATGTGTACACATGACTTGTATTCATCTTTATTACTGGTATATGTATATATACATATGTTTTTTTAATGTTTAATTTTTTTTGGGGGGGAATGTTGGGGAACAGTGTGTTTCTCCAGGGCCCATCAACTCCAAGTCATTGTCCTTCAATCTAGTTGTGGAGGGCGCAGCTCAACTCCAGGTCCAGTCGCTGTTTTCAGTCTTAGTTGCAGGGGGCGCAGCCAACCATCCCATGTGGGAATTGAACCTGCAACCCTGTTGTTAAGAACTCACACTCTAACCAACTGAGCCATCCGGCTGCCTCTCTGGAAGCTCAGCAGCAGCTCGTTGTCTTCAATCTAGTTGTGGAGGGCACAGCTCTCCTGGCCCATGTGGGAATCGAACCAGCAACCCTAGTGTTCAGAGCTCGTGCTCTAACCAATTGAGCCATCTGGCTGCCCTACTACCCGTATATATTATTACAATTTTAATACAGTCTTTTCCTTTCTTAAAATGTGTATGTATTTTTTTGGCACCGTGTGTGTGTGTGTGTGTACACACATATGGTTTTTTTGGCCTTATTTTGAATTATTTTCTTATTCTCAGTAGTAGGATTAGTAGATCAATTCTACAGAGCTTGGCCTCCTTTGTGTTATGCTAAGCAGTCTGCTAGACAGCCATACATGAAAGAATGTTGTAAAGATATGTAGCATTGCATGGATTGCCACATTGCATGAATAATAAGCACAGGTAACTCAGCTATGAGGGGCAATGTATCCTCAGGTAATAGGTCCTGATGTCAGTGAATGAGAGGTAGAATGCTCTCTCCAAAGCCTGTGCTGAATGATTGTAAAGCTTCATTCTCATTACTAAGTGCATGCTTTTGATGTTTGCTGTTGACACATGCATGTTCTTGTTGGTGGAAACCAAGAAGCAACAATAGATAAAGATGGGGAGATTTGGAGTTTGGGCATTTCTCAGCCAGTGTCAAATCGATGGTATAGTAACAGTCTGTGTAATGAAAATTGGTAAGTGTTTGTATAAAGAAAAGAATAATTTACCCAAACATCCATAGAATAACTTTGGTGGTTTCATGCGTTCAGAAATAATAAATATTGTTATTAATATATTGTAGTTACAATATTAATATATTATAGTTATAATATATTACAATATATATTGTACAATATATATAGTGATAATATGTAGTTACAAATAATTGTTACAATCACAATTATTGATATTAATATTACTACAGCTAAAATTTGAGTGCTTATTTTACTATGTTCCAGATACCAGTACTAAGTAAAGCTAAGTAGCACATGTTTAATCCTCACAGCAATTCTTTGAGGTGGGTCCTTTGATATCCTCATTTTATAGATGAGGAAAATGAAGAACAGGGAGGTAAGGTAACTTGCTCAGGTCTTTCAGTTGATAGGTGGTAGAGCTGGGATGTGGCCAGACCTGGTCTGAGCTCTTGACCACAATATTCTACTCCCTCTTGGAAAAGAATCATCTAATATTTACTTACATGTTTGATTTTCAACAAAGTAGGCATTGTTCAAGGGAACAAATACTAGATAAGATTAAATTAAACTCAGTATTATAGCTGAGATTCTGCACAAAGAAAAAGAGTAACTAGTTGAACTGCTTCGTATATAATCCATACAGGATTCTGAGACTGTCCATTTTGAAGAAGGATGGCCACAGAAGAAAATTTATGGGTTTCAAATTTATTTTGAGTTCCAAGGGAAGCCATAAAATTATCGATGTGGCTGCACATTCTTCAGAACAGATGAGTTAGATAATGACAGATTTCTGATAAAAGACACTTAAAAGCCAGAAATATCAATTCTGCATTTTACATACCTTGGGAGGGAAATTTCTGAAAGAGTGGTATCTTTCTTGACCACTTTATTCCAGATGGTTGCCCTTTATGGAAATGAGCAGGTAATTGTGGCTTGTTATGGCAAAGAAACTACTGGGACGAGTAAGAGAAAGTGGGAAATGGGGGAACATGCCTATTAAAAATTTATATCAATACTCAGTGGTTCTGTAGTCATAGAAGGATTATTTTCTAGGAATTATTTGAATCTGGAAAAGGGCAAGGCATTGCTGTACTTTTGAGAGATTCCAAAGAGCAAGAAATTAAAAAAAAGGTATTAGCTCCATAGCCACTGTGTCAGAGGTGTGTATGTTCTCACACCTCTTGCAAACTTGAGATGTCATCCAAAAAATGTAGGAATGCATCTTATTAGAACCTCTTCTCCATTTGCAGTTTCTAGGTACCCAAAGGAAGATTTGTTTCTGACAAATGAGTGATAACATCTAAAGTCACTGGTGACGGTAGTCTAATACCCTGGAACGCTTCTTGGAAGATAGAAATTTAATTAGATGCTCTCCCTTCTATTGGTAGGGACTGAATCGTGCTGGGGGGCTGCCAGCCCAGATATCCCTTGCTTCTCTTCCTATAACAGTCCAATTTCAACACACCTAATCTATAACTGGGCTGTCAGGGAGTTGGCTACAAGAGAAAAATCCATCTCCCTTTGGTTATATGTGGTTCCACCATTACCACAACCACCACCACCAGGTATGTTTGCCACAGGCCAGGTCCTCTGCTAAATGCCTTATAAGGATCATCTCATGTAATCTTCACATGCTTATGAATGAGGGAGCAGCTGAAGCCAGAGGCCCCAGTGTGCGTAGGGAGTGAGCTCTCTTCTTGTGTCCATGTTCATTGACTTGAGGAGAGCTGTTCTACCCTCAGCTGGATACGGGAAACCAATCTGAGTGAACAAAACCACCCGGAGATGCGAGATTCGAAAGACTGAGGGCCCCCTTTGCACTCCCAGGATGCAGGTTTCTCTAACTAGGAGAATTGCAGGGGAGAAATTTTAGGCAGGAGGCTCTTTTTTAAAGAATAATGTCCCTCAACATTTTCCCCCAGTGCGTATCTGGCCTTAAGGGAGATGTGGTAAAAGTTGCAGTCACTTCTAGCCCCCTTCAGTGCTGGAGGGAGGAGTTAGTTTTGCTTCCTTATCCTTCTTTCTTTCTTTTTTTTCTTCCCCTTTTTTCACAGGCTTCTGGTCTGAAGTTCGAGGTCTGAGCTAATTTTGTTGACCTTTTTTCCCCTCCATAAATGGAAGAAAACCCCACTCCCTAGAGGAAACCAACTGCAACTGTGAACCTCAGACATGTCAGAGTTGGGAATCCCTGGGGGGTTGGACTCATCAGTCAGCTTGGGGCTCCTGGGAAACCCGACAGTGGGAGGTCTTGATAGGGCAAGAAAAGATTCCTCTGTGTTAGCTGATTATGGGGTTTTCAGTTGGACCAACTAACTTCTTACTCTACTTAGTTGACCCTGGAAATCTTGGCTTAACTGCAGAGCTGTATCAATTACAGCAATTTACATGAATTATTTACCAATTATCCTTAATTACCAGGCTGCATGATAATGATTATGCATGTCATCAAATGTGTGCCATAACAACTTGGTTGTGAGATTTATTTGACTGCAATACTAATTATTGTGCCGTCTGCTTAGTCTTTGTGAGTTGCTCACATAGCATGGACATTTTCTCATCACACCTTGAGAACAATAGAGGTAACATTGGGAAGTGCTTGCTGTTTTCATTGATGGGTTGAAGGAAGAGAGAAAGTAAACAGTGCTCATTAGTATCTGCTCCCAAACCCAATCAATCTAGATGATTAGTTTTGAAGGTAAAGTTAAGACCAATTGCTCTTCATTAGGCTACATGCTTCTATCCTCAAGGGCAGAAATTTATGTCTTATTCATGTTTCTACTTTAGCCTCTAACATAGTAAAAATTCAATAAAAATTTGAGTTGAATTGAACTAAATTTGAAATGGCACTAGGCTCTATTTCATGGCCAAAAATATTTAAGGGTCATTATCACAAAATAATATACTCAGACTATTTTCCACTATCTGGAAGCTTCATTATATCACATATATGGGATTTTATGGAGGAGTTACAAAATACTACCCAGAGAATGAAAAGCAGTAATGGTTGCCTGGAGTTCATGACATCTGTGACCAAATTAACATCACATTTCTTAAATTCTTTTTTTTTTCTTTTTAACATTTAACCTGGCTCTGTGACTCTGATTCTTTTTTTTTTTTAATTTGGGAATATTGGGGAATAGTGTTTTTCTCAAGGGCCCATCAGCTTCAAGTCATTGTCCTTTATTCTAGTTGTGGGGGGCGCAGCTCAGCTCCAAATCCAGTCACCGTTTTCAACCTTTAGTTGCAGGAGGCACAGCCCGCCATCCCATGTGGGAATTGAACTGGCAACGCTGTGGTTCAGAGCTTGCAAGCTAACCAACTGAGCCATCCAGTGGCAGCTCATTGTCTTCAGTCTAGTTGTGGAGGGCGCCGCTCACTGGCCATGTAGGAATCAAACCAGCAACCCTGCTGTTCAGAGCTCATGCTCTAACCAACTGAGCCATCCGTCCACCCCAACATCACATTTTTTGAGAAGGGGAGTTGAGCTTGTTAACTGCTTAAATACACATGGCAATGAGTTAGACCATCATTAGTGCAAAAGCAATGTGTGGATATAATCAAGTAACCAGTGTTTGCTAAATTGTTAGAAAAATTATCATTATGAGAATAACATTTCCACATGGTATAAATTCAAACTGTACAGTAGTGAAACTGTACACGCCAGTGAAGGGTGAATCTTGCTCCTACCCCTGGCCCCAGTTCCACTCTCCACAGGCAAATACTGTCCATATTTTCCTTTGATTCCTTCTAAAACTCTATGCATATATTTATGTATAAGTAGTTTTGTTTGAAAATTAAGTAATTAGTAATTAGATAATATTTAAGACATACTGAAAGTATGAAGAATAATGCTACTAACATGTGTGTTCCCACCCCCCAATTTAATAAATAAAGCCAATAAGTATAAATGCCCTTTATACTTATACTTCTTTACCCTTACTGCTCTTGTCATTCAAGCATTTTTTTTTTTTGAACTTAAGTTTTTATTTGTGTTTTTTTTTTTTTTTTTTTTTTTGAACTTAAGGTCATTCAAGCATTTTAATGCCCCTTTCTGATTCCATGTCCCTTTAAGAGGTAACTGCTCTTCTGGATTTGGTTCCCATGCCCTCTTCTTATATGATATACTTATCTATCCTAAGTCATATATAGTAATGCTTTGAAACAATATGCTTATGAAATTGTATTATATGCATTCTTTTGTTACATGATTTTTACTCAGTATTATAAAAATCATTCATATAGATGTGGATAGCTATAGTTTACTCATTTTCATAACTTTATGGTATATTACATGAATATATTACAAGGTACACATTAATTCTCTTTTAGATGGATTATTAGATTATTTTCAGTTTTTTTTAACCACAAACAATACTGTAATGCACACTCTTTATGTCTCTTCATGTAAATGTGTGAGTTTCTCTAGAGTATATACCTAGGAATGAAATTGCTCAGTCATGGGATATGCACATTTAAAATTTTTCTAAATATTGCTGAATTTTTCTCCAAAGTGATTGCGTGCTATTAAAGTTTATTTTTAAATAATAAAAAGAACTTGTCCTAGGGTGACATATGGGTAATAAGCAATCAGTAGGTTTTGGAATGGTATTAATTTATTTATCAACTTCCATTTGTTTCTGGCAAGAGGTAGGGCTTGGATTTGAACCTAGGACTTCTACTTCAAACCCCATGCGCTTTCTGTTGCCTCATATTCTGTCTCCTCTTTACTGAAGACATCCAACCTCCTTCATGGTGTGCCTTTCAGGGACCGGAATTGGAGCCTAAATGAAAATATAGGTTCATGTGTAGCTTGGGTTGTACTTTATGTGACTGTAGGGGACAATCTAGTTCCTTGGCTTCCTTTGATTTTTGCTGCACTGGAGCATTTCTTCTCCACTTCCTCCTTTTCCTTCTAAAATTTAGCTCCGTTTTCTTTCTTTTTTTTTTTTTTTTTTGGCTACTCAAGTAATATGTGTCCTTCATTCAGTTCTTTCCGCTCTGTTTTCATTTTTCTCACCAGACTACCACCAACTTTTGGGTGTGTTATTCTTCTACTTTCTTGGGGGGACATTCTTTGAGATTATCTAATACTTTATTTCTCATCCAACTTTCACCTGCTGATTTTTGCATCGATTGGTGATTATGGCCTAAAACAGTTATTATTGTGGTGGTTGCCAGTTAATGATGTATAATTTTATTTAAACCTCAAAATAACTTCAAGAAATATATTCTATTATTATCATTGAGAGTATAGACAAAGCAACAAAGAAATTAATGACTTTGAAGAGTTCTTTGTTGTCATCTAACTTCTGAATCCTGACTCAATATACAAACCCCCTGCCCCAAAACAAAACAAAAAACAACCTTGTTAGAATTAAATTAATCCACAGTAGCAACGGGCTGACACTGGAAGTATTCAAATTGAAAGTTGTAAAAGGGATACTAAAGTCTCTTTCTGAATCTCCAAGAATATGATGGTGTGAAAATTTAGATACATCTGAATCTTACTCTGTATCTTTAAAAAAATGCAGCACAATTCAGAACAAAATTGCCCCTATAACTTGTACTTCCTCTGAAAGAATTTATTTGCTGAAGTTGCAAAACAATAAAAAACTTTTCTAAAGAGGTGTTCTGCAGCATAAAGGCTTGTAGGCAGCTCTGGACCCAAGGTCCAAAGGAAAGAAAGCGTAAGTTGATGTTTTATTCTAATAGTACCTGCAGGGGTCAACTTCTCCTGAAAAGCAAGGTTAACATTTCACTGCACATCAAGAGATGTGTTCCTGCTTCTAATCCTCATGTTTAAAAACATGTATATTGGGGGAAAGAATGCTTTGCGTTCTTATCAAGTAGGGCATAACAAAATGGGAAATTGGTTCATGATTTATTGCACCTCGGCAACACACTGAAGTGTGTTAGTAAAATTAACTTTTGGTACATACAGTAGCTGCTTGCACAGCATGACTAAAGAAAGACCCTGTGAGTAGGAGAGGTTGCAGAGGAATGAGGCCAGAAGTGGAAAGCTTCCACTGGTGCAGGCAGCACAAATGGCTGTTGTTAGCTTTTGCTAGCATTTGCCTTCGATCTTTGTGGCTAGTGGGAACACAGACTCAGAAGGCCCTGAAGGTCCTTCTCTCTTCCTTCCTCCAGCCACCTGGACCTATGAAAGTCCCTCTCATACAAGGGTCTCTTTGTTTGTTGTCAAGTCAGGGCTGCTACTGGTCGGCAAGCAGAGAAAGTCAAGTACAAGTCCAGACTACAGTTGCACAAGACCGTATTGTTGCAGTCTCAGGCTTGTGTGGCATTTTGGCGAGTGGGACATTTTGAACACCCACAGGAGCTCAGGGTTGTGGACACAGCCATGAATAGGGAAAATATTTGATAGCAGAGCCCTTTCTGGAAATTCCCATGTGGTGAACAAGGATGTGCAGTGTAATTTTGGTTTCATATGAAAATTCCTTGAAGCAGGCCCTAGGACTGTATCAGGTTCTCAGATCTTTCCCTTAATGAAATGGCCAAATGCAACACTTAAGCGTTAGGATTGCATTGCAGTAATATGAACCCCAAACGGGCTAATTTACATTTGTGCCCACACCATTAATGTAAATTGGTTATTAGTTATTTATGCTAAAGAGCAGCCATATAAAACATAAAGGTAGTTTTATTAACTACATTTGCCCTCTAAAATCTGTGCGTAGAATTTATAATCATTGATTTTTTTCCCCCTCCATGCAGTATGGCATTTACTCTCCCTAATTAACATATTTATTAACAAATTACTGTCCCCTTTCTGCAACTTGCATTTTATAACACACCACCACAATGAAGTTAATAGACAGTCCTGTGCTCTGCTTTTGTGATTCTACTGGAATGTTGCATTAGCCTTTTTGTCTCCTCTTGTCTTCATTTCTTTTTAGGTGGGGGTAATTAAAGAAAAATGGCATTTACAAACAACCATAATGTGGGAATAATGGGTATGTAAATGAGTTTTGGTCATCACATCCTTTTGTTTGAGACTATGGGCAGGTGTGAGCAGGGATGTGTGTGGGGGAAGGAACCATTCTTTCCCTCAAAGCCATCTCTTGCTCACCACTGGGGGAAACTCTCTGCCTACAGGGAAGGTACGACTTCTTCCTTTTCTCATACTGATCACTCTAGGATGTGGTTTTCTCTAAATGCTAACTCAAGAGCAAAAGGAATGTAGGAACAGTCATTGAGAAATTAGAAAAAAAAAGCTTAGTATCTAAGTAGACATTTACTATCAAAAACTTCCAGAATTGAGTTTCTTAAATTAAACAATACTGATGCTTGGGTATCAGGCATCAAAATTAAATGAAACTTTGTAGGAGTGGGTCCCAGAAGATTCCATTGTGCAGCCAGGGCTGAGAACTGCTGCTCGTAAGGCCCGGAAGTCTCAAATGTTTTGGTGTGACAGCATCCTTTTTTTTGTTTACTTTTTATACCAGTTAACTGAAAGTGGGTGAAGCTCTTTAATTTAGCCTTAAGATTAAAGTTAAATAAAATGAATTTAGTGTTGAGAATTTGGGGTGGAATTTAGTATGAGGCCTTGAAATAATTCGAGTCCATATATAAGGGTCATTAATACTAGGCAGGGACCCATCATTTATATGAGCATAAACCTTATTCTTTCACAAGTAGCCTCACTTTAAATTCCACACACAAAGCAGCATTCACCACGGGGCTTTCTGGCACCTTATGGACCTAAGAGGACAGGCTGCTTCCAGCACGCTTGGTGATTTCACCTGCTTGCCTCCTCTGAGCTCCATTACGTCCCTGTTTCTCTTGTTTCATGCTCAGATCTCATTTCTTGCCTATATCTTTCATGTTTCCTTGAAAACAGCTTTTCTTGCCTATATCTTTCATGTTTCCTTGAAACCATAAAAAATGTAGCGTACATAAGCAGGGTCATTTAGAGAGATCTGACAGTTAAAAAGAGTGATGGCAGGGAGACAGTACTGTGGATATGAAATGATAGTAAGGAATCTTGTTGGTGATAGCTACGTTTTTTCAGATAGATAGCTTTTCCTGAGGAGCTTCTCATCCTTTTCTTGTCATTGTTTTAGTCTGGGCTGAGAAATTGCTGTAGCAAGTAGGCACCGTAGTTATATCTTCTCACTCTCTCCCTTCCCCACTCTATCACCCATGCTTTGTTCATCAGTGACTTCAATCCACGTCAGGAGGAGAGGAAGAGTACTGAAGTAAACGGTGGCTTTTTACTGTTTCTCACTTTTATTTTTTTTATTTTTGTGTTTATTGTCATATGTTTTATTTTAGGCATTATTTTTTTCCTTTTACGTTTTGACTCTTTTCACAGATCTGTTGTCTGTAGCTTTAAATTTCTTTTTTAGATTGCATATATAAGAGAAATCATACAGTATTTGTCTTTCTCGGACTTATTTTACTTATAATGCTCTTAAAGACCACCCATGTTGTTGCAAGTGGCAAGATTTCATTCTTTTTTATGGCTGAATAATGTTCCATTGTGTGTGTGTGTGTGTGAGTGTACCACAATTTCTTTATCCATTCATCCACTGATGGAGACTTAATTTATTTCCATATTTTGGCTATGGTAAATAATGCTGCAATGAACACGGGGCTTCATATATCTTTTTGAGTTAGTGATTTTTATTTACTTTGGATAAATACCCAAAAATGGAATTGCTGAATCATATGGTAGTTCTATTTTTTAATTTTTTGAGGAACGACTATACTGTTTTCCATAGTAGCTGCACCAATTTACATTCTACCAACAATGCACAAGGGTTCCTTTTTCTCCACATTCTTGCCAACATTTATTTCTTGTCTTTTTGATAATAGTCGTTTAAACAAGTATGAGGTGATATCTCATTGTAGTTTTAATTTGCATTTTCCTGATGATTAATGATGTTGTGTATCTTTTCATGTACCTGTTGGCCATCTGTATTGCCTTCTTTGGAAACATGTCTATTTAGATCTTCTGCACATTTTTAATCGGATTGTTTTTTTTGCTATTGAGTTGTATGTGTTCTTGATATAGTTTGGATATTTGCCCTTATCAGATATATGATTTTCAAATATTTTCTCACTTTCCATAGGTTGCCTTTCAATCTTGTTGATGATTTCCTTTGCTGTGCAGAAGCTTTTTAGTATGATGTAGTCCAACTTGTTTATTTTTGCTTTTGTTGATTTTGGTATCAGATTTAAAAAACTGCTATGATCTACGTGAAAGAGCTTACTGCCTATGTTTTCTAGGAATTTTATGGTTTCAGTTCTTACATTGAAGTTTTTAATCCATTTTGAGTTAATTTTTGTGTAAGATAGCAGTCCAGTTTCATTTTTGCATGTGGCTGTAATTTTCCCAATACCATGTATTGAAGAGACTGTCCTTTTACCATTGTATATTCTTGGCCCTTTGTCATAAATTAGTTGACCATATATGTGTGAGTTTATCTAGATTCTCTATTCTGTTTCATTGATCTATGTGTCTTTTATTATGCCAATACCATACTATTTTAATTACTATAGCTTTGTAATATGGTTTGAAATCGAGGTGTGTGATGTCTCCATCTTGTTTTTCTTTTCTTGTTTTAAATTGGGGAATATTGAGGAATAGTGTGTTTCTCCAGGGCCCGTCAGCTCCAAGTTGTTGTCCTTCAACCTAGTTGTGGAAGGCGCAGCTCAGCTCCAAGTCCAGTTGCCGTTTTCAATCTTAGTTGTAGGGGACTCAGCCCACAATCCAATGTGGGAATTGAACCGACAACTTTGTTGTTAAGAGCTGGCGCTCTAACCAACTGAGCCATCCAGCTGCCCCTCCTGCCACTCAGTGGCAGCTTGTTGTCTTCAATCTAGTTGTGGAGGGTACAGCTAGCTCACTGGCCTATGTGGGAATTGAACTGACAACCCTGTTGTTCAGAGCTTGCGCTGTAACCAACTGAGCCATCCGGCCACCCCTCCATCTTGTTTTTCTTTAATTAAGATTGCTTTGGCTATTTGGGTTTGTTTTTGGTTCCATATAAATTTTAGGCTTAGTTGTTCTATTTCTTTGAAAAAATGACATTGGAATTTTGATAAGGATGGCATTTAATCTGTAGATTGCTCTGTGTAGTATGGATATTTTAACATATTGATTCTTCCAATCCATGAGAACAGAATAGCTTTCCTTTATTTGTGTCTTCAATTTTTTCCATTAAAGTCTTGTGGTTTTTAATAGACTGGTCTTTCAATTTATTTTGGTTAAGCTTATTCCCAGGTATTTTATTCTTTTTGATGCAATTGTAAATACATTTGTTTTATTTATTTTTCTTCTAATAGTTCATTATTAGCATGTAGCAATAAAACAGAGTTTTTGTGTATTGTTTTTGGAATACTTTCCTGAATTTGTTTATTAGTTCTAATGATTTTTAGGTGAATTCTTTAGGGTTTTCTATATGTAATATCATGTCATCTGCAAATAGTGACAGTTTTACTTCTTTTCCAATTTGGATGCCTTTTATTTCTTTCTCTTGCCTAATTGCTCTGGTGAGGACTTCCATTACTATGTTGAATAGAAGTGCTGATACCGGTAGTGGGCACCCTTGTTGTGTTCCTGATCTTAGAGGAAAGACTTAGCTTTTCACCATTGAGTGTAATGTTAACTGTAGGCTTGTCACGTATGGCCCTTATTATGTTGAGGCACATTCCCTTTATACCTACTTTGTTGAGAGTTTTTATCATAAATAGATGTTGAATTTTGTCAAATGCTATTTTTTTTGCATCTATTGAAATGATCATATGATTGTTGTATTATATGTTTCAGATGTACTGTATGATTTTTATCTTTCATTTTGTTATACGTGTATTACACTGACTGATTTGTGGATGTTGAGTCATCCTTGAATCCCTGGCATAAGTCCTACTTGATCATGCTGAATGATCCTTTTAATATATTGTTGAATTCAGTTTGCTAATATTTTGTTGAAGATTTCTGCATCTGTGTTCTTCAGGGATAGTGCCCTGTAATTTTCTTTTTTGTGGCATCCTTCTTTGGTTTTGTTATCAAGGTAATGCTGGCCTCATAAAATGAATTTGGAAGAGTTCTCTTCTATTTTTGGAAGAATTTTAGAAGGATTGGTATTAATCACGAATTCCACCAAACAGTCAAAGAAAAATTACCCTGATACGCAAACTAGTAATCAGTCTGTTCAAATTTACTATTTCATCATGATTCAGTCTTGGTAGGGTGTATGTTTCTAGGAATTTACCATTTCTTCTAGGTTGTTCAGTTTGTTGGCATATAATTATTTCTTGGTTCTGAAAGTGGTTCCAGATCAGAAGCCTCAAACTTGTGTGATGGGTATGAATTGGCTCCATGACAGTGCAATACAAAAAAGGCCTATTCTTTTATATTTTTAAAATCAAACTATGTATGGCTAATTAAATTTATTTCTTAAGTGCCATGGTATCTCCAGGCCTTTGGAAATTACTGCTGCTGTGCTCCTTGTTCTTGGGGGAGGGGCAGCATGTGCTGTGCTCTCAATACATGTGTCTCCTCTTTTCCCTGCCAGGTGTGCTTAAAATGACTTGTATCAGCATCAGGGAAAGGTGTCAGGACAGCCTAGTTCACCAGGGTAAACTTAGATGCTCAATCCAGTGATAATTCCATAGAACATTATTGTTTCTCTCCAAGCTCATATTTGGCTAAGAGTGATACTCAGAGGAGGGGTCCAGGTGTCCAACTGTCTTGACATACCTCAATATACACAAGAATATTAATAAGAAATACCCTACATTAATTTAGCACTTCTGGGAAGGAAGCCAGCTAATTTAATTTATTATCATTTAAAAACTACTGCATTGAGGTATTACTAACACGTAAAAGCTTTAGTTATTTAATATATACAACTCAAGGAATTTGGGGATAAGAATACACCCATGAAAACAGCACCACCATCAATGCAATAAACATATTCATCTCTTCTCAGTGTTTCTTTCCACTTCCATATTATTATTATTATTATTATTATTATTATTATTATTTTTAGTGGTAACAACACGTAACATAAAATCTATCCTCTTGGCAAGTTTCAGTATACAATATAGAATTGTTAGCAGTAGGCACTGTGTCTCCAGAACTTTTCTTGCATAACAGAAACTGTACACTTTGACCGTCACCTCCCCATTTCTCCTTATCCCAGCTGTTGGTCATCTCCATTCTACTCTTTGCTGTATTGAGTTTGACTATTTCAGATTTTACATATAAGTGAGATCACATAGTATTTGTCTTTCTGTATCTGGGAAGCCAATTAATTTTAATCCTGTATATCAAAGAGAAGCAAAGTAACCCTAAAACAGGTTTCTTAGTTTAGAATTAGTTTGTGGGTCCCCTAAGGGCCTGGCTGGGACTTGATAGGTTTGGGAACCTCCTGAAATTAAATTAAAAAATTTGATCAAATTTTGGGTAGAGGGTTTGGGATATCTACCAATTTCTATAGGTGATTTGTGGCCTTAAGTAATTTAATAAACACTACTGATTTTGGAATTTAGAATTATGAGAAATGTGCATTACATGGATAGGGTGGGCTCTTCAGGATAAACTTTTACAAACATTTGTAGTCACCACAGATGTGCTGAACTATAGAAAGCTGACTCCTCAGTTCTAAAGCCTTCTCTGACTTTTGTTCCCTTGGATGTCAGGTTACCCAAAATAGGGACCCACTGGAGCCAAATGAATGCAGGGGATACATGAAACCAGTAGGAAGGTCGGCATTTCCCAGTTTTGACTGTCCTGGCTCCCAGCAGAACCGGACAATGGGAGTGAAACCAAGGGTCTGGGTGTTATGTTGGAGCAGGAGACACAGTAACCACGGGCATGTGATGACGGATTCGTTTTCCTGTTGGTACAGGAGAATCCTTAGTCCGGTGATCTGGAAAATGGAAGCAATGACTACTGATTTCTACATCCCTGTAAAATAATAGACTCAGGGGTTTCTTTGAGGAAATGGAGCCACATGGTGCTACATAAATTTCATTACTGTTATTATCAACACTCCAATTTTAATTTGATTTAAAAATTTTATTGGTCATAATTGTAGCAGTTATGAATGTTGATGTTATTTTCTGCCATTTCTAATTTCTATAAAGAACACAGATCTTTCTTCTTAATAATTGAAAATGACTCCTGCTTACCATTCATGCATTCATATGGCATTTCAATATTTGGCTTTGACATTAAGGGTTAGTGCATATTATCACTCCTTTAAAAATTGTATTGTTTTTTAAATCCAATAATGTTTGATCTGTATGATCTAATAGTCTGATGTTCATTATGCAGCAAAATTAGTCAATTTGGAATGCAAAAAAAAACTAAATAAACATTTTTATATGCAAAAGTAAGAATAGTACTTAATGATATTTGCTGTTGGATTTTGCTAAAAGGTTTTTTTTTTTTTTTTAATCTGGAGTAATGTCAGATGAGGATCTCTATAGAAAAAGGGTAAGAGTGTGTGTTTGACTTTGTAACAGGCACATTTCTAGGTCCTAAAGAGTTAAAACGTATTTAGACTACCTTTATTAAACAGGCTGCTATATTAGGAAGACTTGTATAAATACTCAGGAAAGGCTTTGTGAGAAAATGACCTGCTGCACTCTATTTGTGTCATGGTCACTGTATGCATAAGCTAATTTTAAATATTAAAACTCTAATTATAAAAGACCACTTCCCTGAAGGACAGGCCATGTGGGGAGTGGGGGAGGAGGACCTGAGGGATGAGTCACAGCCCCAGATGACGGGGTGGGTGGAGGAGATGACTGGTTAGCATGTTTAGCATCATGCCTTGGGTTGCCCCTGAATCCTAGGAGAAAAACTCAGAACTGGGTTTGTTCCTCAGATTGTAATTTGGAAGATAGTACTTGGATGGAGTACTTGTATAGATTGCCCTCATATTTTGAGGAATAATAATAAGCCACAATTTTGATTTTGGGGCAGGTAAGTCCATGGAGAAGAACCCTAAATAAGTAATATGTGGTCCAAGAGCAGTTATTGGAGGAGAGGAGATTAGGGCTCAGCAAAGTGCTTTCATACTTTCACTGAGATTCTTGGGTCAGATTCCTTTTATGTCTCTGACTGATCCTATTTGAATTTTCTTTACTCATTTTCCCTAGCTCCTTGGTGTTTTAGTAAATGTTGTTTGAATCCAATTGCTTACCTCAACTGTACTAACGGAAAACAAGGTAAGGGTGTTGGTACTGGATTAGACTCAGAGAAGAATGGGTAAGCCGGGATAATCTCCCTATTTTAAGGTCAACAGGTTTGTGAGCTTAATTCTGTTTGCTTCTTTAATTCCCTTTTGGTATGTAACATAACATATTCACATGTCCTGGGGATTTGGACATGGGCATTTTTGGAAGGGCATTATTTTGCTTACCAAAGATGGCAATGTTCTACACTGGTGCTAATACAGTAACCACTAGCCACATGTGGGTATTTAAATTTAATTAAAATTAAATTAAACATTCAGTTCCTTAGTCACATTAACCATAATTTAAGTCCTCAATAGCCACATGTGGCTATTGGTTAGCATAATGGATGATGACGCTCTAGAGAGGTAGGAACCCTTGAGAGTAGATGAGCCTCTCTCCATGGCACCAGGAAATGTGGTATAGCCCAATGAGACCTGATTCAAATACCAACTTTCTTTAGAGACTCTTGCTAATTTTTATTTTGTCCAATAATATGTTCAAGTTAAAAAAAAAGTATATATATTTCCAAATCTTTAAGTAAAACCAGCATTCTGGAAAAGTCACCATGTTTATTCTAGAACTCCCCAGGCCCATTGCCACACATTCCAGTGCTGATACAGATACCGATAGGAGCAGCCCAACTGTAGAAATTTCTGGGCAGAGGAGGAATATGGTCAGATTTGGAAAGGGCCTCCCGGAAGCAAGAGGGAGGCTGGTTTGACAGAAAGTAGACTAGAGGTAAGGAGACCAGCTAAGAGAATAATATACATCTTTGCCCTCTTAACTCAGGCGACATTATGTGACTTGCTTTGGCCAATTAAATGTGAGCCAAAGTAACACATGTCACTTTGGGGCTGGCACTTTAAAAGAGTTCTTGCTTCACGATACTTTCTTTTCTCTCTTTGTGATATCCTCTTCCCCAACAGCAAATAGTGTTTCAAATGAAGGCTGCTCCATCAATCTTGATCTTAGATTGAACACAGTGTGGAGCAGAGCTGCACCTGATTCATGATGGGCACATAGTGTGAGCAAGAAATTAACTTAAGTTTTTGTCAGCCACTGAGATTTTGGTATCATTTGTTACCACAGCAGAACTTAGCCTATTTTGACCTATACAGAGATGGGGCAAGATACTTGGACAGAGGCCTTGGCTGTATAAAATGTCAATTAGATATGTTGACCTAATAATGGTTACAGCTCATGGGTGATCCTAAGCCTTAAGCTTCTTTTATGCTGTTTGCTTGTCTTTATACAACAGCTGTTCTCTTTTTATATTTCAAGTTAAGGTTTGTTTGTTTTACTATTTAGTTTATGCTTTTAGACAAATTATATAGTACCAGGATCATTTCACGAGAATACTCTCTGATTGGGTTTGGGTTGTAAGAACAGAGCCTGGAAACAATTTAGTGAAGACACAAGATTTTTTCTGTTAACTAGAATTGCTGGAAATTAAAGAGGTGGGTTTGTATCTTTCAGACGACTTTCCTTTCTGGTTTATTCCATTGAGTTGTCATTAGTTTGAGATAGCCCTTCCAATTCCAAAACCAAAATATAGATACAATTTTGGTAGCTATTTTTATAGAGTTGAGCAGTAAAAGCAAGTTAATGGTTGACTTGGATCTTTTTTTCTTTACACTAATCAGTAATAAGTGATACTATTAGGTTGGTGCAAAAGTAATTGTGGTTTAAAAGGTTAAAAATAATTGCAAAAACCGCAATTACTTTTGCACTAACCTAATATTTGTTTCCTCAGAGCAATAAACAATGGCACTATTATATCTGATAAGCAAAATATATCATATTCCAGAGTCTAAAATTGGAATGTATATCCCAAATGTAATTGGCCTTCTTCTGAAGATGAAGGTTTTAACAGTCAGAAGAGACTCAGAAGCAGCATGGAAAAAAAAATGCTATTCATCACTCACAGTCATTATGTCATTTTTTTTTTTTTGGTTCCACTTAGAGCAGTTTATATTATTGTTATTTGACCTGTCTGTGTGTATAATTGAAGGCTTGGAAAGAGAGTGGAGTTATTGGCAGAGGAGGAGAAACAGTATGTTAAAATAGGTATCATGAGCCAGAGGGTATATAATAACTTGACTGAGGGCCACTGTTCACCTGGATGGGTTTCTATTTCCTTTTTCTTTGTTTCCTCTAGTGCAAAAATACCCTTTGTTGCTTTTTCTTGGCCAAAAATATGAATTTTAAAAAAGGTGGAAGCCACAACCCATGTGCTTTCCGTGGACCCCAAAGTGGTAATAGTGAGGGGGTGATGAGGGAAAGCAGGGTTGAAGTGTAACCTTTTCAGGACTCAAAATCCTATAGATTGTTTGCTTCTATCAACAAAATTCTTCCCTTCTCAAGGGAAAAAATGTCAGGGAGGAAGATGCATTAAGTGTTATGTTTTTTCTTTCTTGATATTCTTAAGCTATTTTTGGAAGGGGATAGGAAAATTTTTATACATTTCTAGAGGATAGGCTATGTATATTCAATTTCATAAACATATATTTTTGATGTATATTATTATATAGCCATTCTGCACTCAGCACCTAGAACAGAGTTAACATTTTTCCCCCAAAGAGGCAAGAATCTTATCAGTAGAAGCTTTTCTATGCAATGAGCCAGGAAACTGCATAGCAGATTGGAATGTCTTAAAGTAAATTGTTATAAAGTGAATCACATTTCCTCCTAGGAGCTATAGGAGGACATGTTAAAGATTAAATATTAAAAATTAAAGATTATTATGCTGACTGAAGAGTTGATAGTAAATAAATCACAGATATATAAATATATTGTAGAGGAGAAATACAGGTGTAAACTTCAGTAATAATTTAAATGGTAAATTAATGAAGTAATAAAATGGGTATAAAGCCACAAGGAAAGGCTAGTGTAATTGTAATGTAAGGTCATAAGGACACACAGGGCACAAGAAACCTCACGCATCATGAATTTGACTCCAAATTAATAATAGCTATAACAACATTGATTACACATGAAATCACCCACAGTTTTCCTTGCCTCCTTCGGAGGGATGCTGCAGGCTCTTGAAAGAGGCAATCCAATGAAGTTTCAACTAATGCTTTCTTTTTCTGTTACAGTAAATTTCCATGTAGAAGACAGGCACTGTTGACCTTTATCACTGATCTTAAAATAGCAGGTGTTTCATAAATGAGTGTTATTGTTGATTATGGGGCTTCTTCCTCCAAAAATTATTTTCTAAAAAGAGGCTGATTATTCCATTCACAATAGAACAATATAATCTTAACAAGAAACGTTAGGTCCAATATGAGGAAAACTAAAACTTTACTAAGGGAAATAAGAGATTTTATTTCTCTGATGGGAGGTGGAGTTAAATGTTTTAAAGATATTAATTATGTTATTTTTTTCAAAATAAATTTAATAGAATTCTATTATTCATGCAAGATATTTGGGAACTAAAAAATAATTCCAAAATTGTCCTGGGAGAAAAAAAACTAGAGAATGGTCAAAAATTCTTTTCACAATAAATCATAATGAGAATACACTTGTACTATCAGGTATTAAAATGTATTATACCGCTTCACACGCATTAGGGTGGCTGTGATCAAAAAGAAAACAGCAGGTGCTGGTGAGAATGTGGAGGAATTAGAATGCAGTGCATTACTGGTGGGAATGTCAAGTGGTACAGCTGCTGTAGAAAACAGAATGGCAGTTCCTCAAAAACTAAGCATAGAACTTCCATTTGATCCAGCAGTTTTACTTCTGGATATATACACAAAAGAATTCAAAGCAGGGACTCAAACAGATACTTGTACACCAGTGTTTATAGCAGCTTTATTCACAATAGTCAAAAGATGGAAGCAAACCAAATGTCCATTGACAGATAAATAAACAAAATATGGTAGATACAGCAGATGGAATATTATGCAGCCCTAAAAAGGAATGAAACTCTGAAGGAATGAAACATGCAAGAACATGGATGAACCTTGAAGACATTAAGGTAAGTGAAATAAGCCAGACATAAAAAGAAAATATTGTGTGATTCCATTTACAAGAGGTACCTAGAATAGTCAAATAGCATAGAGGCAGAAAGTGGAACTGTGGTTGCCACGGTCTAGAGGGAGAGCGAGTGGGGTGTTATTGTTGAATGGATACAGTTTCAGTTTGGGAAGATGAAAAGTTCTGGAGATGGATGTTGGTGATGGTTGCACAACATTGTGCATGTACGTAATGCCGCTGACCCGTATACTTAAAAATGGTTAAAATGGTGCATTTTATAATGTTGTGTATACTTTACCACAATAAAAAATACCCCAAAACTGTACTACAAAGTTATACTAGGTAAAGTAGCAGAGTGATTGCTTAAGATTGGTACTCAGTTCAATGTAACTACATAGATAATCAAGAAAGAAACTCTACTATGTTAATGAATTTAATATCTGATACAAATAGCTATCTATCGTAAATAAGTTAAAAAAGAATTATTTAATAAATACTGAAACAATCAGTGAACTATTATGGTATATCTTGAATATACTAAAATCGTATTATAATTTCAAAGACCATGTGCATCAAGGTGTTCAATTAGAAAATGAACTCATGAGAATACTTGTCTAATCTCAGGATGGGGAAAGACTTTCTAAAAATAAAAACAATAGCATTACAAATAAACATTTGATTGGCTTAATGCATAAAAATACTTCTGCATATGAAAATTATCAAAAAATCAAAAGGCAAGTGATAACTAGAAAAAATATTCATAGAAAAAAGGTTTACTAACATTATCCTATACATAGTTTATGCAAAGATAGGCAATTTAAAGATGGAAAAGATAAGGATTGATACTATGTTCAACCTTGCTAGAAATCTAATATTTGCTTTTTTTTTTTTGCCTTGAACACAGCAATTATTAAAGATAATTTTCAATGTAGGGGTTTGGGGTGTGGGTAGGCACTCTCATTCACAGCTGATGAGGCAACACATTTGGATAGCCTTTCAGGAAAGCTGTAGTAGGACTTGGTTGGTTGTGACAGAAATTAAGCTGAAACGAGTTTAAACAAAAAAAGGGATTTTTTTTTTGGCTTATTCAACCGAATAGTCAAGGAATGGAATTGGCTTTATGTAAAGTTGTATCGAGTAGTTTGAGTGATTCATTCTCTGTCTCTACCTCTGTCTCTCTCATTGCCTCTGCATGGCTGTATTCTCAGGCAGGCTCTCTCTACATGGTGAAGAGATAGCTGTTGGCAGACCCAATTTCCATTATCCCTAACTGCTTGCTGTCTTAGATAAAGGGAGAGAGTGAGAGCATTTTTTTTTATTTAAATAACAGCTTTAGAGATATAAGTTCAATACCCATTCACCCACTGAACTCATACAATTAAATGATAGTACAATCAGAGTTGTGCCACCATCACCACAATTACATTTAGAGTATTTTCATCACCACCAAAAGAAACTTCATACCAATTACCCATACTCCTCATCCCCCTCCAACACCTCAGCTGTAGGCAACCACTAATCTACTTTCTGTCTTCATAGAGTTGGCTGTGAGTGAGCAGCTTTTAAACTTTCTCCAGCAAAAGTCCTGAGGAAACTCCAGTTAGCCTGGCTTGGGTTATGTGTCCATCCTTGAACCACTTAGTACTGGGTCAAGGGGATGTCTTCTTCTTACTGGCCAGGCCAGGTCACCATCTCTGCTCTGGGGCCAGGGAGCTGGACCCGCCCCATCTGGGCCACATGTTCTGGGCAGGATTCCTATGGAAGGGTAAGGGGTTTTCCAAAGGCAGGAGAGCTGGAAAGGCAAACGTGTGTCCACATGCAGGGCAAATTGGCAATATGTACCCAAAGTCTTTAAAATATACGTATCTCAGAGCTCAGCAACTCCAATTTGGGGACTTTATCATAAAGAAAGGACCAGAAAAAACCTTTCACTCCTGCTGCACCTATGGCGATGGGGTGGGAAGCAGAGAAGGAGGCAGAGAAGAACAGCCTTCTTGCTGGTGGATAAGGGAGCAGGCAGCCATTTGTGAATGAAGATGGAGCCTCTGGACTTCAGCTTCACCCCAAGGGCACCACCCTGCAGCATGACGGCAGCACTCCAGCCACAGGGTGAGTGACATACTTGGGCTAAACTAGTGCAGCTTTCACCCTGGAGAAGCAGGTTCTCCATCAGCACCTGGTGTAGTGAGTGGTGTGTGCTGCTTTTCAGTCCTGTCCCAGCCACTTGGGCAGCGCTGGTGTCCTGTCCTTTGCAGGTGAGAATGCATGAACCAGATGTAACAGTACAGGTGTGAGCTAAGCAGCATTGCTTCAGCCTTGTCCGTTATCTCTTCCATTTCAAACTTGCCAGGTCTGGAATGAGCAGGCATTGGCGTTCTCTTCACTCAGAAAGAACCACGACCCTGTGGCAGATCTCCCAGAAGGTCTACATGTGACCTGCAGACTGTCTTTGAAATGCACAAATCTGTTTGTTTTTTTAAAAGGCATTCAGAAGGTGGGTACTTTTGTTCAGGAACTACCTGCTATTTTATGAGAGAGAGAGAGAGAGAGAGAGAGAGAGAGAGAGAGAGAGAGAGAGAGACAAAGACTGACTCTAAAAGTGAAATTAAAGCTAATTTGGGGCATTAAAGAAGCAAATACCGTGTTTCCCCCAAAATAAGACTGGGTCTTATATTAATTTTTGCTCCAAAAGACGCATTAGGGCTTATGTTCAGGGGATATCGTCCTGAAAAATAATGCTAGGGCTTATTTTCCGGTTAGGTCTTATTTTCATGGAAACACATGTATGATGAGTCTGCAAGGGAACAAACAACTGTTACAGACGGCATTAGGCCAGTTCTGTATGTGTTTGAGTTTATATGATCAGTTTGAATTGAGTTGTTAATTGTTGGATGTTGGGACGCCACTGGGATTTTCAGGAATACAATACAGTTGCTGCTTTGGTATCCCAAGGGTGTTTGTTCCACTTCAAGGGGGAAGGTTATGGTAAGCACCCAAAGCCCTCAGTGATGACCTCATCTCAGGAATTTTAGGTGTTCAGTGCTGCTGTGCCTCTGCACCATGGCTGCCATGCACGTCCTCAAAGGCTGTGAAACCCCAAGGCCAGGAGCTGGCATTTCTCGCTTGACCACATAATTGACTGTTCTAGGCAGGAACTAGTAAAAGTTTTCTTCATGCCATTTCAGTCAGGATTGGAATATCCCATCCAGGAACATTCAGAAATCAAATTAGGACTGGAGGTATAAAAATCAGGGATGGTAAGAGTGAGATGTCGAAGGAAGACCAAAATTTGGATTGGCATAGGTGGGGTTGGGGGTGGGGAGCAAGCCTTTCTTTGGAGTCTCCTGATTTTGTGATTTAATATTGGGAAGAGAACCAGCTTTTAACCATATTTAAGATCTGGTAGCTGATGGAGTGGAAGATGTCAGAGAGCAGAATAGTTTTCCTCAGCTGTTTGCTGAGCAGTTTTGGGGCTTGGCGTGGGGCCACAGTTTCTTCGGCATCACCTCTAAGTTCCTGCACTGGAGTCAGGCGTGCTCTACTGGTGTAGAGGGAAGACAAACGGGATTTGAATTTAGAGGATTGGAGTTTGTGTCTCAGCTCAGCTACTTGCCAGCACTGTGAATTGTCTGCAGCTGAAATTTCCCATCAGTGACCGGAGGAATTTTTTCCAGGTGCTTCCTGTATTACCACCCTTTGTTAATATTAACTTTTTAGGATTTTAGGTTGTTTTAGTTTTTACAGAAGAAGCCTAAGAAGCCATGATAGTTAGAGTTAAATGATCCCCTGCTTTCCTCTGTCCTTCTCTTCCAAGGCAATGAAGCTGAATGTGTGAACTGGCAGTTAGAAAAGAAAGATGGCATTGGGGGGAAAATCTTAAACTTTGAACTTTTCTTAATCACTCCATGTCCCAAATGATTTAATTTTAATAATATAAATAATATGACTTCACACTATTTGATTTGATTTTTGTGATGTATCATCTTCTGCAGTATTAAAGGGAAAGATATGTTAAGGTGTGTTATCCCATCTTGCTTTTGAAGCTAGGGTAGTTGTATAATTTTGTTACCAGTAGTGCTAACCTGAATAGGATCTGTTTACCTTGGAAATGCAAGAACTTCTATGAATGTACTATAAAATAAATTGTGGACTGATTCCCAGGAGGGAAAACAAAGTCCTATAATCACTTTGATTCTGTAAAAGGGAAAAGATTATGATGCTAACGATTATAATGATGAAGATGATATTTACCTGTCACAAGTCTATTTTAGGCTGGAGGAAGGGGTGGGAATGGGTGGGGTGGAGTAGGGGTGTGGAGAGGTCATAACCTGTGTGTCTTTTCTGGGGTGGAAAAAAGAAGAGGATCATGAAAAGCAACTTTGACCAGGTGATGGCTGCAAATGCTTCTCTTTGCCACCGAAGATATCTCAGGTGGGGCCGGGGTTCGGGGCTGTGGGTGTAGTGGGGAGTGGTTTACTTCCCTCTCTCTGGGAAGTTAACACAAACACATTCTCTTCCCCCCTTCTCTCCCCGCCCTCCGCAGTTTCTTACTCCAAGTCCATGATGACGGATTATACAGAATGTTAAGGATGTAGTGGGGGTGAGGGTGAAAAGTGAGGGGTTGCAACCTGAGTTTGGCTGACTTGTCTGTGCTCCGTACACTAGCAAGGGCGTCCCTGAGTAGACCCTGGGACGTTCCTATGTGGGTATTCTTTTGGTTGATCGCATTCAGTCTAGACCCTTTTCTTTCCTTCAGAAGTCTCCATCTTTCTTTGTCCTCCCTTTTCTTATGCCTCAAACAACTTTATTCTTTTATCACAGGGAACGGATCCCAGCTAGTCTTGCCCCAGTCTTTCTTTTGTTGGGTAGGGGAAGGTAAAAGCTCTAAGACCTGAGGGTAAAGTGGGAGAGGAAGGAAGATGGGTGGTCTTGACTTCAGGGGGTAACTTACCTTTTTTATTTCCTTTTTCTGCTTTTCTTTTATATTGTCTCCAGATACCAAAAGAAAACCACAAAAAAATCAGATTTCATACTGTGAGAGTTAATTTTCTCATTGAATCTACTTAAAGAGTCATATCACCTGCTAGCATAGATCTTGGTTGTTATGCAAAAAAGAAAAAGAGTATCTTCTTGCTGCCCTTGAGTTATATGACCAAACCCACTTTTATTTACTTCATTTTTTGGAAGCCTACACCAACCTGCTTTTCTCCTGGGTTTTGTTTCTTTTCTTTCTTGGTTGCAACTGGCTAAGTATTTCTGCTGTCCTGCAGTATTATTAGTAGTAATGATATTGCTGCTGCTGCTGATGAAACAGAGATACCAACTTTTGTCTAAGGGGAACCTGGACATGTCTGGGCTCCTCTGGTGAATTGGTAGGGCAGAACTGCCAGAAGACTGTGTATATGAGGATTAAGGAGTCTTTGGGAAAGGAATTCTTCAGGAAGGAAGGAAGAGCTTGGCACTATAATCTGGGCCTAATAACCAATCTTAGATCTCAGAGAGGGGGATGATTTGTGTCTCTAATTAAAGGTTCCCTTTACAGAGAGGCCTTTTCAGATTATCTCATCTAAACCAGTACTCTCCCACCATCTCTCTTCTATTCCTCCACCCTTAAAAATGTTTCTTCATGGCATTTATTACCACCTAAAATGATCTTTCTCATTGCTTTGCTTTCTTATTTATCATCTTTCCCCTCACTGACTAGAGAGGAAGTTTCATGATATCAAGGACTTTTATAAAACTTCTCTGTACTCTATCTAGCTCCTGAGCCTAGAAGTGGGTCCACCACAGAATAGGTGTGCAATGAAAGAATGAATGTTGTGCTTGGAAGTAGCTGTCTCTGATTCTTCCCTGATCAAGCCTCATGCACTTAAGTGGGTAGCCTAGGCAGAGAGACGTTTATAGGTAAAAATGCAGGCTAGTTTCTTAAAATGAAGTAAAACACTGGGACCCATGCAGCCCCTTAACAAATCCTGGCCCTACTTTTAAAATATGGTTGCGGTTTATGACCCACTTCTCTTTTTGCTCTTTGGAATGTCCAAGTCTTCCAGCTGAAGCGAGTATGAGAGCCACCTGAAATTTGCCCCACTGTAGTATTTTCATTCTTCTAAAGATGAAGGTGTTTGGGGATCTTAGTGCTCTGGTCAGGAGGTGCTTAACTCATGTTTGGAATTTCACACACCCTTTCCTCAATCTAGACTTGGACCATAAATCAGAGAGCGTGACATAGTCTCTCCCTATTGTCCTCTCAGGGTCTAAAAATATTCTGTGTCAGACACACTACTACATAAAGAGGCACTGGGGAGTAGGGGGGATACTAGACTTTGATGTTAGATGGGTGATCATTTGAATGCTAATTCTTTCATTTGATAGCTTTGAAAAGTGCTCAAGGTATTGCCTTTTCTAAGCCCCAATTTTATCATCAGTCAAATGGGGATAATAATAGCTGTAGTAAATTTGCAGTAATATTTTATAGCCTGTGACTTTGTCCATGGTCTTGCTCCTCATGCTATAGGAAATGGCTGCTAGTTAAGGACTCAGCGTAGCAACTGACAGAAAGCAGCACATGTCAGTGAAATCATAGGGTTCTCTGCTTTTTCTGTCTGACTTATTTCACTTAGCATTATACTCTCAAGGTCCATCCATGTTGTCACAAATGTTCCTATATCATCTTTTCTTACCGCCGAATAGTATTCCATTGTGTATATATACCACAACTTCTTTATCCATTCATCAAAAACAACAAAAGAACAAGACAAACAAATGAGAAAGAAAAACTCATAGACACAGACAATAGTTTAGTGGTTACCAGAGGGTAATGGGGGTGGGGGGAGGGAGATGAGGGTAAGGGGGATCAAATATATGGTGATGGAAGGAGAACTGACTCTGGGTGGTGAACACACAATAGGATTTATAGATGATGTAATACAGAATTGTACACCTGAAATCTATGTAAATTTACTAACAATTGTCACCCCAATAAATTAAAAAAAAAAAAAAAGCAGCTCTGTCAGCTGGTGTAAATGAGGACTAGAGTCTTTTATTCAAGCACATCACATCATCTTCCTTTCCTACCCACCACCAAGAGAAAGCTGGGGATGCACATCTGGCTTCCAAGGGCCCCTCAGTTACCTTTTTGTTATTCCTTCTCTCTTCTGTCTCCTTAATGATTATTCAATTTGGTTTCATATCAGGGTGGGGTGGTGTTTTATTCATCTCTTTATCCTTAGCACATAGCATGGAGCTTGACATGAGGGGGGAAATTATTGACTACTGAATTCAATTGAATTGATTGTCCTTGCCTATGCACAGCTTGCCCTCAGGGTTGGGTTACCTTCAACTTATATCATAGCTTGGACTACTCCCCTTCCCAACCTTCTATGTCTAACCTTGGGCACCATCTCAATAAAGGGAAAGGTCTAGATGCCATGATTCCTTCCCCCTCAATCCTTTGCTTGCACTGTTAGATACTTTGCTCTCTTTCCGACACATTTTATATAGAATTATAGCTAAAATTAGAAAACATTTAAAGAGTAATCATTCACCCTACCCATGAAAATACTGCATAGGTCCCTTTTTAGAAATTTCACTAGTTTATTGTCTACAGAGAAAAACTAGGTCTAATCTCCACTTTCCCAATTTGTAAACATTGTTTGGGTCTTTATTAATGTTTTGAGGATTTATACCTAAACTCTCATTTCAAGATTTTCTTGTGTTTATGACTGTAGAAGTTTTTCCTGCTTTGAAATCAATAGCAGTAAAGTGTGTATGGACCAGATACCGATTCAGTTGTCTGTATTAAGCTAGCTTAATACTAACCTGTGCTCGAGTTTATTTGCTTGAAGATTGTATTACTGTAGTTCTTTCAAACTTATGTTCTAAGGGAACAGTGCTGTTATATAGGCTGAGCCATTGGTTTATGGGTAATGTCCAACAATAGTGACATTCTACTCTTAAGGAAAAGGAAATTAATGCATGAAATGTTGGAATGTTTTCTCAATTTTAAAATTTCTTGCATTTGATTATATTGCTTCATTGGTAGTGAGGCCTAGCTAGTGAGTAAATTGTGCATCAGTAGAGTAGAAAACACGTACCTGGAAAGTATCTCCTTAAAATTTAAATGTGCATTTGTTTCTTGAATACAGGAATATAAATACACATCCTATAGCCATATTTTACTGCTAGTAAAATTATTTATAATTTGTATGGTAGAATTAAATATTTCATGATATTTTGCCAATCAATATGTCATGATATTTTGCCATAACTCTATTATAAGTCTCCCCATGAATAAATTGGAGTATCATTGTAATCACAGTTAAGTGCTCAATATGAATTTTTGTCCAGTGAATTTCTAAAAAAATGATTTGAGTGTTTACTATGTGGCAGACACTGTGCTAGGTGTGGTATATGTAGTGTGATGTGACTAAGAATCTCCTTAACGAACTGATTATATTGATTATGTTTTCTTCAAGGCAAATGATGAGAGTTAATCTATGTTTCATGCTGTTTATCTTAGTGGGGGAAAGATCAAGCAGTTCAAACCAATCAATTGTCATGAATGTGTTTACATATACTCAATAGGTGCTTTCAGGGGGCGGGATTTGGGAGGACAGCGGTCTACTTGCCCTCCTCTCACTTTGCAGCCTGGTTCAATGGCCAGCACCCACTGCCCTACTCGGAGTATAGAGACTCAGATTTGTTGAAAAGAGTTACTGTCAATGATGTGACATTGGGGAAATGTGTGGTTTTAGCTTCAGTTCCTTCATCTGTATACTAAGGGATAAATCTCAAAGGTCTCTTCCAGCTCTTAAACCATATGGGATGACTTTACTGTTGAAAAGGTTGCTAACATAATTGTAGGAAGCTAGAGGTGAAGTTTCTGTTGCTATTATGCTAGTTTTAGGGCCAGGGAACCAGGAATACCTAAGTCACTTACCGGTCTTCCCCTCAGCCTCCTAGCTGAGGGAGCTGTTTAAGACCAGCAGCTAGATGGATATCAAAGCCCTGCTGTATTAATAGCTGGCCAATGAATACTAACCTCCAAGGCATGGCTCTGGTAGAAGCTGGTTGGAAAATCCAGCTAAGACTTGAAGACTTACATGAGGCTTCTACATCCTCCTTAAGTCTAAGATGACTGCCACCTCTCTGGAGCAGGACCTGAACTAACCTGGTTGTAGGTGAAAAGGAGGCCAAAGAGAAATAGAGAAAATCTGATCAGGCCTGTCTCCTTATACAGGCCTAGACCTGCAACAGGGGGAGAGTTTAGGTCAGGTTCTCGGAAGCAGATCCTGAGGCTAGGATAAAGGTATAAGTGATTTCTTCAGGAAGTATCCTCAGAGGAAATCTGCAAGGGAGTGGGTGAAGAGAATAGGGAAAGTGAAGCCAGGCAAGGGGACCATTCCAGGAAAACTCCCAGACTCCAGATATTGTGTGTGGGGGGTTTCTGAGTTTAACTGACATCTCAAAATTTGTTTCATCTGAGGTGAGGGAGTTGGGTGATCACACTCCTGCATATCTAGTTACCGGTTAGGAGTCAGCCCAGCATGGGGTGGGGCTGGGACAAGAATCCCTGCATCTATTGTTCCAAGGACATCCGGGTGAAGTGGTTTTTGATTAATCCTCCGAAGAAGGTCACAGACTCAGCCATTAGGAGCAAAGTAGCAGACAGAAGCTGAATGGTACACAGAACTGGTACAGGGGATCTGGATGGAGCTGTGACAGTGCCTCCTCA
Source organism: Rhinolophus hipposideros (assembly GCF_964194185.1). NCBI lineage: Eukaryota > Metazoa > Chordata > Mammalia > Chiroptera > Rhinolophidae > Rhinolophus > Rhinolophus hipposideros. Next base: position 56,118,452 of record NC_138053.1, read on the forward strand.
GAGAGCAAGAGAGAAGACGATGTCTTAGCTGGGCTCATCACATGGGTCTAGGGAGTAAATTATGAACCTTATACAGTGCTCACCTTTCACTGCCTGCTAGTGAAATGTCCCCAGTGATTGCTCTGCTCTCTGAATCCTGTGATTAGCTGTTTCTCCTCTTTTGGGGGGAGGAAGGTAGGCAGAGAGTAGAAAAGAGAAAGAGAATGGAAACATCCCTTTTCCAATAGCCATTTCTACCTTCCTCAGAGAATAGTTGTTAGAGCCTAAAAAAATCATGAATGTAAGTATACTCTGGAAAGTACAAAATCCTACCTAAGGTAAGCTGTTGTGAATAAGTGATTTGCCTAAGTTATGTAATTTTGATAGAGGTCAGATTTTGTGACTGGAAGTTTAAGGATATTTTCCTTGGATTATATGGTCTCCTTGTAGCTAGCCCCATTCATTGTAAAATAGGATAAGGAAAATAAACTTGCAGTGGTTATTTTATAACCTAATTCTATAGCTTCTCCCACGTAAAGACTAAGTAGCCTTGTAAAAGCTTTGGGTTTTACTGTTAATGGTGTAATAGTTTTTTCAGAATATAAACAACTTTTTTTTTAATTAACTCTGGCACCATGGGATTTGGGACCATTGATTGTAAGAACTAGCACTATCCCAGGGACGAAGTGATCAAGGCAGAAGATCTCTGATTTATAATTGGTGGCAAGGGTGGTGTCACTTGTGACCCTGAAGTATATGACACAGGGGCCAAGTTTCCCGAGGAAAACATTAGATCATATGGCCTGATGGTATAAGGATGATTATATTGAATATTTGAAATTGGAACTAACCTAGGATGTACATCATATATAATCCCCTTACATTGGTGTTTATCAAACTCTGTTTTTAAAAACCAAAACCTATAGCAGGAAATATATTTAGGAGAGTCAGGTTGGATGGAGCTGTGACAGTGCCTCCTCAGAGAGCAAGAGAGAAGACAATGTCTTAGCTGGGCTCACCAGATGGGTGTAGGATGTGAAAGAGTGAACCTGGACCGTAGATTCTAGGGCTGGATTGCCTATGTTCGAATCCTGTCTGTCACTTGTCAGCTGAACCATCATGGCTACATTACTTAAATTCTCTGTGCCTTAGTTGATTCAACTATCTAACTGGGGTAAAAAATAGTCCCATCTCATTAGATGATCTTGAAGATTGAATGAATTAATGCATGTAGATGTCCCTGGCACATATGAAGCATTATATGAGTGTTTGCTAAAAATAACTGTACATTTGACCCAGTACACACATACTTCCATACACATAATAGCCAAAACAGAAATTGATTGTGTAATACACTTTAATATTTTCTATTTTATACTATTTTATTAAAAACATAATTCACCATCCTCTAATGGGTTTGATTTACACTTTCAAAAACAGTATCTCTTGTACAACTGTCAGCATCCCTCTCAGCTAGCAATGCTACAAATAGGGGAGTTTGTTCAAATGTTTATGATAAAATTTACCTTCCCTTCCTTGATAAATCAATGAACTATTAAGGCTTCTAGATCAAAGGAGGAGATAGGCTAAGGATTAAGGGCTTGGTTCAGAACACTGGGTATTTGAAAGCTGGAAAATGATGGGACTCAGTTATTGGAACTTTGGGTTGAGTAATTCTGAGGGGACTTAAGAGGAGAGGAAGAAAGTGAGACTTTCCAAGATTCCTGCTGTGTCCCTTGAACTCCTGCTCTCAGAAAGTACAATTAATAATATCACTCTCAGTCCCTCTGTCTCCTGTCCTTTCCTGAGGAAATATGTTGTTGGCTGGACCTCAGTGAGTTGAAATGGCAGATAAATGAAGACCTTGTTCCTGTCCCCACAACCCCCCAGGTAAATCATCTTAAGTGTAAAAAAAAAAAATGCCTTTGTGTTTGTTAGGACTGGGCGATTTGTTTCCAAATGGGAAAGAGATTGTGCTTTCATTTGTGAAATGTCTTTCTTTTCTCTTGATGATTATAAGTGCATCTGGAGGCGAGGTGAGGCCTATAAACCTAATTCATAAACAGTGCGAATCCACAGTAAAATTATAGCATCTTTAAAAATGGCCTTCCTTCATGTAATTGCCCTGATGCAATGCTATAAAATTCTGACTTGAGATATTAAATGGGTGAAAAGAAAACCACATCACACTAATTCAAATGTGTTAGACTGATTAAAAATGAATTTCTAATGACAAGGTATGTCAGTAAAATCATAATTAAAATGGTGCTTCAGATGATCAGGTCTTCCTATTATTTTATATTTTGTAGCACAGTATTTCCCAGAAGGTTATAACTGCATATGGCAGAGATGGAAAATGGAGACATGAAAATGAGGTCATGTCCAATTGGGTGAGAGGCGATCACCATCAGCAGCCAAGCCAAATTTGCTTCCTATGCAAATGATGGCCCAAGGGCTGGCAGGAGAGCCATTTAGGTCTTTGTTAAGTCCTGACTCATCGCCATCTGCTCTCAAGTAGCGCTGTACTAAATGGACAATGTTGTAACATCTGGGGTTGAGATTTTCTTCAGTGCATTTTGATTTCAGATGGTAAAATAGGTTCTGTCCGATTAAAAAATGGTTTGAAGTTTGCTCATCTCTTGACCACTTCTTCCCCTCCCACTCTGCTTCTTTTCATACTCAATTAAAAAAGTTTTGCTTAATACCTTCTGTTTATTTTTCAGTAGAAAAGGAGGGTGGTTGGGATGATGGTGGTCAGAATTATGGTGGAAATTAGTATACAATTTATATTTTTTCTTCTTTCTATCACAAATCTAGAAGTTCTTTGGGGATCCCTTGTGCACTCATTCATTCATTTATTGTCAGTTTATTCAACAAATATTTTTTGAGCATCTACTTATGTGTCAGAGATTTTGATAGGACTGTAGAATTACTGGGGAACAGAAACAGAAAGGCCCTGGACCTCATGAGGATATTCCAAACATGGATAATGCAAGATCATCAAACATAATTATGTTTGGTTTTACTGAAACGATGAAGAAACCAAACAAATCCTCTGAGAGACAATTTTGGTGTAGTTGAGGTCACAAATAGGATAATGGCTGACCTGTTTTAGACGGCTGGTCAGGAAGGCTATAGGTCAGGTTGCTAACAGTCAATTAATTGAAAGCCAATTTGCTGAAAGATAATTCACTGGATGGCCAAATTCCTTGAACGACTAATTCACCAAACTTATTTATGTTGTTTATACTATTTAATTTTGGTTTTCATTGTGATGTTTCACCAGCATTTTAAGGAGTTTTCAACCTAGTCAGTCTCAAGCGTTTGAGGGACAGAAAGCAGGGAAAATTGAGGAAGGGTGCTCTGAGGACCTCAATAAAAGTATATTCATGAGGATATATCCTTGAATTGGAAGAATTATCATAAAAATATTTTTCATTATTACTCATAAAGATATATTTATATGAACTCTTCACATTTAAGAATATATGCAAGAAGGCTATATTTATAAAGAATATATTCATAAAAATAATATTATCATTGAGTATATTCATAAAACAATACATTCATAAGGAGAATATATTCATAAGAAGAATATATTCAATTTTTCTTTGCTCCAGCTCCTTGTGGTTGCTGCTGGAGACTGAGGGACAGAATCAGAGGTAGAGAGCGGGGTAGTGAGGCACAGACGGAGAGGAAGACCCAGAGTCTTAAGTTTCCAACTCAGGTGTTAAGGAGCTGGGGAAGAAAAGCCAGTCTAAACATTTCTTAAAATTGTTTTATGAAAGCAGAATGAAAACCAATCAAGTAAACTAGAAAGTTAAATGACAATTACATTAGGCAAATTGATCATTTGGGGAATGGGTCATTCAGTTATTTGGGGAATTAGTAGATTGACTGTATAATTTATCATTTAAACTTGGGATGCTTTTGAGAGTGAAAGGGGTACTATTAATAATTATGCTGGGATGATAGGTATAAAATAGAACTGTCCTGGGAAAACTGAGATGTAAGGTCATCCTGCCACCTGGTGCAAACTGGTCTCTGGTGCCTGTGTTTGAGTAAGGTTGGGCATGTACATACGAAACCTGAGGAACAGTCTGGATCTGCGTGGTTTTGCAATATGGCTACATGGCTGGATTTGAGATTGAATAAGTAGATTGTTTCTCAATATGAATACCATCTTCTGTTTGAAAGATGCAAAGCTGTAGGGTATTAGAATAAGTTTTAAGGAGAGTTGTGATTTCTTGGATGACATCCATGGCAGTTATTACCTTTCAGTGGATGACTTCCAATTCTAGATCTCTAGGCCACGTTCCAAACTCAAATTTCCAAATGTAAGCTAGACATCTCGCGCAAGACCTCAAATCCAACATGTCTCAAACTGAACTCCTATGAAGAGAGTGTAGAGTGATAAAAGAAGACCTCCGGGAAAGATTTCTTGCTGTGATTTGTTTATGCCATGCTTGGTTATATTTTTAACAACCCGAAAGGAGTTTTTTCTCCTCTTTCTTATTCAAAACCTACCTGCCCTTTACAGCCCAGTTCAAACCTCATCTTTTTGTGTTGTGATCTTTACAAAATAGCCCTATTTCTTTCTCCCTTATAAAAATTACCAATTGTTTATCTATGATAGCAGTACAGGGTGGTCATAAGTAAGGTCTGTAACCAATACCATTTAGTTTAGAATTGCATTATTTTCTCAGTGCTTCTGATGTGTTAGATGCTTTTACCACAGCACTTAGCACATTGCTAAGTAGATAACAAGAGCTCATTTATTCATTAATTCATTCAACAAATATTTATAGAGTACCATTTTATGCACCAGTCATTATTTTCTTCTTTCTAGAGATAGAACAATCAATAAAACAGAGGCTCTGATGTGCAGGATCTTACGTTAGTGGAGAAGCTGGAAAATGAACAAATACAGAAGTTATTTTAAATAGAGGAAAATTCAACCTTGAGAAGTGAAGGGATGTGCTCAAGGACACAAGGAATCTAGTGTAGAAGCCAGGAATTGAACCTGATGTGCTTTCTAGTACAGACAGCATTATTTTCCAGTACAAAAAACCAACTGTTCTATATGACATTGTGGATGATGCACTTCATGTGCTAGGCATTATCAGAGTGTTTGCCTGTCTTTAATATTTTTTAATTTAAAAGGTGTATGTGTATATTTACATAAGTGTATATCCTGAAGATATAGGTAGGCCAGTTTCCCAAAGAAATTGATCCCATAGGCCAGTTGAGACATTTGCCCCAAATCACAAAATAAATTAATGTCTTCAATTAGAACCCACGTCTCCCTTTTCCTAGGACCAAGTTCTTTACAGCATAACACGATGCCCAAGTATGCCTCAGGACCATATATTTGTATTATAGGTGTATAATTATAAATGAGACTCAGGAAATGAGCAGAAAGGACTCCATGACTAGAGAATGCCTGATGTTTCATAGCTGCATTTCTGTGCAGTCAAGAGGGAGCCCAAGAGTCCCACATGCTTCTTGTAAGAAGGTGCTCACTTGGCTTTCCACACCTCCATCTGTGGGAGCCAAGAGAGAGACCAGGAGCTGTGAGTGTTCCAGGTAACACCACATAGGCAGGAGTGAAGGGAGGTCCCAGAATTCTGTGTGTTCTTGGCAATGCCCCAGTCAACGTTCCCCCCAACGCTCAGAGCGTCACCACTTTTTGTCTCGAGATCCTCAGGACTAATCTCATCCGTGCACTTTATTGCAGCTTCTATTAGTCATCACAAGAAGCCCAGAACTGTATAACTCTTCATAGATGAGGTACATAGAGTAGTCAGATTCATGCAGATAGAAAGTAGAATGGTGGCCATCAGGGCCTGGGGGTGTGGGGTAAGGAGAGTTGTTTAATGGATGGAGAGTTTTAGTTTTGCAAGACGAAAAGAGTTTTGGAGATTGGTTACACAACAATGTGAATGTACTGAACACTACTGAACTATACTCTTAAAAATGATGAAGATGGTCCATTTTATGTTGTATATTTACCACAATTAAAACAACAACAACAACAACAAAAAACTCAGGACCCAAGGTCATCTTTTAGCTTCAACACCTCATCCCATGGCCTGTATATGACTATAAGGCAACTCCTTACTCCAACAATCCCAGTCCTCCCTGCTTTTGCTATCTTCTCCATGGCATTTATGATGATTGGACCCTCTGCATATATTAGTATGTATTTCTTTGCCTGTCATCTCTCTGTCCTTAACTAGAATATTAGTTCTATCAGAGCAGAGATTTTTGTTAGTTTACTGCTGTAATTCCAGCACCTATAAGAATGCCTGACACATAGTAGGTGCTCAATACATATTTGTTGGCTTCTGATGGGTGAATTTTGTGTGGATCTGCATAGGGGAACGTGCAACTTATTAGGGATATAACAAAAAGAAAGTAGAGAAAAGCAGTACTAGTCACACCACGACCTCTCCCTCTCACATAATTAGATATCACCACAGAAAATATATTCCTGTGACATGTTTCATTTAAAAAAGTAGAATTTACTGTTTCAAAGCATTTGTTTTGAAACATAGCTGGTAAAGGGCAGGGAAGTGCTTTTCTGGTTTTATGAACCAGCCTATTTATTGCTGCCTGGGGTATTACCTCTTTGGGCTGCAGGGTGCCCCCTCTGCCACTCCATTTTTTATTTAGTGACGTTATTTCATGGCTGGTTTCCACCTTCATTTTTCATTAAAAATGTAGACTCTTTTTCTTCATTCACTCCATTGAACCCATCATTCACTTGTCTCAGGTACACTCTAATACTTTGAATTGCTGCAATTATAGGGTATCCGCAGAATTCTAACTTATTAACAGCACAGCCAGGAGCTACTCAGAAGTCTTCATTTTCACAACATAATTCAGAGCCCATGAGGAGCGGATCACTCCATCACTTGCCTCTTCCTTTTTCTTGGCATTGCTTTTCATTCTGAATTCATTTGGATTTTCTGTTGCTTTTAGGATCTTTGCATTTGAGCTTTCTTGCTACATCTGCACACACGTGCTTGGACTTGATTTTGTCTGAGTTGACTATTATTAAATTACTTATCTGGTCAGTTCCATCAAAAACATTAAATGCCCCCCCCCTTTTATTGGCCAGCACCGAACTATTTGATGTATTTGATTAATGAATTCAATCCAAATGGTTTTAGCCATCAATGGTGAGTTGTCTTTTGTCTCAAAGAAATTTACCTGTTCTTCATTTTCTTTCTATTCAATGACTTCCCTTTTGTTTCAAACTGATCTCAGAGCTCCTTTCGAGGTATGGGCTTTTCATGACTTCTGGAGCAGCTTATATGCCCTAGATTACATTGTAGACTCCTATTCCTTGAAGGGACAACAAAGGTTTTCTTATTTTTAGGCGTCTCCCTAGTAGAATTGAATATTGTAAGTAAAACAAAGAAAAGCATATAGCATACTTATATATGCTATATACTTGTAAATTCATAAAACTTATTTTTTTCTACTCTTAAAATCCAGGTGTTTTGATATGATGAAATTAGCATTAATGATTCAGTTGGTCTTATATAACTTACTTTTTTTTTGAATTTTTATAACAGTTTATTTGATCCAAACTGACAACATATGCTGGGGAACAAAATCTCAAATGTTCCCTTACATAAATTACTTCTGGTAAACTTTTTTCTTTTATTTTTAAATACTGGGTATGAGTTGTAATAAGAAGCATTCCATAATCTTTTCCCCAACTCCCATCCTATTCTGGCCCTTATATTTGTTATCAGTAATTACAAGTCACATTGTGGTATCACTGAAGAATTCTGAATGTGGAAATATGGGAAACCCTTCAAATGAACTCAAATCAGTGATAGTGGTGTTTATAACTATTTTCTGTTTCTGCTGCTTACACCTTCCCTTCTCCCACCCTCCCTTTCCACACAGAGACCCAGATACGCAAAAGACATGCTACACATATGCTTTCTTGACATTTCTAAGTGTTTCTTTCATTTGGATTATGTTTACATTGTATTACATATCATATCACAGTAATACGTCAGGAGCCTGGCATGGTTTGGCATCAAGAGGATGATTGTTGTTTTGGATAACTTGATTTAAGTAACAAAATCTTTTTTCCCCAACTTTTTGTTTTAAGTGGAAATTTTCTAAAATTAAGTCTACACTCTATATCCCAGTAATTCAGGTATATAAAATACAACTAAACCTTTTTTGAGTGATGTGGGTCATCCATTAAAAAACATCGGTGAGTTGAATAGGCAAATGCTTTTGGAGCTGGGATTTGATTCCATCAGCATTCTTGGTTGCAAGCAACAGAAATGGACTTTGGCTTATTAAGGATAGAGGGCATTCAAACAGTTGTAGAGAGGGCTGGATGTTAAGTGAAATAATACCCAAATACTAACTAAAGACCTGGTCCTATAAGGAAAGTTACCACTACTTCAATGACTGAATAGTGAGTGGATAGCACAGTTTTAAAAGTAGCTTCTATGCCAGGAGCTTCAGGTTGCAATTTCTGCTGTTGCCACTAGCATGAGAGAGAGGGAGAGCAAGAGGGACATGAAGAGAGAGAAAGAGAGAGGCATTAAGAGCACTCAGCACATCAGTCTGGTGTGAAACTCCAATCAGCAGAAACTTTGCTTCATGGATATGCCCTTGTGGTGAAGGAATAGCTAACATTTTCAGCTCCTCTGGGGTAGATTCTCTGTTTTCTCTATCCAAACTCATAAAGTAAGGAATTCTCCAAACAAAGAAATGGGTTTATATCTGAAAGCCAAGGTGATCATCAGATCACTTTAACTTTAGGTTAAATATAGAGGGTGCCAAAAAAGTGTATACACATTTTAAGAAAGGAAAAAACTGTATTAAAATTGTAACCTTCAATATATACCTATAATAAAACATGAATGAATACAAGTCACATTTGACTTCTGCAATTATAAGAGGTGTTCAAAGTGGTTACCATCAGTGTCCAGACGTTTCTGATTATGGCAAACTACTGCTTGAGCAAAGTTGACCAAAATGTCCACTTGTATACATTTTAATTTTTTTGGCACCTCTGGTACGTACCCCATCTTCTTTATTCAGTCATCTATCGAAGGACGTTTTGGTTGTTTCCATGTCTTGGCCACTGTAAATAATGATGCAATGAACATCAGAGTCCATGTATCTTCATGGATAAATGTTTTCAGGTTTTTTGGGTAGATGCCCAGAAGAGGGATTGCTGGGTCATATGGTAATTCTATTCGTAATTTCTTGAGGAACCTCCACACTGCCTTCCATAGCGGCTGCACCAGTCTGCATTCCCACCAACAGCATATGAGGGTTCCTTTTTCTCCACAGCCTCTCCAACACTTGTTACTATTTGTCTTGTTGATGATAGCCATTCTGACTGGGGTGAGGAGGTATCTCATTGTGGTTTTTATTTGCATTTCCCTAATAGCTAGTGAGGTTGAGCATTTTCTCATATATCTGTTCAGCCTTTTCAGTATTTATCTCACCCGCCCATCAGCTATTTTTATTGTTTTTGGAAGCATTGGTAGTAGATTTTGATGGGAAGGAAGAAAAGGTTCAAAAGCAAACATCTAAAATTAAAATGCTATATTTTAGAGAAATAGATTTTGTTCAGACCCAGGCTCCACTATTAACTGTGTGAACCCAGGCAAGTCATTCACCCTCTGAATTCCAATGTCTTTCTCTACAAAGCGGAGTTAATAACAGTTGTTTTCTAGCCTTTGAAGGTTAAATGAAATAAATACGTAAGTTACCAGTTATAAAGTACAGTAAATGTTGGATCCCTTCCTCTATGGAGTTTATTTATGCACTCTACCTTCCTTGTGGTGACTTTAATATCTTTTTACAGTGTGGCTGATGGTGGAGGCTGTCAATCCAGAGTTTGACAACCTCTCTCTCCAATGTAAGTCAAATGTCACTTCTGAAATCTTAATGAACTTTCCAATTTTTTCGTATAACTTGATGGGATTTGGGAATTATGACTGTTTTGGAAACATTCCAGCATAGAAGCTACATACTAGAAGAAATGAAATTCTGGTAAAATACTTCCTCCAAGGAATTAATTCTGTTTTTGGAGGACTACCACCTATATTTTGCTTTATATTATATTTCCTAAGTTATATTTATTTCTTTATTTTTAAGTGATGCAATAATTTAAAAGAAAGTACCGTCTTGGCTTATATTTTCTCCCAAAGACGATAGCTTTCTTCATTAGATGTCTCATTTAAAAAAGAGTATTTGTGCTTTCTCAGCCAAATTTCCAAAAAATTTACTGCTGGGCAGAGGAAGAGGTTGATAAATAAATAGTAATTTGTTCATAAAATTTATAAGCTGCTGGAAATAAGGGCCCAGGAAGAAAGTGCCAAGTCAGCTTTAAGTAGGAGATAATAATCAGAATAGCAAATGTACAAGTACATTATAGTAAGAATAAGTGAAATGGCAAGGCTTGATGTGAACAATATGGAAAAAACAATGAAGTGAAGAAATGTCAAATGAAGGATTATCTTTCGTTGTGAGGAATATATTTAAATCATAAATTCAGTACAGGCTTTCTGTTTCCCAAGATCTTTTGGGCTTTAGTGAATAACACCAGTAGCAGCAGCAGCAGCAGCCTTGGCGACAAAAACAAGACCCTTTGTTTTCCTACCAGCTCCTAACAGTTTTGTGTCCTACAGGCTTTTCATTGAAGATGTAACCCTAAAAGAAGGGCTCCTGCAAGCTGTGCTTGGGGCTGAAGGTATATATCGTCAAGTGGACGTATATTTGCTTCTTTAACTGGCCTTTGCCAGAAAGAGCATTTGCTGACCATTTTAGTTTTGACCTCCTAAAGCAACTGTTTCATTAAACAAGCGTGACTTCATAACAATAAAATAACTTTATTACGATTTTTCTTCCACTGTCCCTTTACGTTTATTCTGTGGAGCTAGTTCTTCTCTGAAAGATAAAATTTAGGGCAAATCATGGTAGCTTTCTGGCTCCTTTCAGTTAACAGTGATCATCCCGTTATTATGTCCAGGCCCGTGTAATGATGGAATAAATTCCTCTTTCACCAGCTCAGGCCAGGCTGTCCTCATAGGGCAAAAGCTGGATCTGGTTGGCTTATATTTTCCCCCAAATGTGCATCATATCCCTTCTCCCTCATTTTGAGATGAAGGCCGCTATTTTGGATCACACTCAAGGTAGAAGGTGGGTGGGGCTAGGGAGAGGAGAGATGGAGCCAGGTCTAACTTGAGCTAGTACTGTCATCAGATGGCACCTGACTCTCTTGTGGGGCACCTTTCTGGGTTCTCTGAGAATCCACATCCTTGGGGAGTTCTCACTTGCAGTCCAATTAAATCTATTCTGCCTTCAAAAAATACCCCAAACTAATTCCCCATTCAACAAGCTACCCCCCACTATCTCCTAGATTACTGCAGTGGTCTCCTCCTAACTGGTTTCCCTGCTTCTGCCCGTGTTCCCTAGTCTTTTTGACATAAAAATAACTAGAGGAATCCTTTAAACATGTAGTTCAGATCATGTTATTCCTTTGTGCAAACTGTCTGGTGGTTTCCTATCTCACTCAAAGTCCTTTGATGGACTATATGATTTACTCTTTTTCAGCCATAATTTTGTGATCTCATCTTGTACGTCTCCTCAATTTCCCTGAACACTGTAGACATGATTCTACCTCAGGGTATTCACGTTTGCTGTTTCCTCTACCCAGGATGCTTTACTTCTAATATCCACATGGCTTACTCCCTTACAAGTTCTGACAGTTAAGGTCGCAAACTCATCCTAGAAAATTTGCTACATACTTCACTGCTGAATATCACTACAGTTACCTTTGAAGCACTCCCCTGGGGAAGCTATTCAGCCTAGCCAGCACCTAGTCTACCCTTCAAAGCAATTTTGGAACTTTTTCTGGAATGGCCATCAGAGCTGTCATTGTGTTACCCTTGATGTTCTGAATGTCATCAAAATGTCTTCCTTTCAATATTTCCTTTATCTTCAGGTAAAGAAAGAAGTCATTGGGGGCCAGATCAGGTGAGTAGGGAGGGTGTTCCAATACAGTTATTTGTTTACTGGCTAAAAACTACCCCCCAGACAGTGTCGTGTGGGCTGGTGCATTTTCATGATGAAAGAACCATGAATTGTTGGCAAAAAAATCAGGTTGTTTTCATTTAACTTTTTCACACAGCCTTTTCAGCACTTCAAAATAATAAACTTGGTTAGCTGTTTGTCCAGTTGGTACAAATTCATAATGAATAATTCCTCTGATATCAAGAAAGGTTAGCAACATGGTTTTGACTCTTGATTTGGAGTGACAGAACATTTTTGGCTCTAGAGAATTGCCTGACTTCCATTGTAGACTGATACTTTATTTCAGGGTCATATGGTTATACCCATGTTTTATCACCAGTGATAACACGGCCCAAAACATCGTCTTGTCCCTCCAAAAGGTCTTGGCAAACTTCAACTCTCCTTTGCTTTTGTTCATCGGTGAGCTCCTTCCGGACCATTTTTGCACACACCTTTCTCATGCCAAGATTTTCAGTTAAGATTTTCCTAACTGTTTCTCTATCGATGTTTACTTGGTCTGCTATGCTTCTCACAGTTAACCAATGATTTTGACGCAAAATTCAACAAATTTTTGCAATGTTTTTGTCAGTTTTGCTCGTTACTGGCCACCCTGGCCTCTCTTCATCAGTGATGTGTTCTCTCCCCTCAGAAAAACGTTTAATCCATTTGTACATTGCCATTTTCTTCATGGCAGTATCCCCATAAACTTGGACTAACATGTCTCTGATTTCACTTCCACTCTTGCCAAGTTTAACAAGAAATTGAATGTTTGTTCGTTGCTCTAATTCAAGCTCAGACATTCTCGTGACGACACACAGAAACATGCAACAACAATAATGAGTGCCATTCAGCAAGATACCGCCACACGTTGACATGAACACAGCTGTGAGACACTGATATACCGAGGTTATGACCTTACCGAGCTGTTTGTACAGTGCTGCCAATGTAAGCGCACAGTGGCAAGTTCGCGAACTTAAGTGTCAGACGTCGTACAGAGAACTTTTCTCAAGGTATATGCAGCCCTCCATGGTAAGCTAGGAGTTTTGACTTGCCCCGTATAGTAATTACTGCATCTTGAAGATGACTTTGCGATCATATATGCCCAGTGCAAGATGAAAAACAATAGCTTACTAATACTTAGAGCTTTCTATTTTTCAAAGTACTCTAAAATCCAAAATTTTCCAGCTACTTGCTTATTTCCACTTAGTTCTCTGCAGACTTTGCAAGATGATTGTAGGTAAATCCCCACCTTTCCCTGTAATATCTAGCAAAAGAATTAAGAAATGCTTTTTTCTTCCAATAATTACCACTTCTATTTATGAACAATGGAAAGGAACAAAACAAAGAGTAAATGAAAGAAATTAAAATATAAACCCACCCTGACTCGACACTCTGTCCAGTTAATGAACCCTCCAGAGGAACCACATTAACACTGTCACCATTTTTAATGATGAGATAACTCAATATGTGCACTCATTCAGGACATTCATAGATTATTAATTACCCATAGACTGTATTCAAGCCATAAATGTAATTACCCAGAGTCTGTCTTTCCTCACTGCCCCAGCATCTTAGACCTGTTTCCTGAATCACCCTCGGGTGTGCGAAGCCCCAGACATACTCTTTGCCCCTCAGAATCTTTTTGACCAAGTCCCCCTTAGCCTCTGCTGGTATCGATCTGCCAGGCACCCTGTGCTAAGTGCCTGCTTTTAAGTATTGATTCTCCAGGCAAAGTTATAGTGATGGTGATGATGACAGCCCCAGTTATGTTCATGTTCACAGAGGGGACCTGGGAAGCAGATTACAAAGATCGATTTATTTCGGAGACTTAGGGGACATTCTTGTTGCCCTTGCCTCTGAATCTGTGCTTAAAGACAGTTTAAAAAGAATGAGGGCTGTTAACTGGAGAAAGAGACATGTTGAGCAGATGGGCCATTCCAGGCCAAGAGCCTAAACTGGTGATAAACCGGGGTGGAGGTTTGGACACAGGGGCGTCCTTAGGGAAATGTATTTCTTGTTCCCAGATGTGGAATAGTTATTTCAGTAGCAATAAGGGTGACCTTAAAGAGGGGCCAATCCCTGATGTGACTCAAAGGTCAGGCGTGGGGAGCTTTACAAAGCAAGATTTCTAGTGCTGATCTAGGTTTTGCCCCAGTCCCAGTGGCTTTGCCTGGGGTGCTTCTTGAGGAGCCCACAGAGATGGGGCATGGACTTTGCCTTCACTGGGGATGAGGGAACACAGGGTGCCTCTTCTTTCTCTCACAATGCACTATTATTAATTTTCTGATTATAAACATAATATGTGCTTATTATAAAATACTGAAAATTTTAGACGTAAGGTAGAGAATGAAAGTCCCCTTAATTCTACCCTATAGACATAACCATTGTTTTAATTTTTTGTATACTTTTCAAGACGTTTTTCTATGTATCTATAAACTCAAATATCAACACATATATATCTTTTAGGTAAACACTATAATATTAAACCTACTCATCTATAAAATATTTCATGGACATCTTTCTATGCTAGTAAATATAGATTTACTTGTTCCTTACAACACTTAAGAGTTTGGTTATAAGACTATGGCATGATTTAATTGGTCATTTGAATTTAATTAAGTTTTTTATAAACAGTACTGCACAAAGAAATCATATACATTAATTTTTTACCCATTTGTTTAATTATTTCCTTTGGGAAGTTTCTACAAGTTTAACAGCTAGGTCAAAAGGAATGCTTATGTAAAATTTTGGTGTATATTGTCTAATTTGTTACCTCCAAAAAGGTGAACAAATTTATACTTCAGCTGTAGTATATTTACACCTCACCAACTTTGAATATTATGATTCTTTATAATCTTTGCTGATATTAAAGTAGAAAATGATATTTCATTGTTATTCTAATTTACCTTTCTTTGATTACTAATCAGGCTGGATGTCTTTTCAAATTTTTTTTGGAAATTTCTGTTTCTTCTTTTGAAAGTGCCCTGATTCTTACTTTTGAGGGGTGGGAGATGATTTGTATTTTTTAAAAAATTGATTAATAAGACCTCTTCATCAAATAGAGATACTAACATTTTTACTGCTCTGTATATTACATATTTTCTTCCCAAAGTACATTTTATTGCTGCCTTTATTATTTTTTTAAACCAAGGATCCAATAAAGGTTCACTCATTGTATTTGGTTGTTAAATACCTTTAATTTCTTTTTAATATAGAATAGTCACTCAAATTGTTTCCCCTGATAATATTAACTTTTTAAAAGAGATTATTTGTGATTAAAAAAATGTTCTGTATAATATTAGGTCAGTTTCCTTCTATTCTTAGTTTATTCATAAGTTTAACCTGGAGTGAATATAGAATTTTATCAACTGTATTTTCTGCATTTATCAAAATGATCATTTCTTTTATTTTAATTGATTAATTTAGTGAATCACATTGACAGATTTTCTAACGTTAATCTGCCCTTGAGTTCATGAAATAAATCCTAGTTAGAGGTACTATATTGTTCTTTTTAATGTGTTTTTAGTTCTTTTTGTTAATGCTATTTTTAGGGTATATATGTGTAGATCATATTCATAAGTGAATTTGACTTATAGGTTACTTTTCCCCACTATCTCGGTCATTTTTGACATTGGGGTTTTACTAGTCTTGTGAAATGTGTTCTTAAAAGCTTTATAGAACTTTCTTATAAAGCCAACATCTGGAACTTTTTGAGGGTTTGAGTTAACTAATTCTTTCAATTTCTGTTCTTTAAAAAAAGAAGTTCAAGTAGTTATCTTAGAACATTGTTGGGGGGAGGGCGGTTCACAGTGTGAGGGATATAAATGATGAACGTCTAAGTATTACCTTGTCTTGTACACCTGAAACTAATAAAAAAAAAAAAAAAAGAACATTGTTGATCTTTGTTTTTGGCTTTCACATTTTTGGCATAAAGTTATAAGTAGTATTATTTTATTAAAAATTGTTTCTTCCCTATCTGTAGTTATATTTAATTTTTTCATTGCAATGTTGTTTAAGTTTTTTCAAACGTTTTTCTTCTGTCAGATTTGTCAAACATCTCTTAACGTTGTTTTTTTTTTTTTTAAAGAACTTGTCTTAGTTTTACTTAATAATTCTAGTTGTTTTAAACTTTCTAATTCATTGGTTTCTTTTGTTTATTTTGTTGTTCTTTTTTTGGCTTCTCAGTCTACTGTTCCAAAAATATTTATTCCAGACATTTCTTGTTTTAGGAAAAACGCTTATTTAAAGATATGATTTTTCTCCTGAGTAAGATTTTGGCTACATCCCATAGAATTTTCCATTTAGTATTTCAACATATGTTAATTTCTAAATAATTTATAAACTAAGTTTTTATTTACTCTTTGACACAAAAGTTATTTAGAAGAGTGAGGTTTTAAATTTAATTCCATTTTAATCAGTGAGTTGATCCTATAAGAATTCTACTTTTAGAAACTTATTGAGAATTTTTTATGGCCTAGTAAATGATCTTTCTCTCAGAACATTCCACGGACATTTGAAAAGAAAGTGTCCTCTCCTCTTTTTAGGGAACATATGATTTGCTATGAAGTCAAGCGTGTAATATGTATTATTCACATATTTTATACATATTCTGTCATCTTGACATGACGAATTTTGGGAATAGTTTGTTAATCTTTCCCAATGTACTTATGGATTTGACAATTTTTTTTTCTATTTCTAGCACTTCTTCTTCTTCTTTTTTTTTTTTAAACTTTTTGGAGAGAATGTAGTAAAATTTTAGAGCTGGTCTGTCTGCCTGGTTTGAATACCAGCTCCACCCTTACGAGCTAACAGACCTTGACAAACCTTCTCAACTATAAAATCATATCATTTACTTTAGATGGCTCCTGGGAGGATTACCTGAGTTGCTGTACATAAAGAGCTTAGAACTGTGCCTGACACACTGTGAGTGCTCTATTACTCTTACCTATCTGCTGCCATGATATTGAGTGTGAAAATGTTCACAAATTTCTAAATTAATAGGTTACCAGTGCTGCTATATATTTTGGTCTATCGATATGAATTCATTTTCTGTGTCCCATATAGATCTTTTTGCCTTGAATTCTGTGTGAGCTAATGTTAATATTGCAATAGTGCTTTCTTTTCGTATTTTCCTGGTCTGACTTTGGGCATCTGCAAATTTTCAACCTTTTTGTACTATTTTATGATATAGTCTAATAAATAACATGTACCTGAAGCTCAGTAGAAAAAAAATCAGTCTGAAATTATGTTATCATTTAATAATGGAGCCTTATTTACAATTGTTGGGATTACCTATATTCCTGTCATCTCTATGTTTTTGTTGGATATATTTCTAGATCTCTTGTCAAGGTTGGGTTGATGCTAGTAGCTAAGCTTAGATGTTTCTAGGCTGGTGTGGCTAGAGAAAAGTCTGCTTCTCCGGCTTCAAAGTAACAAAAACCTGAAGCTTGCCAGGGGGCATAGCATGTGAGGTCACACTCCTTTTGGTATACTGGAACTGAGTTTTCTTATAGCTGTCATTCAGTGAGTGCCTAACATAAGCCAGGCACTTTTCCAGACATTTGTATGTAATTGCTTCATTTAACTGTCACAAGAACCCCAGGAGATAAGTATTATTATACTTATAGATAGGGAGACTAATTAAAGAAATTAGGGGGTGCTCCCAAGGAACTGAAGAATATATAGTCTGTAATGTGTCTACTCATTCCCTTTCCCACATGTATGCATGGGATATGGAGTAGGCTAAGAATTGGGTTCCTGAATTGACTTTTATTGAATTTCTGAATGAATATGAGGTTGTCAGAGCTGCTGCAGACAGTGGGTCTTCTTATTCTGGGTCACCCATTTTCCGTACAAGTTTATGTTTCCACTCTATGTTGCTTGTGCTGGAGTGGATAATCCAGAGTCTAGTTTTTTCACTGCTAGAGGAAAAAAAAAGTCTTAATTCAGTGGCATGTGCCACATCCTGTCTTTCATCCTGTTTGTCTTTTTTTCAGCGACTCAGTCTGGAGTTAGTGGGATCTGTGCTTGGTGGTCTCTCACAATCCCAGAGAAGAGACGGCTCTTGTTTTATCCATCCTTCTAGCTCCCGTGCCAAGAAGATTGCTGGGCCTAGAGTAGGTACTATTTCTAAAAATGACCTGAGGTCAGAAGAGGGAAATTTGTTTTATAGCAACAGTTGAATTATGAGGATTTAGAAAAAGGCCATAGAATAGAAACGCATTCTCTTAAAATTATTTTTTCTATAACTCCTACATGACTGTGTATAATGCAATAAAAAGAGAGTGTTTATTACTTTTTCAAGAGCTGACTCTGGACTAAAGCAGCATGTGCTTTCAGTAGGAGAAGCTTCCAGTCACCACAGGAGGGTGGAATGACATTGACATAGGAATGACCGTTTGCATTGGTAATGCAAGTGAGGACATCCAAGTAATAAAAGCACTCCCAAGCCAGCTGCTGGGGAGACATATAGCCCTGATCTCACAGGGATTCCACAGTTGGACAAAAAAAAAAAAAAAAAAAAACAAAAAAACCCAGCAACCCAAATGAAAACTCCCAGCTTACATCAGAGAAATACTGCTGCAGAGTTTTTAATGAGATCCCTAGGTGAATTAGTTTTTTATACGGGCCTGTTTGACTTCCACAGATATCTGGCTAGACCTTGATTGATTGTCAGGCTTTTTAAGCAGCATCGATTTTTACTGCTACAACACTGAGATGATGAGGTCATTGTATTTTGCCATGTTATTGAAGTTCTTGTTAAAGCAACCTGGAGGTCATACTCACATGTAGGCACTGACTTCTGGCTTGTGCTAAGTTTGAGAGATGGGAAGTTTGAGATAAGTAAAATGATAAAGGCAACCCCCCCCCCCCCACATCTCCTCTCTGATTGTGAGGGGAAATTTCAGAGTTTTATGAATTAAAATGCTAATCAGTAGCTATTAATCATAGCTGACCAGTTTTTTTTCATCCCTTGCTCTCATTTGTCAAGCATGCAAGCACATAGGTACTGTCACATGGGCTTTACACACAAGAGCTCTTTTTGCTTACTCCACCTGTAGATGAGGAAGCCGAGTCTCAGAAAGATCGGGTTGCTCATGCGGGGTTAACTAGTCAGTGGAAGAGCTAGGTTTTGGATTAAGCTGTGTCTGACTCCAAAACCCATGGTTATCACTGCTAGTTTTCTATATGATGGGTGTGTGAGTAGTTAGAGATTCCCTTTGGGTAAGGCCAGAGAGTATTTGAGGTGGCTGTGTATGTGATACCCTCTGTCTCCCGGTGGACTGGGTCCTGGGGAAAGTGGAAATATCCCAGTATCGTTGGACACACCTTCTTCAGTTTGCCCACTTGCAGAAGGCAGCCTCCCGAGCTTCCCTTCTGCCCGAGTGAGGCTGTGCCCATGAAGGGGCCTGAGAGAGCTTTGCACATTTTGCTGTTCCTCCAGCTACCACCTATTGATCAGTGGCTGCCAGAAGCTTTAATCCGATTAGAGTCTGTAAAACTGCTTTCCATCTCTGGCGCCTGACTCAGGTTTCAGAGCAAGGGGAAAAAGGATGACATCACCCCAGCGTGCATCTGTGCTGGGTGGCTAATGAAATTACGTGATGGATTTGAGGACCATTAAAGTCAATGTTGATTCTTCTTCTTATTAAGAGTACTTTCAAATTTACTGCACCATGGGGCAGGCTCAAAAGCATCATTTTTCATAGGTGTGTTCATTGCTCTGGATTTTAGCGCACCAGTTCGTGGGATATGGAGAATGCTCACAGCACAGAGAATCAATTCTGAAATCTGCAGGATGAAAGTGCATGTAGCTCTCTTGCTGGAGGGATGAAAAGTTTCTGGGATTTTTCCATTATAAGACATCCTGATGACCTCGGATTGAAAAAGCCTAAAACGAAACAAAACGTTTGTTAAAGAAATATGGAGTTCCACTGTTGCCATTAGCATACACAGTAGTCTTTTTTAAAAAGTTTGAATGGTTAGTGTGCAAAAAGAGTGCTCAGTTCAGGTCACCACCAATTTACTGAGCATAGATACTGAGCTAGCACTAGACATACACTATACTGAAGGGAGAGTCCATGTCTGTTTTGTTCATCAGTGTATCTCCAGGGTCCAGCTAAATGTCATTCTGGCAGAAATGATTCTCTCTCTCTCTCTCTCTCTCTCTCTCTCTCTCTCTCTCTCTCTCTCTCTCTCTCTCTCTCTCACACACACACACACACACATATACACACACACGCACACACACACACTTCCTTGTAATATGACATACATACTGTAAAGTGTATAGATCTTAACCATACAACTCAATGAATTTATACACATACATGGTAACACACACATGCATACCTGTGAACTGTCACCTAAATTAAGACATAGGACATTTCCCAGATCCTAGAAGTCTTTCTCACATTCCCCCAACAGAGACAGCCTCTTTTTTGACTTATATAGCCACAGATATGTTTTGTGTATATTAGTGGATATACTTCATATAAACTCAGGTAACTTGAATCCTCATATAAATGGAATCATACAATGTTATCTTTTGTGTCTGGATTCTTTTACTTATCTTTACCTCTGAGATTCATTCATGTTGCTACATATAAGAGTATGTGAAAGTAGCTTGTTCGTTTTATTGCTGTGTAATATTTCACTGTATAGATACTGCACCACTTACGTATTCTTCTATGCTGGGTTTTGGGTTGTTTCTAATTTTTAGCTATTATACACAAAGCTGTTGAAAATATTCTTATACGTATCTTTGTTTTTCATTTTTTATTTATTGGGGTGACAATTGTTAGTAAAATTACATAGATTTCAGGTGTACAATTCTGTAGTACATCATCTATAAATCCCATTGTGTGTTCACCACCCAGAGTCAGTTCTCTTACCCTCATCACCCATCCCCCACCCCCTTACCCTCTGGTAACCACTAAACTATTGTCTGTGTCTATGAGTTTTTGTTTCTCATTTGTTTGTCTTGTTCTTTTGTTGTTTTTGGTTTATATACCATATATCAGTGAAATCATAGGGTTATCTGCTTTTTCTGTCTGACTTATTTCGCTTAGCATTATACTTTCAAGATCTATCCATGTTGTCACAAATGTTCCTATATCATCTTTTCTTACCGGCAAATAGTATTCCATTGTGTATATATACCACAACTTCTTTATCTATTCATCTATCGAAGGGCATTTTGGTTGTTTCTATGTCTTGGCCACCATAAATAAAGCTGCAATGAACATTGGAGCACACGTGTCTCTATAGAGAAATGCTTTCAGATTTTTTGGGTAGATACCCAGGAGAGGGATTGCTGGGTCATAGGGTAATTCTATTCGTAATTTTTTGAGGAACCTCCACACTGCCTTCCATAGCGGCTGCACCAGTCTGCATTCCCACCAACAGTGTATGAGGGTTCCTTTTTCTCCACAGCCTCTCCAACACTTGTTACTATTTGTCTTGTTGATGATAGCCATTCTGACTGGGGTGAGGTGATATCTCATTGTGGTTTTTATCTGCATTTCTCTGATGATTAATGATGTTGAGCATTTTATCATATGTCTATTTGCCATTTGTAAGTCCTCTTTGGAGAAATGTCTCTTCAGGTCATCTACCCATTTTTCAATTGGGTTGTTTGTTCTTTTTATTGTTGAGTTGTATGAGTTCCTTGTATACTTTGGATATTAGCCCTTTATCGGAGGCACTGTTTGCAAAAATCTTCTCCCATTCATTTGGTTGCCTCTTTATTTTGTCACTGTTCTTTCGCTGTGCAGAAGCTTTTAAGTTTCATATAGTCCCATTTGTTTATTTTAGCTTTTACTTCCCTTGCCTTTGGAGTCAAATTCATAAAATGCTCTTTGAACCCAAGGTCCATAAATTTAGTACCTATGTTTTCTTCTATGCAGTTTATTGTGTCAGGTCTTATGCTTAAGTCTTTGATTATACGTATCTTTTGATGGGCTTTTCCACATATTTCTTTTCTGCATATATGTAAAACTGGAACTGGAGGGTCATATAATATTTTTATATTGTTGGATTGAAAATACAGTTCTTTCTTTGGCTGTGGCCCATTCAGACTTTGCAAAAGACCTGTGGTCACCTATTCCATGTGTTCTCCATGGAAAATAATAGCAAAGAATTAAGTAATAGCAAAGAATTAAAGAAGAATATATACAGGTCACGCATTATTTATTGAATAAGATGACAATATGAGCTTAAACATGTGGTTTTAAGGTATAAAATAATGCTGAAAAATTATTACACCAAACTCAATACTGTACTGCAGATTATAGAGTATAAATTCATAGTTAGCATATTAGTTCAGTAAAAAAATTTATCGAGAGCCCACTGTGTGCCAGGCACTTTTCTAGGCATTTGGGTTATAATAGATATCTCAGATAAGAAAAGGTCCCTGCTCTTACAAGTTTTAGGTTCTATTAGAGAAGGCATACAGTAGATACCAAACAAATAAATGTGCTATAAAATGTATCACCACTGCAACATATGATATAAAAAAATTTTGGCAGGATTACAGATATATCTGCTTTAGCGATAGATTTATGGATGAGTTGTATTTGAACTGTGTCTATGAGTATACATAGCTTAAAGTCTAGTTATTGGAAAATTAAAGGCCAAAAGTCCTGTTCACACAATAACAATAATAATAATAATAATAGTTAACTATGTGGTCTAAGTACTTTACATGGATTATCTTATTTCATCTTCTTCCCACTATTCCTATGCTATAGGTACTATTCTCCCCATTTTAATGGTGAAGAAACTGAGCTGTAAGAGATTGAGTAATTTACCCAAAGTCATACAGTTGATCTCTAGAGATATTGGAATGCAAACCAAGCAGTCTGGCTTTATCCATTCTGTCCTTCAGATGGACAAATATGCATTACTCTACACTGTAAGGTTATCCAAATGATACATAATAAACTAAATTGATAAAGACATTGTACTAATGTTAATTTATAATGCAAAAGCAAAGCTCAAATAGCAGTGGTTGAAAATTGATCAATTGAAGACAGCATCAATGGTATGTTATTTGCAAATTGTCTTTCCTGAAAACTACTGAAATTCTGTCTTGTATGCTCACGCTCAATAAAAGTTTTTGCAGTATTTCCGAAAGAGTGGCTGCCAGAGTTTTAACAGAATGCTGAATTAAAGACTCAGTAAACTCTATTCATTCAACTAAGAAACTACTGCTAACGCACTTCAGTAGGTTATTAGTAAGTAACATTAAATTAAAATAAAAGGTAACGGGAAGAGTGTCATTTGCTGTCAGTATGAGAGGAAGACTTGCATTTCGTGGTCTGTTCATTAACTTTTTTTGTCCCATGTAGATCTTTCTGCCTAGAATTTTGTGTGAGCTAATGGCAATTGGAAGGCCCCTCCAGAAGACTGAGGTCTGCTCTGAGAATCACTGAGCAAAGTGAAAGAAGATATGCAAAGGGAACATGTCTCAGCAACATGCTGAGTGCTATGGCTTGTGGTATAGGTTGGGGTTCAGTGACGCCTAATAAGTAGCTCCCGTTTCCCTCTAGAGTTCTGAAACAATTAAGAAATGATCAAGAAGTAAGATAGAGATCAAAATATAACTGTTAGTACTGATTAAACTGATAATGGAGATGTGTGGAGTGAGGCAGATTTATGCAGCGAGGCACAGAAAGGACTGGACAGACCAGCTTTTCCAAGTAATGGCACCATGTGCCCCTTGTGGCGTTGGGGGAGCAGGAGGAGTGTCCTCTCTGTGGTCAGTTTGCTCCCCCGAACGAGAGCAGGAGTAAGCCTACTCCAAGTTGCTCCATTTCCCATGGGAGGAGTGAGTGGGAGGAGGGGAGGCAAGCTGTGTTATGGTAGTGGAACGCCCTCCACGTGGAGGAAGCATCAGCCTGGGGGAAGAAGCTTTTCTTGCCCCCACAAAATATATTCAGTGTGTATGCTGTGGGGTTACAAAGAAAGGGTGCACCCAACCAGAAACAGGAAGAAGCACTCTGAGAAGGTAACTTGCACTGAATCTAGTAGGAAAGCCAGGAGCTAGCCAGATGGAAGTTGGGAAGGGGGCTGCTTTAGCCCAGCGTTTGGCAACCGTAGCCTGCGGGACAAATCTGGCCTGTGGCTTGTTTTGGGAAATAAGGATTTATTGGAACACAATCCCTCATTCATTAATGTATTGTCTATGCATTTGTGCTGTAATGCTAGGGTTGAGTAGTTGTGACAGAGACCATATGGCCCACAAAGCCTAAAATATTTGCTATTTAGTCTTTTTCAGAACAAAGCTTACCCACCTCTGTTTTAGGCAGTGGGTAATGCTTGGGAGTATGAAAGAGGACGGTGCTGTGTTGGGGATGTGGAGTTGGGCCCTATAAGTGGGTTGATAATGTTGGGACATGAAGCAGGAGGCAGGTGCCCCGGGTGGGGGGAGGGGGCAGAGTGGTGAAAGGAATCACACATTATCTACTGTTCAGCCAGGCAATGCCATAGCTGGCCATGATAAGGAGCCTGGAGAAAGTAATAACATGGATGGACCCCCCTGGTTCTCTAGAATTTTATAGTCTTCTATAGAGAGCAGTGATGTAGACAGGCAGGTTCGTTCTATTAATTATATGCAGACAAATGGACAAATATTTAACAAATAGAGCCTTTAAATTTATAAAGAAATTGTATCATATACAAGCCAAAGGTACCTGTAGAAGGCGCTATGGCAGTAACATGTTTAGAAAGGATGAAATTGGTCATTCCTCTTTGAGTGGCTTGGGGAAGGGGTTCAGAAAAGAGGCAAAATAGCCACAGCTGTGGAAAAGGAATAGGAAGGGTGAATTAGGATGGGGAATTAGGCATAAGGGTGCCATTTAAAGCCAGAATGAGAAGACTGAAGTGGACCTGAGTCTCTGCCTCAGAAAATAAATGAGGAGGAAATGTAAGAATCAGAAAGGAGCTCTATCAGAGAGGGGCCACGATATTAGGACCAATCTTTATTATTATTTTTTTAAAAGAATAAGACAGTCCCCTCCACCCCCAGCTGTTGGAATTAAAAAAATCATTAATGTATGAGCATTCCTCTCTGTCCTGACTTATTCTGCTTCCAAGCAAGGTTATTTTAACATTTTGGCTTCTGGGGTTTAGTTAGGCTACTTAGGACAATAGAAAAATGTTAAACTAGAAGAGGAGATCAGAATTGAGAAAAAATGGAAGTACTGGTGGAGGGGTGGCAGAGTGACTGGAGAATACATCCAGGCAGTTCGGGGAAGGATGGGGAAAAGACCACAACCAGTTTCTTGGGCAGGGCTGAAGAAGAGGGGATCTGGGGGGTTTAAAGAGAGAGGGAACAAGTCTTTGGGGGCTACTCCACGCATGCGTGGAAAGTAGATAAGATGGATAGGGATGGCAAATTGATTTTGCTCTCAATTATGAATTGGGTTCCATTTGATGTTTTTCAGCAGCCTCAATAAAGATTAATACTTGTCACTTAATTCTTGGCTGCCAAATAGTTGTTTAAATATGACGCTGTGCAGAGACTGGACCAAGTATGATTAATTCTTCTTCCTAAATCATTTTTTATTTTTAGTTTTATTTGAAGAATCTTATCAAAGTGTAATTGACACAACACACTGCACACATTTTAAAATGCACAATTTGTTGTGTTTTAACACGTAAACACCTGTGAACTATCACTATAATCAAGATGATGGATATATCCATTACTCTCCAAAGCTTCCTTTTGTAATCCCTCCCCTGGCACGTTCTCCAGGAAACCACTGATCTGCTTTCTGTCATTATGGATCAGTTAGCACTTCCCAGAATTTTATGTAAAATGGAATCACACGTTATCTGCTCTTTCTATGTGGGTGCGTGGATGGGTATGTAATCTGTCTCCTTTTGCTCAGAATAATTATTTTGAAATTTATTCACATTTTTGCATGCATTAATAATTCATTTCTTTTTACTGCTCAGTAATATTCCATTATATGGATATACCACAGATTATCTATTCATCTTGTGAGGGATATTTGAGTTTCCAGTTTTGGGCTGTTACAGTAAAGCAACTGTGAATATTTATGTTCATGTCTTTGTGTGGACACATGCTTTTAGTTCTCTTGGGCAAATACTTAGGAATGTAATGGCTGGGTCATATGGTAGGTATATGTTTTAGTTAAGGAACTTCCAAACTGTTTTCTGAAGCAGTTGTACCATTTTACACACCCACCAGAAGTGTATGAATGTTCCAGTTTTATATCCTCACTAGCACTGGTATGCTCAGTCTCTTTAATTTTAGCTATTCAAATAGATGTGTAGTGCCATCTCATTGTAGTTTCACTTTTTATTTCCTTAACGATTAATGATGTTGAACATCATTGCATGTGCTAATATCTACATGCCTTCTTTGGTGAAATGTCTATTAATATTTTTGCCCATTTTTTATTGGGTCGCTTGCAGTCTGATTGTTGATTTTAAGAGCTTTTAAATATATTCTGGATACAATTCCTTTATAAGGTATTTGATTTGTAAATATTTTGTTTCAGTCTTTGGGTTGTGTTTTAGTGACCCTAGCAGTCTTTCAAAGAACAGATGTTTTTAATTTTGATAAGTCCAATTTATTGATTTTTTTCTTTTGTAGATTGTTCTTTTGATGTTGTATCTAAGAAATCTTTGTTTGACTCAAGATCACAAAGATTTTATTATATGTTTTCTTCTAGGAGTTTTATAGTTTTAGGTTTTGTTTGATATAGGTTTAGGTCTATGAACCATCCTGAGTTAATTATTGTACAAGCATGATTAAAGTTCTTCATTTGCATATAGCTATCTAAGTTTTTCAGCATTATTTATTGAAAAGACTACCCTTTCTGTGCTGAACTACCTTTGCACCTTTTTCAAAAATCCATATAGTTAAAGAGTCCTTTCCTGGATTCTTTTCGTTCCATTGATCTATTTGTCTAGCTTTACATTAGTACCACGCTGTCTTGATTACTGTAGCTTCATAAATCTTGAAATTTGGTGCTTTTAGTCCCCTACTTTTTTTTTTTTAAAGTCAGAGTTGTTTTGGCTGTTCTGTCCTTTGCATTTTCATATGAATTTTAGAATAAGTATGTTAATTTCTGGGATTTTTTTGAGTGGAATTGCAGTGACTCTCTAGATCAATTTTGAGAGAATTAGCAGCTTAACAGTATTGAGTCTTCCAACTCATGAATATGGTTTTTATTTAGGTTTTTAAAAAATTGGTCTCAGCAATGTTTTGTCATTTTCAGTGCAAGTCTTGCACAATATTTGTCAGAGTGACCACTAAGTGTTTCACTTTTTTTGGATGGTATTGCAAATAGTACTGATTTTTTTTCAATTTGTAGTTCTTTGTTGCTAGGATATAGAAATACAATTGATTTTTGTATATTGATCTTGAATCCTGTAACCTTGCTAAACTCGCTTATTTGTTTTAATAGCTTTTTTTGGTAATGAATAACTTTTAATGAGCAAACTGAACAGGCACATTTCCATAGTGAAAGAACGCCATCCACAGCGTTGGTCTGAAGTTGCCTTTTTAAGCTGGTGTAGGATGCCCTCCAGGAGCTCTGGGAATGGCTCTGAGGTGCTTCTTCCAAAACAAAAGTTCCCTCATTAAGAAGGGTTAGGGCAAAATCATGGTGAGTGATTACTCCCAGACAGTATATGGGCAAAAATGCCCAGGCCCTATGGTGGGCAAGAATAATGAGGATTTGAATAAACACGAAATGTCCAAGGACACTCTAAAAAGAGTGTCCAAATGGAGACATACCAAATGGAGGTAGGTCTGTGGGAGTTGGCTGCCACCCTTGCAGATGGTCATAGGAATAGGGTGAGGGAAAGACCGCTGTGTGACAGCAGTATTTCTTATTTCCCAAGAGGGGAACATTCATCTGAACCAACCCTGACAGGAAGAACTGAAGTGGGAGGAGTGTTGGCTATGTCTATATGATAGTAAATATAGAGATAATAAGTGGGAACTTTAACTAATGCATTGGAAGTTTATTTCAATTCCTGGGTTATTATCATGTGGGTAAAATGAATTGCTGGAGTGACTGTTTTTAGGTGCTTATTTTATGTCACAGAGGCACAGTTGTTATAAAATAAGAAATGGCAGGCTGTGGCAACAGATTGGTTACGGCCAAAGAAGGATTGAAATGAGTCAAACAGAACTCCAGTGTTTTCTATAATAGGAATGCAATGATATTGTCGGTAGTTAGAGAAACCCTGGCATGGACAAGGAGATGTACAGGTAAGGCTCACATTAAGTTGGTCTAGAAGTTCAATTTTAAATAGGACTTGGTGGGACTGACCAAATGATTGACATTCTACATCTATTCTATAGAATCCTTTTGTTCCAAGAAGACCCTTTGGGTGTACTATGAGGGCAAAGGTAATGAGAAGCCAAATGGGTAGAGAGCTAGACCCTCCATCTTCCTCACTACTATCCTAACTTCTGCATTCAACCAGAAGACTTACCCCTTCTTTTAGAAAAACAATCTGTATAATATATTAGAATTCCACATCAGAAGTTGTTTTCTAAAGAACTGTGTGTGTGTGTGTGTGTGTGTGTGTGTGTGTGTGTTTGAAAACCACTGGACTAGATTAATGAAAGCGATCAATGATAAATGCCTTCCTCATAGACAAGGAGTGAAGTGTCACACAGAACTTGTGCTCTTTGCAAAGTGGAAGGGAATCACTTCCTTTTTAGCCTGAGGTCCTGCTAAAGTGACAAGTTACTGTTATCCCAACATTAGGTTTGCCAAATATTATATGGGATGTAATTATGCTAAAATTTATTTGCTGTTTATCTGAAATTCAAATTTAACTGGATGCCTTGTATTTTTATTTTCTAAATCTGACAACCCTAATTAATGCATAATTCCTAACAAAATAGTGACTGGATTCTCCCAATGTAATGATTTCCTAAGCCTGACCAAAAAATTCTCACATCTTGGCTACGTGCTTCATAATACCATAGTAATCCTTCGGCCTGCCATGCACAGCTTTCCCAGTAGCCAGTAGTTCTTTCTTCCTTGGGGATAGGGAACAGGTAACTTTTTAGGCCAGAAGGGCCTCACTTTCCCCAGGACACTGAAGACAAATTAGTCCAAATTCTGCCATTGAACTGGTTTTTCCATTCTTTGTTCTTAAGTGTCATTTCATCTTTGAAATTTCAAGTTGCAAGTGTTAATTAGAATATCAATGGTATCTTGGAGTCTTCATTGATATCATAGACTCTTTCCACAGAGATAATTTTTAACATTATTTTTGTTGTCTTTGTCACTTTTTCTTTTTAAACCTCAGTTCATTTTATCTGTTATATTGCCAAGTACTTGGTCAATGCTACTAATAACAGCTTGCTGTGGTTCTGTATCTTTCTTTCCTTCTTTTATAAAAGCCCATTAGAGATCTGAGCTTATCAAAAAACCCCCTGGCACTGGCAGTTTAGATGTCCGTTGCTTGTCTTTCTCTTTTAAATCCCATCACAATAAATACCATGAAAGCTTTCTAGGCAGTAAAACTAAATCCGTGTTTTGGATGATCCATTATATGTGCTTTTATCATCACATTTGATTCTCATAACCCACATTTGGTTCTCATATGAGACAGGTGTTATAACTTCATTTTTTAGAAGAGGAAGCCAAGACACAGGTAAAGCTACTTGCGCAAGGTCACACATCTGGAAATTTGTAGAGCTATGGTATGGACCCACCTTTGTCTGATTTCAAAATTATTGCTTATGGCTGTTGTGTTAT
The DNA here is from genome assembly GCF_964194185.1 of Rhinolophus hipposideros. Taxonomy (NCBI): domain Eukaryota; kingdom Metazoa; phylum Chordata; class Mammalia; order Chiroptera; family Rhinolophidae; genus Rhinolophus; species Rhinolophus hipposideros. The sequence goes on from NC_138053.1 coordinate 56,148,262, forward strand.
ATTCTGCAAACAGGGCTTTGCTGGTTTGACTTCAGTCAGTTATGTGCAATAATAATCCGATAGAGTGACTGTCTATGTTACAGAGAAATTGATAGTGTACTTTCTGCTTGATGAGTGAGAGAAGATAGCTGAGCTTTCCCTAGCAGGTTTGTTCTTCCAATAGAAGTGGTTTTCCTTTAGTAACTCTTATTTTTCACCTAGAAGAAATAACCATCTAATTGGGTGCCATCATATTCCATAATTAATTCAAAAAATCTGCATACAGAAAAATCCCAGCATCTGGTGAGAAAAATGGGGGAAGGTATGTGTTTGTGTATTCATGACATTTCTTCCCCTTGCTGGGTTTAGTTCTCTTTGCTTGTGAGTTTATTAAACAGAAGCTGGATATTGGTATTCTTTCTTCTCCAGATTTCTCAACCTGGAGCCTGGTTTCTAGCCATGTGTTAATTTTAGCACCATTTTATTTCATTAAAATAATTGGCGAGTTCCTTGAATTCGTCACAACGGGAGTTCACCTATTTTTAACTGTTTAAAACTTAATGTGGTGGTGCTATTTTTACTCGGAAAATAGTTCTCTACAAGTTACTTCTGGATGTTTTTCCCTATAAGGGAGGTCCATTTAACCATTTTGATTCAGAGTGCCCCGTAACTCAAAATGCCACCTCTATGTAGATGATTCCCAACCTTTCTTTGCAATCCCACACCCTTATGTACAGCTACCAGCTGGACATCCCACTTCGACATGTAAAGCAGATCTAGCTTAGCATGTTCCAAAAGGCTCTTGGCCTTCCTCTCCAAACCTGATCTTCTCTCATTCTTCTTTCTTGATGAATGTCTACTTCAATCTTTCAGTTGCTCAGGTCAAAAATCTGGGCCTGCTGTGTCACTCCTTTCTTTCTCTCATCCAGTCAATTCTCAAATCCTGTCAGCAATACTGTCACAATATGTTCATAATATGACCACTTTTATCACCTCATGTCTATCACCTTAGTCCCAATTGCCCCCATTTCTCTCCTAGATTATTGTTATAGTTACCTCTTTGCTTCTTCCCTTGCTCTGCCAAGTCTCTTCTCACATACTAGCTAGACTGATATTTTAAAAACACCTCTTCTGTTGAAAACCCTTCACTGATTTCCCATCTCATTTGGTATAAAATGCAAGACCTTACATGATCTGCCTCCCCCCTCCCCCCCAATCTCTGATCCCATCACCAGCTCCTGTTACACCTCCAGGCCAGTCACAGTGACCTTCCCCGAAACTTGCCCTGTGAGCACATGCTCCTCTGGTTCCTGCATGTGCCTGGAACACTCTTGCCCTGGGGACCCACGTGTCTCCCTCCCTCCCTCCCTTTACCTCTCTGCTCAAACATCACCTTACCAGGAAGTCTTACCTGACCTAGATAAAATGTTGCCTCCATCTGAGAGCAGGCCCTTTTTTGTTTTTGTTTCCTGTGTATCCCCATTACCTGGCACAAGGTAGACACACTCAGTAAATATCTTCATTCAGTAAATACAAGTGAATTCATTAGTTTCCAGGTAAGAAAAGAATTTTGTTGTTGTCATTGTTTTCCCTTGAATGTCTATGATTTAGTTCTGGGTTCCAGTACACCTTGATTAGTATCCTGTCTGATCCTGAGCAAATCACGTATCTCAGTTTCTTTAACTGTAAAATTCAGGGTTGGACTAATAGTATGCAAGGCAAGTTTTAGTTGCCCTTTCCTGGTTTTGTAAGTGGGGGATCTCTTCTGAGATCCAACAATAGCATACCAAGGGTTGGGGTCTCTTCTATAGCCCTACATTGGTGTCAGAAGTGATGGAGACAGCCTGTTCTTCCATTTTCTATCCACTTTGTGAAGCCTTCCTTCTTCTCACTATCAAGCACTTTATGTCCTTGTGCCATCATGGCACACCTTGAGTAGGAGCAGTTGTGAGGCGTGTTGTCAGACACCAGTTAATATTTACAGATCATGAAAATTTGTATGGAAGTTACATTAAAAAGTCAGAGTGGATTAAAGAGTATCTGTAAAACAACCTAATCTTGCTCATCTACATTCTGTTATGCTTTCTTGAATGGGGGAGAAATAGTGGAACATGGTGGGAATTATGTATAATTCACTGAATGCCTTTGGGGAATGTCCTATATGTGAATGTCATTGGTTTTATGTGTTGTGGTGGGAAAACAAAAGGTTTAGTACTGGTCTTGCAATGCTTGAGATACAGAGGTGTTGCAGTGTTTGAGATGTAGAGGTAAGAATTGTGCTCTCTTCCTTCATAGAGTTTATAGTCTAGATTACAAGACAGGGCATATTTGACCCACAAAAAGGTGTGTAGGAACACAGGTTAACAGGTGTGAGTGCCAGATGTGCGGTGCAGTTTGAGCTAGAACTTCCCAGTAGCATCCTTATGGGCCAAGATTTTTTTGTGGGGATTGGTTCATAAGAGAAGGGAGACTTCAGCTGTGTCGTGTGTGGGTCTCTTCTCCTCTCCAGAAGCCAACTCTAGAAGACAGTCTCCCTCCCCTCTTTCCTCTGGTCCAGGGTGATAACAGCCAGGTTTGCACTATCAGGTTTCTGTAGTACTCCTGTGGTCCTTTTACATCATGCTGTCATAAATAAACCCTCTTTCAAGGTTTCAAGTGGGTCATCTGTTTCCTGTTGGGATTCTGACCAGTAAGTCATGAAACAAATTTTTTGCTTAATGGGAACAGATGAGACCTCCAGATTATGAGTATTTTTCTTCAGCGATATGCAGCCTTCCAGAAAGATAAGCTTAATATCTGCACCAAAGGAAGACAAATACCATTTCTATATCCCTAATCTTCTGCTTCAAGTCCCTTGACTTAGGAATCTTGTTTTATATATATGTACCTTTGATATATATGCTACCTTGGATGGATCAAAGAGGAATTTGCTGTTGGTATCCTAAAGACGTAGGTTGACAATATAATTGACTTTCTAAAGTAGAATGCTTGTGAGAGTGCAAAGGTGTACTACAAATAATTACTCAGGGACAATAGTTGTAAACCAGCACTGTTGGAGGCAAACATGACTGAATGGTCATTCTACAGATAATGTAAAAGGATGTTATAATTTGCTTTCATTAATGTGAAATTATAATTTCTAGAGAAAGTAAAGAACACCCCTTCTGTTAGCACCAACCTAATGTCTGGCAGGCCCACGCTAGATGAGAAGGATGCAGATCTCAAAGAGAGGAAGGGCAAGAGCGCTCCAGTCAGGACTAGCTTAGTGAGCAAAGGCCAAACATCAGGCGCCAGCTGCTACACAAAGCAGGTTAAAGACCTGAGCTCCATCACCAGTGCACTCGTGTGTGCGCACAGGGCTGGGTTTATTTAGAGGGATACATTTTCTTTATAAACCTTTCAACAACTGAAAATGTGAAGAGATGATTCAAAGCATCAGATGTCCCCAGTAGCTTGGTGTGTGCATGGAAGCTGGTGCTCCTCATTTGGCTGTGTGCCGTGAGGTCCAATGCAGTGTTTGGGATGATCTAGCTAATTAGTACATTGGTACTTTGTCTGCCTCTCAAGGGATTTCCCTTTAAACTCTCTAATAGGAACATTTTGTTTTCCCTAGAAGAACAATTTAGTCACTCTTTGGGTAACAATCTCTTGTAATCTGTGCTTTTGTATTTATTTCCACAGTTTGAACATATCCTTCTCTCCTAATTTTCCTTAGTACTCAATGTCCTTGCTGGTAATTTATGGGGAGCACTTTGCCTCATGCTCTCCAGCTTGGTGGTTATCATTTCTGTTTTTGAAAACAAAAGTTGATCTTGCAGAGGAAAATTCTTTGCGTACATTCATAAATTTGTGTCTGTATATTTTAACTTCATGAAAGAGCGGGGAGCTACTGTGATTCGTTGGAAAACCTCTTCCAGAATTAAGTGATATTTTTATGATACCAAATCAGAAGCTTCTAGCATTTGGGGCCTGTTTATTATTTATTATGAATCAGTTGAGTTGGAATTTCAAATATGCAGCATAGATAACGGTTAGTTCCCTCACTAATAAATTATGCCTATAACTTCAATAGCTGCCATAAGGTAAATTGGCTGTGGTTGAGATTATAGGCCTAGTGGGTTTGGCTTTTCTTAAGTATGATTAATTTAGAGAGGTCGGATAGGTGAGCATATGCTTTCAGTTCCATTATGCAACATTTGTGAGGCCTAACTGTGGAGGTAATACATGGATAAAGACTAAAATGGACGTGAACACCTACGGATAAATTGGCATCTCTTTGGCTTAGTCTCAGTCGCCACCTGTGAACTTTTTTTTTTTTTTAACTCTCTGTTAGGTTGGGGCAAAAGTAATTGCAGTTTAAAAGGTTAAAAATAATGGCAAAACCCGCAATTACTTTTGTACCAACCTAATAGATTTAGAAAGCTTCTTGGGCTGCCTTTATTTATTTATTTTTTGTCTATGCTTCTGGACTCTCCACTGAAATGCTCCTCCAGCTGCACCTTTGACTAGCTGCCTGCCCTCATCCAATAAAGACATTAGTTTGCCTCCTGAAGCCTTCTAATTTACTCTAAAGGGCAGTGACAACTTGTTGCTTCTCCCTGGTCAGAATAACAAAGTGTCCTTCCTTAGTCTCTCTCTTAGCTCAAATGAAAAGATGAACTCACAGAACACACACTGCCCCTCATCCAGGAAGCTCCCTCCCTAACAGGAGCATATTCCCTTATTCATCTTCTACATTCCTAGATTCGGAAACTTATGTGGCTTCTAGCAAAGAAATGGCAGTAGTCTTCGAAAGGAAGATTAAGAATTCACTGGAAGAGTGCTATAATAGAAAGGACTTTGATGCTCCATGTGAATAATCTCTGACCCACTTAATTTCATTAATTCATTAATTCATTTGTTTATTCATTCCTAAAACTTTTATATAATGCGTGCTGAATACCAGGCTCTACTTGCTTCTAGAAAACTTGAGATGGGGAATACTATTTTTTTTGTGTGTGGCTGATGAGATAATAGTATACTCAGGAAACCTAGGAGCCTCTGTAAGAATTATAAGAATTATAAGAATTAATAGTTTTTGTAAAGTGACTGGAATTAACAATAATTGAAAAAAAAGCTCATTTTCCTCTACAGTAATAATGACACCTATAAATGGAAATGGGAAAAGTATTTCTTTAAAATAGTGACAGAAAATTACAAAATATTAAGAACATTATAAAATATTTAGAAATAAATTTAGCAAAAAAGTAAAGGACCTATACGTAGAAACATGAAATGCATCTGAACAAATAGAAGTATAGAAGGGCATACCACATTCTTTTTTTCTTTTTTTGGTTCTAAATTCTTTGATTTTTTTTTTTTAAAGTTTATTTGGGTGACAATTGTTAGTAAAATTACATAGATTTCAGGTGTACAATTCTGTATTACATCATCTATAAATGCCATTGTGTGTTCACCACCCAGAGTCAGTTCTCCTTCCATCACCATATATTTGATCCCCCTTACCCTTATCTCCCTCCCTTCACCCCCCCCTTACCCTCGGGTTACCATTAAACTATTGGCTATGTCTATGAGTTTTTGTTTCTCATTTGTTTGTCTGTTCTTTTGTTGTTTTTGGTTTATATACCACATATCAGTGAAATCATATAGTTCTCTGCTTTTTCTGTCTGACTTATTTAACTTAGCATTATACTTTCAAGATCCATCCATGTTGTCACAAATGTTCCTATATCATCTTTTCTTACCGCCGAATAGTATTCCATTGTGTATATATACCACAACTTCTTTATCCATTCATCTATCGAAGGACACTTTGGTTGTTTCTATGTCTTGGCCACCATAAATAAAGCTGTAATGAACATTGCAGCACACGTGTCTTTATGTATAAATGTTTTCAGATTTTTTTGGGTAGATACCCAGGAGAGGGATTGCTAGGTCATATGGTAATTCTATTCGTAATTTTTTGAGGAACCTCCATACTGCCTTCCATAGCGGCTGCACCAGTCTGCATTCCCACCAACAGTGTATGAGGGTTCCTTTTTCTCCACAGCCTCTCCAACACTTGTTACTATTTGTGTTGTTGATGATAGCCATTCTGACTTGGGTGAGGTGATATCTCATTGTAGTTTTTATTTGCATTTCTCTGATGATTAGCGATGTTGAGCATTTTTTCATATGTTTATTTGCCATGTGTATGTCCTCTTTGGAGAAATGTCTCTTCAGGTCATCTACCCATTTTTCAATTGGGTTGTTTGTTCTTTTTGTTGTTGAGTTGTGTGAGTTCCTTGTATATTTTGGATATTAGCCCTTTATCGGAGGCACTGTTTGCAAAAATCTTCTCCCATTCAGTTGGTTGCCTCTTTATTTTGTCAATGGTTTCTTTTGCTGTGCAGAAGCTTTTAAGTTTCATATAATCCCACTTGTTTATTTTAGCTTTTACTTCCCTTGCCTTTGGAGTCAAATTCATAAAATGCTCTTCGAACCCAAGGTCCATAAGTTTAGTATCTATGTTTTCTTCTATGCAGTTTATTGTGTCAGGTCTTATGCTTAAGTCTTTGATCCATTTTGAATTAATTTTGGTACATGGTGACAGATAGCAGTCCAGTTTCATTCTTTTGCACGTGGCTATCCAATTCTCCCAGCACCATTTATTGAAGAGGCTGTCTTTCCTACGTTGTATGTTTTTAGCTTCTTCGTCAAAAATTATCTGTCCATATTTATGTGGTTTTATTTCTGGGTTCTCAATTCTATTCAATTGGTCTATGTGTCTGTTTTTCTGCCAATACCATGCTATTTGGATTATTGTAGCCCTGTAGTACAAGCTAAAGTCTATTTGGATTATTGTAGCCCTGTAGTACAAGCTAAAGTCAGGGAGTGTGATACCTCCAGCATTGTTCATTTTTCCTAAGATTGCTTTGGCTATTCGGGGTCTTTTGTGGTTCCAAACAAATCTGATGATTTTTTGTTCTACTTCTTTAAAAAAAGGCATACCACAATCTTAGATGGCAGATATCATATCATAAAAATGTCAAATTACCCAAAATTATTGTATATTTTTAGTATTATTCCATTGGACTCTCAAACCATTTTTTTATACGAGTGATTTTTTTTTTTTAACTTTTAAAAAAATTAGTTTCAGGTGTACAAAACAATGCAATAGTTAGATATTTATCATTTATATCCCTCACAGAGTGACAACCTCCCTTCCCCCATCCACTATCCGTCTGACATCGCACAGAGCCATTACATTTCCACTGTCTCTATTCCTAATGCTGTACTCCACTTCTTCACTTCTTGTAACTATATATATATATACATATATATACACATATATGTGTATATATATATACATATATACATATATACACGTATATATGTATATATATATATAAAATTGTAGTTGACATTCATTATTGTTCAGCTTCAGCTTCAGGTGTACAGTGCAGTGATCAGGCATCTACATCATCTCTGAGGTGGTCTCCCTAATGAGACAAGTGTATGCATATTATTGCAAATGGTTAAGATTTCATTGTTCTTTATGGCTGCATAATACTCCATTGTATACATGTACCACAGTTTCTTAATCCAGTCATCTACCGATGGGTATTTCAGTTGCTTCCATATCTTGGCTATTGTGTATAGTGCTGCAATAAACATAGAGATGCACAATTTTTTTTGAATTAGAAGTTTTGGATTTCTCTGGATAGATACCTAGGAGTGGAATTACTGGATCATAAGGTAGTTCCATTTTCAGAGTTTTGATTTCCATAGTGGCTGCACCAATCTGCAATCCCACCAACAGTGCACAAGCGTTCCCTTTTCTCCACATCCGCGCCAGCACTTGTTTGTTGATTTATTGATGATAGCCATTTTGACTGGGGTGAGATGGTATCTCATTGTGGTTTTTATTGGCATTTCTTTAATGATTACTGAGGATGAACATTTTTTCATATGTCTGTTTGCCATCTGTATGTCCTCTTTAGAAAAATGTCTCTTCATGTCCTCTGCCCATTTTTTAATTGGGTTGTTTGCTTTTTGGAGTTGAGTGAGTTTTTATAAATTTTGGATATTAACCCCTTATCGCATATATCATTGGTAAATGTCTTCTCCCATTCGGTAGTATCCCTTTTTGTTTTATTGATGGTTTCCTTTGCTGTGAAAAAACTTTTTAGTTTGCTGTAATCCCACATGTTTATTTTTTCTCTTACTTCCCTTGCCCGAGGGGATATATCAGTAAATATCTTTCTCCGGGTAATGTCTGTAAACTTTCTTCCTATATTTTCTTCTGGGAGTTTTATGGTTTCAGATCTTACATTTAAGTCTTTAATCCATTTTGAATTTATTCTTGTATATGGTGTAAGGAGGTGGTCCAGCTTCATTTTTTTGCATGTGTCTGTCCAGGTTTCCCAGCACCATTTATTGAATAGACTGTCTTTACCCCGCTGTAAATTCTTGCTTCCATTGTCATAGGTTAAATGACCATGTAGGCATGGATTTATTTCTGGGCTCTCTGTTCTGTCCCATTGATCTGTGTGTCTGTTTTTATGCCAGTACCAGGCTGCTTTGATTACCGTAGCTTTGTAGTATCAAACCATTTTTAATTGGATAAAATCATGTCAAATTTCACATATAAAATTAAATTACCAAAAAGGGTAAGTAAAGTATGACAAAAAATAGGTGACACTTTTCTTATGAATCAATATGTTCAACAAAACTACCATATTAAAAACCAAGATGGTACTGCAAAGAATAAACAAATCAGTAGAATAGAATATAAAATCAAGAATACATCCCAACATATATGGAAAATTACCATGTGATAAAGGTGGCACTTCAATTCAGTAGGAAATTAATGATTTATTTAATAAATAGTGCTGATATAACTGGCTATTTTCTAGGAAGAAAAGTAGGACCTTACTACACAAAATATGCAAATATAAATTCTAGATAGCCTGAAGAGTTCAGTAAGCAATAAAATAACATTTTAGAAGAGACTCTAAGAGACAATATGTAACCAAGGAATAGTTAAGACCTTTATAACCAACTCAAGAAAGCCTGACACTAATATATATCACTTATAGATGATTTGAATATAAAAAAACACAAACAAAGGACAAATGTGGTAGATTTGGAAAAAGATATTTCCAACAAGCATGGTAAAAGGTAATATACAAGTAGGGTTAAGAATCAGTGAGTAAAACCAAATGTCCTCCCTTTTAAGTTTTGGTCAAGAATATGAATGTGTAACTCACAGACGAGCAAATCTAAAAGTTCAACTAATTAATCAATGAAGATGTGCCAAAATTTACTAGAGATCAGAGAAAAGAAAATTAAGGTAACAGTGAGTTATCATGTTACACACTTCAGATTGGCAAAAGTTAAAAAAAAGCAATATTATCTATTGCTGCAAAATAGGCAGGGAAAAGTTCTCATACATCTTTACTAATGGAAATATAAATTGTTACAGTCTTTTTGGAAACAACTTGGCAGCATTTATGAAAATTAAAAAAACATGTGTGTATGTATGTGTACCTTTTAAACCTTCCGTCCTATTACTGGGAATCCTCTAGATATAATCGCATCAAGATGCAGGTAAAAATAATATTTTTTGCAGTATTGTTCATGTTGCAACAAACAAAAGAAAACAGGAAACAAAATGAGTGGACATCAAAGGGGAAATGTTGAATTCATAATGATGTGTCTCTACCATGAAATATTACATAGCTGTTAAAAACACTTAGAGCTAACCAGGTTGATTTTGGGAGGGATTGCTATGAAGTATGGAAGAGGAAGAACAAGGTTCAGAGAGGTCTACATAATATGGGAAAATTAGAGTTAGCAGTAGAGCATGGGAGGTGAGGAAGAGAGAGGCAGGCAAAGAAGAATACAATGTATTAAAACAACCCATGGTGTGTATGTGTGTGTGTGTGTGTGTGTGTTTGTGTGTGTGTAGGTAGGTAGGTAGCTATATGTGTAAAGTAAATTGGAAATAAAGTAGAGTTTGAGCTACATAAACTGACATATAAGTATTTTGGAATTTAAGGATTTGGAGATGGAATGGATTCCACATGAAGACAAAGAATAATATGTGGCCATACTCAAGGGTGACCAAAGGGAAGCAGAAATGAAAATCCTTAGAACCCAGAAGGTGAAGAAAGGTTCTGAGGCCCATCGTCTGAGACTGTGTGACGTGTTAGAAGCTGCTCAGCACTGATCCTGAGTCAGGTAGAGGGGCAGATAGAGGTGTTGAGGGGCCTGATGCTTACAGAATTCTTCAAGAAAATTAGAATCATGAATACTCCATTAGGTATAGAGGAACACTTATTTAGAATAAGAAAAGAATCACAATCCATTACAAATTTGAAAAAGTGGACCAATATTACAAACATCAAAAATACCTTCTTTGCCTTCAGCATCTTTGATTGCCTCTTCATATGACAATTTTGTAATGCCTTTTTCATAGAGAGAATAGAAAGGTAACAGTTTTTCTTCTAACATGGTTGACTAAAGTTTTTTTTTTTTTTATCAGTAGTTTAGAAAAGTTTGTTTTCAGTGTCACAACTCATTAGGTTCATACCACAGACATTTTTAGGATTGTTGTCAAGTTTGGAAAAATCTTCATCAAGAATAAGACTTTTATTTTGATGATGTATTAATCTAACTCCTCTGCTTATTTTGTCATAGATCTGATGATTGGAAGAATTTTCCATAGATTAGCTTGTGATTCTGTACATTTCAAACCTGGTTTCTTCTCGACTATCGAACACGTTCCTGGTTCAGGACCCTGAAGTGTGTGCTCATATCGAGATGTGATCTCTTACCCTGTACCAGTGCCACTCAGGGACCACCTGCATGCTCCAGGAAGCCGTAGTCCTACCAGGACACTAGCAATCATGTCACTAACAGAGGAATGACGGAGAACTACCTAAGTATATTTTACTTTTCTATTAAACCCAAATGAAACATATCCTCAACTCAACTTTCTCTTAGCTGGATCCCCCCCACGTTCATAACCTGTCTAATGCCATCCAATACAGAAGGGAAATTGGAGTAGACATAGAGACAGTGCAGTCTTAACCATTTTGGTTAAAATAGCTGATTTTTGCCAATTTTACAAAAACCTCTGACTATGTTGCTAGGTCTCCTCCCAAAGCCTTGGAACTTAAATTTCATTAGTTTACAATTATGTTATGTTCTTTCATTTATTGGCAACCTCCTTAGTGTTCGACTGGATAGAGTATTAAGCTCCTTGTTAGTGTGACTGTGTGTGTGTGTTTGTGTGTGTGTGCATAGCATTTTTCAATTTGTTACAAATTTTTTGTCACTCTACAGCATAGGTCCAAATAAGTCAGCCTTGCTTTTCTGGCTTCAAATCATTTTTTTTAAAACCCTGGAATCCCAGTACAGGAACATTAAACACTACAACTGCAGTAATTTTAGAGTCAATGTCCTGAAAATGAGAAATTCTGATGAAATGATGTACTGTACAGCATCGTTTCCAGCCCCCTACACCACCACTGAAGCTTTGCATACATTTTCCTCCTTCATTTTCATATATATTATATTTACCATCAATCTTGTGGCAAGTTGCAGAGCAGGGAGATTAGGTTACATGGTTCTCTGATGGGGAGATCAATCCGTAAATGGGCCTTTCCTACTTGTAAATGGTCCTTTCCTGCTCAGGGTGAAAAAATTAGAAAACACAGCATTGCTACTGGTGGTTCTTTCTTTTAACCCTGGTAGGATCTTTGGTCCTGGTAACAGTAGCAAAACAGTCAGCCAAAGGTCTGAAGAGGAAAACTAATCAAGAGGAAAGAAGAAAAACCACAAGAAGTGATTGTGTGGTCGCTTGGGGACAACTTTTGATGAGTTTGAATATAAATGTAAGAATCCAGGAAATGTCAAAAGAAGGCCTTGGATAAAGCACTCAAAGCCCGATTTATCTGTGGGAAAAATGTTTTGACTTATTAATGGCCTATTTTTTAATGTTTCATGCTCCTCATAAGGTTTTTGTTCCCTGAACATAAGGGTTTAGTGCAACTAGTTTTGAAATATTTCCCATTTGAAATTGGAAAGCTTATACTTCAAACCCAGGTTTTTCTTCTCTATTTCTCTTTTCCAAGGGATTTCATCATATTTCTGTCCAAACATTGCACTACCTCGGAAGAGAAGTGTGTGCTTATGTGTGTATTTAATCCCTCCTCTTATCAAACTTTGGAGTAGAGTGCATTACACACACACACACACACGCACACACACACACACACACACACACACCATTTTGACAGTACTGGTGTAATGAAGCTGCAATTGCAATAATGAAAAGCAGAAGGGGCGGAAGCCCAGGGGCTCTGGGTGTGTTTTCCAGAATGGATTACAAAAATCGGTGGGAAAGAAATAGCTTCTTGTACAGAGAAGAGTTTGGAAATAAGGGCATCAGGAGCCTTCTGGGAAGAAATGCAAACCAGATGGAGGAACCCAAAATTAAGGATGATGATGAAAAGAAAGAAGTAGCTGTTTCTTAGAAGCAGTGGAGGGATGGGTCAATTTTCTATTACCTAGTTGTCAGGATAATAGTGTGGGAGGAAGGGTGGTGCAGTGCAAACCTCAGATTTGGGGCTGTGAGGTCCAAGTTAATGTACCTCTCCAGATTGCTTGGCTCCACTCTCTGGGTTCTGGCCACTTACTCGATGAAGAACCCTTGGCCACCACCTTTGCCTCATCCGTTAACACTGTCAGCTTGCCCATCCTCTCCAGGCCGAGGCCCTGCTTACACTCGGCTCCATTATGCTCACTGGGCAGGAACTGCAGCAACCCTACCCCTTGCCCATTCTACCATGTCCAGGTTCAGGAGAATTGCTGGAAAGGAGCATGGGATCTGACTATTCCAGTGGCTGACTGGAGAAGTTGGATAACACTAACACACCCAGAAGTGTATAGGAGTCCTTTGATCAGGGAGACACAGGAGACAGAAAGGGCCTGGGGGATAAATTCTGCTCCATCTTTCCCTCAATGGACTATTCTGAGAGGCAGGGGTTCCACATGGCCTCTCTCCAGCTGTGTTTTCTTGTGAAGCTGTGGCCAACTCAGTAATAGACAACTTTATATTTGCTTCCTTCCTTTCCAGCCTCCCTTTAGGAACTATGGAGATTGTTATTTTAAATATGTCATTAACTTAGGTATGAGGCATCTAAATGGTAGTTTAAAAAGAACACTGTAAGAAATGATCACATTGGTTATAAACAGTTATAATTTGAGGTAAGAAATAACTCTGAATTTTTAAGTCACTGCATTGTACCATAAATATCTGTGAACCCTTGAACATATCATTTAGCAATGCAAGGCAAACTTGATAATGAAACTTTTTATAATTAGTTTATTAAGCATTCCGAACTTGGTAGACACACAAACAAAATGATAGGTACTGCTATCAAATATATGTTGTTGAATCTTCTTGTATTAGTTTTCCATTGCTGCGTTACAGATGACCACAAACTTAGTGGCTTGAAACAACTTTTAGTATAGGTTCTGCAGGTCAGAAGTCAGATATGACCCAACTGGGTTCTATGCTTAGAGTTTTGAACTCAAGGAGTTGGCTAACTGGGCACTTATCTGGAGGACCTCAGAAGAGCCCACTTTCAAGCCCATTCAAGCTGTTGGCAGGACAACTTTGTGTGGGAGAAACGGTGGTTGTAGGACTGAGGTTGCAATTCCCTGGCTGTCAGCTGGGGACTGCTGTCACCTCCTAGGCTTGGCAGGGGTATGTAACTGAGCCAGTTCAGCCCTGTCCTAAGGAGGTACCCCTCTCCTCTCACTTTGTGTCTTTCTTTAGGACGTAGTATCTTTATAGTTCTTTGTCAGTTGTTTTGGGTGTGGTAGCCAATTTGAAGAGCAACATGAAAATTCCTTCTCATCCTATTACATCTTTCAATAAAAGATCAAATTGAAGTCTTTCATGTACTTCTTAGGTGCCTTCGTTATTCTTAGTGAGAATTTCTAGCATGCTCTTGCTTCTTTTATTCTTTAAAAATGTCTCTTCTGGTATAAAAGCAATATGTTTACTTTAAAGAGGAATAGGAAAATACCAAAAAGTGGAAAGCAAAAAATTATACAGTGACCTATATTTCTAAATAACAAAAATTAATACTTTAATATTTTAAGTACTTTTTTTCAGTATTTTTTTCCCCATACAGTTTTGTATTCTGCTTCCCCCTCTCCCCAACACTGTGGCATAAACTTTAAATTTTTCTTTAAAACAACAACTTTTGGTAATTATAAGAGTAATCTAGTTTGATACGGAATATTTGGTAATATGAATTCTGATTCCACAATTTAGTGATAACCATTATTAATATTGTATTTCCTTTCAAAAATATATATAAACAAACCTAAAATAATTCTACTTATGCTATTTTACACCTCTTCTTTTTACTTAGCATGTCCTCATATTACTGACTAATCTTAAAGGTGCAATTTAAATAACTGCATCAGTTTCTATAGTATGGATTCTCCTATCGTATATTTGGATGTCTAATTTTTCACCACTTTAAATAATTCTGTGACAGGAATATTTCTCCACCTTTCATATTTTCTTAGGCTTCATGCCTACACATAGGGTTACTAAATCAAAGGTAATACATATTTTAAAGGATTTTGATAAATATGTTGCCAAATGGCTTTCCAGAAGTGTACTAATTTACACTTCCATAAGCAGTGAACGAGATAATTTTCTGTTCTTAAATCACCCCTTCCTTATCTTGGTGGTTTCTCTCATGTGTCCCCCTTCCTTTATCAATATAAGGATGTCCTGACGTTGTTTCAAGGGAGATGGTTTCCAGTGAGAACTGATGAGATTTAGCTTCTCTTACCATCTTTACCGTCTCCTCTAGCAATTACCTTTGGTATTTCTTTAATTCCGGTTCTCATCCCTGAATTTAGCACCTACCAAGAAGCACATAAAGTTTCCTTTACATCTATAGAACATAGAGACTTGAGTAAGCCAGTGTCTGGCTTGCTCTAATCATAGGAAGCTTTTCTGATTTTGTTACTTTTATTTTTTCTGCTTTCTCAGAAGACGTGTTGTTTTTTTCTTTTTTTCCTATTTCCAATAGCCCTGGCTACTTTGTTCCAGCAACTAACTTCTTTGGAGACTGCTTCTGATTTAGAATTTAAAGTGCCAGTCTCCCTTCTACCTCAGTAGAAAATTAAACAGAAAATTAACTGACTTCATTATGTTCTTAGTTGCAAAATATCTGGCAAGGCTTACACATTTACTCTTTAACTATGGAGTAGAATTTTCCCCTGTGGGAAACTGGCTCAAGGATTGCCCAAGCCTTGGCCTCATTGGCACCTGCTCTAACCAACAGGAAGCGCTAGCTTTGCCTGGACACATTCATGGTTTTCTGTGCGATTTGGTCCTGAACCTGGGATTTCCAGACTTGGATCAGTGAATCATGGTAGGAGTGACAGTGGAAACTCTTGTGACAAGGAGACAGACTTTGTGTACAACAGTCTTATCCAACCTCCACTGAAGTCTGAGGCCCACTGAGGAGAGCACATGGGCTCTCCTAGTCTATCAGGCCCAGAGCTCTTGAGTCAGGACTCCAGTTCTCTGTGAGATCAAGGTCTTTTGTTTTTCCTTAGGCCTTCATATGTATCCATGAGGCATGTGGGACAACAGTTTGTTGGAGATTTTAATCTAAAATTTGCTATTTGTCTGACACCTGAAGCAGAGAATGTATTACCCTGCATTATGATTCAGGTAGTGGTGTAACACCAGTTCTTTATAACTAAAGGCCACCGATCCTATTTGGGGAGGCAGAGTCATTTTGCTTGTGGCTGTCGTCACAGAAACCTGACATCTGGAGGGTAGCCCACAGAGGACCATAGCAGGGCTGGGCTCTGCTCAAAGACCTACTCCCTTCTGATACTCTACAATGGGCTGTCAGCCCCCATCTGCTCTCCTGTGATCACCAGACCCAAACAGCTGGTCTCAGACATGGTCACATCCGTGTTGATATAAGCATATGTTCAAATAAGCAATCTGTCTTTTGGGGATTTAATTAATTCCATAAAACACCTATTCTCTGCTCCCTGCACCGTGGTTTTTTCTGTGAGTTAAGTGTGCTAAGAAGATCTTGTACCTGTGATAAATCTGTAATGCCATCTGGAAAAAGTTTCCAGGGCCCAACCCAGCTAGACCATCCTCTCTTTTGCTTGTATCAACTAGACTGGAGAGAAGAAGGTGAAAGGGAACTTCTTTCTTTTGCCCAAAGAACAAAGATAGATTTGGACCTAATGTTTGCTAAGTGGGAGGTAAGGGATAAGGATTAGGGCAAGGGCCCAGAAGCCTTGAGTCAGGGTTCTGAGGTCTTCTACTCCTATTTTGAGTCTACTCTCTGCACAGGTCAATACAGGCAAAGCAATGGGAAGATTAAATAAGGGCCCAGAGAATCCCAGTAGTGTACATAGCCAACAGGGAATATTTGGTTTCAAGACTGAAACAGTTATTTTCAATTTCTCTCCTCTCCTCCCTTCTCCTTTTTCCTAGTAAATGCAGGACAAAATTCACTTCAAAATCACCTGAATAAACACCAGTGTTATGGCCTCTGGTGAAACAAGCCTGTGGGTAGCTGGATTGTAATTAGAAACAAAATGAGTCTAATAGGAAAGAAAAAAGAAAAAGTTAAAATTGGGAACGGACAAAATTTGGATCAGAGTATAATGCTCTAGTGGCTATCAGATTGGATAATACAAAAAAGAGGACAGAGAGAAAGAAATAAAATGTTTAAAATTATATTAATTGAAGCCACATACAGATCCTTCAGCAAAATTAGAAGCAGCCTCAACCAAGACAGTATAACACAATTCTAAATTAATAGACTATATCCAACTTAATTGCTATGTAAGCCATAAAATGAAGTATTTTTTGTGAAATAAAGACAGGAGAACAAAAAGATTGAAAGACTAAAATGAAGATAAAAAGTTTAAATATGTAGATCCAAAGTTCAGAGGAGACTAGAAGCATTCCAAGGCAAGACAAAATGAATAACAAGAAATAAGAAATAAGTACAATAATGAATAATGTACTTAACAAAGAAATGTTTTTTGTTGTTGTTGTTTTACTTTAGGCTTCACAAAGGAACATAAAAGACAAATACCAGGAAAAGGTGTGAGTCTATGGAAGAAAAAAGATGGAAACCAACATGACCCAAATGAAAGTAAATGAAGATAAAGATCATTTCTTGAATAATACCTGCACAACACAGCTGGAGAAAGGAGAAAGAAGCAGAAAACTGGTAATTATTGCCAAGAGATTTAAAACATATAGTGATTATTTTTAAATGTGCAAGTAATCTCATGAATACATTTTGTTATAATAATTGTAATGATATAGTCGAAGGAAATGTCCCCCTTTGGCCTCACCCAATTCCACTTTTCTTTCCAAAAAGTTTATCAAATAAATGTAATAGAAATAACAAATCTGAATAGTCATCGTTTTCTCAGTAAGAAAAAGTGTGTGGTAGCTACTTTTACTATGCTTACTTTTGATCCTCAGGCGACTTTGCTTTAAGTATAAAATTCCTAGTATTTCTATTTTCCTTTTGATTTTTTGTGGTGCTAAAATGTTCTTGAAATTGAAATGTTCCACCCCCTCCCACTCTTCAAATCCCCATCTGTTCTCTTCTGAGCACAAGACCCACACAGCTGGTCTCAGAATGGTCACATCCATGTTGATATAAGAATATGTTCAAATAAGTAATCTGTAGTTTGGAGATTTGATAAATTCCACAAAACACCTAAAAAAGTGCCAGGTAGTATTTCTAGGAGCTGGAAGGACAAAGATAAATAAGACAGTGTCCCAGTCTTTAAGAAAATTCTGGCATAACACTAGAGAAAACCATACTATTGTAATCTAGCAGAAGCTGGAGTTAAGTGGTTAACGTCCAGGCTCCAGAGTGATGCAGAGCTGGGTGTGAAGGTTTGAATCCCAGGTCTGCCTGCTATGGCTTTTAGTGTCCCGACCCACGGGAGGCTACACGAGGGACCCCGAAGCACCTAGAAGGGAGGGAAATGGGAGACACAAAGACAGGAGACAAGACAGGAGTTCTGATCAAGTCTCTCTTTATTGCAGCTCAATCAGGGGTTATATACATTCTTCTGCTGGGTGGAGGGCCATTAACATAAGAAGGGTTGCCGCAGGCTAGAGGTCTTAAGCCATCCGGACACCCCCTACAGAAATGTGGGTGTTATCTAAAGACCCAAGTAACTTCCTCTATCTCATGCTTCTCAGTCATGTGATGGT
The DNA here is from genome assembly GCF_964194185.1 of Rhinolophus hipposideros. NCBI lineage: Eukaryota > Metazoa > Chordata > Mammalia > Chiroptera > Rhinolophidae > Rhinolophus > Rhinolophus hipposideros. The sequence goes on from NC_138053.1 coordinate 56,166,545, forward strand.
GCCTTACAGGCACCCGCCCTCTACATTTTAGTATGGCTTTTAGAAGTTGATGATATTAATACTTAATTTTTTTTGTCATGTTTTGCTTTTTCATACCATTCTACCCCACCCCACCCTTTATGGCAGCTGATTGGCCATAGAGGTGGACAAGACACAAGACCTATCATAATGTGTATCACCCCTGGCCACAGTGATTGGTTCAGTGATGGACACATGCTCTAATTTGGGCCAATGAGAGTCTTTCTCTGATATTTTTTTCTATCTGGAGCTAGAACTTCTTCTTTTTTCTGATTGTGAAGCTGTAAAAATGTAATTTCAAAGGTGCTTGAATCATTATTTCAATATTGTGGAAACAGAATATAAAGCAATCTAAAAATATTTTAAAATTATGTATTATTTGAAAAAAAAAGCCAATTTCCTTGCCTTTTTTTTTGAGGTAGTTACTATCCTGAATTTTATATTTATCATTCCTTTGCTTTTAACATAGTTTTATCACAAGTATATGCATACCTAAACAACTTACTGTTCAGAGTTATTTATTTTGGAACTTCATAAAAATTATATTGTACTGTATATTGTTTCCTTTATTCTACTAGATAGGTGAAAATGAAGAAGGCTGACAATCTCAAGTTGTTTGTGAAGTTTGAAGGAATGGGAGCTTGTATATCTCTTATAGAAATGTCAATTGGAACAACCACTGAGGATAAATAACCTGGAATTATCTTGTGAATCTGAACATGAATGTAGCCTAAGACCTTACAATCCCACTTGTAGGTATATACTAGAGATATGGCAGAAGAGTATACAGGAGTGAATATGAATTAACCACAGGCACATGCAACCATGTGGATGAATCTTAGAAGCAATATTGAGTGAGCATAAAAATATTAAGGAGACAGTTGGGCTCTCTGAAGAGTTCTATATGCTGTCATCCTGGTCTTCATTTTGATAACTGGCCTTGACAACAGCAGGGAGGGGCTGGGATGGACTGTAGTTATCATTACCCTGGTCACCTAAGTCACCCCAGTGGAGGGAGAGCAGTGCAGAGGGAAAATGTCCATCTTGGTAGTGAGGTGGAGGGTCACCCTTTGCCTCAACATCTAGACTCCCGAGCTGAGTTGCTTCAGAGGACAGGGAATAGATAGTGAGGAATCTTTCTTCTGCTTTAGTGTAAGAGAAAACACTCTTACACTAGAGAAAACCTGTGATGAACTCTTTGCAGGTCTTATCTGGATAGTTTATATGGCCTGACTCGAGAAGTTTTTAATTACTGACTAACTGCCACTGATGTCATCTTTGAGATGAGTTAATGTGGTTTCTGACAGCTTTGGATCTGAGCCCCAGTTTCTGGGCTCTCCAATGGGGGCCTGTGTAGTAGTAAAAGGGTCATTTTGGGCTTCTCTTTGAAGATGGTGTGAAGAACCTCTCCTTTTGAGCTAGCTCTTAGGTGCTCTACAAAGGCAGCTTATACTTTATTTTCTACATATACTATTTTATCAAGAATCACATTGTTTAGCATTCTTAATATCTCTAAAAATAAGGATGTGTCTAATCATTGACAGCTTCTTAACAATGATAAAAGGTAGTATTTTTTTCTTTCTTGATGATATATAAAATGGAGATGTGTCTCATAATCAATAGAGTCTTAGACTTGATTAAATGGGGTATGTTTACTTAATATAAATAATCTACTTTTACTCTTTTCCCAACCATCAATTTTATACATAATGATCTACACACATAAATAATATGCACTCAACACTCCTAAATAGAAGTTGAATCATATGGTTTTGTAGTGGCTGGTGGGTGGGTGGGAAGATTTTTACAACTCTCTCCATTGTAGTATGCAGCAACCAGGAAAAAGCACTGCTAAGAGAGAAAGAGGGAGGGAGGGAGAGAAAGGAAGGGAGGGATGGGGGGACATGGGAGAGAGAGAGAGAAGAGAAGAGGAGAGGAGAAGAGAGGAGAGGAGAGGAGAGGAGAGGAGAGGAGAGGAGAGGAGAGGAGAGGAGAGGAGAGGAGAGGAGAGGAGAGGAGAGGAAAGGAGAGGAAAAAGAGTTTCCTTGATTTCTTATTGCTTTCCAGCCCCTCTAGAATCCTGATTATATGTTTCTTGAGTTGTTGTAGTAAATTCCCCTTTTCTCGGTCCCAGAAAGTTTCTAATGCCCACAACCTAAGGATATGTAATTAATCTGTAATTAACTTAGCACCATACCCAATATTTAATGACTGCTTTGCAAGTGCTTACTGTTTTATTATTGTGTTAAGGGATTTATTGAGGTTCAGTAAAGTACTCTGAAAATAGAAAGGAAAAGGGGAAGAAGTTGATTACTTAGTCCCCAGGTGGGACAATTAGGGAGGGTCTTAAAGAAGGGTGTGTGATATTTGGGCAAGTGGATGTGGGAAGCCAAAGATACCACAGAGAAGAGATGGTCCAAAGAGGCAAGGGGAGGGCTTCTTTGAGGAAGCAAGAACTTGGGAGCTGGGAAAATATGAGTCTTGGAGGGGAGGCTGGGCCTGCTTTGGAAGGACCTCATGGGCCATGTGATGGGATTTTTGCTTTATTCCAAAAGGCTTGCAGAGGAAACGATAGGGACCAATAGATGGCTTTTTTTTTTTTTTAAATAAGGCAAAAAAGTAATAATGTAACTTTGTTTAAACATACCACTCTGACACCAGTATGTAAGGTGACATGACGAAGAATGGATCTGTATTGGGAGGCTATGGCAGTTTCAGTGAGAAGAAATAAAGGTGAAGTAAGGTATCAATATTCTTCTCCCGTGTGACACTAAATGGCTTGTGCAGAAGACTGAACTTGTCACTGGTCTGTGTGAGCAGTCCCATACTGACAATCACAGTGGCTCACAGCTGGACAACCAGCCTGACCTTCCCACACAGGAGCTGTTATATTTATGTAACTACTTGACTAACAGCTGACTTACGTCCTTTGACTTCTTCCCTCAACTCTCCCCATGTTTGCCTACCTCCGGGTCTTGCCCGGTTTCCTCCTCACTCTAGGCTCTTTATCCAAATTCAAAGAGTGGATTTTCCATTTCTTCCTGGTAGCTTTACACTGATTAGACAGTTTCAGACATTCTATGTATGTGTGTCCACACTAGTGTGTTTGCACTCACGCATACACAGACACACCACAGAGTAATTTGGTAGGATTACTACCAAATTACTAACAGTTTACACAGGCCAAGTTGGGACCTTTTGTCTTTTACTATGGCATTTTGACAACAAGAAAAATGACACTAGGCTAGCACTTATTGATTCACAAAGGCCTTTCTTGTGAATTTGGATACAGATCCATCTGTGCAGTCTAAACAAATCTATGTCTATTTGGGAGGTAAAAAGCTGTAGTGTTGTAGATGTTGTCACTGAAATTAACCTGAAGAGAGGTTCTGCTTTCCCAGTGGATAGCGCAGAAGTAATCCATACACATATTTGGCTTCGTTAATATCCTTATAAATTATATTTAGGATGATATTTTACATTGGGGGAATAATTCTTATACAATGGAAGTAAGGAAAAAATAAACAGGGAATATATGGCTCAATTCTGACCATGTGGTCATTTTAATGATGCAGTAAAAGCAGATATGGAGCAAATGAGTCCTTGTTTATGAGGATGGCTGACTATTTAATGCTCTCAATCTGGAAAGATGAAGGTGGAGTGGGATGTGATAAAAAATTCACAGTGTCATGAAAGGACTGAATCAGGTGAGTAAAAACTCAGAAAAATAAGAGTAAGGAACAGGTAGTTTGTAGACAAAAGAAAGTGTGGCTTTACACATTTATAGTAAAATCATGAAAGTCATTAGTCCAAGAAGTAGTTATGTCGAAATATGATGGGATTTAAGAAGGGCTTAGATAAACTCAAGGATGTCAGGTTTACAGGGGTATATTTAAGAAATATACACACATTTTTTATTTTAAATCACAAAAATGACATGTTCCTTGGCAAAAATTAGAAAAATCATATAAACAACACTAAAAAATTAAAAACCTATAATCTTTTAGAGGTAATAACTATTGATATTTTAGTATATAGCTTCAATAGTTTATTTTTCTATTTATTTATTTAATTTACCCAAATAGGCTCAAACTAAACATATTTTCTTGCAGTTTGCTTTTTTAAGTTAATATTTTGTGATAATTTTTTGAAGCCAATAAATTTATGGCTATGCAAACTACAGGTGTTGCTTTGTATGGATGTACTGTAATTTTCTTAACCAATTCCATATTGCTAAAAGCATTCCAGGTTTTCTTACATGTTTATCTTCTAGGTTTATGATACTTTTGTCAACTTAAAAGTGTCTCATTGGATTTTAAATGCAATTGCATTAAGTTTACAGATTAATTTGGTGGAAATCTTTACAATATTGAGTAATTTTACCTAGAAACACAATATATCTTTTCATTTATTGAAGTCTTCTTTTATGTCTCTTAGTACAATTTTTATAATTTTCTTCATATTGGTCCTGTATATTTTTTATTAGCTTGATTCCTAGGTCCACAGCATTATTATCACTTTGTACTCCTATTGTGAATTGTTTTCTTTCATTATTCCAGTTGTTTATTTAGGACATATAAGAAAACTATTGCTTTTAAAATATTTTACTGTTTTAAGAGGTCTCCTGATTTTCTTACTAGTTCCACCTGTTTTCCAGTTGTTTTTATGGGTTTTCCAGTTGGACAATCAAATCCAATTAACAGTGATGTTGCCTCATCTTTTTCAATATTTTCAATGTATCATTTTGTTTTTGTATCCATTTTAATCCCAGGCACTTCTAGAATGACATTAAAAAGCAGGTGTACGAGTCTTTTGTTTCTTATTCTAATGGGGATGCCTTTATTGTTTTATCTTTAGGTACAATATTAGTAATTGGATTGATAACTTTTCTTTTTCAAGTTGTGTTAGGAAATTATTGAGATATTCATAACTCTACTGCGTTCTTTTTAAAATCAAGTACATTTTGATTTTTCAAATATCTTTTTTTTTTTTTTTTTTTTAATTTTTTTTTTTTTTTATTAATTTTATTGGGGTGACAATTGTTAGTAAATTTACATAGATTTCAGGTGTACAATTCTGTATTACATCGTCTATAAATCCCATTGTGTGTTCACCACCCAGAGTCAGTTCTCCTTCCATCACCATATATTTGATCCCCTTTACCCTCATCACCCACCCCCCACCCCCTTACCCTCTGGTAACCACTAAATTATTGTCTGTGTCTATGAGTTTTTGTTTCTCATTTGTTCGTCTTGTTCTTTTTGGTTTATATACCACATATCAGTGAAATCATAGGGTTCTCTGCTTTTTCTGTCTGACTTGTTTCACTTAGCATTATTCTCTCGAGATCCATCCATGTTGTCACAAATGTTCCTATATCATCTTTCCTTAACGCCGAATAGTATTCCATTGTGTATATGTACCACAACTTCTTTATCCATTCATCTATCGAAGGACATTTTGGTTGTTTCCATGTCTTGGCCACCGTAAACAAAGCTGCAATGAACATTGGCGTACAAGTGTCTCTATAGAGAAATGCTTTTATATTTTTGGGGTAGATACCCAGGAGAGCGATTGCTGGGTCATATGGTAATTCTATTCGTAATTTCTTGAGGAACCTCCACACTGCCTTCCATAGCGGCTGCACCAGTCTGCATTCCCACCAACAGTGTATGAGAGTTCCTTTTTCTCCACAGCCTCTCCAACACTTGTTACTATTTGTTTTGTTGATGAAAGCCATTCTGACTGGGGTGAGGTGATATCTCATTGTGGTTTTCATTTGCATTTCTCTGATGATTAGCGATGTTGAGCATTTTTTCATATGTCTATTTGCCATTTGTATATCCTCTTTGGAGAAATGTCTCTTCAGGTCCTCTGTCCATTTTTCAATTGGGTTGTTTGTTTTTTTGTTGTTGAGTTTCATGAGTTCCTTGTATATTTTGGATATTAGCCCCTTATCAGAGGAACTTCAAATATCTTTTAAACATCTCACAGATGAGTTTTTCTCCTTTGACTTACTAAATTTGATTAATTTACTAGCATTGAAAAATATCTTGCATTTCTGGAATGAATTGTATGTGGTCATTGTTTTGGTTATCTATTGCTTCAATAATAATCTGCCTCAAAAATTTCATTTAGCTCACAGTTTCGTGAATCATGAACTAGGGAAGGGTTCAGTTGGATAGTTCTGATCCTCATGGTATCAGCTAGGGCAGTTGGAGCAGAAAGATCCACTTCGAAGGACCTCTGATCCTCATGGTATCAGCTAGGGCAGTTGGAGCAGAAAGATCCACTTCGAAGATGGGTTCTCCATTTAAAGTCTGCTGCCTGGGTACCACCTTGGCCCCTTTATTGTTCCATGTGGTCTCTTATCCTGTAGTGACTCTCCACGTCACTTGAGCTTCTCATAACACAATGACTTCAGAGTAGTTGCATTTCTTACACCTTATTAAGTTGCCAAGAGCAAATGTTCCCAGACATGCAAGCTGCAAGACTCATTATGATCTAACCACAGACGTTCCAGAGTGCTGTTTCTGTTGGATTCTGTTGAGCAAGCAAGTTGCTAAAGTCAGCCCAGATTCAGGTAGTAGGGAATTAGGCTCCACCTCCCGATCGGAAGAATAGCAAAGAATTTGGAATCATCTTTCATCTACCTCAGTTATGGCTGATGTATTTTAAAATATGTTGCTGATTTGATTTGCTAATATTTCTTTAAAATACTTGCATGAACATTCCTATGTAATGTTGGTCTATAGATTTCTGCGCTGTATTTGACAGTGGTTTTTGTTTGTTTGTTTGTTTTGTGCCAGAGTTATGCTAGCTAGTTTTAAAAGTTGAATTGGAAAATTTCGATCTTTTTTCTAGTCTTTTTCAGAGTAAATAGCATCAGAATTGCTTGCTTCTTGAAGATTTATAAAACCTCATAGACCAAATGTCTTTTATAATTTGACAATCCTCCAATGGTATTCTTAGTATCTTTGATGGTATTAGCTTACTCATATTTCTTACCTCTTCTTGAGTCTATTTTATTTTATATTTTCCTAGTAAAAAAAGTCACAACTATTTTTGTCAAATACATGTCACAACTTTTCCTGTTTTTTAGGGCTAAGGTAGATGTTTTCTCCCTCATTTGAATTTTCTTTGACATTTCAGTGGGAACATAGGAAGGAAGGCAACTTAATGTATGGATTCAAATTGGCATCTTACAATGAATATTCTTATAGTCCTTTTGTTGAAATAAAAAATATCTTAGAATATGTCCATAGTGTTATCATAAGCACAGCATTAGGCAGAGTGATCCATAAATCTGCTTTTTGTGGCATTTAAAAATTGTGCGTTGAACTACAACTAAACTGTAGCTAAATATGATCGTATACTCACTGTACTCATAGAGATTTCAAGACTATCTCTACTGATGAGGACTCTTTCCTTTGTGTCAGCTCACAAAGGAAAAAAGGAAGATGAATCCTAAATAACTGAACTTATACATCTGACTATTGATCATCAAGTTCAAGTAGAAGACAGTGAGGATCATGTGGATTGTAGGATAATTATTGGTTAATTTTCGTCAACAGGTTTCTAATGTGAATCTGTGTGGTGTGTGTATACGTGCCTGGTGCCATGTTCATAGAGTTCTTTCAGGAAGGATAAATTTCTTATGGAGAAGGCAAGTACTGTAGGATGCTAGGAGAAGAAATGCAAGTAACTTGCCATTGATACAGGCTCACTCTTAGCATAGGTTTCCCAATCCTGGAAACATTTTCTAAGGGGAATGTGGTCTATATTACTAATGACAAGAGGAGATACTAGATCTCTGGGTAAGTCAGATTGGAAGGAAATGGATGGGTGAACTGCTCATCATGAAGACTTTGAATTTGTGCTGCAAGGAGAGGTTACAGAAGCCATATATCCTGGTAAAGCATTTTACTGTTTAGAAAATAAATTTTACTTAAAAAGAAGTTATGGATCAACCATGCAAAATGAAACTGAGAAATAATTGGAAAGGTGGCAGAGGAAAGGTGGGAGAGTTTGAATAAGTCCTGAAAGCCCAAAGGCTAAGAATACCAGGATAAAAATACAGGGAAGATTTGAAAATATGTAGCTCTAAGGTGATGGGCCAAAGAACAGAAACAGAGAAAACCATAGGAAAAGAGGGGAAATGGAAAGGGATGAAGATATTACCCTTATAGGAATGCAGATGCCAACAGAGCCAGGCAAATAAATGCTCTGGATGGAATTTAGTGTTTGTAGCTGGGGAATGAAAGCAAAACCCACCACTATGCTAGTAATAGAGGGTGGAGAGACTACCAAAAAACCAGGGGGAGAACAATGTGAGTTTCAACTTTTAGAAGACAATATATTGTATTCAGAGGCACTTGGGCATATAGCATAGCAATCAGACACATGATCTAGAGAATGCGAGTGCAAAGGGCAAAATAAAGAAAAGAATGTCTGGCCACTCTATATATAAACCTGTAAGTCTGAACTAAATTTCTCTTTGTCTACTCTGGTTACTGTTTGAGCCTTTGTTGACAAGTAAAACGTTTCCACAAAGTGGTTTGGGGGTATTTTAGTGAAATGACGCTCATGGTAGAAAACAGAAGACTATGAGAAGATATTATGATATTTGATAGTTGCTTTATAATACAAAAAACAAATTTGTGGGTTTTTGTTTTTGGGTTGTTCCTGTGTACTTTGCAGAATTAATCGCATGGTTTAATAACTTACACTTTGAGCACCTGATTTTGTGCTTAATTGCAAATAATTTAAGCAAGAGCTTTATTATCTCTTCCTGGAGCAATTTTGAGGAACAGTATCTTCCAAGAATTTAGCTGACCACATCGTCCTAACCCTATTGTTTTGGGGAAAAGATTTGGTTTATAGCTGCAGATTTGTGTTTTTGTTTCAGCAGAGTTAGTGTTTGCCTTTTAAGGAGTAAATACTCATCCTTTGGTACCTAGAAGATGGGATGGCATCTTAAAGTGAACAGGAAAGGGGTACCTCTAGTCCATCTTCTTTTTTCCCTCAGTGGGATGATCTTTAAAATAAAAATACAATAAAACCCACCACTTAACATGGTAAGTGAGGCCCAAACTAACCCTCAAAAACAGAATGTCTTTAAGTTAAGGAAACTCATAAACTGAAATACTGATTTTTAGTTTTTAGGCAATTTTTGTTATCTGGGAAAAGGCAGGTCTCCAGGAAAAAAAGTATGAAGAGGTGGGAAAGGAAAAAAAGATGGGAGAAGATCTTCTTAATCAATTAACAAATATTTCATAGACATTACACTATGTTCTAGATACTTTAACTTTTCAAAGACATTTTGGGCTTCGCAATTAGAGTAAATTTTTTTTTTTTTTTTTTTGAGAAAAGGGATTATGTCCTTCTGGTTTCTTAACACCAACCACAAAGTCAAACAGCTAAATTAAAAAAAAATCCTTTTCTCTTTAACTTGTCTACAGCATTTGACTATGTTGAAAAATTTTCTTTTTAGAAATTCTCTGTTCTTGTCTCATCTACTGCCACTGCTGTCATCTTCTCTCACCTGGTGTCCCACCTGCAGTCTTGTCTCCCTACCCCTCCCATTTCATCCTCCACATTACCATCAAAGTTATCTTTGATTAATTCACATTCCTGTTTAAAAACCAGTGATGTCTCTCCATTACCTTCAGGAAAAGTTACACCAATCCTTGGCCTTGTATCTAACTACAAACCCATTGATTGGAGGATGATAAATTCCCCTCTTTCAACTGGACCCAACCTTATTTCTCCTTCTAGAACCTTCTCTGCAGCCACACAAGACAACATGTGGCTCTCCAACTTTCCCCTACTACTAATTTGGGTCTTAGAAAGAGACTGTAGCTGTGAAGACTTGAACATTAATTGTAGTGGAGAACAGATGAAAGATTGGAAACCAAAGGGCCTTTCTGACTGATCGTGATCTCAGCTGTCTGGGCAAAGTGGTTTACCACTCTGAAAATAACACTGTTGCTTATATACTGTGACCACAATGGGGAAATTCCATGGCTTGAGAGCTGAGTGGAGTGTCCTGGTTTGTGTTCAGCACGTTTGCTATGCTGTTTTGGGATGGGAGACGGGTGGTTGTTGGATATGGAGAGGCAAAAGGATAAAAGTGCAAGGGAAGTGACAAATGCCTCCATTTGTCTGAACTTACTCTGAACCACTCTCATCACAAGAATCAAGTTTCCTGAAGAACAGGTTCATGGGTTAAAGAGAGGCTTTTGAGAGGCTATTTTTGGCTATTATTGTGGATGCTGTTACCGTTAGTGTGCCTCTGCATGTATCATAACCATGGTGACCATATGTTTTCCAGGTTAGCATGTGTCAAGGTGGTAAATTTTAATATTTACTTGGGAAAATATGGTCACCATAGCTATGGACTACAAAGAAGAATGATTCTTAGATGAGCAGTGCATGGGATGCCTTAGTAGGCAAACAATTAGGAAAAATTTAATGTATTGAGTAAAAGCAGTGCAAAGCATGGGCAGTGTAAATTAATTAGAATCTGATTTTTACCATCCCAGGTTCTCTTCTTTTGAGCAGTTTGGTAAAATTTGTCTTGTTTTTAATAGCCTTTAAGTGGGCCAGTTCTAGAGTTGAACTGATCACACGTATAGATCTTTCAGTGGGTTTTGAAATCCACGACATGAAATTTTGAATTTTTATGAGTAAATTGCAGTAGAGAATGAGCCGTCACATTTAGCATGTGGCCTTGAATAATAAGAACAACAAAAAGAGCTGTGATGTTTCTCATAATCACCATTAGTATTTGGTCAGAACATCTTTTTTTGAGCTCGGCATAGCACTCACTCCTTGTAATACAAGCAGAAGCCAAACAAAGAATGTTTGACAGAATCTCCGAAATCAGGTGGGATAGATATTATAATCATTATTCCTGCCCCCCACTACTCAAAGGTAGCAGAAGAGCATCTTGCTGTTACCCACATATCTTTCTGTACATTCAGTTTCAAATATCTGCTCTTCTCCCAACTCTACCAAAATGGGGACAACTAATTCTTCAGATTGTCCTTAGTCATTGGACTTCCAACAATCAAGTATCATATACTCAGACTCCTAAAGCCTGTCTACTTTTAATGCTGCATATTCCCGATGCAAATGACACCAACCTTTAGAATAATGGCCATCGCTTTACATGTTCCTTTCTAAATAGGTAACCAGGCAAATGTTCCTCATGAAGTGAGCATAACAGTATGCTCATGATTTTCTTTTGAGCCGGAAAAGCGTAAAATGTGAGCAGCAGTGTGATTCAAAGCTGGATGGACCATTGAATAGGGGGCTAGGATGCTTGTATCTGTGTTCTCACTCTCACTTCTATGTCCCTGTGTAAGTCAGGCTTCTACTTGCCTTCTTTGTGGACCATATTGCAAACTCTCAGTGTTCCCTTTCAACCCCTGGACACTGTCGTCTTGGGATTTATTGGCATTTGGGAGGGCACTGGCAATGGTAGAGCAAACATATTCCACCTCAGCAGCGCTAGTGCGTAAGAGAGGAGGGTGCTTGATGTCTTCATCTGCCCTCCCAGGTCCTTTCTTCCCATTTTACCCTGTTCTGTGCTCCAGGAGGTTGACCTGTGTGGACCGCATCAATAACCAGAAGCCCTCAGCTTCTGGTTAGGTTTGGCAGTGGGAGCTCTGGCGGCAGATGGAAGGGAGAGAGGAGAATGAAGCCCAGGCATTCATTTCTGTGGCTCTCTCCCTGTGTGCTCATGGTATGTTGGCTGAGTTTCTCAACTGAAGGTGTCAGCTCCTGTCAGCTCCACACAACTCTGTCTCTGGATTCTTCTGTTTAGGCTAAGAGTGGTAGCAGTGCTCTGCTATGATGAGCTCTGAGGTAACACTGGTGTTTTATTTCAACTCCCTGCCCATACCTTTGTAAATAGTCCCTTAATTAAAATCTCTTCAGATTAGCCCATTTGAGTATGTCATTCGTTTCCTGCTGGGACCATAACTGACACAGGAATTATTCTGGAATAAGTGATGTTTTTAAAAGAGTGCTGAGGGACTGTACAGGTGACCCCCAGAAGCTGGCAGTAAGCAATGTAATTAATGCACATATGTAAGTTGCACCAGATCCTGCAGGTGGGAGGGAAGCTGGCAGGGAAGCTCTTCATGTGTGTGATTTCTGTTGTTGATTCTGAGATGCCGCCTGGGTTCCCAGCCCCCTTGCCCCGGGGGCAATTGCACCACAGTTCTGGCTTGTATTTGGAGTCCGGGAGAGAGGAGGAAGCCAGTCTTCTCCATTAGTGCTGCTGGCACAGAAGGAGGTTCTGAGTCAGCAAGTGGGGATAGACGATTTCACAGCATCGCCCTGCCTCTGGTGCCACTCGTCTCTCCTCTGGTGCTGGCAGGCCAGGTCCATCCTGGCGTCAGGCATCAGCGAGGGGAGCTGCCCTGCAGCACGGGGCCTGGTGCCTCCCTCCTGTCTTCTTTGGCATCCCTGTCGCCTTGCAAAGCAGAGCCCCATTAGCAAGTGAAATGTCATAGTCTCAAACAAACAAACAGGCCCTGTAGTCTGCCAAGTTGTCTGGGAGAAATCACAAAGAAATCTTAGTGTCCTATGCCTCCTTGGGGCCTCTTCTCAGGAGATTCAATAATTCTTTCAAGGCTGGAGCAGGACTCACTTTCTTCCTGTTTGCTACTAGGTGACCATCTCCAATGCTGTGACACCCTTCTACCAGTAACCCTGCCTGACCAAGCCTATCCTTTGTCCACTGTCGATTTAGGTTCATTGGGCACTGTTTGGGATTTAATCGATTCCCCTCTTGGCATCCTTTCCCACTCACAGGTTCCCTGTGGGAAATCTTTCTCTTCACTTGCCTTTTCTTGGCCAGCTCATTGAAAACAACAACAACAACATCAACAACCCTGGACTTCTGTACACTGAGAAAAGTGGTCAGGGACACAGTCTCTGCACAAACCAGCAAAGCTAACTTTATTGAATTCGAATGGCACAGGAGTATGGAAGATGCAACAGAGAGTTGAGGTTCCTGGCAAAGAAATAGTAAACAGCAAAACAGTCATTTCAGAAGGCAAACTGTTTGCCTCACTATTAAAGCATGGCTCATGATGGAAAATAACTCAGAAGAAAGTATGGAGCAAATGGATTTAGTTGCTATGGGAACGTAGTTGGGAAAAAAACATGAAATATGTAAATGCTGTAATTTGGTGTTTTAATGTACTTCTTTTCCATGAAGAAAACTCCCTGACAACTAAAACTAACAACTCATTCCTCTGCTATACACAGCACTGATTGACAGAGGCTGGGCAAGTGGGTATCTGAATTCAATTTTGCCCTTAGGAGCGAATACATCTTTAGTGTTAGGCATAAAAATGAAACATTGGGGGCAGTGGTTCTCAGCTCTGGCTTCATATTGGAATCACTGAGGGAACTTTAAAAAAAATCGGCCACCCCCAGGCCGATTAAATCAGATCATCTGGGGATTGGCGGTGGGTAGGACCTGGGCATTGGCATTTTTTGAAAGGTATTCAGTCTTTTCTATGGGCAGCCAGTGTTGAGAACCACTGGCTTAGAATCCTCATCTGTTAGACTTGGTAAATATAGATCACTTACTTTGCTGTATGCCTTCACTAGGTTTTATTTCACCAGATTTTTGTTGATTTGGACATTTAAATACCAATGGGAAATGATTAGCAATCATTACTCTTTCATTATTAGTGTTACTATCTTCTCCACAAAAGACTAGTGCTTCTCTTATTATTTGGAGCAAAAATATGATACTATATTACAAATCATTATCATTTAACCATAATAATAATGATTAATTTTGTTATTTAAAAAATTGTAAATTGGTAATAATTTGAGAAGTTTAGATGTTGCTCTAAATGTTTATATCAATATATATTTTAATAACCATCATTAATTATCATTAGCTAGATAATAAATCAATAGAAAACATTTACATAGACATAATTGTTCAACTTGCTTAATAATATTCCAGAGTTGGTAAGTGGCATAATTCTGTTTTCTAGATGGGAAAAATATTGCAAACAAGAAACATGCAACTTGCACTAGTTCATATGTTGCAACCATTGCATTCTTGAGTGCAGAAGTCCAAAATTTCAATTTTTTTCTCACTGCCTGGCTCCTATTTCTTTAGCTCTGTCCAATGTAAAGTATCGGTCCTTCTGTTATGGGATCACTCCAGGAACAAAGCTATAAATTAATCCCGAGCTCACTGGTATCCAAAGAGAATTTGAATGGGTAGAAAAGGAGGGGTAATGAAAAACTTAATATTACAGGAAGCAAGAATGAATTGTGAAAATCTTACCTGCTGTACAACATAAACTCAGGTGGTCAGGGGTCAAAGAGTTTACTGAGGATTCCAACCTATGGAAAGCCTGATTTCTTTGGAAACGTCTTCATTCTTTTTACCTTTTACATTGTCATTGTTATGTCCAGACCTTGGAGATCAGCCCTTGGGACCAGTCTGACCAACTTCAGGTTATGTTATTGATCCAGGCTGCTGGGTTTCCTAGAAATAGGCATAGTTTGGGGGTTCCTTTTGTACCATTTCTTCCAGTAGTCTTTGAGGTGACTTCCCCTGACGCCCCAGACCACGTCAGATTCTCTATTCTCTGTTATCTGCTCTCACAGCACCATTGAAAAAAGAAAATCTCCTTTGTAGCTGTGGGGACAGAGCCAGGAGTGCAGTTTCCAGGCTCTCAGCCTCACGTGGAAAGGTGCTGGCTCAGGTAGTAAATGGCCATCAGCTGTGACTAGTTGGCCGTCAGCTGTAACCAGTGAGCTATTGGCCACTAATATAACTGCTGTGGCTACGCTAGCATTAAATGGTGGCTGAGCTAGCAAGCGCGAATTGCAGTTATCAAGTGAGGTTGGTTGGCAGAGAAGCGGACGGCGGGTTGCAGATCGTGTGGCTCCTGCTTCCTGTGTCTCCAACCCAGCCGCCAGAGAGAATATAGTGGTATGACTCCCCTATCTATGGCTCCGTGGGTGTTCCTTTTTGGCCTCACCATATCCTGCGTTCTTGTGTGGGGAGCGGGACCAGAGACCCCGCATGACAGCCCGTGTGATAGTAGCTGTCGTGCGGGGTGGCAGGCGGGGTCTCTGGTCCCGCTCCCCACCTGAGAACGCAGGATATGGTGAGGCCAAAAAGGAACACCCACGGAGCCATAAGTAGGGGAGTCATATCACTATATTCTCGCTGGCGGCATCCGCCTCTCTGCAGTCCACTCTTGCTAGCCCCCACTTTCTGCTAGCGTAGCCACGGCAGTTATATTAGTGGCCAATGGCTCACTG
Source organism: Rhinolophus hipposideros (assembly GCF_964194185.1). Taxonomy (NCBI): domain Eukaryota; kingdom Metazoa; phylum Chordata; class Mammalia; order Chiroptera; family Rhinolophidae; genus Rhinolophus; species Rhinolophus hipposideros. The sequence goes on from NC_138053.1 coordinate 56,181,881, forward strand.
GTTACAGCTGACGGCCAACTAGCCACAGCTGCTGGCCATCTGATCACAGTTGATGGCCATTTACTACCTGAGCCAGCACCTTTCTATGTGAGGCCGAGAGCCTGGAAACTGCTTTCTGGGGCTCTGTTCCCACAGTAGCTCTTAACATAAGTAATTAATACGTAAGTAATTAATACTCATAGTTATTTATTTAATGCCAGTCTTTAACAAATGAATGCCAGTCATTTATTTAATGACTGTTTTACTATAAAGCAATCAGCTTCACGAGGTCAGGAAACAGTAGTCTTCATCCTTGTAATTCCAATTGTTTTATCAAAGTCCTTGCCACATATTAGATATTCAATAAATATTTTTCACTAATGACTAATTACTTATTATCTTGTCCCTATTAATTATATCTACCCTGATTTAGATATTTAATAATTTTTTTTATTAAAAACAACTTTTTTTGGATATGGTAAAAAATTTCAAATATACCTAAAATTAGAGATTTTATAAAGAATCCCTATGAATCTATCACTCAACTTTATTTAATGATTACCAATCTTACCAATCTTGCTTCAAATTTTTTTCTAAATAAAAAAGATAATTTTTAGACTTTCATCTTTAGATCCAAAGCCTGTTAGATTGGAAGTCATTACTTCTATTCTTATAACAACAACAAAAACCAAAAAACTGAACAAATTGAATATCAACGACTTATCTCAGGCCCATCAGGGAAATGAAGTTGCAGGGTAAATAATCACCCTGAAATCTGGGGAAACACAAAAATTCAAAGAGCCACAGCTGAGATCTGCTTATCTGGAGTAGGAACCACTGTTAATTGTGGTAATTTAATGGTCATTATGAATTTCCAGAGGTTGAGTGTGGCCTGGACCGTGAGAGATTCCTAGTGTTGTAGTCTTACATAGTCTTGGGGGTAACCTCACATTTTTGTGAGTTTTACTCCCAGGAACCCCACCAACTTCTCATCTAAGGGAAATCCCCTGTGGCCTTGGCTGGGGGAGGGGAAGAGTAGTCATTGTAATATGCTAAGAGCATGTTCCCTAACAAAGGCTTACTCTCCAGGGAAAAACACTTTGCTAGAGCCTTATTTCACTAGAGAAAGGACATTCCTCCCACTCCAGCCCCTTCCAGACTTTCTTTTTCACTTAAGGGAAGAAAAAAAGCTAGAAGAATTACTTGTGAAGATCACAGCCCAGAAACACAGGTCAAGTAAGAGACTGAGATTTAATCATATGATTATAGAATGCTTCATTTCTCCCATACCTCACTACAAGTCTTGCCAAAAGCAAGAATAAAATAATCTAAAGAGAGAAGCATCAGGACCAGACTCAGATATGACACTGAAGCTGGACTCATCAGATACAGAATTTAAAATAATAACTGTGATTTATAAGTTAAAATCTTTAATGGAAAAGAAGACAGCATGCAAGAATGTAAGCAGAGAAATTGAATTCTAGGAAAGAATCAAAGGAAATGCTAGAAATACAAGCAGCACTATAGCAGAGATGAAGAAAGTCTTTGATGGGCTCATCATTAGACTGTACACAACCAAAGAAAGAATCGTTGAGCTTGAAGACAGGTTGATAGAAACTTCCCCAACTGAGATGCACATTGAAAAAAGAATAGAAAAAATTCCTACAAAAGGCAGAACTGATCACCCAAGAACTATAGGTACAATTTCAAAAGGTATGTATAGTTGGAATAACAGAAGAAGAAAGAGAGAACAGAAAAAATATTTGAGGCAATAATGGCCAACTTTTAATGACAGACATTAAAGAACAGATCCAGGAAGCTCAAAAAACACCAAGCAGGATAAATACCTACTTGACATATCATATTCAAACTACAGAACACCAAAGACAAAGAGAAAATCTTGAAAGAAGTGAGAACACCTTACTTGTAGAGGGACAAAGATAAGAACTACTGTGAACTTCTCATCAGAAACACAAAAGCAAGAAGGGAATGGAATAAAATCTCTAAAGTGTTGAAAGAAAACCACACCAACCTAGAATACTACATACACTGCAATTATCCTTTAAAAGTGCAATACCTAAGAAATAAAGACATTTTCTGATAAACAAAAACTGAAGAAATTTATGATCTTCTTTGCAAGCAATATTAAAAGAAGTTCTTCAGGCAGAAATAAAATGATCTATATAAAGAGTGTTGGAAAAGGAATAAACACAATATTTTTTATTTATCTTAAGTGATATAAAATATAACCATTTTTTAAAGGTATTAATAGTAACAATGTATTGGGTGATTATAGCATATGATAATCATATGTGAAATGAATGACCTCACTGTCATAAGAGATGGAAGGGGAAATTAGGAATATTCTGTTAGAAGGTACCTATACTCCTATATATATGGGAATAATTTGAATTTGAAATTATAAATGTCATGTATAGTAGCAAATAATACTTAGGCATAAATCCAACAAAATATATACAGGAACTACATTCAGACAGCAAAACTGATTAAAAAAACAAAGAAGATCTAAATAAATGGAGAGATATTCTGTGTTCATAGAATGGAAGATTCAATATTATTAAGATAACAGTTTTTCCCAACTTGATCTATAGATCCAGAGCAATCTCATTCAAAACCCCAGAAAGTTATTTTGTAAATATTAACAAACTGATTGAAAGTTTACATGAAAGAGCCAACATAATACTGATGAATAGACACAGAGATCAAAGGCCAAACAGCCCAGAAACAGACCAACACAAATATAGTGAACTGACCTTTAACAAAGGAACAAAGGCAATTTAAAGAAGAAAGGATAATATTTTCAACAAATTGGAACAATTGGATGTCCGTATATAAAAACATGAATTTAGACACAGATCTTATATCTTTCACAAAAATTAACGTGTATCATAGACCTAAGTGAAAAATACAAAGCTATAAAACTTCCAGAAGAAAAATGGGAGAAAATCTAGGTGACTTTATATTTGGTTATTAGTTTTAGATACAACACCAAAAGTATAATCCATAAAAGAAAAAAATGATAACTTGAACTTTATTAAAAGGAATAATTCTGCTTTGTGAAAGATGCCATTAAGAGAATGAAAAGATAAGCCATAGGTTAGCAGAAAATATTTGCAAAACACTTGCATCCAAAACATACAAAAACCTCTTAAATCTCAATGACAAGAAAATAACCAACCCACTTAAAAAATGGAAGACCTGAACATATACTTCACCAAAAAAGATGTATAGATGTCAAATAAACCTATGAAAAGATGCTAAACATCATTTGTCATTAGGGAATTGTAAAGTAAAACAACAATGAGAAACTACTCCACACTTATCAGAGTGGTCAAAATCCCCCAAACTAACAATAACCAATTGCTTATAAGGATGCAGAGCAACCTTATGCAAAATGATATAGCCTCTTTGGAAGCTAGAATGAAAGTTTCTTAAAAATTTAATTATAGTCTTGCCATATGATCCAACAAGCGTGCTTGTACGTATTTACCCAACTGATGTAAAAACTTATGCCCTCACAAAAACTTGCACGTGAATGGTTATAACAGTTTTATTCATAATCACAGAACTGGAAATACTCAAGATGTCCTTTAATAGGTGAATAGACTATTTTACATCTATATAATGGAATGTTATTCAGTGATAAAAATGAGCTATCAACTTATGAAAAGACATGCATGAATTTTAAATATATGTTGCTAAGTGAAAGAAATCAGTCTGAAAAGGATATATACTGTATGGTTCCAATTACATGACATTCTGGAGAAGGCAGAAAGATCAGTGATTGCCAGGGATTGGGGAAGAAGGAGAGTTGAATAGATGAAGCATACAGGATTTTTTTTTAAGGGTAGTCAAACTATTCTGTAGGGTACTGTAATGGAGAATATGTATTAGGTTGGTGCAAAAGTATTTGCGGTTTTTGCAATTATTTTTAACTTTTTAAACCGCAGTTATTTTTACATCAACTTAATAACAATTTGAATTTGTCAAAACCTATAGAACTTTAAAGTGCAAAGAGTGAACATGAACGTCTTTGAATAAAAAAAAACAAACAACAACAAAAAAAACAACACATTTAGGGAGTCAGAGAAACCCAGGATGGAATGGAGAATCTAACAAAACAATTTGCTGCCTTACAAATGTATGAAACAACCTCATTGAATAGGGTGGAGGAAAAAGGTGCAGACCTAAGAAACTTTGGAAATGAGTGGAGTCTGTAGGACTAAAGGCAAACGAAAATGTAAAGCATTGTACTCTAGTTAATAAGGTTGTTTCCCATGGGAGCATGGATTAACAATTCTGATACCACTATGATGTATACTGGCATTAAGTGATTAAGTAAATGGATGATGGATGGTGGAAGCCAGCTTTCTTACTGTTGGAGAGAGAGAGACAGATCAGCATGGGGAAGAGGTTAGAATGATCCATGTAGTAAGAATAGTGGAGATATCAGTATGAACTCATGTTTGGCGTAATAAAGATATACATGGTAATGTAGAAATATTTATAAACATGATTGTATACATTGGTTGGTATATACACATATACTGGGGGTACCAAAAAATGTGTACAAATGGACACTTTGGTCAGTGTTGCTCAAGCAATAGTTCACCGTAATCAGAAGTGTCTGGACACTTTGAGCACCTCTTGTAATTGCAGAAGTCAAATGTGACTTGTATTCATCTTTTGTTATTGGCATATATTGAGTATTACAATTTTAATACAATTTTCCTTTCTTAAAATGTATATACATTTTTTTGGCACCATCTGTATTTCCTTGTTCTGTCAGCTGAGGGGCTGGAAGCAACACTACCCCGTAGCAAGCAGTCCCCCTAGCACCCAGATCTTGGTTATACCATCATTCTCTAATAAAAGAAATGAAGAAATAGCTGATTTTAAGACTGGGGCAGGATATATACAAGATGATCCTGGAGCATCTTGTAGTATCAGAAAGTAAGGAAAATTTCAAGACAAACCAAAACAAAAAAACCCCTACACTACCCCTCCCCAGCATCCCCAAAATAATTGGGATATGTCAAAGGGACATAGGAGCTGATGGAAAATGCTCCCAGTGGTAAAAACTGGAACAATTTAAGAAACAAGGTAAATAAAATAGTATTGGATCATAACCCAAATATAAAATCAATATACATGAGTTCATATTTATATAAATAACTAATTGAATAAATAAATAAATGGGAGAGAGTAGAAATCTTCCATGTAGATACTCTGCCCTCAAGGAGGGGGAGCATAACTCCTCACAACTTAGGTGTGAGCTGTGCATTCCAAAAAAGCAGAGTATGGAAAGGGGGAATAAGTAATAACTTCACAGTGAAGAAATCTGACGAACACTGCCTGAGCCAGATGATCAAGATTAGCAACAGTCACAGATAAGTAACAGATAAGTCACATTGATAGCAGTTACCTTTGATAGGACGTAAAGAAAATGGTACTTTACTTATGGTGTCTTCCTCTCAAGAACATGTAATTCTAGTCTAATTAAGAAGCGAATCTCACCTGGGGGACATTCTACAAAATACCCACTAGGACTCGGCACAACTGTTAAAGTCATCAAACACAAGGAAAGTCTGAGAAACTGTCACAGCCAAGCGGAACCTAAGGAAATATGAGTGTTAAATGTAATGTTGAGTCCTGAATAGGATTCTGGAACAGAAAAAGGACATTAGGTAAAAACTAAGAAGATTTGAATTAAGTATGGACTTTAGTTAATAATGAATCAATATTGGTTTATTGATTGTAACAAATGTGCCATAATAATGTACATAGGAACTCTCTACTATCTTTAGAATTCTTTCTGTCAATCTAAAACTGTTCTAAACAGTTTATTATTTTTTTTAAAAGGGGTGATTTTTTGGAAATGTCTGCCAGAGTAGAGATACGGTAAATGCAAGCCCACACTCACTGTCTAACTTACTCTGCAGCCTGGGCAGTGGCACTTCACCTGCAGGAACACAGTAGGTACTGAAAGCCCTCAGAGCCTATGGCATGTTATTCAGGTCCTTGATGTTCACATGAAATAAAATGGCCTCTTAATGGCCTTTGCCATCTGCAGTCAGTGGTACTGAACTGGGCTGAAGCCACCGTGTTGGGGGTGTTTTAATATTGTCACAATAATTGGGAAATGCACAACTGGCACTTAGTGGGCAAGAAGCAGTAAATGTTTAATGTCCTGTAATGTGTAGAACAGCCTCATACAGTGAAGAATTGTCCCACGTCCAGCATGACTTTCTAAAAGTGTCTCTGTATTTCTGTTTCGGTGGAAAACCTGTTTAAAATGATCTAAACGCAGACGCTATCTTTTTATATACTAACGTCGAGGATTTTTTGCATACTTTTAATGTACATTTAATATGCATTTTCTAGGAATGTCACTGTCCTGTAAATCCAAGGAGACTGTACCTTGTTTGTTTTCAAAAGACTTGTTCACCTATTTGAAAAAATTACACCTCTGAATGTAATACGGCTTTTGATATATGAGTCACCAATACTGTATGCTTGCAAAAAGCTTTTTCTTTTATGGTGTTTTAGGTATGAGTAGGGTAACAATATAATTTGGTATTCATACCAGACACTTCTGAAAGTGAAAAGGGAGTGCTGTTAATAATTATGCCAGGGAAATGGGCATAGACCAGGATTGTCCAGGAAGACTGGGTCATACGTGGGAACCTGGAAAATGTATGTTTAGGTTTCAATCCTCACAGTACAAGAAGCTATACCAGAGAGAGATTAGAACAGATATGGGGCGAGAAAATCTGCAGATCTTTAGTGATAATTTTGTCTGTTTGATCTTTCAATTACTGAGAGAAGTATACACAACTTTCCTCTGTGATTGTGAATTTGTCAGTTTTTCTTGTGGTTCTTTCAACTTTTGCCTTACATTTTTGAATCCCTATTTCTTAGGGGCATACAGTGTCATAAGTGTTATACCTTCCTAGTGAATACAACCTTGTATCAACGTGCATGATTTTTTTAATGTCTAAAGAAGACTTTTTGCCTTAAAATGTATTTTGTCTGATATGAATATCGGAGCTTTCTTTTAATTAGTATTTGTTTGGCATATTTTATCTTTTTACTTTCAGTGTTTCTGCATTCTTATTTTTATTCTTTATTGTTTTCTGTTTCTCTGAGTTAGCATATAGCTGGATTTAAAAAATGACAACCTTTGCTTTTAACTGGAGAATTTAATCTGCTTTCCTTAAATCCTGATTACTGCTTGATTTGGATTTATTTTTTATTTCATTTCATGTTTTCCTTATGTTTAAATGTTTATTTCTTTTTTATTGTCTTTTGTTTTGTATTGATTAATACCAGTTACCCAGTTTTTCTACGCTAGTTTAGAAATTGTATACAGTACTCTATTTCAATTGCTTTACTGGTTACTCTAGAAATTTTAACAGATGTATTTAATTTAACAATCCTAAAGAAAATTAGTGTCTTTATCCTCCTTCTGTACACACCAGAAATCAAATGCCTTAGCCTCAATCTTCTCTTCCTTTAATTGTAAATTTTATTGCCATGACTTATTGTTCCAGTTCTGCATTGATCTTTTAGCCTCTAAAATGACCATAATTATTATTTATATAGTCAATGTTTGTTTATATACGCCATGTTTACCATTTACTTTGTTCTCTAGTCCTTCTTGTATCTTAGACCTACTTTCTAGGATCATTTTCTTTCTTTCTTATATACATTCTTTAGAAGATTCTTTAGTGAGTTCCTGCTAGTACCATATTCTTTTAGTTTCGATATATTTGAAAATATCTTTAGTTTGCTCTTAGTCTTAAAAGTAAATTTCATTTGGTGGAGAATACTAGGTTGACATTTATTTTCTTTTATCACTTTAAGCTTATAATTTTACTGGTTTCTGGGTTATATTGTTAGAATTGAGAAATCAGCTGTCAGTCTAATTTAAATTATTTATAGGTAATCTGTTTTTTTTATTTTTTATCTTTGCTTGTTTTAAAGATCTCTTTGCTTTTGATGTTTGCAGATTCACTATAATGGGTCCAAGTTTGTTTCTTTCCTTTTTCTTTCTTACCTTCCTTTATTGAGCTTCCTGAATCTGTGAATATTTCCATGGAAAAATATCCCAGGCATATTGCTTTTGCCTCATTGTGTTATCTCTTTTTAGACTTCAGATTAGGCATAAGGTGGACCTTCTTGTTCTATCTTCCGTATCTTTTATCCTCTTGCAAATTTTAGAAATCTCTGTATTTCCACACTATATTATATGATTTTTTTCCAATCTTTTCAAAATATACTCACTCTCTCTGCATTGTATATAGTTTAACTCATCAGCTGAGTTTATGATTTAAATTCTTTTTTTTTATTTGTGGGAGTTCTATTTTGGTATTTTTCCAATTTAAATCATTGGTTTTGATAAGCTTTCCTTTTCCTTTGTTATACTCTCAAAAAATTCTTTAAACACATTAAATGCATTTATGTAATATTTTGCATGTGATAATTATAATATCTGCAACCTCTATGGTTTTGATCCAGTATTTTTTTCTGTCTCTGGTTCTTGCTCATTGTAGCTTGTTTCCTTATATGCTTGGTGATTTTAAATTTTGAGCTAGGGTTACTGAAACTATCTGTGATAAATCCTGAGGCTTGAGTTTAAAGTGAGAGGATTTGCTGTGCTTTTACATGACTAACTCAGGATCATATAAAATGAAGATTTCAACTTGAGTTGTTCAGTCTACACATATAATGTGAATAATTTTTTCAAAGAATGTGAACTTATGTTTAGGGAGTTATTGGGAAGATATGTCTTATCCTGTTCCATTCTGAATCTAGTTTGAATCAGATAGTATCTTTCCTATCTTGCTGTACTGACTTCTGTTACTTATTTCCTCTGAGGAAAGAAAGCCAAGCACAGAAACCTATGTTGATTTCAATTACATGAGAGAGATACGAGATTCTTTCTACATAACTTTCTACATAATTTTTCACGTAAGGCTATAGGAAAGGATTTGGTTCAGTATAAAAAAGACAGCCACCAAATACAAGGAGTTGTTTCATGAGGTAGTGTGCTTTCTTGGCACCAGAAGGAGTCGAGGATAGGCTAGTCAGCTACCTATTGACGATGTGGGAAAGGGGACTTAGACATGGAGGAATGGATTGAATTGGACGAGAATGCTGCCATCCTTTCCTTCTACCTGCTTGATGCTGATTGGCATGCCAGAATCAACGCCGTGACCCTCAGGTAGGAGACTCTTTTCTCTGGCCATCTGAAAGTTTAAAATGATAGCTTGCCAGGTCAGCTCTCTGCCTGCAAATGGCTCCTTGACACCTGGCAGCAGAGCTGTCTGGGCCTGACAGGCTTCGCCAGCACATGTGATGCCTGGGCTCTGTGGGTCTGCTCCTCACACGGCCACATCTCTGGGCTCTGTCACGTGGCCATGGTTTGTCTTGGCCACATTGCTGTTAAGGGGGAGGTGGACTGGGGGCAAGATGAGCAAGCAACAGGTGTTAGCAAGAGTCTAGACAGAAAAGTATCCTTATAACCACAGGAGCATTCGTTTAAAATAGCTCGTTCCCCAAATATTCTTCTCGTGGCATTGGGCCTGTCTGTGCTGTGGTTTAAGATCATTTGGCAACTCTCATTCTCGCAATCAGAGAAGGGCTTCTAGGGCTATAAAATCATCAGTGAACTAAGCCAATTAGCTCAGCCAGGAGAGGATTATACACATCAGCTCTGGTACCAGGGCAACTTTATGCAAGCTGATTTTACAAAGTTTCAGTGTTTTGCTTGCCCTGCTTTCCTCCAGGGCAGTCATAGGTTAGCTGGGATGAGGTCCCAGCAGATGACACCTTTGGGTGCTTTTTTAATTGCCCATGGAGAAACTGGGTAAAAAGTGTTCATACGCTCATGCTTGGGGTAGTAAGGAGAGGAGCATTGCCCTGCCACCGTGGGCAGTTTGTTTATATGAAGAGAGGAGTAAAGTGCCCCTTTCCCATTTGGGAGGAATTGGATGGTCTCGCAGAGCTCAGTCATTAAGGACACGGCTGATACTCTAGCAAAAGTGCTGGGGAATCTGAGGGCACTGGATGGAAACGAGGCTGATCATGATAAAGCCAAGGGGTCAGTCCAGATGTAAGCTCAAGGGGCTATTCTGTGTTAGTGCAAATTAGTGCTCTGGGTTACATGTGGAGCTGTGGGTAGATAATGTCATGTTATTCTGGCATGCAGAGGATAGTAAGACCATAGGTGAACTTGAGAAGCAAGAGCTGAGTTTGTAATGGGTCCCCTGGCCCTCAATAGTTTCTTTTTTGCTTTGTCCTTTGTTATGATAGCCTTTTGAGCTGTGCACAGAAATAAATAAAAAATAATAAATAAAAGATAAAACGAGTATAAAAAGCCCACCTCTCCAGAGAAAAAGCTACTGGTAACATTTTAATGTATATTCTTCTGGATGCTTTGTGTGTGTGTGTGTGTGTGTGTGTGTGTGTGTGTGTGTATGTGTGTGTCTTTTTACAGAAATAGTACCACAATCTTTTGTCATCTGCTCTTCCCACTTCTTATATTAATTCAATCAACATATATTTAATGAATGACTGTCATGTGGCTGGCCTTGTTCTAGGCACTGGGAGTACACTGATGAACGGAATCAAGCCCTTGCCCTCAGGAGCTCCTGTTCACGTAAGCATTCTGTAGTGAGAATCTTTTCATAGCCATCCACTCACTTACGGAACAGCATTTTTGGGAGCTACATACTGTTCCATGATATACATGGACTTGTATCCTATTGTTGGAAATTCAGATGGTTGGCAACTTTTTGGATTGAAAACAATGATTTGATGAACATTTTTGAAGCTAATATGTGTGTACATCTTTATGAGAGATAAAAGCTATAATGGAAAATTAATAAAATTACATGTTTCCTCAGGTAGGGGAATAAATGGGCACTCTCTGGTTGTGACCTGCAGGCAATTAGTCCCAAAAATGCTTAAGCCTAAAAGGTATTACTGACAGACTTGGCTGATTGTATGGCTTGGGTTGGGACAGGCCAGCCATGTGTGGACTTCCTGGCAGCACTTGGACCAATGGATCAATTAGGGACATTTATGGGCTTCAGGAGTCTTTAGAGGCCCAGCTGCTTTCATTGTAGTTTTAAAAAATAAAGGTGTACTGCTTCATGACGATAACCTACTTTATATTCTAGCAACCCAAAGGAAAGGATTCTACATGGCACACACAGATGAGCTGAGTACAGCCTGCATTTGTGCATTTTGGGCTGGCCATGGACAGCAGGCAGTGTAGAAGTACCAGCTTTAAAGAAGGTCTTTCCATATACTGAGCCCTTGTGGACAGAATGGGAGAGGGAACAGATCATAGGAATTAAGGGTTGCGTTCACGGGGCTCCCTAACTTTGTAGATTGGTATTCATGGGGCTTTAGATTATCTGTGTGCTGCTACAATGTGCTCTAATGTCTAGGGAAGAAGTGTATTTTTCTCTTTGCTGGACAGTTGGCTACTGTTCTGATGTATAGACTCAAAAGATTGGAATAATTTTAAATACTTTCCTACTTTATGCCCCCTCTCTTCACCAAATTCTGTCTAATATCCTGGACAAAATCTCTTGGATCTCTTGTTCAAACCCCGATTCTCTGACTTGAATAATGGCAGCAGCTTCAGCGGTTTTCTTATCCCTACTTCCCTCCAGTATATTTTCTGACACAAAGACCGAAGTTATCTCAGTGGCATGAACTTTCATCACGTTATCACCCAGTTAAAAACCTTCCGTGGATTTCTGTTGTCTATAGGGTGTAATCTACACTCTTTAGAGACTGACAAGCCTTCTGAGCTGCCCTGGCTTACCTGACCAGTCTTGTTCCCAGCCACACCTGTTTTCCAGCTGTGAGCCACTTGCAGCTACCTGGGAGTGACATATTCATTTAGGCCTCTGTCTCCTTGTACACACTCTTCCCTTCTGCTAGGGGTGCTTTCCCTCTTTTATTCCTTCGTGTGTGCCTATTCATATCAAGGCACCCTGTTCATGTGACTCCATTGCATTGTGTCCATCTTGGTATTGCAACTTATCATGCTGCTCATTTACTTGTCTACTTGCCTATATCCCTTACTGGACTGTGAACTACTTGTGGGTGAGGACTGAATCTTTCATTTTTGTATCTCCTATACCATCGCAGTGCTTGACAGTCTGTTTGCTGCTGAATGTTGTAGGAGTCGATACAATCTGGACTGCAAAAATGTTTTCTTTGATGCATATCTAACCAGATAGAATGTGTTTACAGTGCTTAGTTCTGATTTATATTTTCAGGCATCTTTTTAAAAGATTTTTATTCTAAAGACAATTCATTTTATTACATAAGCGTTGCTTATTAGATATGGTTGATTCTCACACGTGCTCTCTCAGACACGTAAGTCAATGTTGCAAACACATACACACAAATTATTCAACTAGTCAGTGGTGAATTCAAACATGGGGACTCTCTGACTCCAGACTGTGTTCTTGACTTCTATACTCTAATGCTGGGGTGTGTTGCTATTTGGGTCCAAAATAAGAAGTTGTAAATGGAGAGAAAGGGAAACTTGGAAAAGAAAAAACAAAAGAAATTCCTCCTTGACTATAGGCGTGTTTATATAGACATGAAAAAATAGACAATTGCTTTCTCTTTCAAAGTCTTGGTTTCCACATTTATCAAGTGTGAATAATATTAATAATATTCTCTCTCATAAGACAGTTATAAGGTTAAATAGGGTAATGTATTTTATATAATAAGTGCTAAGAAAAGTAGCTATTATATTTCTTTTCCTAGAATTCCTGTCTTCCTCTTCTTCTCCCTGCTCAGGAATCGGAGTGGACCCTAACAGAAATACATCTTTGCAGAGGGAAAGCTCAAGACTGTCTCTAGTTGATGAGAAGTAGACAGCTATTAAATACTCCTTCAGGATTTTCTGAAGACCTCCATGTATCTTCTGCCCTACCAGTCCTCTTATTTACTCCATGAAATTCTACAGTCTGATTTCACCAAAGGTCGTGTTCACAGATAAAATATGTGAGCTGATACCCTTGCTAGAGTTACCAAGTTAAAACTTTTACTTTATACCTTCATGGGATTGAGTTTTGGGTTCCTTTCCTGAAAGAAGATTTTTCACTTGAGCAGGAGACCCGAGACAGGTTTGGGGAAGAAGTATATGGTGAGGAAAAGGCTGAAGAAAGAAAGTAGTGGAATGAGGAGTTCTACTGAAAACGACACTCAGTATACCTTCCAGGATTGGTATACACACCTTCCTTCTTCCCAACGTCTTATTCAGGATTGTCTCTCAAACTATCTCTTTAATATTTTAGTTCAATCCTTGGAGGTAATTCTATTGGTCATTTTATCTCCCTGGTAGGTGTTTGGTGAGGAAGTATGTTGAGGGAAGGATGGCGAAAAAAGGCCGTTACGAGTTCCAATACACATTCTGGGGATACAGAGCAGAGCTTACTGGTAGATCCGGGTCAGGGCACAGCCCAAGGGGCAGCACTGGTGGAGAACAGATGACTTCATGAATGGGGGATATAGTTGAGAATTTTACTTTCCCAGCTGCTTTTTTTCTTTCTTTTCAAAATTATAGTAAAAATCACATGACATAAAATTTACCTTTTTTAAGCATATGATTCAGTGGCGTTAAGCACATTTACATTGATCAACCATCGCCACCATTCATCTCTAGAACCTTTTCCATCTTCCCCAACTGAAACTCCATACCCACTAAACAATAATTCCCCACCTCTCGCACTCCCCCCAAACCTAGCTCCTGGTGACCACTGTTCTATTATCTGTCTCTATGAATGTGACTGCTTTTAGTACCTTGTATAAGTGGAATCATACAGTATTTGTTCTATTGTGACTGGCTCATTTCAGTTAGCATTATGTCTTCATGGTCCATCCATATTATAACCCTGAGCTGCTTATGGAAAGTGCTTTGGAAGCAAGAGAATGAGAGTTGACCACTGGCCAGTGGGCCTCAGGCCCTAGGCCTGAGTTCAGAAAGGGCGTCCTTGGGTGATCATTTCCCTTTCAAGGGGATTGGTGATGGCATTGTTGGCATTTCCTGGACACCCCAGAAAAAATCTGTTTACCACTCTCTTTGCCTGTTGCCTTTCTCTTTTCAGGGGCCATTAAAATCCAAAGCATCTTATTTTTCCCACTGAAAAGCTTCTGCAGGCTTGGCAGTGAGGCTGGGCACCGTTGGTAGCTAGGACAGACTCTGCTCCCGTTTAGGAACTAGGCCACAATGTACCATGTTTGGTCCAAGTTCACGTTTTGAAATAGCCTTTCCCTGCCTCCAGCGGTTCCTGCCCCACCATACAATGAGTGGCTTCTGCAGTGGGCTGTAGGAAGGCTGCCACTTTCTGTGCTGATCATGCTGACAGCCACGTGGGGGTATTGGCAGAGCTGGTCAGTGGCTGCCAGTCTCCTGGATGATTGCCTTGTCTACTGCTTGGAAGTCTTGTCATGTCTGATATGACAGGGTCTGATTTCTAGAGCAAAGGTTCCTCTGGGATTTGGATGAAACCTGGGCTGTCCTGCCCAAGCAGCAATTGTAACTAATACTCCGTGAATCATGCCCACTGGAGGGTTAACTCCTGACAGCCCAAGGTTCTAAATGAGTGGAACACATGGTGTCGGTTGGGTGCTAGCCATACTTGCTAATGAAGAATTCACTTTACTTATTTTGGCTTTGGGGTTAGTCAAGCATAGAAGCCCAGAAATAAAACAGTGCCCTAAAAGTCACCTCCCAAACCTCTGATCACTTTTCTTCCTCCTCCTCCAGGGATTCATCTCCATTCAACTTGCTTCTATACATTTTAGCTTCTGAGTAAGACAACTCTTAAACATTTTTAAATTGAAGTATAGCACATATAATAAAAAGTACACAAATCATAAATGAATAGGTTGATGAATTCTCCCAAAGTATAAAACCCATGTAACATAGAGATCAAGAAATAGAATATGCCTAGAGTCCTGGAAAACTCATGCCCCTTCCAAGGGAAACTACTCTCCTGACTTTTATTTAATATCCTAGATTAGTTTTGCCTGTTTTTGTACTTGAACGTTGCCTGTTTTTGAATCAGCAGTGCACGCACTTTTGTGTCTGGTTCATTTTACTTATTGTATCTGTGAGCTTCATCTATGCTATTGTGTGTCGCTGTACTTCACTCATTCTCGTTGCTGTGTAGCACTCCACAATTTATTTGTCCATTGTACTTCCAGTTCTGTGGAGCCATACTGGAGCCTGAGGCAAAAGGAAAAATCAGGAAGACTGATCCTACCTTTATTTGAAATGTTGATATTTTGTTCACCGTGGGTTTCTTTTTTGTATTAATTTTGATTTTAAAATGTTGCTTTAAAATATTATTTATCTTGATTATGAGTTTTTTTAGCACCTATTTAAATATTGCTCCTGAGGTGAGTGCCTCACTTCCCTCTCTCTAGTCCCAGCGCTGTCTGCTATAGATGGCCATGTGAGTTATTTACAATTTTTGACAGGTGTGAATAGTGTTGCTCTGAACATTCTTGGACATATTTCATGGTGAACATATGTATGCATTTCTGTTAAGTAATACCTGGGAGTGAAATTTCTATAGGCAACGTTTTGATGGAAGGAGTGAGTGCATGGTCAGAGGGGGTTGGGAGGCGTTTGTTTTCCCTTCTGTGTACTGGTCTTTCTTTCCAAAGTTGTTTTGAGAACGCATTCAGTCTTTGTACATGAAGTTGACTATGTCTTTCTGTTGGTAAGAGAGGACTTGAGGAAAGTCAAGCACGAGGCTTATTGGCATGTGCGTCCATAAGAGCCCAGGAAGCCTGGGAATCAAGGGTGTGCGTGTAAGTATTTGTAAAGCACAGTTTGGGTCCCTTACTAGGGACAGTCCCTCAGAAATAAGGTTCTCTGAGGCTAATTGGCTAAATCTTGGTATTAGTTAGCTAGTTCCAAGAACAAAATTGGGTATCTTTCCATGTTTTCATATTCTCTGTAAAAGTTAGTCTCTATTTCTTGAAAGTTTGAGAGAAATTACTAATAAACTCTTTTAGCAATCTACAGTAATCATTCAGTATGCATACTTAAATTTTTTTCCCCATGGATGTTAGCCTATTCAGGTTTTCTACTTTTTTTTGAGATGATTCTTTTTGATCAGGGAAGGTCCTCTTTCATTAAGATTTTCAAATGTGTTAGTACATATTAATTTCTTATTCCTTAAAAAGTCTTCTTTTTGCTATTATAGACCTTTTGTGTGTGTGTGTGAAGGTTTTTCCTGTCTTATTCTTGAGTTAATAAAGGATATTAATCCTTTGTAAATACTTCTCAAGGTTTTTTTAAAATTTATTTTTAAAAAAAATTTTATTGGGGAATATTGGGAAACAGTGTGTTTCTCCAGGGCCCATCAGCTCCAACTCATTGTCCTTCAATCTAGTTATGGAGGGCGCAGCTCAACTCCAAGTCCAGTTGCCGTTTTCAATCTTAGTTGCAGGGGGCGCAGCCCACCATCCCATGTGGGAATTGAACCAGCAACCTTGCTGTTGAGAACTCGTGCTCTAACCAACTAAGCCATCTGGTCGCCGCTCTAGCAGCTCGGTAGCAGCTTATTGTCTTTAATCTAGTTGTGGAGGGCACCGGCTCACTGGCCCATGTGGGAAACCCTGTTGTTCAGAGATTGCACTCTAACCAACTGAGCCATCCGGCTGCCCCATTTTTTGTTATTTTTAAAATATGTTTTTGACCAACAGAATTTAGAAATTTTATTTGATCAAGTGTCTTAATTTTTAAACTTTGTAATTTCTTCCATTGCTCTGTGTTTAGTAATTCCACACCTATCCCAATATTAAATATTTGTCTACTTTTAAATTATGTTATATTTTTATTTTTTATACATAATTTTCTGGAAGATTCTTTGATCTGCAATAAGTATTTGTTTCCCACTAAAAAATTTTAACACTTTAAAAAAACAAATTCATGCTCTTTCTGTTGGTTTACATAATTCCTTTATAAAATACTAAATTCTCATATATGTAGGTATTTCTGATTTGATGCAACATATGTGTTCCTGAAAAACGTCTCATTCAGCAAAATGGTACACTAAAAATAGCAGGAATTATGAGGAAAATAGGTTTAGAGGTTAGCCACTAAATATCTAGTCTGCTTCATAACAAAATCATTATAATTGTCATAAACTTTTTAGCATAGTTAAACATTCTCTGGCATGTATACCTACTGTCATAGGCACTCCATCATTTACAGCTGTAAATCTCAGGGCTTTCAGAGATAGATCTTCAGGGAAATTTACTACAATGGAGACAAATTTTATCAAAATTAAAATCTGATACAATTTTAATCAAGGTAGATGCTATCATTCTTTTATTTATTTTTCTTCTTTTTTTTAAACACAAGGGAAACAATGTTGTAGTTTTGCAGTTTCACCAAAATTGTCACACTGTGGGAGACATATGGGTCAGGAAGCTTTAAGTCACCCATGAATTTCAATAAAAGAAGACACTTCTGCAGCATTGTCAACTTCTTAAATTATGTTCTACATATATTACTAAGACTTTCTTCTTTATGATTTTTTTGGGGGGGGTCAGAGGATGCCTGTTTTAGTGTCTTCCTTACTCCATGAACCAGCTTCTGAATTTTCAATTTTATTAATATTCTTCTTTTTGTTGTTGTTGTTCATTGATTTCTGCTCTTTTTTATTTACTTCTTAGGTGCTAATGTCACTTAAAAAATTTTAAATTACTCAGTTTAATGCTTAATTTACTTACTTTCAAGCTTTTTTGTTTAATTAAAATTATACTTAAGCTATGGATTTGCCTTTGAGCACAGCTTTGGCTATAATAATTTTTATTTTTTTTAATGTATTGGGGTGACAATTAGTGAAATTCCATAGATTTTAGGTGTACAATTCTGTGTTACATCATCTATAAATCCCATTGTGTATTCACCACCCAGAGTCAGTTCTCCTTCCATCATCATATATTTGATCCCCCTTACCCTCATCTCCCACCCACCTCCCCCATTACCCTCTGGTAACCACTAAACTATTGTCTGTGTCTATGAGTTTTTGTTTCTCATTTGTTTGTCTTGTTCTTTTGTTGTTTTTGGTTTATATACCACATATCAGTGAAATCATATGGTTCTCTGCTTTTCCTGACTTATTTCTCTTAGCATCATACTCTCAAGATCCATCCATGTTGTCACAAATGTTCCTATATCATCTTTCCTTAACGCCGAATAGTATTCCATTGTGTATATATACCACAACTTCTTTATCCATTCATCTATCGAAGGACATTTTGGTTGTTTCCATGTCTTGGCCACTGTGAACAAAGCTGCAATGAACATTGGAGCACACATGTCTTTATGTATAAATGTTTTCAGATTTTTTGGGTAGATGCCCAGGAGAGGGATTGCTGGGTCATATGGTAATTCTATTCTTAATTTTTTGAGGAACCTCCACACTGCCTTCCATAGCGGCTGCACCAGTCTGCATTCCCACCAACAGTGTATGAGGGTTCCTTTTTTTCTACAGCCTCTCCAACACTTGTTACTATTTGTGTTGTTGATGATAGCCATTCTGACTGGGGTGAGGTGATATCTCATTGTGGTTTTTATTTGCATTTCTCTGATGATTAGTGATGTTGAGCATTTTTGCATATGTCTATTTGCCATTTGTAAGTCCTCTTTGGAGAAATGCCTCTCAGGTCATCTGCCCATTTTTTAATTGGGTTGTTTGTTTTTTTGTTGTTGAGTTTCATAAGTTCCTTGTATATTTTGGATATTAGCCTCTTATCGGAGGCACTGTTTGCAAAAATCTTCTCCCATTCATTCGGTTGCCTCTTTATTTTGTCGATGGTTTCTTTTGCTGTGCAGAAGCTTTTAAGTTTCATATAGTCCTATATGTTTATTTTAGCTTTTACTTCCCTTGCCTTTGGAGTCAAATTCATAAAATGCTCTTTGAACCCATAATTTTAGTATCTATGTTTTCTTCTATGCAGTTTATTGTGTCAGGTCTTATACTTAAGTCTTTGATCCATTTTGAATTAATTTTGGCACATGGTGACAGATAGCAGTCTAGTTTCATTCTTTTGCACGTGGCTATCCAATTCTCCCAGCACCATTTATTGAAGAGGCTGTCTTTCCTCCATTGTATGTTTTTAGCTTCTTCGTCAAAAATTATCTGTCCATATTTATGTGGTTTTATTTCTGGGTTCTCAATTCTATTCCATTGGTCTATGTGTGTTTTTCTGCCAATACCATGCTGTTTGGATTATTGTAGCCCTGTAGTACAAGCTAAAGTCAGGGAGTGTGATACCTCCAGTATTCTTTTTTCTTAAGATTGCTTTGGCTATTCGGGGTCTTTTGTGGTTCCAACTGATTTTTTATATTTAGCGTTCTCACTTATTATTTTTAAAATAGCCACTGTGCACCCCCATTTTGATTGCATATTATTTAAGAGAGGTGTTTAAAAATATATATATGTGTGTGTGTGTGTGTGTGTATATATATATAGTATAAGTGTATAAATTCACTTTCCATTGATTTTAAGCTTTATTACTTTCTGGATTTTATAGAATTAGTCTGTGTGGCCTAATTTGTGCTTATAATTTATTAAACAAAAATGGATAAAGAATTTGAACCGATCTTTACTAAAAGTTTCATGTATGCTTACAAAAGTATGGAATGTATTTCAAAACTGTCTTACAAGGGGTGAGAAAGTTATCCAGCCACTCCTAACCATTCCCTGACAGACGGATGGAGCACCATTCTGTGGCCAGAACAAGACTTCAGGCTGTGAGAGATTCAGGAAACTATTGGTGTGCTTGGTGACAGTCTGCAGAAAGCAGAGGGCATATTGTGAGGACACTGATGAGGTCTTCTAGGCTTCCCAATCATTCTGAAGGTTGAATAAGTGACAGCAAAGAAGCAGGAGTTTCCATACAAAAGGAACAGAATGTACAAAGGTTCAGAGATAAAAAGAAAGTATGATCCTTTTTGAATGTGAAGAGGTGTGCGTGTGGGGAGAGGAAAGGAGGAGAATATCTAGAGAGAGTTTAGGGAAGAGGCATCGTCCCATATTCACGGGCTTTAATTCCATGTGAGTGAATTTTGAATTTCATTCTAATGGCCGAAGGGAATATTTGAAGGGTTTTAAATAAAAGAATGAGTGACATGATCAGACTTACATTTTTATTAAAATTATTCTAAATGCTGTGTGGCAAATGGATTAGAGGGTGGTAAGATTAAAATCATAAAAACCAGTTGGGCGGATGTTTCAATAAACCAGGTGAGAGATGATGATGGCTTAACGAAGGCAGAGCTAGCCAGCATAGAGAGAGGTGCTTGGGAGATGTAATGAGCAAGACTTGAATAGGATAGAGGAAAATAAGGAATATGACTTCCTAGTTCCTGACTTGGGTATCTGTCATCCCTTGAGATGGGAAGACAGTAGGATAAACACGGGAGTTTTAGACATTTTAAAACTGAAGTGTCAGCATATAGATCCAAGGGGAGAGATATTTAACAAGCAATAGGATAGAAGGGTCTTTAGTTCCTTTAATAGACCCCATCTGCAGATTTTGGTTTAGAAGTGGTCAGCTTACACAAGGTAGTTGAAACCAGAAGATCAAGTGAGCTGGCCCTGAGAGAATATATAGAATGAGATTTATGAAAGGAAAAGGAAGAAGCTGTAGAAACATGAATCCTAGCAGGCTGCCATTTAAAGTGTGTATTGCTTTTTCATCTGGCCATGAATGAACCTCCTGTCTCCTAACTTTCAAAAAATGGCACGCAGAAAGGCAGGTAGGAAGCTGCACGCGTGTGCGTGCCTGAGGCCAGTTTTTCTGATTAAAGCTCTCCTTGGGGCTTGTGGTGTTGCACCTGTGGCTTTCCTTGGCATGACCTTTATTTTGAGAGAACATTTTTAGAGGGACTGATTTTTTCATTTCTCCTCTGGTTCAGCCTTATGCTATAATATTTATGTTGGCCACTTGCCTTTCTTTTACCAGTGTGACTAGTTTTGTCCCCATAACAGTTTCCCCACCTCTGTTTTAGAGAAATAAAAAACAGAACGCCAGGTTTCAAACAGAATTTGCCAAAGATATGTCCCTCTTTTGCCGACATGAGAAAGAAAGGCCACCTATGACAGATAAGCCCATTTCTAAATCTAAATGCCCATTTGCTATCCCAACTGTGGGGGAGTGAGGGTGGTTTCCCGCTTTGTGGTAGTAGAATCAGCTTCAATAATTCCATTTTTGCCGTTCTCCTTGGTAAGTGAAATTCATGTTCCAACATGAACTGCAAATTGTGAATTATTAATAGCCTCCCCAAGGTATTCCACTGCTTAATTCGGTCTTGCCCTGTGTAAGTTGGTTTTGATTCTTCTCATTTAGAAGAGACTTTTGCCATCATTGAACCCAATCCTTATTTGTCTGGCATGAATCTTTTCCTGAACACATCCTAAGCAGCCCATTCAATTTTCGGAGGGGTCTATTCTTGAAAATCACTTCATTTTCCCTGACTATGCCTTTGTTTTACATTTCAGTGTTATGCAGAGTAATTATAATGCCTATTCTAAAAGATAGTCTGTCAAATATTTAAATTCCCCTATGGTAGAGTCCTCCTATTTTTCCTCTCCTTCTTCCATTAAGTTTTTCTACTCTCTTCTATAAGATTTATACCTGACATGTACAACCTAGTCATTGTCTCTTTGGAATTAAACCAAATCTAAGTCTTTTCAGTTTAAATTCTACACTTCAAGAGATAATTTAATAAAGTGATCACACTTGTGAAGATACTTGAAACTCTCTTTGGGGTACATTTCTGAGATCCAGTAGTTCTTTTCTTGGCAACCACTTCACACTTCTGTCTTATATTCTGTTGACTGTTAGATAAAATTTCGTATTATTTTCTTGAGAACGACCATCTTCCATATCCTGTAGCTGTGTGGAGGACCTCGTATTTCTTCTGGTTAAATGGCATCTCGCTAGACCTAGCCCATTGTGCTAGTTTGTTTATCTTCTTTTGATCTTGATTCTATCATGCAAACTGTTAGCAATTAACCTCAGGATTGTGTCACATGCACACGTAAGCATTATTCTCTCCTTCAAATCTCTGATTAAAATAAAAGTTGTTCAGAAAAATGTCAAGGAAGGAAAACTGCAGCTAAGTGCCAGACACCTTTGTCTATGTTGACGTGAGGCTATTAGTCAATTCCCTTTGGTTATTATGTAATTTAGCTAAAGCTTAGTTGGGTTATCCTGCAGCAATAAACAATCCCCAAATCCTAGTGGCTTTCAACCACAAGGATGTATTTCTCACTCACAACTTGTGCTCACTGTGATGCAGCTGTGGCTCCGCTCCATTTTTCTTCATTGCAGGGCCAAGGAAGAAGGAAAAGTCCCAAATCTACCAGATACTTTTTTCATGTCAAAGAGAGAAAAATAGATATTGCTAATCCACACACAATGGTTCTTAAAGCTTCAGCTTGAATGTGGGTGTGCCACATCCTCTCCCTCAGAGGCTATTGGCCAAAACAAGGAATGTGATCAAGCCCAACATCAATGGGCTAAGGGTGCATACTCCCTCTATAGGAATGTTCTCAAAGTACGGCCAAGAGTGGCGGTGAATAATTAGAAATAATTACACAGTCATTTGTTAAAAATACTGAACATTTGTGTATCAGTTCCAAAATGTTTTCACCTCTCTGTGCCAATTCCCACAACTTTGTGAGGGTAGGATTGCTATCTCCATTTATCAAATGAGGTCCTGGGAGGTGGTCTTGTTATAGCTACTGTGTTTCCCTGAATAATAAGACCTAGCCGAACCATCAGCTCTAGTGTGTCTTTTGCAGCAAAAATTAATGTAAGACCCAGTCTTATTTTACTATAAGACCAGGTCTTATAACATCACATCACATCACAACACAACACAACACAACACAACAACAGTGGTACCTCGGTTTTCAAACGTAATCCGTTCTGGAAGACTGTTTGAGTTCTGAAATGTTCGAAAACTAAGTCACGGTTTCCCCATAGACAGTAATGCAAAATGGATTAATCTTTTCCAGACCTTTAAAATCAACCCCTAAAGCTGCAAATTTAGCATGAATTTTACAATCTAATGATACCATAGATCCATAAAATTTACGATATTCCTAAACCGAAGTGTTTGTCAATGGAGATGTTCGAAAAACGAGTACTACTGCATAATATAATATAACCAGGTATAATATAATATAATATAATATAATATAATATAATATAATATAATATAATATAATATAATATAATATAATATAATACCGAGTCTTATATTAATTTTTGCTCCAAAAGATGCATTAGAGCTGATGGTCCGGCTAGTTCTTATTTTTGGGGAAACATGGTAGTAAGTAGCAAGTTGGGACTTAATCCCAAATATTCTGAAGCCCACAATGTCTTTTCCAATGCTGATGATGACAACAAATATTATTTACATTTATTTAGTTCATTTTACCCGGCAGGCACTGTCATGAATGCTTTATTATCCTATTGGGTAGGATAATGAACTCTAGCTGCCTCAGTAGATAAACCACAAAATACCAATGTCTTAACACAATAAAACTTTATTTTTCATTTACACCATATACCCATGTGGGTTGGGTGACACTGTAGGATAGCACTTTTGTTTAAATGGTGTCTTGGGAATCCAAGATGCTTCTGTTTTTTTAACTAGGCCATCTGGAACATGTGACCTCCAAGGCTGCCACTGCAAAGTGAGAAAGAGAGGGAAGGAGGGAGGTGTGAGGAAGGGGGAGAGATAGATAAATATCGATTGATAGATAGGTAGACAGATAGATACGGAGGAAGCTGGTAGATATTTTAAGGGCCAAGATGGAAATCTCTTCCACCCACATCCCATCAGTATTAGTCATGTGACCTCACCTAGATGTATAAATAAGCAGAACACTAGATACTTGATGAACATGAATAGTTCTTGTCACAAAGTTAACATTATTATCATCCCCATTTTTATAGATAAGAAAACTGACGTGAAGAAAATTTAAGTGGTTTTACTGGGCACATCTGTAGCAGTGAAATAGATGGGATTTGAACCTAGACAGTTAGGCTTCAGAATCTGTGCTCTTAGCACCATACTAGATTGCCTCTCATCTTGTATTATGACTAGCTAGGTTATGAATATATTGACTATGCTAGTATTTAGCCACATTTATCCATTTGTCAAAACATCATGAAAATATTTTAAACTATTTTGTTGAAATCCTGACATACTAGAGATACCATGATCATAATCCTATTAAAATATGCAATAAAGCTGGGATAGCAGGATTGCTAGTGATTACTGTTTTCTTCCTGAGAGATTAGTACTTTTGGACCCGATGGCCACAAAGACATGGACAATGGATGTCTCAGAGGAAACTAGAGAAAGATATTGCCCACCTGCAACCCTATGCCCTACTCTGCCTGTCTCATATCTTGGCTCTATATGCAGGTAAGACCCAGAGATTGTAGAGCAATCTCAAGAAGTACTGAAGTTAAATTTTTCCATTAGTCTGGAGGTGAGGGCTCAGATTGAGAAATTAAGTTGTAGAAAATCAAGAAATTTAAATTTCTTGAGTCTGTGGACTGAGATGAATAGCTACTACATACAAAAGATATCTAGAATATCGCTCATGTTGTGATCAAATTCACCATTCTCTTATTGTAGATTCTCTTTTTCTCTTGTGTTTAAAAATGGCACTGTCTCCCGCACCTCTCCTGGGGTTCTCTGTGGTTCCTCAGTAATTACTGACCATAACTCAGTTATTTCATCTGCAGATTTTCACAAAAGAAGTATGTGATGTACCAGAGCCAGGGGACATGACTGATTCTGAATACCTAGGTAATATGTCATGAGCTCTTCATTTACCTTGGGTTTTAATTTCCTCTTAGTGAAATGTATCCCACCATTTCCAGAAGATCTTTTTTGACAAAGAAGCTGGAAGCAAAGTTGGAATTGAAGAGTCATTGTTTCTGACTGTCCTCCACTAACCTAGCAAGAATTTCAGTCTTAGCCTAAGGAGTAGTCGTCCTAGAAGTTAGATATGAGCTTTTCTACCCTAAGTATTGTGGAGGTAGCTTGACAGTTCTTCTTTACTTGAAGACCTGAGGATCCTCCAGGGATAGAATTACTAGAAATAGCAGAGAGAAACGAGAATGGAGGCTAAGAAGTCGGTCTGAGGAGAATGAGTTAGTTATCAAAAGGAGGGGTGATTCTGAGCATGGCCCAGCATGTGTCACTACAGTTGTCCTCTGGCCTACCCCCATGAAATCATGCCCTCACTCAGGGTGAGAGGCTGTTACAAAAGCAAGAAAAACCGAAAAGGCCATTTCTTAGCAGTTTTTGTGGGACTTGGAAAGTACAAGCTGTGAGCAGTAAAAACATTGGTAGAGGTGGTGGCTCTTTCACCAGCATCAGTAGTGTCATCTTTGGTGCTGATCATGACATGAGAATTTGCCACAGAGTACCAGAGTAGGAAAAGAGAAAAATGGCAATTACAATAATGAAACCTGATGACTTGGTATTATCTTTATTTACCCTTGGGGATTCCTAAAGCTACATGAAAGGAACTTCGTGGAGAGACAGTGAGAGAGAGAGAGAGAGAGAGAGAGAGAGAGAGAGAGAGAGAGAGAGAGAGAGAGAGAGAGAGAGAGAGAGAAAGAGAAGTCCTGAATGGGTGGAGTTGAAGAGAAATAGTATTGTGTCCATAATTATTATCTTATTGTTATTTCCATGTTTTCATGGGCAAGGGAATACAAGTTATATTAGTTTTGCTCCACCTGCTCAAGTAGCACTTACAGCTTTCTTGTTCCTTGTTGCCTTACAGCTGCCGAACCGTCTGTACCCCTGCCTTCCCCAGGAAATCATAAGGAAGTGTCTCAGAAAGCTGAGACCTGATGGAATAATATTCGTAAAGCTTCCTTGAGAGAGTGTCTGGAAAGCTGGGAACTGATGGAATAATATCGATCAGGCTCTCTCATCTGATGGTTTCAGTACAGTGATTCCATCCTCTGGGGTTATGAGTGTGTGTGAAGGCACAGTACGTGTTGGAGCAAAATGGGGATTTTCGGGAAGAACAGCCAGTCAGGCACATGACTTGTGGACCATGGAAAAAATCAAACTTTACTTCCTTGTATGATTAAAAAGCCATGTGTTGGCCCAATTCGGGACTCAGGCCTTGAGACTTGAGTCCCTTGGACCCTCTTGCTGTCTACTCTTGTCTACTGTCTTTCTTAACCTTGCGCCGCCCTCCTCGCTTCCCACTGCTCTTGTCATGCTGGATGCAACAGTTCCTCTCAGTCTAAACATAAGGAAAACAGTCCTTTTCCTTATCCTTTCATGCAGTGTACGCCTTAGCCCACTTTGGGCTTCCACTTCCTGACCCCGTGTTGCAGTCTCTCTACCAGTCTTTCAGATTCATCTCTGGATGTGTCTTCTATTCCTCTTTTGAATTATTTTTAAAGGCCTCAGTGTATTAGAAAGTTCTCTTTGCATCCATATTGTCTTTTGTAGGTAACTTCTCTGTCATGTTCCCCCTGTTAGGTCGTCAGCTTCCCTTTCTTGCTCTATTTTTAAAGAATCAACTTTTAAAAGGCTTTCCTCTTAATATAAAAGTATTAACTTATTCTAGAAAATTCAAAAGTAGAGAAAATCATCAGTTAGAAAAAATTATAACTCCATGACCTAGAGATAATTAGTATTAATACTCTGTTTGATAGCTTTCCAGTCATTTTTCTGTGCATATCCATACAAACATTATATGTGTATGTGTGTGGGGGGGGGCGGGTATGTATGTAAATACAGACGGTGCCAAAAAATGTGTACATATTTAAAAAAAATAAAAAAACTATTAAAATTGTAATAATATATACCAATAACAAAAGATGAATACAAAACACGTTTGACTTCTGCAATTACAAGAGATGCTTAACATGGTTACCATCAGTGTCCAGACACTTCTGATTAAGGTGAACTACTGCTTGAGCAATGTTGACCAAAGTGTCCACTTGTATACATTGTTTTGTCACCCTCTGTATATACCTATAGTTATAAAATTGGGATCATACCACACATGACATTTTGTACACTTTTTCATCTATCGATATATCATGATTCTTTTCCCATGTCATTTATTCTTCCAAAACATTATTCTGAATGACTACAAAATATTTTAAAGCTTTGACACATCTTGCTAATTTACTTTCCTAAAAGGAGATGACAGTGCATACTCTCATCAGCAGTATTTAAGAGCACCATTACTGGTTTCCCTGAATTCTTATTAAAACAACAATTTATAAAATTTCTGCCAATTGTCTAGGTGAAAAAAATGGAGTCTCATTGTTATAATTTGCATTCCTTTGATTGCTAATAAGACTGAACATTTTCCATGTTTATAGCTATTGTATTTTTTTTCATGAGTTGCTTGTTTGTGCCTTGTCATGCATTTGTAATGGTCTTCTTGGAATTTAGTTTTTCAGACATTTCATAATCATGTTGCTTCTTCTTTTCTATCAAGAATCTCAGACAGTGTGATCCTGCTGATATGTTATCTGAGATTTGGAAATCTGCCTTCCTGAAGCCTACTGCACATATCTGACTATACCTAGTCACTACCTCTCTGACAACCACACAAGGAAGTGAGTTTAATTTGTCTCCAGTATCCAACTGATCACATCTAAGTGGCTAATCCTCACTCCCTCAGTGTCACAATTAGCATGGGATTGCCCCATGGATGCCAGAAAACTGAATAAAGGAGAAGGGAAAATTCTTGAAGGTGGGGGTGGATATGGGGCAGTGAGCTACATGTCAGCAGGGTATAGAGAGAGCATAATTTGTGGTCGTTTGGATGTGTGTGGGGGTCATGTAAAGAGTCCTAAGAATGCATTTGCAGAAAGTCAGTTGAGGCAAGCCTTCGTTAAGTTGAATGTGGTATCATGCTCCAGGGAATTTTGATCAGAGAGCAGGATCTTATTCCAGAGGGGAGGACAGAGATAATGTTTGGAGCTTAGATTGTGATGAAAAGTTAGTCAAGGAAGGGTGGTGGACATAGAACAGGACTCAGATCCTGAGACGTTAGAAACAGGGCACGTGGTGGACTAAGACAGAGCTGCGTCAATTCCTCTAAGCAGCCAGGGACATGGAGAAAAGAAAGGCTTTTGCATCTAAGCTAGGAAGCCACGGTCAGTGATATTGAAGGGGCAATAGTGGGAGTAAGTGTAAATATGATAGGGGGACACCACAGGGTTAAAAGTTGGCTGGAGTTGAATGGAGTAGGGACAAAGAATAAGAACCTCCTTTTGAACTCCCACCCACCTCCTAGAGCCATGGACTCTGTCCTCACTGACCCATCCCCATGTTTATTCCCTCCTTACCCCTTTACCACACCCTCTGAACCTCATTTTAAGTTTTCTGTAAACTTCTTATAGAGCATTCTTTTCACCTGCTTTAACTGAAATTTATTCCTCCCTAGAAACAGCTTTGTCAGTGGCCCTTTTGAGGAAAGGAAGGTCATTCACTCCTTCATATGCGACACATCACTGGGCCAAGAGAGGTGTTTGTACTTCTTCATGTCCCACTAACCCATTTGTCTTGGATCCTTATGCAAAACTTCTTTTCTTTTGAAGTTTATGTGGTCTAGCCGTGCCACTTCCTCCGGCTCCGCACCTCCACCTTCGTGTCATAAATGTTGGCTTAGCCAACATTTATGAGGGCTTTGGAACTTAGCTTATAGGTTTATTTTTCATTCCACTTCTTGATTGACTTCAATTTCCATCTAACATTTTCACCTAATATTATTTAGCTTCCTTGACAATTGTGACCTTCACCTCTACTCTACTTAAGGCACACACTGTCATGGCTCTCTCTACTTCTGTCACCAGGACACTGAGTGCTGCTGGAGAAAACTACACAATCATGTCACTTGACCCCACGAATAGTTAATGGTCTGACCTTAATTGGGCCTCAACTCAGCTCATCAATCCTTTGCTCCTGGTCAGCTTTCTTTCTATGTCCTATAATAGTGATTCCAAGTCCTCTGATCTTCTCAAGCTGTTGATTCTAATCCCACCACCTTCTGTCTAAATAGATGCCCTTTCTTTCTATCTTGCATGGGAAATGGAGGTCATTAGTTGTAACCTTACTCATTTCTTTCCTTCTGTTCTCACCTGCAAACTCAGCTGCATCTGACTTTCCTCTACCCTTCACTGTATGTAGTATTGAAGTAAATCTTCCTCTCCTATTTAAATGTGATTCTTCCCTCTCTGCTTTACATCACATATCCTCCTTGTTTCCCCAGAAGCTTGTTCATACATTATTCTCATTGTATTCTGTGTCTTTATTCTTTCTCCATGGATTCTTTCTCTTGGTATATAAACAAGTGCCTGTCTCTTCCTTCTTAAAAATCCTTCTGAATACTGCACCATCTTCCTTCCCAACCAAACTTCTTCAAAGTATTATTCTATCTGCTGTCTGCTGTCTTGATTTCCTCATCTCCTTGTTGCTCCTCAAATCTAAGCAATCTGTTTTCCTATTAGTACTCCATGAAAGCATCTCTTACAGAGACTACCAGTGATCTAGTTATCAGATTCATACATACTTTTGGATTTATATTACATTCTCTTTCTTTTGTATTTGACACTGTTGATCATTTCTTTTTTTTGACATTTTTTCTTTGGTTTCCATCACATCACTCTCTCAACTCTACTTGTTCTTTTTGGATCATTATAATCCATTACTCTACTCTGAGAAACATTCTTTCTGACGTTCCCACAGACTCTGTGCTTGTTCTTCTTTTGCCCTTCTACCTATTTTATATTCAAGTCTTCTCGTATCACTTATATATTGTTGACTCTAGACCTCTTCTTGAGTTTGAAACCAGAATATCCAGTTGCCCATAGGAAAATTCCCCTTGGATGACCCTACAATGCTCAAACTGGAAATGGTACTTAATTAATGATTGTTTTATTAATCCATCCAGAACTCAATTTATCATTACTTTCTGTTTCAAAATCCATTTTTCTTTCTGTGGATTAGTTTGTATGTGTCTGAAATGACCATGTATTTCTTAAAGCATAAGGAAGTAAGACTTTCTGTGCCTAAAATGTCCCCCTCTGATTTATTGAAGAAAGGTGAGATGAGATGTCTGTAGGCTATAGTTTTGATTATCCAACATAGTTATTTCCCTTTTTGCTTTCACCAAATGAAAGCAAAACCCCTCCTTTGCTGTTTTCTACATCCTGCTCTATTTTGTATAGGTATGAGAAGCTTAGTTTCCTTGACCTGAACAGGTATCCTTGTTTCTATAATCTAGTGATTCTCAAACTTTAGAACATCAAATACTCACCTGAGAAGATTGTTTTGTTTGTTTGTTTAGTTTTGTTTTTACTGAGTAATGGATCCTGTCCACCATCTTCTAGGACTAGGATGGGGCTTAGAAATCTGTGCTTTCAGAAGCTTTCCAGCTTTTTGTGATAAAATTGGTTCACAGACCACATTTTGAGAAATACTATTCTAGTATCTTGGAGCTGCCAATTGTTGTCTGCTATTTTCTCTAACAATTAAAGATCTCTGTCACTGAAAGACTCTTTTAACTGAGATAGCAGTATATTTTGGGGCTTGATTCTATAATATTTGTATGTGTAGATCCTACTGATGACCATATTTACATGTATCCAAAAATAGCATTTTATTTGGGAGCTATGTTTTTTCTATAGAATCCCCCATTTGACTCCTTTGGAGATGGAATTAATTACAGATTTTGAATAAATTGACTTGTAAGGACAAAGACATAGTTCTTAACTTGTTCACTGGGAGAATGGAGCAATTTTTGTTTTTCAGGTGATTGAATATGCTGTTTGGATTTTGAGGGCAAGCAAACTATTGTCTTCTCATTCCACTGTGGCATAGCAAAGCAGAAACCTGGAAGCTTTTCCTTGCTGGGCATTTTCAATCAAGGCTTCAAAGGAGTCTTCCTCAAAACGTGCATGGGATCTGTTAATCAGTAACAGGTGTTTGCTTATTCTATGATTTGCCCTTCTAAGGCCTGTGCTACCTATTACCGGTATCCTGGCCTAGACAATGTTTACATCTCTCTCCCTCCAGAGCTCTGTGTCTAAAAGGTTTTTCCTGTTTGCCAGTAGTAGAACCTATATCTAAAAACAAAGGAATTATTCACAGCTTCTTTTATTTTTGTGGGCTTTATAGCCATGAACTTTACACATGCTGAATAGCTCAATAACAACAACAGCATGAAAGCAAACTAATGCTCATAAACTTTACATAACCTCAAAAGTGACAGCACAGTGAGCCATTAATCAGCCTATAAGATTTCAGTGTGTTTTCTTTTTTCCAGTTGCTTCTGTTTCCTCCTCCAAATGTAATAAGACTTTCCATGTGACTACTTTTTATGACTTTGGTGAAATTCAAATGACAACTGGTCTCTTTTGCTATTTGGTGATCATGAAATAATTCTGAGC
This sequence comes from Rhinolophus hipposideros, assembly GCF_964194185.1. Taxonomy (NCBI): domain Eukaryota; kingdom Metazoa; phylum Chordata; class Mammalia; order Chiroptera; family Rhinolophidae; genus Rhinolophus; species Rhinolophus hipposideros. The sequence continues at coordinate 56,213,417 of NC_138053.1, forward strand.
TTCAAAGTATTGCTGCATGGCTCAAAACTATCTTGTTTTCTGACTCCAGGAAAGACCTTTAATGGGTCCACAGGAGGGGACTGCAGGGGTAAATGTACTATAGAATAGATTAGTGAGATTTCCCACTCATTATAAGATTTCTTATTAGTGGTGTTTCAGGCAATGTAGAATTGAAAGATTGAATGTGATTGTTGTTCGAGGCATGTAATTAGGAGCCAGGCAGGAGTTGTATGTATGTAACTCCAGTCAAGGGAATTCTCTGCCCTAGAATGGTCTAGTGGTTGAGAGAACAGAGTTTGGAGTCAAAAAGGTATCCTGGAGTCAAAACCTATCGGAGTCAAAAACCTATCCTGGTTTTGCCACTTATTAATTAGGTAACTTTGAGCTTGTGATTGAATTTCTCCGAGCCTCTATAAAGTAGCGTTAGTAGTTCTCACAACCACTTTTTGAGAGAGAGATCATTAGTCTCCTCTGGCAAGTAGTTGTGAGGGCCAACAGCAACTAACAGCTGACACTCTTATTCTTACTCATTCAAGGAATTTTTATGAGCCAGCCACTGTGCTAAGGTTTGGAGACAGAATGGTGAGCATAAAAAATAAAATCATTAACCTCATGGAGCTTACTTTCTAGTTGGTGTGAGACAGACACCAATGAACTAATAATATTCAAGGTAGTTATAAATTGGGATTCATGCTACCAAGGAAGGTAACAAACTGGTGTGATAGAGAGTAGTCAGGGTAGGGAGGTCAATTTAGATTGGTTAGCAACATATGAGCTAGGAACTAAGTTGAAGGATATCTAGGGATGAGCATATCAGATAGAGGGGTCCCCTGTGCTAAGTCTCTTAGTCATAGGGCAGTTTCCTATTCTTACAAAACCCTTTAAGGAAGAATGAATTAGTATCTGCACTTTTTAAAATAAGGAAATTTAGGTTGAGAAGATTGAAATACATTGAAATACATTGAAATCCAAGGTCCCACAAGTAATAGGACGTCAGGGCTGGGATTAGAAGTCCAAAGCCCAAGTTTATGACCACAACATGCCAGGGACAGTGCATCTTAGAGGAAGAAAGGAAGCTTACAGACCTAAATAAAGAAAGTCATTTTATAAATAAAGAAAGACAGGCCAAGAGAGCATATGTGACTTGCTCAGGGTAACTTCCAGAAACTGGTCTTCTGCTCTTGTGTGCAGACTTTTCTCACTGCTCACCATTGTCAGATGGGTTTGCAGTAAAGGTCTTAGTGACCCAGCCAGTTTCTTCATTTGATTCTAGTTTTTGATAAAGATAACAGTTGGCTGATTTGGGGACTCCTAAAGTGTACAGTGGTTTATTGAAAGCTGGGTAAGTCAATGTTCTTTTCGAGACCAGTTTCCTTATATCTAAGAGGGAATTGAACAAAAGTAGTAGGATTTTTTTTTCTCACATCAATTTGACAGGTTTTGTTTTACTACGCATTCTTATTTTTGTTTTCTTCAAATGTTTATTGTACATTATAAAAAGAAATCGAACCAGAGTATAAAAGGGCATTTAAACAAAGCCCTTTTCTCCTAGAGATGTCTCCTCGTTTCCCGTTTTGATTATTTTCTCCCTAAAGGTAACCACTGTTAGCACTTTGTGTGTATCTTTGTAGAAATATTCCATGAATATGCAAACATATGTATATATGTATGTGTATATACCCTTTTTCCATAAGATATTGTATATAGCTTATTGTACACAATGTCTGCATCTTGCTTTTTTCACTTCATATTGGATAGTAAAGCTCTTTCCTTGTCATCAATATAGAGTTGACTCATTCTTTTTAATGGTACAGAGTATCCCATTATATGAGTAAAACTAAACATATTTACCCTATCTTAGTCAATCAGTATTTAGGTAGTTTTCAGTCTTTTGTGACTGCAACATGCTGCAGTGAACATCTTTGCAGAGATATTTTTGTGCACACATCACACATGCAAGTCTATCTATAAGATAGATTTGTGGTGGAATGGCTGCATCAAATGGTGTGCAGATTTTAAGTTTTGATAGGTACTGCCAAATTGACCTCTGATTTGGTGGGACATGCCCAATAATGGTGTGTAAGAACATCATCTTCAAACTGAATGACTGGTTGATGTTCAGTGTCTTTTCCTTTGACCCATCCTAAATTGCTGGGGGAGCTTTTGAGGAAGCCTTCAGATTTCTCTGGTTTGGATTGCCCAAACATCCTCCTTAGGGAGGGAGGGCGAGAGGGAGAGATTGGATATCAACTTTCTTGTTTTTGTTCTTACACCTATCTCTTCTGGGTTTGTTTTCTTTAGATTATGAACCATAAAGGAGACTGTGGACTTCCAGTTCCTTGTCATTTTAATCGGTTCATCAGTGAGGTCTTCAGAGTCAACTTCCCAGGTTGCTTCTTTGTTTGCTGACTTTGAACCCATAGGAAACTAGATCTGAAACTATATTGGAAAAGATCGGAGGGAGCATGGAACCCGGTGACTTCCACAATAGTCTCCTTGGGGAGGTATGGTGTCCCATGGAGATACCTCAGGAGTTTCTCAGGGGGAATTGAGAGTCATGATCTATAGCGGGGATGTGGGTTGTCAAGCTCTGGGCCACTCAGTTTTGCTTTAAACAGAAGGATTTTTATCCAGTTTATATTATTGCACTTTTGTGTGATATTATATTTTAAATGGGACTCTTCTGCCTAAGGAAAAAAGTATTGAAACAAGACCCGCCAATTTAATTTAATTCAGTTTGATGTAAGGAAACAGATCTTGAAAAGAAAGTTGACTTATCCCAGGTCATCCAGATACGTATTTAAATAATGAGGGAGGGATTTGAATTCTACAGACTTGTGTAATAGTTCAGTGCCCCTTCTGTTATAGAGCAATCAACCAAATAAGAGCTTGTCACTGAAACTTAGTGCCAGCCCCTCATAAACCACCCAGGTGATGGAGAGGCCTCACTCTCTAACTTAAACTCAAACCAAACCTTTGTTGAAATTTCTTTGCTCCTTAAAAAAATAATTTTCACTTTTGCACTGAACCCGTCTGGGAATAAATGTGTTGAAAGACTCTCAGAAAAGTTGTTCTCACTCTACACGTTTCTTTCCATCTAGAAATTCCAGAAGGACTTTCCATATAGTGTATCTCAGGAGAAAACTGTTAAGATATATTTTCTGGCTGTATTTGGCTGACTTCACCCATCTCCCTCCAGAGAGCTTGGAGAAGATGGAGGCATATTTAGGCCTGTTCCAGAACTTCAGATCTGTTTGAGTGTTAAAGTCACTAATAGGGAGGGATTCTTTGCTTCACATTTTATTCCTAAAAATCACCATTATTGAGGTTGTTTGTTTTTCCCAACCAACGATGCCCACCCATGGGCCTGTCGTGCCGTAAGACCAGGCCATTTCCAAGTGATACCATAGGAAGTGCATGCAAGAAGTACAAAGAAAGCAAAGGCACAAGAGGCAACAGAGTCCTTGTGAAAAATACACAGAAAATATAGACACAAGAGGCAACACTCCAACATATATTTCTAAGTCCAAACAAACCCGTCTGGAAAATGTATTGGAAATGGGAATAAATGAATTCTAGAGAATAGAAGTTCCAGTCTAGGGGTCGTAAAAACACCAGTTCCCTCTGTATAATAGCCCTTGCTGGAGGTAGAATTTTCTTAACACTTTAGATATTCCTTCAGACTCTTCCAGTTATAGCCACTTGAACCATTTAAAAAAAAAAAGAAGCCCCTCTTTGTGGTGTTTGCTTACACCTTTCAAATGCTCGTGGGTATTTATTTCTCCCTTCAGACGTCATTTAGCCATGTTTTACATACTTAATTCTTTTCCCTTTCCCTATAAATGAATATTTCTAGCCCTTTCATCCTTCCCTCTCCATTCAGGAGCAAGCTGAACCGAGCTATTGACAGGCTGAGGCTTCCTTCTCTCTCAATGATAGGGGAGTGAGGGCAGGTCTTAATGCACTGCTTAGCCCAGTACAAGTGCACAGATTTTCTTAGTGCAAGATACAGAGGAAACTGTGGTTTTGAAAGTTATTTGGATGGGGTAATGAAAGATTTGCATGGGGAAACAAGGAGTGACAGAAAGTTATATCAAAGGCTTGGCTCCTTATATGGGGCCTTCTGGAATTTCCTTGCCTTGGAATCCCTCCCTGTTCCAAGTAGGACTGGATAAATAGATCTTGAAAATCACAGAGCCTGTGCTGTTTACCCTGGCTGCTTTCATTTGATCACTTGGATATTGGAAGTATGGTGGGCTTTGGTTTGGGTCCCTGTGGGAGCTTAGTTTGATTCTCCTCCTTCAAGGGAGCATCGAAAGGACTAGTTCTGGTGAAGGACCTTCAAAGTCCAAGTGCAAACGCACACCGAGATGATTCTCATTTGGGTTCAGTCTTTCAAACGTGCATGTTTGGATGGATAGCCACGCTTCTCTCTTATTGCAGTGGCGGTGTTAAGTGTGTTTATGGAAGCACACTGCTTGTTATGGGGACTAGTAGAGCACAAATACAGGGGCTGTAGGTCAGGAACTTGTTCTAGGGTATTAGGATAGATTATAAATGCAGTTTCACTACTTTATTAAAATGGAGGGTTTTCACCATGAGTAAACAAAGTCTTGTTGTTAAATGATGTTTGTTGCTGGAACAGCAGTGGGGTCACTTTATCTGGGTTTCTGGGCTGAGATGCTGCAGAAAGTTCTCAGTGTGTTGATATGAGAGGGGTGTGAGACTCCATCTCCTTTCCCTTCTACTGTCAAGTGTTGCTTGACGGTAAGAATAGACTAAGTTTAAAGGAGTAGAGGAAAGAATGAAATGAGGACAGAGGCAAATAAATGAAGACTCAGCAACCAGAATCTCTTATCAAAATCACTTTTAACTTCAGAGATTTTTTTCATCTAGAATGCTTCCTGTGTTTTCTCTGGTTGTCTTCTTAGGGATTAGCTTGAGGCCAGAGCTATTTAAGGAAGATATGGAGAACTCATGGGCGTCGGTGGGCTTTTCTGCCAAAATGTCTAATATGATGAAAGTATGTTTAAGCAACATAGCCTTGGTTTCTACTCTGTGTTCGTTCAGTCCATAAACTTTTGTGGAAGTATGTGCAGATTTGCTGTCTGTAATCCTTATGTAGCTGATGTGCCCATTTCTTCTCTTTAGTTGTAGTCCCAGCCTCTTACTTTCACACTTTTCAAGTAGTCATTCATTCATTAACTCACTCATTCTTTCATATATTCAATCATTCAGCAAACACTTATTGGCTACCTAATAAGTGTTTGAGATAGATCCTAGCAGGGACAAGTGTGAGTCTCAGGCTATGTCTGTCCCTTCAAACTCCAGAGAATATAGGCCAAGCTCGCAGGTGTTCCCCTTCCAGCTTCTTCCATAGAGGCTGGATGGGGATGGGCAATGCATGCTGCACTAATAACTTTCTCCAAAGAAATCCTCTCTCCTGGTTTCTCAACTTGAACTTTTTATATGGGCTAGAGGGGGGTTTAGAGACCAAACCCCACCCCCTTAGAACTATGGTTTTGTTTATTTGGGAGACTCTTGCAAAAGTCTGAGACAACAGGAAGAGAGGGAGAGTTGTATTTAACATCTGGCTACACTTATTATGGTATATGCCCTGTTTGTGAGTAGATGGTGCTAGAGAGGTCACAGGGTGGCTTACTAGGAGAGGAAAGGGGGAAGAGATGGGGGAGAGGGAAAAGACAAGAGGACATAATGTGAGAGACTCAGTCATAAGTGCAACCAAATCCTCAATATTACTACATATATGTTTTTTTAATTTATTGGGGTGACAATTATTAATGAAACTACATAATTTCAGGTATACAATTCTGTATTACATCATCTATAAATCCCATTGTGTGTTCACCGCCCAGAGTCAGTTCTCCTTCATTCACAAGTATATCTCCTTCACATTCATCAAGTATATACTTGATCCCCTTTACCCTAGTTTACCACCTCTTTTCCTCCTTCCCCTCTGGTAACCACTAAACTATTGTCTGTGCCTATGAGTTTTTGTTTCTCATTTGTTTGTCTTGTTCTTTTGTTTTTGGTTTATATACCACATATCAGTGAAATCATAGGGTTCTCTGCTTTTTCTGTCTGACTTATTTCGCTTAGCATTATCAAGATCCATCCATGTTGTCACAAATGTTCCTATATCATCTTTCCTTAACGCCGAATAGTATTCCATTGTGTATATGTACCACAACTTCTTTATCCATTCATCTATCGAAGGACATTTTGGTTGTTTCCACGTCTTGGCCACTGTGAACAAAGCTGCAATGAACATTGGAGCACACGTGTCTTTATGTATAAATGTTTTCAGATTTTTTGGGTAGATACCCAGGAGAGGGATTGCTGGGTCATATGGTAATTCTTTTCGAAATCTTTTGAGGAACCTCCACACTGCCTTCCATAACGGCTGCACCAGTCTGCATTCCCACCAACAGTGTGTGAGGGTTCCTTTTTTTCCACAGCCTCTCCAACACTTGTTACTATTTGTGTTGTTGATGATAGCCATTCTGACTGGGGTGAGGTGATATCTCATTGTGGTTTTTATTTGCATTTCTCTGATGATTAGTGGTGTTGAGCATTTTTTCATATGTCTATTTGCCATTTGTATGTCCTCTTTGGAGAAATGTCTCTTCAGCTCCTCTGCCCATTTTTTAATTGGGTTGTTTGTTTTTTTGTTGTTGAGTTTCATGAGTTCCTTGTATATTTTGGATATTAGACCCTTATCGGAAAAACTGTTTGCAAAAATCTTCTCCCATTCAGTCTGTTGCCTCTTTATTTTGTCGATGGTTTCCTTTGCTGTGCAGAAACTTTTAAGTTTCATATAGTCCCATTTGTTTATTTTAGCTTTTACTTCCCTTGCCTTTGGAGTCAAATTCATAAAATGCTCTTTGAACCCAAGATCCATAAGTTTAGTACCTATGTTTTCTTCTATGCAGTTTATTGTGTCAGGTCTTATGCTTAAGTCTTTGATCCATTTTGAATTAATTTTGGTACATGGTGACAGATAGCAGTCCAGTTTCATTCTTTTGCACGTGGCTATCCAATTCTCCCGGCACCATTTTTGTACTACATATTTTTTTTTTATCACGCTTTACTCTCATTTTTTTTCTACATCCCTTTCTTGCCCTTTTCCTTTGCCTGTTCCTTCTGGGTCAAGTAAATTCTGCCTTTGTTATTTCACTTAATTTTTCAGTGGCCATCCCCCCAACCTGATAGGCTTTTCCATGTGCCTCTCAGGGCACAAGAGCCCTTCACCAGGCTCCTCTGCAATGTCTGTGCTCTCCAGGGCAGCCTGGTACCATGGGAGGCTGTGCAAGTCAAGTGCAAACACTATTGCTTGTTTTTTGTGGCTCGTTAGGCAAGTTACACACTGTTTCTGATTCTTAGTTTTCTCTTCTGTAACAATGGACATGATAAAAAGGCCCACTGAGCAAGGTGCCTAGGAGAATTAAAATAATGCAAGTGAGGGCATGTTGTAAATTTCCAAACAAATGTTAGGTTCCCCCACCCTTTTATTCGACTGTGTCATTTCCTACATAATTTGGGTGCACTGCTGTGTATTGACTCCATTAATTGGGAGAGGGTAAATTATCATCTATCTCCTCAAACCACAGTTTCCTGTTTCTCTCACTTAGAGCTTGGATAAATTCATGTACTGGTTTTTGGCTATACATTGGCTCATTCCTTAAGCAGTTAGGGCCATGACTTTGCTATATTCTACTGAGAGCTTTGCCAGTTGTTGAGACCATCCCCACCCCTACAAAAATCCCATTAATTATCTGTGCATGAAGGAAACAGGACAAGTGAGAAAGCGCTGTGGGACACTCACTTTTTAGTGAGGCCCAGGGGCTGCCTCTACATTAAGATTTGCTTCTGAAGACCATTTGGATTTGGCTTTTGCCTTCAGGCCCCTTCTGTTGTCAGGAGGATGTACATAAACAAACAGAAAAAGGGCATGTGAGAAGGTGCCAATGAGGGACACAGAAGAAGGCGCCAACATTGGCATCACAAAGGCGAGGCTCTTAATTGGCACCAAGCAGAATCAAAACATAGCCCCCAGTCTTTTCAGGGCCACAGCTGTTTTGGATCAGAAAAACTGTCAGTGTGTGTAATGGATAATGGAAACTCTTCCACGCTTGCCTGTTAGAAGAAAGAAAACACTCTGCCATGTATGTCTTAATAGATGTTATTATCAGCTGTGTTCAGATTCTATACATGTCAGGAAATCTACTGCCAAGACCAGGGCCGACTGGATATGGCTTATAAGATGAGATTAATGTCTTGCCGTAGGAATGTTTTAGTATTTTAGTGGAAAATACCTGGTCAGTCTGTTACCGATGACAGGCAAGCTATACATGGTAAAGCCTGTTTAACCATCTGGGTTTTTTTCCACTTGGAGCTGATTTGTCCACTAAGAGTAGGGGCTGTGCCTTGTTCACTGGTGCCCTCTCAGTGTCTAGCATGGTAGCCAATTTGTAGTAGTTGCTCAATAAGTATTTCTGAAATTGAGTAGAGAAGTGTTAGTAATGTTAATTCAACAGACTAAAGAAAGTCTGAGAAAAATTCAGAATGTTAAAAAAGTGTTTTTTTTTTCCTTTTCTTTAGATTATTGCTATTGGGCAAATTTTACCAAAATTCCTTCTGCCTTGGGGCTTGGCAAAGCAGACGAAGTTTTATTAGTCCAACAGTAATGGGCATTTTCTGTTTGAAGTGGAGTTGGGTAAACAGTGAGCTGAGAGGTGACCTGCCCAAGCAGCCAACTAGGAGAGAGGGACATTAGGCAAGATGAGACCAGGAGGGGAGCATTGTTTTTTAACTTGGCTGAGGCACCAAAATGGTCTCAGCAGGGCCACTTATTTCCATGTAAGTAGCTGGCAAGGTGCCTTCCCAGCTGCAGCTTGTGGTCTGTGTTGCTTGGGTGCCGGTATAAGGGGAAAATAAGGCAGGTTAAAATAGTGCTGGTGTGCAAGGGCCTGGTGGCCCAGCCTCTTTGAAACTTCTCCCCAGTGTTATTTTGACATGGATTAGGGAGAGGAAAAGACAACACACCAATTAATATGGAAAAATGTTTTTCTTTCCCTAGGTTGGGGATTGTGAGGAGTTTAAGTAGGCTCTTAATCATTTGCTCAGAGATGACCCAGTTTTGAAGGGAATTAAAACCCAATGACATCATTGTCCATTAAAAACAAGACCCCAAAGACAACAAACAAATAAACACACGTATGTAGGGAAAGGACAAAAACAAAACAAAAATGTCAAGAAAAAAAATTTCCAGCCTCCTTCCTTCCATCTTCCCAGTACTGCTTCTCTTTCTAAGGGAACACACAGATTCCCAGAAACGCCCTCCACTTTGAGGAGAAGGGGACCAGCCCAGAGGACTGAGCCCGCCAGGAATCAAGTAAGCATTGAGAGGACGTGAGGCAAATAAGCTGCCTTCACTTGCTCTTCGCCTGCATTTCCCCAGGCCGGTTTTGACTTCTGTTCCAAAGTACATGGGTTCTTACGTATCCTATTTCGTTGTTGAGATCCAAGCACTGCATTTAAAATTTAGGCATATCTATTGAAATAATACTCCAATTAGAGCGGGAAGAAGAAAGCTGGGAATTTGGGAGCACTCACCCTTTTCTCACTGAATGGGAAAAGTTCTAGGAGATCCTGCCAAGGGTTAGGAAGGGCCTTCCTTGGGGGAAAAATTTATTGGAAAAGCATCATATCATAGAAAAGAATGTGATCTTTGGAATTAGACCAGCCTGGGTTCAAATCCTAGTTTTTCCCCTTACTTAGGGTGAGGTTACAGACAAGTAACTTACCTTATTGTGGCCTAAATTCCTTCAACTATAAAATGGGTCATAATAACTATCTCATGGCACTGTTATCGGAATTAAGGTACATAAGTGTTTAGAATGGTGCCTGGAACATTGTGAGTGTTGGGCTTACTATACCCTTGCTATTGTGTTTGTTAAAAACTATAAAATTATACAATTTATGACAATTATATAATGATTCATATATTATGAGAAGGCAGGGAGAAGAGGGAGTGATGAGACCTTTTGCAGGTGGAAGCCCTGAGTGGAGCTGGGAAGTAGTCCAAGTGTACCTTTTGAGGGTCTCTTCCTCCGTTGTCTACAACACTCTTACTCTCTTTTCACCAAATCCAAATTTCTCTCCTTCAGGCTACCCAGAGCCACACAGATGGCCCCACAGTGAGGCAATGGCCCAAGGGTTCTGTGCCCGGCAGGGCAGAAGCCTAGTGAATGGAGTTTCTGCCATGTAGGCATAGGGCCTTCTGCCACCTGCCTTCTGGAGGTCAAGAAAATGTAGTTGCTCTTAGTCCTAGAGGAGGGACATTGGGAGGGAAGGCATCAGCAGTCTGTCCTTTATCCACAAATAGGATAGGACAGAAGCCCAGTGTCACTTTTTCAGACGAGTCAGAAACTAGAAACCAGCATAGTATAGACTCTGTGGTCTTTGAACCTTCCCCATCTTGTTAATTTTGTTGCTTCCCATCTTTCTTTCCCTGCTGTGCTTAGTAGTAAACCTCTAAAAGGAAAACTAATCCCATATGATGATTTTGGGGGATTACAAGAAAGCAAGAGAGCTGGGGTGAATGCTTCCCTGTACAGCCAGTTTTGGAGAAGTGAGGGAGGAGCTCCAAGAAGCAGAGTGAGTGGTGGAGTTTTGAGAAGAGATGAAAAACCGAGGTGGGGGCCTTGGTTCTGCTTCAAAAAATGAAAGAAGAGATGGGAGCTTGCTGGAGTCTGAGAGAACTAATATGACCCCCCCTCAGGCCAGGTTCAATCAAAAACTCCCACGGCCAAGTGACCCTCTGCTAGGATGTTATGCCAAGGGTGCCAAACGTTAGATGTCATCCTTCTAAAGGTCTTGCAAAGTTACTATCACTCCGATTTTGCAGCTGAGGAAACCGAGGCTTGGGCTAGAAAGTGGAAGATCCAAGATTTGCATTTAAGCATGTCTGATGAAACGTGTGTTTTTGTCCTACTGAGTGCTCCACAATTACCCTTCCTCATTTCTTTTCATGATATTCCTATTTTCTCAAAGCTCTTATCTCAGCTAGCAATCCTGAGGAAAAAGTGGCTGACAGGCCAATTCTTAGTGAAATGGTGGAGACTGAAAATCACTCTCTCTCCTCACTGCAATTCTAGAAGAGGAACCTGGGAGACGGTGAGAGGTGAGCCAAGAAAGTGAATCTCAAAAGGTGGAATTTCATTGACTGTGAACAAAAATGGGAGGGGTAAAAGGTAATATTGAGCAGTAGTTTCTTCCTGGTACCCTCTAATACTCAGTGGTAGTGCTTATAATCTGCCTGTTGATTATGCCATTCTGAATTCCCAGAATTATTAAAATATGAGTATAGCTCATTAGTTTCTGGGCCTCTTTTCCAAGTATTTTAGCAAGAAGTCTCCTTTACTGTTTCCACTTTAGAGCAGGCTGACAGGGAGGTTCGCCCTCATTTGATCCCCCATACTGCGTTCCATAGGGAGCCCAATGAAGAGTTTATGCTTGGATGCTGCTTTTACTTCCAGCAGTACAGGATCCTTGGTGCCTTACCCTCCCTCCACCCCATCCACTAACGTTAATTACCATCCAGCTACTATTACAGTGAGAGAGAATCAGAAGACACGGCAGTTAGAAGACAAGTTTTGTAGGAGCAAACTGATTTGGATTTTAGTCAGGAATCAGGTAGGGTATGGTTAATGCAGAGAGTACCCATTGGGCCCAGTCAGAAAAATAGAAACCACTATAGGGCTTTCAACAAAGAAGATTCTTTGAACGTACGAAGTTGGTTAAACGTTTCAGGAAAGGCAAAATGGGAGCACTGAGGTAACATAGAAGTAAGAATTGCATGAAGCAAGGCTGGGGAACAGAGGGAAGAAGTGGGGTTGATAAGAACCTGGGGTTCAGAGGAGCGTCTCACAGAGCTGGGACTCAGACTTCTGAGGATCCCTCAGCAGCTCAGGGGAGACTTCCTGGGACTGGAGGTGATAAGGCTGGCTTTGAATGGGGCAGAAGGAAGCAGGAGATTGGAATCAGCTCTCACTTCCAAGATGAAGGGCCCTCACTGGGGTGACGCTAACAGGAACTAGAAGCAAACAGGAAGGAGAATTTGCTTCTCCTGACTTCCACTTTGCAGTTTCCTTCTGATTCCCCCTATTGGCAGAAATGAATATAGAGCTCTCCGACAAAGGAGAAATGGGGTTTGCAGGGCTCCAGCCCCATGCTCATGGAGCAGAATAGAAAGGGCTGGGTTTTGGAACTGAGACGCAATATCTTAAAAACTGGCATGTCGGGTGAACAATTATGTATGGTTGCCAGTAAATCATTAACTAAAAAGAGCTTCAAATTTGGTGCTTTTAGAGAAGAGTAAGAGATTGTCTTTAGTGAAGTGTTTGCTACCTCTGCCTATCTGTGGGACTGTACTTTCACTTGTGAATATTGGCTGTGTGTGTGTGTGTGTGTGTGTGTGTGTTTAAGGATTAGGAAGAGGGCTTGGCCTTTTTCACGTCGACAGGAGTCTACTCGGTCGTGCTGGGAATAAACACTATCACTCTCCTCTGAGTTGTTAATGAGACTCCAAAGTAAATGTTTTCCTTTAGATTACACCTTGTAATTTATGAGTCAGTCCCAGAAAAGAAATTTTAGTGTATTGGGAAATGGGAAAAAAAGAGAGTGTACTCAAAGAAACTTAATGGGGGCCAGAGCTGGAAGGATTTGGAATAAAGACAAACCCAATTGCCAGTAAACCTCAGTTAAGCTTCACGTCTCCAAATCTTAGAAGCAAGCTAATGGTTTACAGTTTTCTCCTCTTGCTTGCATAGTTCCAGGAAGACAGGCAGCTCATAGCCCAGAAAGCTTAGTAACTGAACTTTACATAACACCTGGAAACATAAGAGAATAAGTGTGGAGAAGTAATGATAGGGCCATTTGCAGGTTGAAGTTAGCGCCTGGAAATTGTTCATCTCCTGCTCAGCGTGCACCACTGGGAACGAAACTGATGGTGATTATGCCAGAGAGGTAAATAGGAGCAGAATAAACACCCTGTGAAAGGCATCATGATTGTTGAATGAATTAGAACCGAGTTGCAACTTTGTGTTCCTTGGCTGGGTCTTGTTCAGTTAGTCCTCTGTCAAGCACTGGTTAAATTGGAGCTTACCATAAAAAAGAACAAAGTGTAAAACTGCAAGTGTACTGCTTGGTACCCTCCTACATGGCACCAAAATAGATAAGAGCTGATCTCATAAACAACATTGTCTGCTGGCAGTGTAGTTCTCTGGGACCAAAGATTATTGGTGAGAGAGAGAAATCACAACAGCCAAAAGATTTTCAAAGGGTTTATCTCATTTTTATTTATCTCATTTTGTCTGTAGGATTCCTGTTGGTGTCACCTAAGGGTGAATCTAATCGATTGCATAATTAAATTTATTTATCAGAAAGACTAAAGAGCTTGGGCTCAGGAGTCAGATAAACCTGTATTTCAACCTTTTTTCTCCTATTTACTATGTGTGTGATCTTCCGCAAACTATCTGAAAACTCAGTTTCTTCATCTTTAAAGTGGGGATAATTATACTCCCTCTTTTGCAGTGCAGTCGTGTGGGCTAAATGAGATGATGCAAATAAGATGTTCACCAGAGTTCTTGGCGCCAAAGAAGCGCTAAAGAAATGTTTGTTGGAAGGAGAACTGACTCTGGGTGGTGAACACACAATGGGATTTATAGATGATGTACTACAGAATTGTACACCTGAAATCTATGTAACTTTACTAGCAATTGTCACCCCAATAAATTTAATTAAAAAAAAAAAGAAATGTTTGTTGCTCCACATTTGTGATTACTGTTGCTATTATTAATATGTACTTGTTGAAAATATATACTAGTGCCAGGCCCTAGAGATTAGAAAGGTAATTAGACCTAGAGCCTGCTGTCAAAAAGTTCATGACCTTCTGCCAAAAGGTATTAAGAACTTTTGTTTAGGGGAAATAACCCAGCTCTGGTGGTTGTGTGTGGACTCATTCTGGGAGATCTTAATTTGTGAAGGAAAACAGCCTGGTGACGGAGGAACATAGCTGTGGGTATAAGGAGAATACTGAAATCAGGAAGGGAGCCTGCACCTGCAGGGTTGGGTGGCAGTGACTGAGGCAGCAGGGAGGGACGGCTCAGAGAGAACATCTGCTTTCTTTACCTAGTTAGTGCTTTAAGTCTTAGGAAGCCAGAGATCAATGTAAGGGATACACCACCCCTATCTCCCAAATTGTATAAATCATGCAGTGGTATTGCTCTAATGACGGGCTCTGTTAGATACCATTATGCAATGTTGGGAATTTGTGTCACATTGACAACTCTCGCTGTCAAATAGTTATCTACTTGCTGCTGAAATTGAGTACTGAGGACAAGGTGTGAAACGTATGTATGTGTTCACTGCAAAATTGTTGAAAAGATCATGGCCGACAGAAACTACGTATAATCCTTGGGTTAGGAATTGAGCAGGTGGGCCTCCTCTGGGCCTGTCAGCAGACCTTGACAGGTCCCTTATTGCTCCTGACAAATGGGCTTTTAGTATCTTCTGTGAAGAAAAACAGGGTGGCCCAGTTCTAAAAGGCCCCTTGAAAGATTTCAATATACTGCCTTGTAGAAGGGTGGCAGGACCCTGAAGACCACAGAGGAAATAGCTGTGTGCTGCCAAGGTTTAATACATATAGAGGTTATTTTAGGGGCCATCTATATCTTGGTAGAAGGAAATAAAGAATTTGTCCATTAAAAGGGTTTGTCCATTAATTTTTTCTGTTCTGTAACAGAATATTAAATTTCCATTAACATATGTGTTTACCTGACTGGGTTTCTGTGCAACTGCTACTAGTTCTCAGCTGTTAGCATTTGCTTATCTTTAGTGAGTCCCTTGCAAATTTTGTGAGAATTTTTAGGGTTGATAGGCAATCGCTATTCTCTTTCATGTTATTACAGAAATTTGATAAACTACCTGAATAAAAATCCCCCATGAAATAACACTCCAGCAAAAGGGAGATCGTGGCTTTTGCAGTATACATTCTCTTTTTTTTGTACAAACACTTTTTTTTCTTATATGGAGTCTGCTATTTTTGGTTGACATGTGCAAACAGATGAAAAAAAGCTTAATCTTAGATTTTTAAAAAAAGCCACTAAATGGTTTATATTTTAGTGAGCCAGTAAAATCCAGAAGTTTTCCTCTGGATCAAAACCCTTTCCACATAGCATATCTTCCCAGAAATGAAACAATAAACAAACAAACAAACAAACAAAAACTAGATAATTTTTCCTGTGTTCTCTCTATAATGGTCTGGCTCTTGGAAAGGGAGTGCCATACTGTATGTGAGATTTATAGCAAATTCATTCATGGGACACTGGAACCTACTGTAAGATATCCCAGAGTCCATGCCACAAGAAAGCCATGGGTAAAATACCTTATAATTCAGTCATTTCAGGTCTTATTTTAGTGCTTTAGTGACTAAACCCCGTAGAAGGGGGTTCATTAGGAGACTTATAAGCACATATGCTCAAATGGCAGGTTCTCCCATGAAACAGAGAAAAAGAAACATTACAGACAATCAAGTTCCAGGATGATATTAAAATTCATTCAGCACATCACATAGTTTTATCATATATTTGTATTGCCCAGTTTTGAATAAATTTGGATATATGTATGTATGTACGAGGTCTGGTAATTAAGTTCGCGAACTTGTTGCAATGCTGTTGCTCACCTTTTTTTGATGTCAGAGGGATTATTCATTATGAAACTGTACCAACTGGACAAACAGTTAACCAAGTTTACTATTTGGAAGTACTGAAAAGGCTGTGTGAAAAAGTTGGACGACCTGAACTTTCCGCCAACAAATTAGGCTCTGGCATCAGTGCATAGCTTCCCAAAGGGAGTACTTTGAAGGTGACCGTGGTGGTATTCAGCAATGAAGTATGTAGCACTTTTTCTAGGATGAGTTCGCGAACTTAATTGTCCGACCTCGTATGTATGCATGTATGTATGTATGTATGTGTTTTAGAATGGAGTAGGTAAGCTAACTTGCAAAAGTTCAAATATTAATTAAATTTTAAAAATTGCTTCCAGAAAGCAGTAGTTGATCTAAAAGAGGATGCTATCTCTAGCATTAGGGAAAATGACTCGGTTGGCCAGAAGTTCAAAAATTCACCCACTGCCTGGGGCCCTGGCTTGGAGCAGAGCTGTCTTAGGAAGCTTGCTGTCCCCGATTCTCCTGGTCTGATCATCTTTTCTCCCCCTTGGTCCTACCCTTTCTCTCCTTTCTAGAACGCCCTATAGTATCTTCTCCCCTGAGGGTCTAGGTCCCTGGAGTTGTCTGTTGAATTATTTTCCCCTCAAATTTCTTCTATTTAAAATCTCTTATTATAATTTTTTTCTCCATCCTTGGTCCTTAATAGTTGTGTTGCTTGGTATAGAGCAGGTAGGGAATGAGTCTAGGGAATTGCAAAGATATAGATATAATAATAACACAATCATGGTTATGATTTACTCTTTATTATTTCATTAATAGCAGCATTTTTTTTTTATCATGGCAACTGAAAGCAATCTGAACGTACATCAACAGTGGGAATGTTGAGTATATTGGGGAGCATTTTTACCGTGGCAGATGGTATGACTATTAGAAGTAAAAGTTAGATATACATCTATTCCCCTGGCAAGATGACCAGATCCTTTTTAGTTTTTTTTTAAAAAAGGTAAATTTTAAAGTACTACATATAGTATATATTAGAATAAAAGAAAAAGAGAAAAACCTCTCTATATGTACATTTTTATTTTATGAATTTGTATGAGCACAGAGAGGGAAAAGATACACACCTCACCTTAAATAGATAGGGTCTAAAGGTAGAGAGCTGAGAGGAAGATTATGAACTTAAAATCTTATTTCTGTATGTTTTTATATGTTATAATAAATATGTATCGCTTTTGTAACTAAGAATCCAACCAAATTTAAAACAAAGATGTTAAAGTTTTTATGCCCTCATGAAACCTAATATTTAATGAGTTCTTCCTGTGGGAAATCACTACATTAGACTTTAATAGGATATAATAATCTTAATAATTCTATAACTAGATATTAATATAATTTCCACCTTACAAGTGAGGATATTGAAGGTTAGAGGGGTAACATATCCAAGTTCACAGAGTGACAGAACTTATTCTATCATATATCTACTATGTGTATCTAGAAACTGGAGATCTTCCGGGGAGTGTTTAGGTAAAAGCACAAGCAGACATGGAATTTTTATTTTCAAAGCATAGTTTCCATGGGGTATATCCACACAATGGAAAATCATTCAGCAATAAAAAGGAATGTAGTACTGATACATGCTACAATGTGATGAAACCTTGAAAACGTTATGCTAAATAAAAGAAGCGAGTCGCAAAAGACCACATATTGTATAATTCCATTTATTAATATTTGAAATGTCCAGAATAGGCAAATCCATAGAGACAGAGAGTAGATTAGTGGTTACCTAGGGCCGTGGGGAGAGGGGGATTGGGAAGTGACTGGTAATGATTCCAGAGTTTCTTTCAGCAGAGACAAAAATGTTCTAAAATTAGATTGTTGTGGTAGTTGCACAACCCTGTGAATGTAGTAAAACCCATTGAATTGCCCACTTTATATGGGTGAACTAGATGGTATGTGAACTATATCTCAATAAAGCTGTTATAAAAAAGAACTCTGTTAATGAACATCCTTTAATTGACAGAAGGGATATGTATAACCTTCTGCCTAGGTTATCCCTGATTTTTTCTGGGACAGGACTTGATCAGGTCAGATTGCTCTGATTAATTGAAGTTCAACGAACCTTGCAAGACGGTCAATGGAATGAATGCTCCCAAGGATGACTTCTCCTTCTCCTCCTTCTTCTTCGTAGCTGTAGTGTCATGGTCAAGAAGCTTGCATAGGTCTACTTCCTTAAAAGGATCTTCTCAGTAGTCCCTTCTATTCATCAAAGGCTGCTTTAATTTTGATGATCTTAAACCTCTCCTGGAATTGTGAGAAGTCCTGGTTCTGGGGATTATCATTAATTGTTTCTTCAGTCAGATTTTCCCCCAAACAACTTCAAACAAATTCAATTTCTCAAATACTGTTTTTTTAAACCTGTCATTCTTTTCATTCACTCTTTCCTCTGACTGATTCATTGGTACAGTTTGAATTGTTAGTTTTTCAGTTGCTCAGACACTGTTAACAATAGCTATTGTGTTTTACTAGTAAAATAGTTACAGCTACAGTTGTGTTTAAAAATTAAAAAAAAAAAGATTGCTAGCAGCAGGTTAAAATCACTCTCAGAAGCTGTCTGTTATGATAGGCACTGTTGCCATTTGGCTTATGACTCACAATTACTGAGATGACTGAAAAAAATAAAAACCTCAATATGTTAATGAGGATGACTTGTAAAAAAATCCAACAAACATTTATTGAGCTCAGATTATGTTTAGGACTCTGGGATTTTTAAACATTAAATTTATTGGGGTAACATTGGTTAACTACATTATATAAGTTTCAAGTGTACAACACATCATCTGTATCTTGCATTGAGGACAGTGGAATTTTTATGTGAGGTAGAAAACCTGTTAGGAACTTAAAATCCTTTTAGGGGCGATAAGGCATGAGGGCCTGTAAGGTTGAAAAGCAATATAAGAGTTAGACATAAGTGCCCCAAATGCTAGAATTGTTCATTGTTCAAAGTATGAAAGGAGTCTTTGTTAATTCATTTACTAAACAACTGTTTATTCAGCATCTCTAGTAAGCAAGCTCTCAGGGGTGAATTTGATATGACTTTTGGGGTTTGAAGCCAGATGAGAGCATGTTCTCTCTCCTTTTCTCCAGGAAGTAGAAGAGAATACTGCTGAGCCTCAGAGAGCCTACAATCTATGGGAGGGCAGGCACCGGAGCAATGACTCTACTCTAGTCCCTTAGACTCAGGCATCAGGCTTTCTGCCCTGGGCCCTGCCTTTCAAAAGCCCCACATGGGCCCTCTCTGTGGAGAGAGGACCCATGTGGGGATATGGGGAGGTGCCCACCCAGTGTCCATAACACCCTGCTCTGGACGCGGCGGCTACCCAGGGTCTTGGACTTCCCTGCCCAGATGCTTGAATCAGCTTTTAGACCCTGTGCAGGTCCTTCTCTGGATGTACCTGTGCTGCTGGTGTGAGCATCCCTGGGCAAGAGGAGGGAACTCAAAGGGCAGCTCTTTGTCAAGGATGTGGCCAGAGCTTGGACATGCACCTGGGGGTGCTTGCAAACTGTGTATTAGGTGGATTGTGATATAAGAAAAGGAAGGGAGTGGGACACAGGCCAGGGGCCGACACTTCCTACCTGCCTGGTCCTGAAGTGGAACTTGGAATTTTCAGTTCCAACCTGGCCTTCACAGGCACCATGCAGGTAATTTGTCAAAGTAGGTAAAAATAGGTAAGCCTGCTTTATTTAACAGTCTGTTTCTCTGACCCTGGGCCCTGCTAATATGGGGGTTGAGTCTTCAGAGTGGGATGTGTCACCACAGATGGAGGAGCAACACATTCTGCTGAGGCAGCTTCCTAGGAGGGCTGCCACCTGCATTAGGCCTTGGGAGGATCTATTTAATCAAGAGTGTCCCAGCACTTGCATTGCAGCAGCCATACCCTGCAGCACTCAGGTACCTAGAGAGATATGCTGTGGTCCCTGGCAACAGGGAATGCGCTCTAATAAAGGAATAAGACTTGTAAACCCAAACTGCCGAGCAGTATAGGCATCAAAATGGAGATTCTATCGCACTGGGGACACAACAACTGGACTGATAGCTCTTCCTGGAGGTAATCTGTCGGGCTTCGCAGCAGCCTTTGATTTGGGTCCAGAAGACTGAGGAGGAGTTTGCAGTAGATATGGGGATAACTGAAAACCTTTCCAGGCCGAAGAGAATAGCATGTGCAAAGATGTAAGTGTGGTTTGGGAATTGCACACAGCGTAGACTTATAGGCAAAATAAAATGTAGACTGGGCCTGGGGAAAGAAGGAGCAGTCCATTTAGTTTGTAGCAGGGATTCTTAGCTTGTTTTGTGCCATGGATCTGTTTGACAGTTTGGTGAAGCCTATGGCCTCCTTAGAATAATATTTTAGATGCATAAGTTAAAACAATAGGATTGCAAAGGAAAGCAATTATGTTGAAATGAAGTCATCAATAAAATAAACACGTTTATGATATAGTAATATACATATTCATTAGGAATACAATAAATGGCAAGGTCTAGCAGCAATCTAAAAACGACTATAATTTCCAAGTTGGTAAGCTTCAGCAATATTTTGTGACATCTGCGACAACTATAAAGTGACATGAAAATATGTGAGATCTCAATTGGCATAATTACTGGTACTGCTAATACTTTGCCTACAGTCATAACTGGTACCTACAGTCATAACTGAAGACAGTACAAAGTTTGAGTGATTATTGAAAATAAAGAAGAATGTTTTCCTCACACAGGTTCATGCACTCTGTAAGTTCTATCCACAGACGCCTGGGGACTCCAGTTAAGAACTCCTTTAGAGAATGGATTTCAGCAAAGTAATAAACCACAGTGTTGCTCTAGTTGTGAGGTCTCGTAAAACTTTAAGATAGAATTTGGTTTAAACCCAAAATTTATTCAATACCAGGAAGGACCATGCTTACTGAATAAACCAAGCATGCCCACGATGTTGTAGTTCTTTGGGCCAGTGATGTGTTTTGCCCTGCATTGTCTAAGAAGATCTCTTATATTTGCACAATGAGGAGAGCATTCTTCCCAAGTTCACAGAAAGGCATCAAGTGCAAGGTGTAGAACAGAGGTCGGAGTAGCCCAAGTTGTCAATGGCACAGTGTGTTCTTTATTAGTCTTCCAAACTTTAGGGAGGAGGTGGACAGCAGGAGACATGCTGCCTGTTGTCCTGGCACAAGGGGCTGGTCCATGGCCTTTTTGTTTTGGGCTGCTTAGCTATTTGTTAGATGAAGAAATCTTCATAATACACAAATGGAGCAAGCAGTTAGATGGAGAGCTAGGAGGACAAAATAAACAGAAAGAAAAAATGAGGAGAGCCTTGGAAAAGCTTTTTTGGTGGTAGGTGTGTCCAGAGGGTCCAGTCTTAAGCACTGAGATTTTACTCTGTGCCTGGGGCTTAGTTTAGATGGCTGCCTTTCGGTTTTGGACTATGACAAAAGCTGTGGATATGGCTACTTACATTAGAGACAAATAAGGGTCCCTTTGTTTTCCAATAGTGAAGTAGGAACAAAAAGTCTTTACGTATGTGGCTCTAGTCACAGCCTGACCACACAGAATGGGAAATCTTGGGCACTGGGAGTTCCTGAGGTGGAGAGAAAAGAAACCTTTCTAATCCTACAACCTTCCTACCCCCTCCTTTCTTCCCTGGGCAGCATGAGTCCACAGTGATGTGGTCAGCATTGTGCTTGTGAAATTTGCCCTTTATTCAATTTATGACTGCTGTTCCTTGTGCCTCCTGGCCCCTGGGCACACCTGGCATGGCTTTGAGCTGAAAGTCCTCAGGGCATCCCAGGCAGGCTGCTCTACGGTTCTTGTCATCCCCCATCAAATGCCCATGCTCACAGAAAATGTCAACTGTACCATTCCCTGCACAAAGGACTGATTCTCTGCAAAGGCAAAGAGGAATAGCGGTGGAGTTAGCCATCTGGCTATCTTTGGGGACTGCACATGCACATTAATCTAATCTTATGTTTATTACCTAGATCACCCTCATATACTTAGAAGGTGTTAATTGCAATGTTTGTAAAGCAGGCTCCTCACTGCAATCCATTCTTTTCATCCCAATTGTTGGGCAGTTACTACCACTAATTGACTTCTACTTACCAGCAAGCAAAGTGAACTGCCTGTATCCATTTCTCTTGGATAATGTATTTCAAAATGTAAAGATGAAATATATTATTGAAAGATTTAATTTTCTAAAATTAAGAAATACAAAAGGAGTTCTTTGGAAAACAGCACACGTGGATGGAATAGTACTGTCCAAAATTCATTTACATAAAAGGTACAAAAGATTTGGGTGGGTCAGATAGTCACTGGAAGTGTAGGCAAAGTAAAGTCCTAAGACAGATAGTTTGGCCTGTCTTGAATGGTTTTAGTCACTGCTTTGCAAAATTAGTGTGCTCAAAGACCACATGACATGTAAATATCCTTTTTCTGTTTGCCAAGGACATGAATAAGCCAGATGGCAATCTTGTATTGACAAGGGTACCTGTGTTTATATTGACTTCTCCTTTTGCTTCCTCTTATAACCCATGAACTACCAACTACAAATGAAAATAGTGTCTGAATGGACACAGCTGAGTCAAGTGGTGAGAGAATGGCTGGTTAACCAGATGGCTGGTTAAATGGCTGGTTAACCATGCACACTACATTGATTCCTAAACCTCTTTCAATGAGGACAGGAAGATGTCTCTGCAAATAAGTATGAGATGGAAAGTTGTTTCCATCTCAGAAAGTGGCTTGGAGTAAGTTGCAGAGATAGGAATGGAAAACAGAAATATAAGGATGTAAAAGAGGGACTTAGGATAAAACTCTGATATATGATTTTTTTTCCTGGTTTTTCTTTAACTGACCTTTCAGTGATGTATGATAAGGAAATTTTATATGGAATGTTTATAATTTCTGCCCCAATCAGTCAGGGCATAGAGTTGAACAAGAGTAGAAATAGCTTGTGATCCAGAATGGGAAGGGAAAAGAGAAAGGGAAAACGTAGTGATTTTTAGAACTACTTAAGGAACATGACATTCGAATCTCTCCCAGAATCAACATTTCTAAAAATAATCAGAGCTTTATGCTTAGCATCATTATATATATGTATATATATGTATATATATACATACACACGTATGTATATGTATATGGTATATGGTGTCAAAAATGTATATTTTTTAAGAAAGGAAAACTGTATTAAAATTATAATACTCAATATATACTGATAAGAAAAGATGAATACAAGTCACGTTTGACTTCTGCAATTACAAGAGGTGCTCAAAGTGGTTACCATCAGCGTCCAGACACTTCTGATTACGGCGAACTACTGCTTGAGCAACACTGACCAAAGTGTCCACTTGCATACATTTTTTTGGCTCCCCGGATATATATACATATATATGCATTTTAATTGTTTGTAATGTCATGAAGATAGGTAATGGGCAGCCATTGTCTTTCCTGGGTCTGCAGTCAATGCAAGTTTCCGGATACCAGAAATACAACACTGGTTTCCTTGTTCTTATACTCTGTGTAATGTAGACTACACTGACACGTGTAGACTTTGAGTAGCTTGAAGGGAAACCAGGTTGGCAGAAATGTAATTTGATGACTTTATCTTGTTTGCACTGTTTTTCAATGACAAATTAAGTAAAAACTAAGGCAGGTAATATGCAAACGTGTGGATTCACTCTCTACAACTGGGCTTGTTGGAAGCAACTTTTAGAATAAAGGTACAGATTGGTTATTTAACAGTTTATGGCTATTTTATATTCTGTTTCTAAATTCCCTAAAATTTTGGCTTGCCAATAATTTTTCTATCAAATTAGTTTGGAAATGAAAACCACTTAGATTTTTTTTTTCCTTCCAAGCAGAAAATCTGAAGCACATGGCATTTTATATTGCAAATAATAAGCATCAAATGAATGCTTGTTGTGTAAATTCTGAGCTGACAACTAAAATCTTAAGACTCTCTCCTGATTCTGGGCATATTTATAAGCACACCATATATTTTTAATAATAATTACCTTTTTACAAAGTGTGTTTACATATATTCCTCATAGCATTATTATTCTTTCTTTTAGATTCATAAAGTTTCAGTGACTTAATACATTTTAATTACTTATTTCTTCATCATTTTATCATGAAAACTTTCAAATCATTTCTAATGCTCTTCATTTCCTTCTGAAGATCCATGTTTCCATCAGCCTGAAGAACTGCCTTTAGCATTTCTTATAGTACAGAGCAACTGTAATGAATTCTTTTTTTTCTTTTTTTGTCTGAAAATGTCTTCATTTTATCTTCATTCTTGAAGGATATTTTCACTGAATCAAGAATTCTGTGTTTACACTCTGTGTTTCTTGTAGCATTATTTATAATAGGCAAGATTTAGAAGCAACCTAAATGCGCATCAATAGACAACTGGATAAATAGATATTTGAAAAGATGCTCAACATCACTAATCATTAGAAAAATGCAAATGAAAACCATAATGAGATATCACCTCACTCCTGTCAGAATGGCCATCATCAATAAATCAACAAACAACAGGTGTTGGCAACGATGCCGAGAAAAGGGAACCCTCGTTCATTGCTGGTGGGATTGAAAATTGGTGCAGTCACGAATCGGAAAACAGTTTGGAGGTTCTTCAAAAAATTAAAAATAGAACTACCTTATGGCCCAGAAATTCCACTTCTGGGTATTTATCTGAAGAAATCTCAAACCCTAATTCAAAAAGATATATGTACAGAGTGTGCCAAAACAATGTATACACATTTTAAGAAAGGAAAAAATGGTATTAATTGTAATAATATATACCAATAACAAAAGATGAATACGAGTCATATTTGACTTCTGCAATTACAAGAGGTGCTCAAAGTGGTTACCATCAGTGTCCAGACACTTCTGATTATGGCGAACTACTGCTTGAGCATAGATAACATCTCTTAAAATGTGTATACATGTTTTTGGCACTCTCGATGTATGCACCCCTATGTGCACTGTAGCACTATTTACAGTAGGCAAGATATGGAAGCAACCTAAGTGCCCATCAATAGATGACTGGATAAAGATGAGGTGGTACATATCTATAATAGAATATTACTTGGCTGTAAAAGAGAATGAAATCTTACCATTTGTGATAACATGGATATCCATCCATGTGAAATAAGAGAAATAATCCATCTAAGTGAAATAAGTCAGACTGAGAAGGACAAATACCATATGATCTCAATTATATGTGGAATCTAAGGAACAAAATAAATGAACAAACAGAAACAGACTCATAGATACAGAGAACAAACTAATGGTTGCCAGAGGAGAGGGGGGTGGGGGGACTGGGTGAAAAAGATAAAGGGATTAAGAAATACAAATTGGTAGTTACAAAACAGTCACAGGGATGTAACGTACAGCATAGAGAATATAGTCAATAAGATTGCTGCAACCACATATAGTGCTAGGTGGGTACTAGACTAATTGGGGGAATCTCTGAATAAATTATATAAATGTCTAACCACTATACTGTAAACCTGAAACTAATATAAAATAACATTAAATGTTAACTGTAATTGAAAATAAATAAATTTTAAAAGTTACAAAAAAGAATTCTGGATTTATAATGATTTTTCTTTCAGAACTTCAGTGTGTTGTTCTACTACTTTCTGAAATGTTTTTGACGAGAAGTCAACTATCATTTGGATCATTGTTTCCCTGTATGTAATGCTTTTTCTAGGCTTTATCTTTGATTTTTAGCAGTTTTACCAATGATGTGTTTAGTCATGTTTTTTTTGTTGTTGTTGTTCTATGTCCTTTCATATACTTTGTATGTTTTTTTTTTAGGGGAACAGGACTTTATTGGGGAACACTGTACTTCCAGGACTTTTTTCCAAGTCAAGTTGTTGTCCTTTCAGTCTTAGTTGTGGAGGGTGCAGCCCAGCTCCAGGTCCAGTTGCCGTTGCTAGTTGCAGGGGGCGCAGCCCACCATCCCTTGCAGGACTCGAGGAATCAAACTGGCAACCTTGTGGTTGAGAGGACGCGCTCCAACCAACTGAGCCATCCAGGAGCTCAGTGGCAGCTCAGCTCAAGGTTCTGTGTTCAATCTTAGTTGCAGGGGGTGCTGCCCACCATCCCTTGCGGGACTTGAGGGATTGAACTGGCAACCTTGTGGTTGAGAGCCCACTGGCCCATGTGGGAATCGAACCGGCAGCCTTTGGAGTTAGGAGCATGGAGCTCTAACCACCTGAGCCACCAGGCTGGCCCCTAGTCATGGTTTTATTTGTATTCACTCTCCTTGGGGTTCACGAAGCTTCTTGAACTTGTAAACTTATGTCTTTCATTGTATTTGTGGAATTTTTGGCTCTTAATTTTTCAAATATATTTTCTGTTCCATTCTCTCTTTTCTGCCATCTAGAATCCCAGTTTTTTTTGTTTGGTAACTGTTATTGATATTGTCCCATAGGTTCCTATTCATTTTTTCCCCCTAATATTTCTTCTTCTCTTATTTATGTTAGAAAATTTCTATTGATCTGTCTCTAAGTTCAATGACTATATCCTCTCTGTCAATTCCATTCTCTTGTCAAAGCTGTCCAGTGAATTTTTTCCAGATATATTATTTTCCAGTTTTATAATTTCTATCTGATTCTTTTTTATAGTTTATGGTTACCTGTTGACATTCCCTATTTTTTCATTTATTAAAAGCACATTTTTCTGTATGTCACTGAGCATAGTTACAATAGATATTTTAAAGTCTTTGTCTGATAAATCCATCATCTGGGCCATCTCATGGTTGGCTTCTCAAGATTGTTTTGAGAATGGACTACACTTTCCATATGTGAAGTACTTTTGGATTATATCCTGAGGATTATAAATGATAATGTTGTATAACATCTGGATATTGTATGTTTCCTTGAACAGGATTGATTTCTTTTGTTATAGCAGGCACTTAACTACTCAGATAGCAACTGCTAGCTCTTGGATGGCAGCTCCAGTCTCAGCTTAGTTGTTTTATCTTTGGCTGAGCTGCTTGGGGTCTGCCCACTCATGTGTGGTTCAGTGGCCAGAGATTTGGGAAGAGTTTATACACAGAATTTAGGGCTTCCCATTCCTGGCTCTCTACTTCTTGAGATCAAGCCCACATGCTAGAAGACATGAAAACAGGAAACTTACCCAGTGCTGTTTTCTTCTTTCAAGTATTAACTTCTTTCCAGAATCTGCCTGCTTTTGGTTGCTCTCCAGTTTTTTCAGGTAGTTGGTTTTATTTCGAATTTTTTCCAAAGTTTATAGTTGTTATCTGAGGGAGATTCAGTCTGTTAAGAGTTTATTTGGCCATTTTACATTGTTTTTGAACCACTGATTATAGCCACATACTAGCAGAACTAGGACTCTGAAAACTAGCACTCCTTTTCTAAATCTAGAACTTCCCCCACTTGTCACTTATCCTTTAACTTGGTTGCTGTATACGACTAGGTCTCCTTAGGTGGATGAAAGTTAGAGGGTTTTGTTGTAGACTGCAATAATATATGTCTGCTTGGATCTGACTATGGTTTTCAAACCAACAGTCACCTTTTATGGGCCTAATGTGGAAATCTAAATAGTCAAAAGCTTCTTCTGATATCCTTGTGTTAAAACAGAGCAAAATTTGTTACAACAAGAACCATTACAATTATCTTTTTATAACAAAGTTAAGTCCAAAGTTATAATGGCTCATTTATTTCAAGTCATATTTGATATGAAAAATTGTCACTCTAACAAAAGAACTGGGGCAATATTGTGGACTTGGCTATGATCGGATTTGAACTATCTTAATAGATTCCATACATGTGGAAAGTACACATAATCCTCGTTAAGCAACTTACAAACAGAAACATAATATATACTTGTTGATTTTTTCTTTTGTGTTTAATATTCGATTAGTTTAACTATCAGAAACATTTTCCATGGAGATATTTTTCATTTGACATAATTTTCAAAAGTAGTTTGAAGCATATTACATAGTTGATTTTCAGCCTATTAAAATATTAGATATTTATTTACAGAGTCTGTAACATAGCCTAAAAACATCGAACAAACATCAGATATACTAAAGCATTGGGAAAAGTCAGTCTAAATTGGAAAAATTCCAGTTTTATTAAAATCACCACTAGAAATATTCTTCATGAAATATATCTTATATTAAACCAGTTGTATACTATTATTTTTCGAATGAGTGTTGCAGAAACTTCTTTTCCTTTTCTCTATTTCTTTGTATTTCCTATATTATTCACTTGGGATGTTCTTTGAATAGACATCATTCTCTTCAGATTTGAGGATTGTTTGAAAAGCAAAATGATACATACACAATTTCATTGTGTTTTAAACTTAATGTTGATTAATTTGCTCCTTAGTGACTGAGTCCTTTTGCAATAACTTTAATTAGCTCAATCACTTATCCTGCTATTGTTTTTTTGATTTATTCTATCGTGAATGAAAGTTTCATCATATTCCCTCCAAGACCTTTCATTAGATGGTAATCAGTGTAATTGAAAGAAAAAAAAAACCATCTCAGTTTGAAAGCATCTTTCCATATACAAGCTGACATATCATGAAGGAAATGTATTTCCTGGAATTTATGTTTTAAATTTGATCTAGTATGTGATATAAGCTTCTGCTCCTTTGGAAAATGGCTAAACCATTTTTTGTTGTTATTTCTTTCTTATGGTAATATTCAGACCCATTTATTCAAAGCATGAATAACACTTTGCTTGAAAGTTCAGCTGGTTAAACTTTTTTGTTAGAATGTTATTCTGTAAGGGTAGAAATTATTTATTTCTCTTTCCAGTAATTATGTGTGTTACACATAGTAGGTGTTTAATCAGGATATACTTAACTTATGTCTAGAGGGATGGAAAAATCCTAAATAGTGTTTATTGGCAATATATAATTTTCATTTGAGAATTTATTAAATTCATTTCCATTAACTTTAAGCTTTTTGGTTTTACGATAATGAAATGTTAATAGTTATGCTATGACTATTGCTCTTTTATGTAAATGTTATTTTTTATTTAATGTAAAAATGAAAGACTTAAAAAAAAACATTCTTATGTACTTTACCAGTAAAGGAGAAAAAAATCCCCAAAACTTTATGTAAACTAATAAAATCCTTCTAATTCAGAATGCCATTTGAAATTAAAACTGTTAAACTTAGGTAAGGATATTGACACATAGTATTCATGCCATACATGCCTATCAAGTTGAATTTTGTGGCTTTGGATGCATTATTACTGTTGTAGTATCTTAGTGGAATCTGGACATTGGTGAAATTGGAAGATGAACATATTTAAGCTTCAAAGAACTTTGAGAGAAATGGTGGGCAGGAAATTATAAAACTGTGTATAAAGGCTCTTTCCCCTCTATGAATTTCAGCCTACTAAATTGGATATTTTTTGGGGAGAATATTTCTTCATAATCTGTATATGAGAGTATATCCTTTCATTGCTGTGGCTGTCATTTCCATATTTACAAATCAATGAGCAATATTACGTTTTTTTTCTCTATTCAACGAAATCTTCTTTCTGCCTAAATAAGGGTGTAACTGAAGATTGACAGAATCTGGTGGGTTGCATTTGCATTATGGTGCAGTGGAAATCTCAAGGCTGGCTCATTATATTGTTAGCGTATACTAGGCACTAACTCTCACCTTTCTCTCTCCTTTTCTTTATTCCCATTCACAAGGAGTTGTGAGCTTCTTGAAAGCAAGAGCTAAGCTTAACTCATCTTATCCCAATGCCTAGCACAGGACATGATACAAAGTAATGGTTGTTATATAAAATAAGTCACCTTAGTTGTGAAAGAAACAACAGTTGATGCTTTCATTGTCATTGACCAAATGAGCGAAATGATGCATAAAGTAATGATATCTGGGATCTTCCTTAATAAGATTATGTAGATCACTGGTGAGAGGCTGACCCAGGACCCAGGCCAGTTACTACCAGTGTAAGCACTGTGCTTCTCAGGCTGCTGTCCATCTGTGAAAGTGGCCATTTCCTTCACAGAAACCAACAGATATTAGCTAACACACAGTACCTGTAAGACCTGGATTACTGAGTATGAGTCCATGCATAAATTAAGTGGTCCAAATGTTTTGCATGATTGAGACAAAGAAATGAAAAGTATCCTGGTGTTAATGAAGTATGATGAGGAAAGATATCTGAAGAATAGTCAGTCCGTCTATTGTTTGGTCTGCCTAGAATTGTGATTTGGCTAAATCGAATCTAAGACAGTTTGGACATTTACATCTGTGTGTGGAATTTCAGCAGGGTTTACTTTTTCAGAATTATTCATGAAAAATGACATCACACTCAGCATTCCAGGACAAATGGAACACAATTATCTAGCAAGAATTAGTGCTGTCGTTACAATCTGCCCACATCTTTAAGTAATGATAGCAAACGTGAAGTCATCTAAAGTTATTGACATTTACACCAACAAAGTTGTGAAGTAGGCACTAACAGTCTTTAAATATCATCAGGACATTTGAAGAGAGGTTAGATAACTTTCCTTAGCTCTGTGTTTAGGTTTGACCAGGAGCCCCCTTCTGACTGACCTACTTTTGAAGCACTAGTTATTTACTGAGGTTCAGAGGTACTGATGGCAATGACTTCACAATCCTTGAAAATAATGTCCACTGTGAAAATGGAGTTGCCATGAATAAGATTGTGTTGGTCCTTATTTCTGTTGGAGATACAGATGACTAAAGAGAAGGAATTAGAAACGGGTAGTAAATGAAACCTCCCAAAGATAAGACCATTGTAGAAGGATGAAAAGAGGGGAAAAAATGATGACTAGAATTACAGAACTGTGGAATTTTAGAGACAGGAAATAATACTTCAGACTTGGATTAATATAAATATGGATAGCAGAGTTGATAGACTTTCAAAAATTTCCAGTAATTAGAATCAATTAGATGGTAGAATTTCACTCTCAAGAATCTCTAAGCAGTATATCCCAAATGCTTTAATGATGTTTTTAACAGTGTTCTATAGGATCTGTGCTAGCCTATTAGTTATTAGGACGGTTCATAAAATTAAAAGCCATGTCACATCTTTACTATAGGAGAAACCCTTGCCTAATTCTTCAGTAACCTTTGAATTTCAGAGTGAGTTAATCGATGCTGACATCTTGGTCTAGGCAACGAAAGCTAACACTGAAACAAGAGGGGAATGTAGAACAAACGAATAGAACAATAAGCCAAAGGTCCTAAGAACAATTTCCAGGAAGTTTCAGAAAAGTTATCTAAATTATCTACTTCCACTAACCAATACAGAAGAAACTGTATGAATAAAGCCAAAGTTCTGAAGCATACAACTGTGTGTTCTGCTCTACACCCCAGTCCTCTCATCTTTTTGTACTTGTTCTTGTTTTAAATTCCTAATGATTCTTACCATGAATGGAGTTGGTCTGTCTGTACTCTTCTCCACCATTCATTTCAGAGATTTCATTAGGAATCACAATATCAAGTTGAAGTCAAATGTTTATCATTTCTCTTTCCATGTGTCAATTCTGAGATTTTTGTCTTACTCTAAGACGTAGTTGGAATACAGGATTTTGCATCATTAGAGTAGCATTGAGTATTATACCCAGCACTTGGTGGACAGCTCAAAATAGTCATGGTATCATTATAATATCCATTGGTTTAACTTCTTGTTGTATGACTCCTAAGGATGGATTGCATTTTGATGTCTGGACTTTATGTCTTCTGTGAATTTCGTGAGTGATTTTTCAAAGATTTTAATGTGTTTCCATGTGGTCTGGAGTCAGAGTACCAAAGAGTTCAAAGCTTGACTTTTGTATTGGGAGTTGTCAGTAACCTGAGAATGCCCAAGAAAACTTTTTTCCATGAAAATATTATTCAGTTTTTTTCATTTCAATAAGGAAGACGGAGGCACAAATAAAAAAAAATAGACGTGGACAGGTAACTTATACAGAGAAGCTTAGGTAAATGTGTCCCCCCCAGTCATACCTCTGTTCAGTGCTTCCCGTCAGGAGGGGTAGCTGGTTATAAAACCAGGGTAAACTGAGTTTTTCTACTTGACCCAAACATTGATGCTGTCTCACATTCTGCTAAGGTAATTTCATAGTTCCTGTTTAGTACAAGTCATAGCCAAAGATGAACTCTGAGTGTAATGTCTAAGGAGCAGCAAAAAGAATCTGGCCCTCTTCTGAAAGTCAACTGCAATTCTCCATTGTATCAGATGGCAGTTACCACAGGCTCTCCTAGAGCAATCAAAGTCTTTATCTGGAAAAGCAACACAGAGTGCCTTAGGTACAATGGAAACCCAGACACATACATTAGAAGAGACCTTGAAGAGCAAGGGTTGTGATGTGTATGGAAACGGTTTTGGCTATCGTCTGTTTGGACTGATCTAACACCGGGACAGAGAAAAACACTTAATTTCTTCCCATCTTGGTCTCTTATTTGTACGTATAATCCTGTCTTCCTTAAGAATACTTTTCCTCTAGGGTTAATTGAAGCGATACCCACTGCACTGATTCTTTATTCTAAAGCAAAGCTCTTCAATCAAAGAATGGCTCATTTGACTTCTGAATACTCTTCTGTACCTGTGTTTGCTCAACTTATCTAATTACCATAAAGGCTTTCAATACGAATCCTTTTGGGGCAGATGAAAGGCTTGTGGAAACACCCATGGTTGGCTTCATTTTTGCTTCTCCTATTTAAATGGGAAAGCCTTCCAAACCATGGAACTGAAACTCATGGTACAGCATTAACTTTTCTGAACAGGGTAGGTAGGGTAGGGCTGGTGCTTTAAAAAAAATTTTATTTTTATTTTTTTTATTATGCTAACTGATCACTATGCAGCTGGACCAAGAAGCTTCCTGGTGGTACAGTGGTCCTGAGGATAAATGTGGTCACTGATCAATAAAACCCCAATGTGGGGAAAATGAGAGGAGGCCAGTTGTAATATTAGGAATGCTCTTTTCAGCTTCTGTCTCATTTCTTCTGAGTCTGTGTGTGTGGGAGGCAACTCTGTTTTCTCACACAACAGCTCAGTGGAGGAATTGTCCTCACTAATTGCTAATGGGCCAAATTGCTGGTGGTTACAAGGAGAGATTCTGGTGGCAGACAATTAAATATCTAAGTTGTTGCAAGTGTCAGGAGAGAAAAATGATGTCTTTACCTACTTCATTTTTAAAACTATATTACTTGGGCTCGGTTTTCTCCCTTTTACCCCCATTCATGTCCATGAGTAAAATCCAGAGAAACTGACAGGAACATGCCCCTTGACTCCCCTTGACTATTTTTGCCCTGGATCTAGTTCTAAGTAAAGGATACAGAGAGACTCTGGAGAAGCCACCAGTATTGGTGGCTTTTTCTCTCTAGACCTGCCTGTAGTCTCTGCTGAGCAGTCTTTTCAGAGTGGGTTGTGTTTTCATTCTGGAATAAGCAGTGCGTTCTTAGGGTCCTTGTCACGCGGGGGACCCTGCTCGCTGCGCCATTTGTCGTGCAGGGTCTCAGCTCCCACTCTCCGCCCAAGAACGCAGGACACGGTAAGGCCAAAAAGGAACACCCATGGAGCCATAGATAGGGGAGTCAAACCAATATATTCTCGCTGGCGGCTGGGCTGGAGACACAGGAAGCAGGATCTACATAATCTGCCTAACAGCAGTCCGCGCTTGCCAGCCACCATCTTCTTGCTAGCCCCCATTCCTTTTCCTGCTAGCATAGCCACAGCCGTTATATTAGTGGCCAATGGCCTACGGGTTACAGCTGACGGCCAACTAGCCACAGCTGCTGGCATCTGATCACAGTTGATGGCCATTTACTACCCGAGCCAGCACCTTTCTATGTGAGGCCGAGAGCCTGGAAACTGTTTTTTGGGGTTTTGTCCCCACACTCCACCCCTACAGGGTCTCGCCTCACAATCTACGCGACAAGCGTCTTCTGCGAGGGGCCCTGTGCAAGGAGCCTGGAGGTGAATGCACTATCCTGAACACAGCCAGGCTCTCTGGGCACAGCCAGGGTTTCTCAGGGCACCACCAGTACTTCTGGGCACAGCCAGACTTCCTGGGCTTCTTAAGGTACCACCAGTCTCCCCGGGCACAGCCAGGGTTTCTCAGGGCACCACCCCAGTACTTCTGGGCACAGCCAGACATCCTGGGCTTCTTAGGGTACCACCTGTTTCCCCGGGCACAGCCAGCTTTTCTCAGGGCACCACCACAGTACTTCTGGTCACAGCCAGACTTCCTGGGCTTCTTAGGGTACCACCTGTCTCCCCGGGCACAGCCAGAGTTTCTCAGGGCACTGCCACTCTCTCTGGACACAGCCAGACTTCCTGGACTCAGCCAGGGCCTCAGGGCACTGCCACTCTCTCTGGACACAGCCAGACTTCCTGGACACAGCCAGGGCCTCAGGGCACTGCCACTCTCTCTGGACACAGCCAGACTTCCTGGACACAGCCAGGGCTCTCAGGGCACTGCCACTCTCTCTGGACACAGCCAGACTTCCTGGACTCAGCCAGGGCCTCTCAGGGCACTGCCACTCTCTCTCTGGGCCTCTTGGGGTACTGTGCTGGAACAACAGCGGCTCACATCAAGGTGCTTACATATTATCAATGGCGGCCAGTCAAGACACAAAAGCAAACATCCTCGCCAGTCCCACTACATGGTGGTATGTTCCCAAACAGTCAAGCGTCCATTAAATCAGGGATAGAAAGCAATTCCTCATAGTCCATAGTCAATCGCCAGGGCTGTCCTGGGGGTGAGGGATGATCTTGACCTCACCCTCATCTCCCACGGAGGACTCAGCAAGCGTTTCCTCCTGGGACTAAAAGTCCTGCATCCGGGCTGCCTCAGCAAGCAGTTCCCAGCCCACAGGGCGGCAACAACCTTCGCTTTCTCTGCTTTCTTCGGCCTCTGCTGGTTGGGAAACCATCCACATCTTCCCACCCCTCCACGGGAATCGAGCTCTCCGGCAGCTGCTCCTCCTGGTCTTCCTCAGACTGAACTTTCATACGCACAAACTGCTCCACTGCCCTTCGGAGAGCTTTGGCCAGCACCGTATCCTGCCGACTACGCCATGTGTCACGGAGGGGGACCCTGCTCGCTGCGCCATTTGTCGTGCAGGGTCTCAGCTCCCACTCTCCGCCCAAGAACGCAGGACACGGTAAGGCCAAAAAGGAACACCCATGGAGCCATAGATAGGGGAGTCAAACCAATATATTCTCGCTGGCGGCTGGGCTGGAGACACAGGAAGCAGGATCTACATAATCTGCCTAACAGCAGTCCGCGCTTGCCAGCCACCATCTTCTTGCTAGCCCCCATTCCTTTTCCTGCTAGTGTAGCCACAGCCGTTATATTAGTGGCCAATGGCCTACGGGTTACAGCTGACGGCCAACTAGCCACAGCTGCTGGCATCTGATCACAGTTGATGGCCATTTACTACCCGAGCCAGCACCTTTCTATGTGAGGCCGAGAGCCTGGAAACTGTTTTTTGGGGTTTTGTCCCCACAGTCCTTCTTCTCTGCAGTGGAAGTGAAAGTCTACCTGTGGTGGGAAGTAGGGGATATACTCCAGAACAGTGCAGGGGTACTCTATTAATGGAGCCCTCAGAAATTCAGAATAAATAAAATGACTTAGGGGAGAGGGGCTACGGGAGTTTTAGATTTAAAGGGAATCCTTCTGTGATTTTTTTTTTCTTTAGTAAACTATTGAATCTTCTTTTGAAGCAAATTATCACATCCCGATTTATCCTGTGTAAATCTGGAATGCCACATGGAGACTTGACTTTAACTGGAACACGCTTTCACTAAGCTACTTCAAAGCCAACTCCTCCCCTCCCCAGCTAGAAAGGAAACTCCCTGAAAGCAAAATCCTTGCTGTATTATGGACTGAAAATGCTTGAGAGCACATAGTAGGTACTCACTAAATATTTGTTGAATCAATGGGACAAATGAAGAGGCAGACGGGGAGCTAATATTCTAAAAAGTGATCAAAGAGACAAGATCCAGAATTCCTTATTAGTGCTAATATTTAAAAGAGGCCTCTTTGGGTTAACACTGTGCAGGAACAGAGCCCAAGAGAGCAGTTTCCAGGCTCTTGGCCTCACATAGAAAGGTGCTGGCTCAGGTAGTTAATGGCCATCAACTGTGATTGGATGGCCATCAGCTGTAGCTAGTCGGCCGTCAGCTGTAACCAGTGAGCCATTGGCCACTAATATAACTGCCATGGCTACGCTAGTAGAAAATGGGGGCTAGCAAGAAGATGGTGGCTGAGCCGGCAAGTGGAGCAGTGAGGCTTGCGGACAGTGTGGCTCCAGCCTCCAGTGAGACTATAGTGGTATGACTCCCCTATCTATGCCTCCGTGGGTGTTCCTTTTTGGCCTCACCATGTCCTGCGTTCTTATGTGGGGAGCGGGAGCAGAGACCCTGCAGGCCGCCCCGCGTGACACACTGAAAAGAAATTGGTTTGGGGTCGTAACATAAGAGCTAAGTGCTAATTTTACCCTAATGCAAGTTCTCCAGACCAATGGAATCCTTGATACACTTATGTAGGCCACAAACAGTATCTGCACAGAGAAGCTGGCTATTTGGGCATGCTGGATCAGGCATTCTGGTTAGCTTTCCTTTTTTCTGTCAGGACATGGTTGTAAATTCAGGCACAGGTCATGAACTGTTCATGTGTACATTTACAGCACTTCTCATTCCATGCCATGACCTTCCCTCGTGAAAGCTTAAATGGAACTGATATTGGTGGAGGTGGGGGGCACCATTAAATGGAAACATGGTCCTGCTGTATCTCTGACTTACAGTGAGCCGGAGACGTGGGTCCCCAGAACATGACTCCCCTGTTCATGTTACACTTGGGGAAAACCAGAGCCACGTGCTTGAGTGGCACCTTCGGAGCTCCTGTTTCCAAATTCAAACTGAGTTGACACGTGGTATACACGATTTCAACTCAGGACAGATTTCACTTAATCCACAGGGCATCTGAGTTACATGAGTACAAAATGAGAAACAGACGTGACTGCAGGTGCTTTCTGCCCTGCTCTTGTATAACTAACTCAAAGGTGTCTTTGATTTCAATAAGAAAATTGGCAGAGAGCTTGTGCATAAAGCAGTTTAATTGCATTGGTTTTTGGTAAAAGGGCTTCTCTCTCCTCCCACCTCACTCTCACCACACATATTCCAACACACATAAAACTCCCATTAGAAAGAGTAGAATGAGTGTGTTAAAAATAAAATTTAAATTAAAGGCCAGCCTCAGTAACCTATAAGTTTTCCATTCTCCCTGTAAATGGCCATTGGTTTTCTTGCTTTGGATTGGCTGATTTTAAGTAGATAATAATTACCCAACAGTCCAGAATGGTTCCAAATCTATTGTGTAAATAATATAACTTTTAAATATATTAATGAATAAATATTTAACCAATAAATCAAAGCAGCTTCAAAGGAGTCAGTCAGCTCTAACAGGGGCATAATACATTAAAAACAATGCCTAAATAAGAATTTGTTCAATAGACCATAACTGTTCATGGCTCAAGAAAGAGTATGTTACCTTTGTGCCTGGAAATGTTTCTAGCCAAGTCCTGATTCCCTGGACCAAAGGTTGTGTGTGACTGAGGCAAAGCTCTGTCCTACTGTTGCCTCATGGGCTGTGACCTTTTGGAGGGACAACTTTCTGTATTCTCAAGGATTAGCATTTAGAAGGTGCTCAATAAATGTTAAATGCTGATAAAGACAAATGAGACCCAATTTGCATTCACAGCAAAGTGGTCTATTTTGGCCATCTATGGGAAGAAGAGTAAGTCTGTTTCACCTTTTTAGCATGGGTTTGTTGACCTTGGACAAGACACATTCTGTCTCTGGGCTTCAGTTGCCTCATCGGCAAACTTGGGGGATGGTTTATATGGCCTCTGAGGTCCCCTCTGATTATAATTTAAGATTTGATTCTGTGGGGGAGTTTGGGTTTCCCAGCGTGTATTCAGAATTTTCTGACGCTGCCACATCTGTGTGGAAATTATAATAGGCACTTTTATGATAGTTACCCTGACCTAGGCCTAAGTTTGGTTTCGCAGGTTGTGTACTGCACAACTTCACGGGGTACCATTCACATAGACTACAAAATGAATGGCACCCCTCCTCCCCCAAGTTATGCAATGTTACTGCCTTGCCTTAAATATGCAATATATTTTCTTTGTGGCCAGCAAGCAGACTCGTGTTGTTAGATTTTTTTTTAACATCACTTGTTGGAATTCTGCCAACTTCTTCCTTCAGAATCCTTTTCAAGCCTTGATTAGAATGAAACTAAGATCTAGTTTGAACAGTAATCATCCTCATTCAGATGGGTTTTGCTCTGAAAGTGAAGAAGAAAATCTCCAGAATTGGGGAACCAAAGGTATTTGGTTGCCCCTTTGCTGATGGTGAGCTTTTAGAGTAGGATGGCATCAGACAGCAGTAGAAAATAGGTTTTTGGTGTCCTGAGGGATACATAGCCAGTTTATTTTGTATGTTCCCAGTATAGAATAGAATCAGCAATAGATTGTTGTTGCTTGAAACTCTGCCCAGTGGTTTGGCTAATGGGACTTTTCTATCGTTCATTCTGGAGAGATCTTGATCTTGAACTGGGGCTGATCCCACCCCCTAAGTGGGCTTTAGGCTTGGTGGCCTGGGGAAGGCAGAGGTGGAGTGATGGCTGACTGCTTCTTTGCTCCCACACTTGGAAGAGACAAAGACCACTGGGGTGGTCAGTGCTTTCCCTTGTGGGCTCTTTAAAAAAACATTATTGCTTAAAAATAACAAGTAGGAGCTGAAGTACTTTTCAGCTAATAGGTAAAACCTACCTCTTTCTACTGAAGTCAAATTAATATTTAAAGTCTGGATTCTGGGCTTGAGATGTTCTTACTAACTTAGTGAAGTTTTCACCACCTGCTATTGATGAGAGTTACTTTCTGCCAAGTGTATTCCCCTTTAGACTGTACAACCAAAGTACACTGGCAGCACTTTTCAGCTATAGGCACATAGCTCTAGGGTGTGCAGTGTACAGGAGACAGACACACCGCCCCCACCTGTCCAGACTGTTTAACTTGAATGATGAGATAATTTGACATTGAAAGTTAGACCTGTCTTACCAGCCAACCCATATATCCAAGCTTCTGAGAAATGAGTAGCCCAAGGCCTAATAGTCCACATTGTGACAGCAATATTCAAGTTGAAACATGGAGACTGAAACCCCTCAACAGAATTCTGACTGGTTCATCTTTTCTGATGTTTATATATTGCCCCTGACTAATCTATCAGTAATAACAATAGAATTGTTAACCCCAGCAAGGATACCTTTTATTGAGACTCTGCTTTGTGTCAGCCACTTTATTTATCTTTAAGATTTTTGCTAAAAGTATAGCTAACATACAATATTATATTAGTTTCAGAGGTACACCATAGTTATTCAACATTTATATACCTAAAGAAGTGATCACCATGTTAAGCCCAGTAACCATCTGACACTGTACTATGCAATCACAATATCATTGATTGTATTCCCTATGTTGTGTTTCATAGCCCCATGACTTATTTGTTTTATACCTGGAAATTTGAACCTCTTATTCCCCTTCACCTTCCCCTCCTTTTTAAATTTTTCAATTACAGTTGACATTCAATATTGTTTTATATTAATTTCAGGTGTATAGCATAGTGGTTAGACCTTTATATAATTTAAGATGTGATCCCCCTGATTAGTTTAGTACCCACCTCGAACTATACATAATTATTACCATATTATTGACTATAGTCCTTATGCTATACCCTATATCCCCATAACCACTTTTTAACAACCAATTTGTACTTCTTAATCCTGTCCCCTTTTTTCACCTACACCCCCAACTTTCCTCCCATCTGGCAACTATCAAAATGTTTTCTGTATCTATGAGTTTGTTTCTGTTTTGTTTGTTTATTTTGTTCTTTAGATTGCACATACAAGAGAAATTACATTGCATCTGTCTTTCTCTGTCTGACACTCCACTTAGCACAATACCTTCCAGGTCCATTCATGCCACTGCTGATGGCAAGAACCCATTCCCTTCCATGATCAAGCAGTATGTCATTATATATACATACCACCTCCTCTGTATCCATTCTTCCAGTGATGGACCCTCGGACCACCTCCACAGCGTGGCCATGGTAAACAATGTTGCAGTGAAAGTATAGATGCACATGTCCCCTCAAAGTAGCACTTTGGGTTTCTTTGGATAAATACCCAGAAGTGGGATAACTGGATTCTTTTTTGTCTCTTGTTTTAGCCTTTGTTTTAGACTCTATTTTGTCTGGTATAAATATTGCTACCTCACCTTTTAAAATATTTTTTATTTCCATTTTCATGAAATATCTTTTTCTATCCCTTTACTTTATGTATGTGTGTGTCTTTCAATTTAAAGTAAATCTCTTGTATGCATCATATATAAGGGTTTTGTTTTCTTATCCATTCAGCCCTCCTATGTCTTTTGATTGGAGCATTTAATCCATTTGCTTTGAAAGTAATTACTGATAAATGTATAGCTATTGCCATTTTATTCATAATTCTGATCTTTCTTTGCCGCCATCTTAAAAAAGTCCCTCTAACATGCCTTGTAATACTGGTTTAGTGGAGATAAACTCCTTTAGCTTTCTTTTTTTTTTTTTTTTTTTTTTTTTTGTCTGGGAAGCACTGTATCTGTCCTTTGATTTTAAATGATAACCTTGCTGGATAGAATACCCTTGGTTGTATTGTAGGCCCTTGCTTTTCATCATGTTGAATATTTTGTGCCAGTCCCTCTGGCCTGCAGAGTTTCTGTTGAGAAATCAGCTGACAGTCTTATGGGAGCTCCTTTATAAATTACTAGTTGCCTTTCTCTTGCTGCTTTTAGGATTCTCTCTTTGTCTTTAACCTTTGCCAGTTGAATTATAATGTGTCTTGGTGTGGGCCTCTGTGGGTTCATCTTGTTTGGGACTCTCTGCGCTTCTTGGACTTGTACGTCTGTTTCCTTCTCCAGGTTAGGATATTTTCAATCACTGTTTCTTCACATAAGTTCTCAATCTCTTGCTTTTTCTCTTCTTCTTCTGGTACCCCTATGATTCAAATGTTGTTGTGCTTGATACCCCTGAGATCTCAAACTTTCCTCATTTTTTTTAAGGGGGTAGGGGCTGTCTTTTTTCCTTTTGCTGTTCTGATTGGGTGTTTTCTGTTACCTTGTCTTCCAAATCGCTGATTTGATCCTCTGCTTTGTGTGGTGTGCTGGTGATTCCTTCTGGTACATTCTTCATTTCAGTTACTGTATTCTTCACTCTTGACTGGTTCTTTTCTATTGTTTCTATGTCTTTTTTTTAAGCTTGCTATCTCTCTGTTGAAGTTCTCACTAAGTTCCTAGAGTATCTTATAACCATTGTTTTGAACTCTGTCTCTGGTAGGTTGCTTGCCTCCATTTCATTTAGTTCTTTTTCTGGAGTTTTCTTCCTTTTTCTTTCTTTCTGTTTGTTTGTTTGGAATGTATTTCTTTGTTTCCTCATTTTGGCTGTCTTTCTGTGTTTCTTTCTATGTATTAGGTAGATCTGCTATGTCTCCCATTCTTGGTTGGGTGGCCTTATGTGGTAGGTGCCCTGTGGGGTCCTGGCACAGTCTCCCTGATCACCTGCTCCAGGTGCTCCAGGTGTGTCCCTTGTGTGGGTGTGGGTGCCCTCCTGTCATAATTGAGCCTTGATTGCTTTTGGCACATCAGTGAATGGGATTGACCATCAGGCTGATTGACTATGGGGTTTGGCCATATCCACAGCTTATAGGCTGCTTAGTGGGGGGCTTACCCCACTGAGCTCATGCCTGTTGAGACCGTCCTTTGTGTGTGCTGTTTGTGGGGCTGATTGGGTGACACTCTGCTGTGGTCTGAAGCCAACCCTCAACCATGTTGGTTCTGGGGCCTCTTGGGAGGGGCTCTGGTTCAGGCCCACATTACTGCTACCTGTGACTGGCCAAGGACTACCTGGTAGGAGCTATAAAGTGATCCATGGTTGTTTGCTGACTGTGATAAAGTTGGAGGCAAGTAGGAGAGGCCATGCTGAGAACTGAGAATGGCTGCCATCAGTACCGGGCCTGGGGTAGCTGTGAAAAAAGCCAGGATACCCCAAGGCCTGCCGCCACCTACCAGTTTTGTTAAGGTTCAGCCATTGATAAAGCCTCATGCAGTATGCAAGTTGGGTGAGGCAGGGTCTCAGGGAGTCACTAAAGTGGGAAGAGTTGTGGTGACCACATTAGTGAACGGTAGACAGACTCTGGTTTGGTGCCAGTGCTGAGCCTGGAGTTACTCAGCAAAAGGCTCAGAGCATACTGAGGCCAGTTGCTGCCCGCCTGGGGGCCGCAGACTCTGATGGTTTTCTTAGAAAGACTGCAATGTGGGTAGGGCTGGCTGCTTGCCAAGAAAGTGCCTCCAGCGTTGGGGGAGTGGGGTAGAGCAGGGTCCCAGCAGAGCTCACCAGACCAATTCTGATTTGGATTTGGCTGTGGGCGTGGCGGGGGTGCTCAACCCAAGAAAGATGGTATCTACCTGCTGGTTGCACAGGAGGAGGATCACACACAGGAAAAATCGCAACTATTTTCTAGCCCTCGCTCCAATGCCACACACCTCGGTCTGCCCCCATACGCTTCTGATGCCCTTCAAGTCATCATCCCTCCTCTGGAGCCCAGGGTAAGTGCCTGGGAGTGAGTGAGTCTGTGCGTGGACTGTTTTAGAGGATGTATGGGTTTCTCATAGCCTTCTGTCCCACCTGGATTGGCAGAATCCTCACTGTTTTTCACAGATGTTGGGGGTTGGAGCTCCTCTTCCCGGCACCAGTACTCTGGGCTGGGGAGCCCGGTGTGGGACCGGGGTCTCTTGTTGCTCTGGTGGGAAACTCCATGGCTGAGATATCCCTCCCGATTTTCATCTGTCACATGGAGGTTTGGGACCAGCCCATTTGGTGTCTCTGCCTTTCCTACCAGTGTCGATTGATGTGGTTTTTTTCTTTACATCCTTAGTTATAAAACTTCTGTTCAGTCAGACTTCAGATGGTTCTTTAGGTTGATTATTCTATAATTTAGTTGTAATTTTAATGTGTTCATGGAAGGAAGCACGCACAGTGTTTATCTATTCTGCCATCTTGGATCTCTCCACGGCCACTTTAGATACATTATCACTAATCTCTACCCAGACCTTCAAGGTTGTAGATATTATTATTTCTATTTTACAGGATAATATATTGAATCTCAGAGAAGGGAGAAGGCATTTGATCAAGATGGGGCCAGGCTGCAAGGCAGAGTAAAGCCTGGCTACATCCTTTAAGCCATGTTGCAATCCCACCCTTCATCCCAGTTACAAACGTGGGCCTTCCTGCCATCTCCTCCTGTGTCATCCTCCCTTTTTGGCCCAGACCCATTCTCCAGTCTCAGGTCATTTTGTGGGAATACTGTTGTCCTCTTCCAATTATCCCAAGGATTCTTCCATCTTTTCACAAGGTTCCTTTCTTTGGCCACTTTCTAGTTATATGATCTTGAAAAGGTTATTTAGTTCTCAGGCTTGAACTTTCTTCTTTTATATGATGTACAAAATTATATACATCTAACTATAGATTTTTTTAAAGACTTAAGTGGGATACCTTTAGCACAGTGCTTCATATATACTAGAGGCCTCAATAAGGGACCTTGT
The DNA here is from genome assembly GCF_964194185.1 of Rhinolophus hipposideros. Lineage (NCBI taxonomy): Eukaryota > Metazoa > Chordata > Mammalia > Chiroptera > Rhinolophidae > Rhinolophus > Rhinolophus hipposideros. The sequence continues at coordinate 56,256,890 of NC_138053.1, forward strand.
ATACAATAGACATTCAGATTTGGTGGAATTGATATCACATTCCAATTCTTGCCACTTAGCATCTCTCCCAGCTGTACCATCTTCCCTGTGCACTGTTCATGCACTAATTCAGATTCTCATGACTTAGTGCTTCAATGTATTATAGCTGGCTACTAAATTTTCTTTTCATGTCATTTTTTTTCCTTTTACAATCTATCTCATATATTTCTGAATTTGAACTTAAAATTTTATATTGTCAAAGTCAAACACATTCAACAATGGCTTCCCCAACGAAACAGCAGCCTATAATAAGGTTGGATTCACTTGGTTGTGAGAAGCTGATTATTATGTTCTTTGTTTAGGAGGTGGCATTTCAAGAAAGGAATGACTTTGCTTATGAAAAATAACTGGTTTTGTGCTGAAATAGAAGATCAAGGGGAAAATGACAGCAAGGGGCCAAGGTTGCAGTTATAAAGTGGAGACCCTTCCTACCCATTAACTTGCGGCCTCAATTGCCAAATTATTTGAAAATTATTTGTGTTTCATAAAAGGAATCTGCCCAGTAAGAATAGCTCATACCTGACTAGAGCTCCCTTTGTTGATCTGGTTCCTGGGCCTATGTTAAACAAATGCCAAGGATTTAGCAGCAAATGAATTCCAGCTTAAAGGAATCTGTCATGAGGAGAAATTGCTGATAGGATGCACACTTCCTTGCCTCTCCACAGGGAGAACTCAAACCCTAGCTTTGCTGTCTACCAGGGCACGAGGGAAGTAACTTAGATAGGCGCAGAGCATAACTCGTGAGCTGGGGAGCTAGGTTGAGAGGAGCAATTAATCTTGGGACTTGTGTGAAAACTAATAACACCAGGCCCTGACACTCTGCTATTACTCAAGGAGACCAAAGCACTTCATAAACATGGAATAATTTATTCATGCCTCCAAATTTTCCCTGTAAGACAGCTCCTTTCCTCCTGTTTCTGTGACGGAGGCAGCATGCTGAATCACAGAGAGGTGAGCTTCGTCCAACCCCATCACAAATTAGTTACCAGTTATAAGATATGAAAACCTCAATGCAAGTGTTGTCATCTATCTTGCTCAATATTCTCTAGTTTAATGAAAATAGTCCCAGTTACCTAGGAGACTTGGTACAACTTTGTAGATAGGCTAAAAGCATTTATGAGTTACAAAAATGTTTAGCTGTCAGCCTGATTTTCCGCCCTAGCTAAGTCTTGCTGGAATCTCTTACATGGTTAAGCTGGTGTCACATGGCAGGTGACTTCCCAGTACTGGGGTAAAGATGAGATGAAAATTATAAGGCGTTTTTTTCAGGATCCATGTGCCCTCCATTTCAACATGGTACACTCCACTGATCCTCTTTCCAAAACAACCTGGGACCTATTCCTGACCAACTAAGTCAGACTCTGGGGATGACACTTGGGCACCCACAGTCTTTAAAAGTTCCCAGGTGATTCTACTCTGCCATCTCAACCATAGGTGAAGCAGAAAAGACACGGATTCTCCACTTGTTTGCTATAGGCATGTCAATCAACTTATCTGATCTTTGGTTTCCTCATAAGCCCAAGAGAGTAATATTTCCCTCATGGGGTTGTTGGAAAGATAAAGTGAAACTAAGTAAAACAAAATACCTTACTGCTTGCCCTAAGAGAAGCCAACTTTGGATTGTGTTAGTGAAAGTCACTGTGTTCCACAGGTGATCCCAACATGATTCCTTCCTAGGCCTTCTATGGAGGGGCCCACCTCCACCCCCAACTGGATTCAGTTTGGAGCAGGTGACTCAGAGGGCAGGACCATGGCACCATCATACTCTGACTTGGAGCCCCTTGGAACTCTGTGTGGGTTCCAGGATTAGGCCCTGTGTTGTAGGGCACAGCTATAGTCAAGCTCCTCAAGATGTACTTCCCATCATCTGTTCTATCTACCAAGTGCAACACTGAGGCAATACGCCATTTCTCCATCCATCCCTCCAGCATTTACTGGGCACCTGTTATGTGCCTCACACTATGGTGGGTACCGAAGGTCCGCGGATGAGGAAGACATAGCACTGCTGTTAAAGATCTCAGGGCTAGTGAGAGAGATTGACAATGAGCAGATATGGGTTAGTTAGTGGAATCTGTTGAGATAAGAATGATCACAGGCGCAGGATATATGGAGATTCTAAATTTTACAGTCGGAGCCCTGGGTCGAGCAGGGGGAGAAGGCACATTTCTAATGATTGTTCTGAGTTTAATCAGTGTCCTGGGACAATGGACAATCTGCTTTGAGAGGAACCCAGCAGGAATGTGGGGGGTTGGAGCTTGGCGGCAGCTCCTGGGTGGACTGCTGTTGTCTACCTCTCCTCCCACCCTAAAGGGAAGATTTGGGGGGTGGGGAGTGTGGCAATGGAGTGTTGCTCTCTTGTGTCTCATTACTCCAAACTGCCTTCCCAGGGAAAAAGCCTAAAGACCCATCTATCCCATTTTATTATTTTGGAATGAGAGAAGCTGCAAGTGCAGGGATGATGGCAGAGCCTGCTTTCAGGGTTATATTTAGAGATCAACTCCTACATTCAAATGGAATCCTAAGCAGGCTTTCAGGTGGGTGGAGCAGTTGCTTGGCTGGGCAATCTTCCTTTGGATACTGGGAACAGCTACCTAAACCTAGGTCGAGGAGGATCTTTGGTTTGTCAGCAGGAGGAAACACGAGAAGGTGTACTTTGTGAGCTTAAATAAGCCCCCAGCCTCCACTCCAGCTGGAGCAGATTAAAACTTGTGGCCCCTTGGCATTTCCTGAGGAAATAGAATATTTTTTTCTCCCCAAAATGAGAGGTCGCTGGTTCTGTAATGAGGCAGTAAGATTTGAAAATAAGTCAAGACCTACCTAACATTCCTTTTTATTGAAAGCAAGCTTGGTTTGATGCCTGTTCACAATGGCCTTAGATAATTTTGCTTCATTACTCAATATATTATGTGTGCATTGGGGGTTCTGAAAACAAAATTGTTACTTGCTGAAGATATGATTGAGATATGATCACTTGTCATGGTAGTTTAGGCTAGTTCCATTCCTTCTGAGGACAGAAATATGGAATGAGATGGATATGAGAGGAGATGAGAAAGATGAGAACCTGCAATTCCACTTTACCCTTACAAGGGAACTCCAGATGATCCAAATCCCTTTTTTCCTTCTACCTGTTACCTGGGACCTGTTCCCTTTTGGCCTAAACACTCTTGGCTCATGCAGCCCCATTGTCCATGTCCTTATGAACACCTTTGTTGATCAGCACCAGGCAGAAAAGTTGAGTAATATGTTACTTGAGTGGCCGCTACTCTTGTCCTTGGCAAAGATTCTCCAAGCGAACATGTAGAGAGGGGATGCTTCCTCAGACCCACCATCTCACCTCGTCAGTAGCCTCAGCCAGGGATCCATGCGGCCCACTACTCCCAGTCATCCTTGGGAGACTTTCTGGTGGTTGTACTTTAAAAGCAATTTTGCTGTCAACATAAGAACCCCAAATATACTTTCTGTTCTGTTAAGCTGAAGCTGGATAGTAGATATCAAGAACCAAAGATGAGACAAAAGCTAAATGTTTCTGGTTCATGGCTGGTTACAAACACCTTGCCTCTCCACATGTCCCTAGTTCCTGTCTCCCGTCCCTCCAAATTATCATGAATCATTTGCTCTTCCTTGATGAAGCTAATACTGTCAGCACCTTTTCTTCCACATTAAATTATTTATTCATTCAACAATCATTTAATCTAATATTTCCTATGTGTCAGGGACATAAATATGGAAGATCTGGCTCTGTTTTCAAGAAGCCTCCAGTCTAGTTGAAATACCGACGTGTAGAACTGGTATATCTTACAGGGGCTGGTGGTGGGAACATGGGAGAAAGTGGGTCTGAGTTGCCCAAGGAAGTCAGGGAAGTTACCCAGGGGATTGCCCTGAGGATTGAGGAATGACTAGAAATTTTCTAGGAAGATAAGAGTAGAGAAGGCATTCCAGCAGAAGGAACATGTATGAAGTCTCAGAGCCATGAAAGAGGATGGTAATTTCTGGAACTAGAGCCTAGGTTCCATGGGTAAGATGGTGCATGGAGTTTGGTCTCTAGGCCTGAGAAGAGCCCCATGGGCTTACTTATGAGGATTTATTTGCTCCTATGGACGATGGGAAGCTGCTGAGGAATTTCAAAGAGGAATGACAGGAGTAGATTTTGATGTTCTCTCTTGACTGATAGGAGAAGAGCTGACATTCTCCTATTGCTCTGTAGTGGATATTGTAGTGTGCCCCCTAATCCTAGGGTTTTGTCCCCCTAAGGACACAGCTGTTGGGAGTATTGCCTGCTGATGTCTCATAACTGAGACCCTGCCAGAAAATTGGCTGAAGAGAACTGCTTGCCCAAGACCCTGAGGGCATATTGAGGTTTACCTCTAGCTTAGGATAACTCTGAAGGGCCATCCCAGGTCCAGAGTGCCCTGTGGGATCCATTGACACTTTTGTGGTGACTGTATCACAGCTCAACTGCTCCATGTGCTTAATTCTGTTTCCTTTCCTTACTGGTGTTCCCCAGATTCCGACCCTGTGAGCCACCTATGGAAATCTCCATTCTGGGACTATTTTGCAGCAACCTCAACTTGCATCACTTTTTCTCCAATCTGGATCGTTGGCCTGCCCCTCTTCTCTTGGGTCATCTTCACTCTTCCAAGTCTTCATGGCAGATCAATGGTTGGGACTTTGGCACACCACGTTTTGCAAAGTTTCTGATTCTTACTGTACACCAAAATCTTTCTTCAGGCACTACTGAGAACTGTCTGGAGGAGAGCAGAGGTGACCCTTCACTGACCATGCCTTTCCCCCGCTGTGTGGGAAAAACATGTTTAGGCCCTTCCCACATTTGCTGCAATGACCAATTGGATCTATATTTTGTGGGATTCTATTGGAAATTATGATTTTGTTTGTTTACTCAGCATCTATCTCTGCTCTTAACCAATTCAAAGAGAATCTCTGATGTAATATTTACAAAAGGTCATAGAATTTAGAATTTAAAAAATATGTAATAAGTGCACGTAGCACAAAATTCATAAGGAAAACCTTTTTTGAATTTTTTAAATAAGTAATTAGCAAAATGTTCAGAAAGTACAAAAGAGTGTAAGTATGCTAATTTTTTCTTCCCCTAACCTTTCAATACTTTCCCTTCTCCCCATCCCTGTACTCCCCCCAAACAACCACTAGGACTAGTTTCTTGGCACTTTGTAAAGGTAAAAGATTTATCTCTTCCATCCTTTCTGGTGAATTGATCTCCATTGACAAGGGCTCACTATGTAAAGGCTGGGAACAAGGTGTGTTGCATAATCGAACTGTTCTATTTCTCAGGCTATAGCTAATTTATAGATTTTCCGTGTTGGAGGGGTCATTAATAGATGCTTAGTTTGAGAAGCCTTTTCTAATTTCTTTCAGGAAATCTTTACCCACTCTGAGATGCTACCTATGCTTTTGTATTTACATCTCAAGACACAGTTTCCTTTTTAATGTTAAACATGGCTTTTTAAAATTATAAAGCTGTATCATTTAATATCAGGAAATGTAGATAATCCACACCTATACTACCACCAACCAGAGATAAACACCTATACCTTGCTGTACATACTTCTAGAACTTTCTCTTTGTGTGGGTAGGTACATTTATATACATATTCTTAAACAAAGTGACATCACACTATAATACAGACCCAATCATGTGATGGATGCACACAGTGGAAGTTTATTTCCTGCTCTTGTACCAGTCCTGAACATGACTAGACCATGAGGGCAGCTTTCCTTCAAGTGGGCATTCGGTGACTAAGGCTGTCTGGGTCTCTGCTAACTTCAACACAGGACTTCAGGTTTTGGTGCTCTCACCATCCCAACCAACCAACCAGGAGGAGGAAAGAGCATGCAGGATCTCATAGATACTTTTCTGGAAGCGGTGCACATAATTTCCATCCACTTTTTATTGACTAGGACTCAGGCCCATGGCCACATTTAACAGTAGAGGAAGTTGGGTAATATGTCTATTTGTGTACCCAGGAATAAGAGGAGGAATTTGAGTGAAAAGCTAGCAGTCTCTGTCACATATTTATTGATATGGCTTGTTTGTGGTCTCTCCTATACCTGAAAAGCCAAATCCATATCTAATTCATCTCCACAACACTTTTTACAATATTTGGCGCATAGTTGCTGCTGCTCCATAGATATTTGCTGAATGAATGCATGGAGCCTATATTTGCTGAATGAATGCATGGAGCCAACCTAGTTCTGTTGTTCAGGATTAATGAGATTCTAACACTTTTGTTTAGGGGTAAACAAGAGACACCTTTCAGATCATGAAGGAAAAATGAAGTAGAAAGCGGGCATCGGAGAAAGAAAACCCTTCTTAAGGGAAAAGCAGAGTACTTAGCCTGGACTAGGAATGCAAACATCTGGGAAGGTAAGAAAGTTCCTGAACAGACATAGACTTGTATTTGAGGGGAACCTGTATTGTTTCCTCTCGCCCCAGCCCCGTGCAAAGCTGGAAAAAGCAGATCTAAAGTGTAGGTCTGAACTGTAGCCTTGGTGTTTTTGTTGTCTGTATCTTCATGATAGGCTTGACATTTTCTTGGTTGTTCCTAAGAAGACAAGTCTGAAAGTGTATTGTTAGGGGCTCATTCTGAGAAGTCGGGAAGGTTCTGCAGTCTAGGAAATGCCACAAGTTCCCAGAGGACTGCCAATGGGACTCTGGGGTGGCACCCAGAGAGCAGCTGGCGTGGACAGCTGCTGGTATCCTGGCATTACTGGTAGATGCAGGATCAAGATCTTCATTGATAAAACAAATGTCAATTTTTCTATGCATTAGGTGATCCCGATAGTGATTCTAGGTAGGCAGGTGGGGGTAAGGGGAAGCTATGCCAATTCTCCACTTGCCCTCTGCCCAGGAGAGCCTGAAAGGTCCATACAGTTTTGTCCCCCTTCTGCAAATCTCAGAAGCATGGTGATTAGTGCCAAGGCAGCTGGCAATGGAGGCTGCTGAAGCCAGGCCTAGAATTCCCTCCTCACTCCAAGCCTGTGTTTTACTGTAATGTTAGGAGCCAGTGAGCTCAGAGCATGATCTCCCCATTCTGACTTGGCCAGCTCTTCCCTCCCCCTTTATTTTGGGACATCTATTGGAGAATAGTTGATTTCTCCTTGTGCAATCTGATCCCCCCAATATGTGCTTACTCTTAGAAACTACCTACAGTTCTTGGGCTTGATTTCATTCTCTCTGTAAGAGAGTAGCAGGAAAAATTCGTCCTGTAGATTCTTAGGGCCAGTGGCTGTCTTGCTAGAGAGTCGAGAGCACAGTGGCTCTGTCCCACAGTTGGCCTGGTTTGGGAGCAGACTGAGGACTTCTGGGTATCCTGAAAGCATTATTTTGCAGGAGTGGGCATAATGTAGTGGACACACAGGCTGCAGGAGGAAGAAGGAGAAGTAATGCTCAGTGCCCTTGCCCAATTTGTCTTCAGAAGCTGGTGCCCAGCAAGCCAACATCCAGAGGCAGGCACACATCCTTCAGGGCTTATAAATCCACCATCTTGTCTCCTGCAAAGGGAAAGGGGTGATTGGGCCAGGTAATTGCATTGTTGGATAGAAGTTCTGGTCATTTAATATTTTACAACTTACATGAAAATCAGCTTAACATGCTGAAGGCTACTTGCTTTTTCAGTGGAATTTCTAAATGGTGCAGTTACTTTGGCTGCAGTAAAAGGTTGGAATGAGTCAAGTAAGGAGTATATATAGTTTCCTTTCAGTATTCCGAGTAGCACATGTAGTTATTAAGATTTAAAGCCTTTTGGCCTTCAGATCATAAAATTCCTAGAGCTTGGGGTAGGGGGTGGAGAGGAAGGGACCAAGGAAAGGAAGGAGAAGGGTAAGAGGATTCTTATAACTGTCCTTAGCTGTTAAATAACACTATTTTATGGAGCACCATCCATCTGAAAGCCACGGAGCCCTTTGCGGGATCTTACCATCAATCCTCACACTGTCCCCGCTAAGAGATAAAAGGCAAATGGCAATGAATACGAAATATGAAAGAAACGGTGCTAAAGATGGGATATCAGTTGGTCGCTGAAGGTTACTCAGGAAGTTTCTACACCGTGAGTGTGGGGCCAGGTGTCTCAACCCCTGTTAGAATGCTCAAACTGCTCACATGGCCTTGCCCTGGGCTGAGTAAAAAACGAAGGCTGCCATCTTGTTTTATGATCCTTTTGGGGTGAGGGAGGACCCTGGAGAAGAACACAAAAAAATCACTGAGGGTAGAAGTACGAGCGAGGCTCTTGGGCTGGGCCAAATGATAGCTTTACTTGCCAGCAATTTAATTATGAAGTTATTTGTTTGGATGTAGCTACCATTTGAGGGTCACAAAAAGCAACTAAGAGCATAAAAGTATTCAGTATTTAGAAAAATCAGTGGAAAAAAATGTAGCACAGGTGGGCAGGGGAAGGGAATATCATAACGTTTCTTCTAACCCTTCTCCCAGCATTTATTCCCAACCCAATGAATTTCATCAGTTGGTGTATAAGGTGGGGAATGGTAATTTAGTCATGGTTGAATGTGTCTCATTTCCTTTTGGTATTCAGAGGCTTTTTCCCCCCCACAATTATGCTTTTGTGATGAGAGAAGTACAGGGATTCTCTGGGGTTCAGGAATATCTTTGCTTTATCCTGAAAGCACCTGTTTATTCCCTCTGTGCAATGGTTTCTAATCCTGCCTAGGATGGAGAGATACAAAATAGGCTTCTAATTTCATGGTTGAGGTGAGAAGAGATAGTATCAGTTCAGTTCCCTGCATAAAAATGATTTCTAATACAAAGCTTCTAGCAGTTTGCCTTTGTGGCTGCAACATGGTCAGGAAGATAAGCGTGTGTGTGTGTGTGTGTGTGTGTGTGTGTGTGTGTGTGTGTGTAGTTTTAATTCCTATATATTTATAAACAGATTGTGAGAAGTTCTTTTCTTAAATAACCCAAGAATTAGGCAAGGTGTTCTGTGTGATCAATGTGAGCACCCAAGGTGATTGATTCCTTTTAAGCATTTTGTAACATGCCTTGAGATAGAATCGTGGCAAGTGTCAGGTATAGCAGCCATTGATGGGGAGCAATATTTCAGGCACGCTTAGCAATGCTTATCTCAAGATGATCGTCCCTGCCCAGGCTCCACACATTGATCACTGGCATTTGCTGCAATGTAATCTAAAAGGAGCCGAGAGAGGAGAGGGTTAAGGAAAAGAAATGGGGTCCAATGTGAACATCTTTCCCCTTTTTCAGCTTTTCAGAAGATAAATGTTTCAGATTTCAATCTGTGGTTCCCAGCAGTTCTTTGGGAACACTGCAGTCGGCCCACAAAAATCGCTACTGCTGAGCCAACCCGAGATAATGCGTCTCAGCAGGGATGACATAATGTGCTAAAAGAAGACGATGATGTAATGCCCATCTCAGAAATCAGAGCCAATTTCCGTTACAAAGCCTTGGAGGATAGCAGGAGGTAATGAGCTAGCATAAATTGTGCAGCACGGAAAACTTCTAGGTCTAATGTTCTGATCTGCATGTTTAAAGGCAAAAAAAAAAAAAAAGAAAAAAAAAAGAAAGAAAGAATTCCTAGATCTGCTGGGCTCAAGAGCATCTGCTCAGCAAGAAGCTCTGCCCTCTTCCAATCTGGACAGAATGATGCCCCAGGCTGCCTGGATCACCTTGGCTCATGTGGGAGGTAGTTGTCTGGGTCCGTAATCTGCAGCAAGGTGGTGATGTAATGTTTAATGCTAAATTTGTTTCTGCAGATAATGTTGGAGAAGCTGAGAAGCGGGTGTGGTGTTTGAAGATTTGCCTTCCCTGGACTGTGGGGGTAACTAGGCTGGAAATGCCTAGGAGGAAGTTGGGGGTTCGGAACATGAACAAGAAATTCACCTTGGAAACTTTATTAGGTGTAACCTGCTCCAGCTTGGAGAAGTATGTGTATGGGGCACCTGAAGCTCCCAGATAACCAGTCTTGCAGCCTCTACTTAATTAATGAAGCATTCCGACCTCTTGGAGTGTAGCCAGCCTGGCAACCAGAGTTCAGCTCTTTGTTGTGTTTCATATAAATGTTGGAAACAGTCATAAATTCATCTAAGTAATGATCTAGAATCTCAAAGGATAAATAAAGAAAAGCATGATCTTTGATTTAAATAGTGTTGCATCCCCTCCCCCTCACAATCTTCTCTTTTAGTTCATTTTTTGCCTCATTTTATTTTTAATTGCTCTGAATGTTTGCATGAGGAGCACATTTCTATTTTACTTGCCTTCTATGGTTTCTGTTACTTATTCCTCATGGGGGACTTGATCCTGTAACCCACCCCGCATTCCAGCAACTCCCTCTGGATGGAAAGGCAGTAGTTTTATGTCACTTCTTGCTGCAGATTGGGCCTTCAGCGCCACAGACCTGGGTGGTGACAGCGTTGACAGAGAATTGCTGGCTTCACAGACTGAGTGCTGTGTCTTTAAATAGGGAATGAACATCGGAAACAGATGAAATATTTCTGGTATAAGAAAATGAGAGAAATAAAACAGAAAACATGACATATAGGCTACAGAAGAATTGCTCCTGTGACATGTTAACTGAGATGGGCATTACTTTCTGTGAAGTGCTAGCAAGTCTTTCAAGTGTATTCTTACCTGTTAAAAGGACAGTCACCATCACAGCCAGTGGTGGTCTTTTGCAGACTGATCACAGGTCAGATAGTAATATTATTAGTGATCATTTTTATCTAGTATTTTTAAATGTAAAACAGGTGCTGTCCTAAAATTCTGGCATTAATTGTTTCATTTAATTCTTACCAGAACCCACCTTATGACGTAGGTACTAGTATTATTGCATCCATTTTACAGAGGAGAAAACTGAGGCTCAGAAGGTTTAAATACCTTGCTAGGTTCACAGTTAGTACATGGTCCAGCTGGCACCGGCACCATTTTATCCTAGGACTCTGTAGTCTACGTGCTTAACCATTCCGGAGCACTAATGATCAGATGACAGCAGGTTTAGGTAGACATGGTTCCTCTCTTCAAGGTGAGGTATTCCACAGGGTAGACGAATTCCTTACATTAATATATGCACAAAGCAAAGGATTGTGGCCTTTTATTTTTGTATGGGCATCACTAGGCCCAGTGCTGGGTACATACCAAGGGCTCACTAAATGTTTGCTAAGGTGGGGTGGGGACAGGCAGAAGAATGAGTGCAGGTAGGAATGAAATCCAAATCAGAGAGCTCTCTGAGAATGACATGGAGTCAGGGTGTTTCTAGTTCATCAGGGAAGACTGCCTGAAGAAGATGGTCAATAAGGTGTCTGCATTAGCAGCTTAGTAAGATGAAAGGGCCATTATTATTTATTCCCAAATCCTTTAGCATCTGACTAGGTGATTGAGGCTGCTCAGAGAATAAGTGGTAGAGAAATGTTGTGTGCAGGTTGTATTCTTTATTAATAGAGGACCCTCTAAAAGCAGATTCTTACCCATTCAATAATGTCAAGTTTTAAAAGGAAGCTCTGATATAAAAATGAATCAGGACACATAGGAAGGACATGGTAAAGCAGAATTATTGATTTGGACAGTTTGTAATAGGTCCCCTCCTTTATATTCAACAGCCATGGGTCCACCACTCTATTCACCAGAAAAGAGATTATGAGACAGCCTGCGTTCTGCTTTAGTCTGAAATATGGGATAGGTTTTGTTTGTTTGTTTATTCTGGTCCTTCTAAACCATACAAAGACATAAAAGGGATGATATAGTAATAATAAAAAAAAAAAACCTCACAAATATTCTCAAACCACATCAAGCAAAACCATTCAATCAACAAACAGTGGGCAACACTGAGGCCATCTCCATGGTAGGTTCAAAGTCTCACGCTTTCAAGTATCCACTTGACATGGTGGAATTTTGTTTTCATTACAAATACCCTAAGAAATGCTCCTTTGCCCTTTTTACCAAATATTCCTGTTCTTTCTGCATCCTTAATGCCTAGTGAATCTACCTCCTTTCCATTGTCTCTGCAAGTGCTCTTTACTTCTCATAAAAAGCTGATCCTGTTCTCTATCTAGTTAGTGTCTTTCACTCCAACTCATTGTGGCCCAATTAATCTGCCCAAAGGCCAGTCCTCTGAAAAATTTTCAGTGGCTGCCCATTACCTAGAAAATTTAGACCAAGTTTTCTAGCTCAGCCTTTTAGATATTCTGCAATTTGGCTTCCAACACACAGTTTTAGCTGTGTTTCTCCCTTCATTTATCTATCCTACGCTTTATCCAAACTGGTCCACTAGCTATTTTCCAAACAGATTGTTTATTCTTGTGCCATTTCCTTTTTTTCTCCAGGAAGTCCACTCCTCAGGTAATTTTACTGTTTAAGTCTTTTTTTATTCTTCAAACCCAGCTTAAGATGCTCTTTGATGAAGATTTCTTGGTTCTTGCCACCTAGATGTGACACACTCCCTCATTGGGCTCCCATAATATTCAGGTCAAAGCTCTCTGAGGGTACCTATAACACCTGATTTCTCCCTGTGTTATAATTGTTAGTGTGAAATGTCACACTCAGAATTTTACAACCAGGAGGAATATTTTTCTTATTAAACTGTAAACTTCTAGATGCAAGACTATGTCTCCTTCATATTCATGTCCTTTGAGTGTGTGAACATCTTAGCACATGGCAGATGTTCAGTAGATGGCTGACAAATGAAGGAAATTAGCATTTAAAATACCACAGTTGCAATATTAACCATTAAAGCATCTACAGTCCCAAAGCTGGAAAATGGGGCTCACTTAGATACGCTTGTCTCTGCCTCTTTTTATCCTTGGTAATGGGTGACCAAAGATTTCCAGTGCGACTTGCTGATAATCTGGTTTATCTGAGGAGGCCAAAGCGAACATAAAAATTGTTGGAAAGAAAAGGGTGATGACAAGGAGATGACAGCAAGCTACTCACCAATTGACTTTTTCTCATCTAATTTTTTTCACCCTTGTCTCTTTTCTATCCCCTTGTCTTCTTCCTGTTCTCCACACTTTTTGACCCATGGTGAGGACCATGAGTGATTGATAAAGTTTAGGAAGATAATAGATTTCTAGCTCCATGGAAATGTTCTGGTTCTGCCGAATTATTATACCCATTGAGGAAATTTAAGTCTTCCTTTCCCAGTCCATAAAATGAAAGGATGATAATGGATTATCCTCGAGTTCCCTTACAGCATCTGAATTTGTTGAGATCTAGTAAGAAATAGTACTAAAGACATTTTCTCCCTCACTCAGGCTGTTGAGTTCTTGAGTAGAACACAGACATTTTCTTTGCTATAGATAGCTTTATGGAGCATATATAGAGCAGAAGCACACATTACATCAGATAAAACCCATTCATCGTAAACCTTGAGAGGGTGGAAAGGATTTGTTTTGATTCATGCAGAATCCCATAGGGCTAAAGAAATTCCCTTTAATGAATAACAGGGTAATGAAATTCCCCTGTAAAATCTAGAAAAATAGAGAAAAGTGTGGATATTCCTGTGGTGAAGTTTATACAAACCAGAGGGGTAGTTGAATGTCACAATGCCTTTTCTAGAAGCTGCTGTAGGCACATGCATCTCTGAATCCAAGAAAAAAGAGACTTTTCTTGTCCATCTACAAGCACCTGTTAAAAGGCCAGTCAGTCAGCATCCATCCCTGAACAGCTGTGATACAGATCCACCTCTGATATCCTTAAAGCATTTCCTCTGACTGAAGATCACGACCTCAGCCCATCCAGGTTGACTTGAAGCCAGCTACTTCCTGCCCAAACCAAAATAACGATGAGCCAAGCCAAAGAATAAGACGGTTTGAACGGATCAGTAGAAAAGACGATAATGGGATGAAGATCATCAAGATGATGCCTGTATTGATGGTTCTCAAGTTCTCCTGCCCATGTTGGAGAAGTACAGAGGGAAGAAGAGACCTCCCAGGAGATAATGTGCACCGTAGGCAGTTCCCCATGACTACCTATTGACACCCTCCTTCCAGGAATGAACTCACCAACTGACTTCAAAAGGAGCTCAGCCCACGCCTGCCATTGACCACAGTCTTGTCACCAACACCTTATGGTTAACTGAATCAAAAGCTTCCGACAGGTCTAAAGTTAGCCTGGCTAAACATATCATTAAGGAGTTAGGGAGGAGTGTGAATGACCTCTCTTCAGCCCTGTTCTCCCAGATCCAGTCAGCTGTGGGGGCTCCTGAAGTGCTAAATCAGGCTTTTAGGTTCTTGAAATAAATGACCCTTTAGGTTGATTTTTTTTTTTATTGCCTGGAGGTGCATATTTTTAGAAAGTTTGGAAACTTCTGTTCATCTATTTTGAATCATTTGAGTATAAAAATGTGGCATTTTCATACGTTGAGATATTCAAGTCCCCTATTCCTTTTTTTAAAGTCTCTAATATTTTTTTAAACCTTTCAAATTAGTTTATTTAAAGGCCAATTTTGATTTCTTCACAGTTTCTGAGGTAGGAATGTAACTTTACCAGCTTTGAGGGGAAAGAAAATCATGGTAGTTCATCATACAGAAGTTATAAATATGAGTGAATACTATTCTAAGCATTATATTTCTCGTAGGGATTGGATTTAACTACACATGGAGAAGAGTGGCAAAGGCAGGGTCTGTGTTTCTACTTCTTTCCACAAACCTTAATGGTAAATTAAAGAAAAAGATTTATTCTCTTTATCCTGGCTACTCAAAGACATCCTTACCCTTCATTTCTTTCTAAGTTTCCAGTGTAAAAGATCTAGGGAAGAAAATGAGGATGACATGGTACCATTTTTGAACTCTTGCTTGACATGAGCCAGACTGTTTCAATTTCTTTACTTTCCAGCCCAACTATTTTGAAATTCATTTCTCTTCTCACTAAGCCTGTGTGTCCCTATGTATATTCCCAAGAACACCGGGTCTGTAGGATGTTAATAGATGTGACTTGGAAAAAGAGTTTTGAGTTAAACAGATTTCTTTACTGCTGGGCTTCTTTCTCAGATTCCCAGTGTGTGTGTGTGTGTGTGTGAGGTGAATTTCCAAAAAGGGAAAATAGTGTGTAGTATTTCTCATGCTTATGAGCCCTGGGTGAACTTTCTCTCTCTCTCCCTCTCTCTCTCTTTCCCTCGTTGCCTCCTTCTCTCCAAGCATCTGGAAGACTGGTTTTTCAGCAGCATAGTCTGGGAAGTAATAGAGGATCATGTTTGTCATTTCAAAATTATATTTCTTTATAAGTTGACTGGGCAGCTCATTTTCCTGAGCAATGATCACCTAGACTGGTGTATCCCAGCTCTCCTGCCACTGGGTGGTGGCCCTGGACTGTCACTTGTTATCTTTGAGGCTTCACTCCTTTATTTGTAAAACGAGAATGCTGGGCCAGACAATTCTTTGGACCATTGTCGTGTCTCTCCTCCATTCCTCCCCGCCCCCCGCCCCAACTTCCTATACAGCAGACAGTCACAGGGCTTGAGCGCCCTGTCTCTCAGCCACAGCTGGTTGGACTAGGGTTAGAATAGTGTTATCTGTTCAGGTTTGAGTGACACCCTTTTGGCTTATCACTTTTCAGATATTGGCAAAGAGTCATTAGTGACTAGAGAATAAAGCTAAGAAATTTCAGGCTACAGAAAATTCTTTAACACAGGGCAGGCGTCTGAAAATAGGAACTTGGCTAGAAAGTGGCTTCTGAGGATTTTAATACAGGTCTCACAGCACAGCTAGGTTATTTGCATGATTTTCAATTAAAGTGTACCTGTGCTAATGCTGTAATTATAAACAGGTTCTGTTAAGTCAAGGAGCATTCGTCCTTCAATCTTTGTATGTATTTCAAGGCACTGACTGCCCACTTTTGACAGCTGAAGAATGTCTTTAGTTTGGAAGTCTGCTATAGAAAGACGTAGCTGTTAGAGAAGTGGTCCTATTCTTTCTGGTTCTTCCACCTCAAACTCAGAGCCTGCTACAAACATTTGAGGAGCCCTGTGCTGGAAGTAAAGCCCATGTTCTATTTAAAGACATGAGACTCAACCCCACTGGGCTTCTGTGTCCTGATCTGTAAAGTGAGATCCTGATTGTACTGTCTCTCGAAGCACACCACCAAAAGCTCCTCTATCCTTCTCTTGATCAAAATGTATCCACCCCAGGTCTCACCCTCAGCTTCTCAATCCAAGAGTCTACAAAGATGCTATTGTAGGTTAGGTATTCATAGCTGAGAGCTTCATTGCTCTCTTGGGGATGTTTTTGTTCTCTTTGCAACAAGACACTCTTGCATACATGCTGCCATAGTTTGAGGGAATCCATTATTCCTGATGCAAACATTATATTCTAAATATGGCAATAATGCTTTGGAGTCATGGCATATTTTGGAGCAATCTTTATTCATACTTCCGAGGCAACTTCCTCTTTTCCAAGTCTGTCCATCCTTAGTAACAGTACATATAGAGAAGCGAGGGAGAAGCCTCATTATTTACTCTATCCCCACCTTGGCTCAAACAAGCAGAGGATCAGAGTGGTGAATACAGCATCTGTCTGCACATAGCAGAATTGAGGGGAAGATCCTCTTCCCCAGTACAAATGATTGTGTGGCTGTCATGAGTCTACAATTTGTCCTTTAGGTTTGGAAAGGCATGCTTTGCTGTACCAGTCCCTCTCACATTCCCCATCTCATAAATCAGCTTGCCCCCTCAAAGTTCCTCCAGTGTAGACAGTACATCATATCACCTGGCCCTTCTTGGATCCCTGAGCCACAAATGATTGAAATAAGAGTAAGCACCGAATCCCAGAAGAATCAGTCTATAGACTGTGTTGATCGATGATATTTTTTCTCTCTCAAGAATTTGACTTGCAAGACTTAGAAGTTCCATGCTTGAAATTATAGAGAAAACCCTGGCAACATTGTGCCAGTATACCCCTGTGGCCATAAGTGGCAGGAGCTGGTAAGACATGTGTTCCTTTCCACTCCACCCCAGTCCCCACCTGTCCTCAGGTATGTGACTTGTCTGAGGATCACCTTGCCCTCCCCCGTGCATTAGAGTTTGCTCCTTATCTTAAAGCCTCATCTCAGTTATGCTTTTGCCTAAACTTCCTATCATTGAAATTCTTACAGGACTGACCTACCTGTTGGTTTCTTTCCCATCTATGTGGAATTTTTCTGATTGACGATTAGTACACGATGGAGGAACAACTAGATGGATTTTCATCCTATTTGAAGAGTACATGTATGCTGCCTGGCTCAAAATATAGGCTGTGTGACACCCATGAAATTCACCTTTTAGGGAAAGGTGGGGATAGCTCAAAGGGGGACGTTTTCTCCATAAACATTTTCCAAAACATCTGCAGAGACTAATGTGCAATCGAGTTGCTTTTGGGCAATTGGCTCTAGATGTATTGAATGATGTAATTTGATAGAGGTTGAGGTAGTTTGGGAACTAACGGAGACTTGGACATTTAAGGGTTTGTCTCACAGGAGTCTGGAGTGTGGTATGGACCATCTCTGTCCACTCTTTCCCAGGGGTGGTTTGGTTTTTTGCTGAAAATATTTGAATCACTTTAGGATTGAAGCCAGGTTGAAGAGAAAATTAAGAAAGAGAGAAGAGGTGACTTCCTCCTGCCTTTAGTCCCTAAGAAGCTAGGATCTTCCAAAGTAAGAGGGTAATGAGACTGATTGCCTGATGCTCAGCACCTGAGAGAAGAAGGCTTCTGCAGAGAAACACAGGGAGACCAAACCACATGGGACTGAGATGGAGGCCCGGGGGTGGTACAGCGTTGTCTCAGGGACCAAGGGGTAAACTGCGTGGCTAAATGTCCTGCCTACAGCACCACATCAGGGATCTTATTTGGGTTCAGCATTTTTTTTCCCCACCATGTTTCTCAGAAACTGTGGAAAGCAAATGCTTAGGCATATGGGCTGCTGTCGATGATAAAAAATGTATGGTATATATTTTTTTCTAAATTCCTGGAAACTGCATTACCACATGGCTGGATATAAAATAACCCTTCCCTTCTTCAAAACAATTTAAATATAAGAAATAAAATATTACAGACACACACAAAAATAACTCCTCCTTTATTTTAGATTGTTAAATGGGTTTTAAAAGGTAACTGTGATACATTTTCACAGAAATTAGAATTTTGGGGGAAATCTTGATGGTCTATCCTGTGTCAATTTCAATGACATTTTGCAATTTTTCTATTGGCATGGTACACCATTCAATCCTGCAATGAGTTGGACGTTGTTTTAAAGATCGTGAATTGCAAACTTCATAAACTGAAGGGAAGCAGAAGTGGTTAGAGGGCCCCTTACAAAAGTCCATTTTGTTTATATGAACAATTTAAAATTTATGCAACTTCCTTTGTTTGTTATTAAGAATAATGGAAATGAAAATAGCATTTTTAATAAGGAGACAGTATGACTTTATATACAATAATAGTACCCCAAATCACATAAGATAGGCATTATTGACAACTGTGCTTCACTGGTGATAGTCAAAGAGATTAATTGACTTACTCTAAATGACACTGCTGATGGCAAAGGATTGAGGCCCGATTATTTCTCTACTGTTCCTCATGTAATCCCATACTCTATCCTGTGATGTTTTCTCTTTACAGTTTACCCTTGATGAAAAATTAACCTGCAATAATAAATAAAACAAAGCAAAACAAGTTAAGTATCCAAGAAGAAAGGTACGTTGGCCAACCATTATCCCCACTTCACATTCTTTTGCCCTACCTTTTACTCTAACTATTGCCATGGAAACCAGCTATGCCATCCCTCTCTCTCTTTGTGCCTCCAGGATTTTCTAACTTGGCATGATGGACATTTGCAGGAACCAACTAGGCTGTTCTCATAAATGCACAAAACTGGAACTGAGAATTAACACCCATGGGCAATCCTTCACCAATGGAGGTGGTAGCTGGTCAATAAAAGTTTCCTTCCTGGATCCCTCCTCATACATTCCTTTGCAGTGTATGTTGCATTAATTTTTCCTCCTTTCCTGTTTAACTCTTTCCAGCTCCCAACTGTTTCCTAGATTCATCTCTGTAAGTTAATGTCCCACATGCAAACTTTTACTTCAGGCTCTGCTTTCTGGGGGGAATCCCAAACTAAATCAAAAGGTTTTTGCCAACACCAGCTTCAAGAGCACTCACTAATTTTAGTTGGCTTTTGTTGTTTCTCTCAGCATTCACTTTTTCTTCTTATGATAGCCATAGCTTGAATTCCTCTTTTTCTTATTTAGTCCACGTGGCTTTGTTGTACCTGATTTCATCCCGATTCCACATGATCCAGGCCACAGTCTAGGTTTAGAGGTAAACATGTGACATGTGACCCAATCAGATGCTATGAGACTTGTACTGGGAATAAGACTCTTGCTCCTGTGTACTACATAGGGCCCGTGTCAGGCTCAGAGGCCTTCACATGGGACTTGAGATTGTGGAAGTCAGGACTAATTGAAGGGGAAAAAGCTGTGTTCGGATCATATTATTCGAGTCCTGAATCCACCTTTGTACCAAACCAGATATATCTGTGAATTTTTAGTTTATGTAAACCCATAATTGCCTTTTGGCCAAGCTGCTCACTTGCAACAAAACTGTCTCACCCATTCTCCAAATCTTCAGGATACCCTGTTTCCCCTAAAATAAAACCTAGCCAGACAATCAGCTCTAATGCATCTTTTGGAGCAAAAATTAATATAAACCCCGGTATTACATTATATTATATTATATTATATTATATTATATTATATTATATTATATTATATTATATATTATATTATATTAAAGACCCAGTCTTATATTATAGCAAAATAAGACCGGGTCTTAATTTTTTCTCCAAAAGACGCATTAGAGCTGATTGTCCAGCTGGGTCTTATTTTCAGGGAAACATGGTATTTAGGTTGAGGCCTTTTCTTGGATTAGTAGCTGTCAGGACACATCTCAATTCGCATCACACTAATATCCTCCCAACAACAGGATTAAGAAAACTGCCATGGGGAAATAGATTTTTTTCCCCATTGCCATCCATCCAATCAGACTGAACTGTTCTGGGTGAAATAATTTGTGGCACCATTTCAATCTTCCCTCCTAAAGGAACAGCAGATTCCCAGTATCTTTGCTAATGAGATCATGG
The DNA here is from genome assembly GCF_964194185.1 of Rhinolophus hipposideros. Classification (NCBI taxonomy): domain Eukaryota; kingdom Metazoa; phylum Chordata; class Mammalia; order Chiroptera; family Rhinolophidae; genus Rhinolophus; species Rhinolophus hipposideros. The sequence goes on from NC_138053.1 coordinate 56,277,029, forward strand.
AAGCTGTGGCTAATGTGGAGTAATTTCTGCCTTGATGAAAGGGGTGGGTCGACTGTGTAGTGATGGCTTTGGGGTGACTCACTTCTTCTGCAGCCCTAGTGTCCTCTTTCACTTTCTAGAATTACTGTTCTGGAGGAATGCTCTGTACTACACAGTATTCTGAGTGTACACTAGGACGATGCATTCACAACCCACGGGTGGAGCCTGAGATAATCCAGGATCTGTCTTCTGCCATACTTTGCACCTCAGATTTGACCTTCTTGTTCATATTTATGCTTATTTTGCTTTTCCACATTCATGGCCTTCTTCCCTTATCTAAACCAGTGTTTTCTGCAAACCTGTATCTTCTGAGGAAAGATAACTCAGATTTAGAGTTTTACCAGAAAGACCTTTTCCTTTTCATTGACGTCCACCTCTACTTCTGCTTCTAGGTGACAATGCATCTATAATCTACCTGAGGGTGTGATGCAGCTAAAGGTTTTCTAGGCACAAGAGTAAGAACATACCAGTCTGAAGATGGCCCAATCTATTGAACATCTCAGAGGGAACCACTTAAATCCCTAGAGCTTGTTTGCTTTCTAAACTGTTTCTAACTCCATGTCAAAGTATCTGCCTCCTTAAAGGGTCTGTAAATCCATATGTTCATCTCGTCTGTTAACCATTCTCAAAGCTTTCTCTCTATAGGCTGAACAATTTTGTAGTTTTCTTAGTTCTCTGAGATGTAGAAAGCTTGAGAAGAGGTGCCCAGAGTTGCGCTGGGACAAATACAAGGGCCTAGGGCAGACTTGTAGACAGATGTCCTGAATTGAAAGGAGGTGGCATACTAAAGCGAGGTTCTGTTCATCATAGCAGGCTCCCTGACCAATGCCTTTTTCCTGGGGACCAGATCTGCCAGTATGCATGTAATCATCTGCTTATTGTTCATTTTGTCTTTTGAAGACAATGTTTTCCTTTGAGAAAGACCTCCTTATCTCTAATTTCAGGGTTTCCGTTATATTTGCCAAGGGGCCGTGTGGCTCAGGCTTAATTACTAAGTGTGCTTATATGTTCCTTTGAGTTATTGTTAATTTTTACTCCTAGGTAAAGACGTATGTTGTGGATAGTTATATAGTTCTTAGAGTAAGGCGCTAGATATAACTACCCTGCTTTTGTCTGTTGGTATAACTTCAGTAATCTACTTTTTGGCCAAGACAGTAGAGTCCTGCTAAGAAAAAAGACAACTGAGCAACAGGAGGAAGGAGGAAGTCATTTCTATTCATACTGGTGGCCTTGGACTCATTTGGTGCTTCAATTGACTTCTCTCAGGCCATTGACAATGTCCCCAAGTAGAATCCTGCTCTATTTAGAACTGCTTTGGGAGGCCCCAAATTGGACCTGTTAAGATTTCTTACACCTCCTATTTTACATAAACAAATAGTTGCACAATTCTTACAAAAAAACATGCCTCACCACCGTCATCAGGCATCCCTCAGGCATTTAAGACTTACAAATCAAAGCTCTGGAGATTGCACATCTGACCTCACAGAGCGTGCAAGCTGTCTCAACATGGCCAGTTTTAAGGATTTCTTAGACGCCCTGTTGCACAATTGTGATATTAATCACCAAGTCCTCCAATGGGCTTTCGGTGGTTGTCATTTTGTAAAGATTTTAAAGCTGATCATTAGACATTAGTAAGCACCTGCTCTGTACAAAGATTGTCCTTAGTACTGCCACACAACACAGAGCAGGCTAAGAAAGGGTTCCTGCCTTCTACACATTTACAATCTTTACTGGGAAGCCAGGGCACAAAACAGACTAAATTTAACAATGATACAAGTGTTTTGAAGGAACTCAAGACTGCAGTCCCACAGATGTTACAAGGCAGCTTGGGATTACTAACTAGGTTTACTCAATATAATTAATTTTTCTATGAGAAATAAATGTGTCCATTGTTGTTTTACATAACCTTAATATTCATCACCATCCAAAGACAGATAGAGATTTTATTTCTGATGTTGACTACTCCATGATTTATTTTGCAGCTAAAACAGAGAAACAAAGATGCTGTTATTTTAGTTACCAAAGCTAGCAGTTGATGAAACTAGATTGGATATTTTTATGGCCCAGGAAAAGTTCTGAGCCACTGAGAGTATGCTGTTACATGTATTAAGAAGTCAAAGAAGAAACATGTGGTGCCAAAAAAAAAGCTTCTGGAGTCAGACGTGACTTGATTCACATTTAAGACTGGACATCTAAGTCTTGACCCTATGTGAGCTCTGTGACCTTGGGAAATTTACTTAATCTCTCTAATGTTCTGTTTACTCACTGGTAAAGCAGAGGCAATAATACTTTTCTTGCAGGGATTTTGAGTGGATAAATGATTTAATGCCTATAACACACCTAGCACGATATGTGAAATCAGTAGACACCCCATAATGATAGATTTTGTATTGATGGAACCATACACATCTGAATTGCCTCTTGTCAGGTCATTTTGATTCTTCACATGGAATGATCAGGAATTGTGACAAATGTTGAGGGTGCAGGGTAAGTTATGCTAGGCTATATTTTGACAAGAGGTTATGCTGTTTTAAGTGTTGGATGTATAACAATGATAACTTAAGAAGATGTTATTGGTCTCAACACATCTTTAAACATCTAGACTTTATTTTCACCAATAGGTAACTTATAATGGGCAAAAACATTGTCCATAAATTTTTTTACAAATGAGATTCATGTCTTCTAAGATGAAAACTATAATACAGTAGATATTGCTGATAACACTGAATAAGAACTATGGTTTAGTCACAGAAAAACTTATCTATATCATTATAGGGAGGTAACGCAGAAGCATTCAGAGAAAGCAGTGGTTTAAATTCCTGCTTGTCAGGGCCAAAGCCATTTATATTACACAACATAGACAACTTTGTAAAAGGAAGTTGTTGGGATACTGTTATGGAGTGAATTGTGTTCCTCCCCTGCAAATTCGTACGTCAAAGTTCTTACACCCAGTATCTCAGAATGTGACTGTATTTGGGGAGAAGGATTTTTTAAAAGGAGATAGTTAAGGTAAAATGAAGTCATTAGGGTGGGCCCTAATCCAACATGACTTGTGTCCTTATGAGAACAGAAAATTAGGACATAGATAGGTACAGAGAGAAGATCATGTGAAGACACAGGGAGAAGACAGTCATCTACAAACCAATGAGAGAGGTCTCAGAAGAAAGCAACCCTGCAACATTTCCAGCCTCCAGAAGAGTGAGAAAATAATTTTTAGTTGTTTAAGACATCCAGTTTGTTATGGCAGACCTGGTAAACTAATACAGATATGAAGGTAGTCCTAAAGAATTGGGAGCTTATAACTGGGGGCCAGGCTCATTCTATTAAGATCTGGCCACTATTTTTCTCAACAGAAGAAATTTAAAAAGGAACTTGTGAGTCTGGGACTCCCTGAACCAGGGACTTGAGCTGCTGACCCACACCCAAATGTGATATTAAACATAGAAGTCTGAGAAAAGAGTTCGAAGTGGATTTTAACTGAAGCCATTTTAAATGTATGGAAAATCAGCTTGACTAGCTAGGGGAATGAGACTTTGCCATTAAAATAAAGATTGAAACCCTTACCATACAAAATTTGGCTTATAAACAACAGTATAGGAATATGATTAAGTTCTTAAAGTGAGTAGCTAGGAAGATCTAAATTTGAACGTACACAGCAACACTTACAAATGGTGTGGTTTTGGTCAAGTTACTTAATTTCTTTAAGTCTCTGTTTTCTTATGTGTAAGAAGGGGTACTTCATATGGTTGCCATAAGGATGAAGTGAGATAATAGTACGTTATTGTGTAAATGTACAATCAATATAAGCTGTTATTATTATTTATGTTCATATTAAAACACAAAGTTGTTTAAACAGTAACTTGCTGATGAGGAAGAAATACATGTTTTTGCAGGGAAACTCTGTGGAAGAACTCACCTTCCCCTGCAGTGGTTTACACAAAGGGTACCAATGCTGTAGACATAATGTGATAGTCTCTTCTAATTACTGCCGCAGTGGCTGGTGTGGAGACCCCTGGTGGTTCTATGGTGACGAATTATCTTCCAATGAAATATGTTCACTAAGGTGGTAGGAATACTTCTTTGGGCCAGGGTGGGCTGTGGCTAATCACGGTATTCTTTACTGATTCTTTGAACTGTGGGTGGTTTTCTCTGCTAGCTACCTATATATGTAAATGAGAGGAAGTAGGATATGGGTAGTGACCTATTTTTAGAACTCATATAACTCTGAGCTTTGCCTGTGTTATTATAATTCCAGACACTATAACTTCCTTAGTTACCATTGCCTCACTAGTTCCTTTTACATTTTGTGGTAAACCCGTTGATCATGGAGGCTGCGGGAAATAAAGTCTGCAAAGCTAACGGCTGAGAAATATATTTCTTTCACAAACCTTAAAGAGGAGCAATGACTCAGAGCTGGGTGAGCACGTCACCCAGAGCCTCTTAAAATAGGAATGTTCTTTCCCCTGAAGCTATAGGGATTAGTGCTGTGGGCCTGGGAGTTCCTGAAATGAGTACCTCCTGGACTTCCCCAGGGCACAGCGTGGGCCCCTGCACCTTCCTGGAGGAGGGTGGGGCTTCTCAGTCCCCATGGACACTCTTCCTGCCATCTGCCAGTGTTGAGCTCCCTAGAAAGGAGAGGAGGACAGATCCTGGGGGTGGTGGGGAGAAGAAAGCAGGGTTCCCAGGCAACAAAGCACCACGGGGAGAAACCTGTGGCAATTCCAAGTAGCCCCAGGGATATTGATGGGTGTAGCAGAACATCTCCTTGCTATAGCTCCAGGTGTGGTGCATAGTTACCCTTCGCAAGCCCATGAAATCTTTTCTGAGGCAGATCCTGCCTGGAATGTTCTGTTACATTCTCCAGTATATTGTCTGAAGTTAAGAGCCTAAAATCATAAATAACTTTCCTTCTTGCTTTCTTTTTCCAGAGCGGAAGGCCTTATAGAACTCCTTTAGTAGAAATGTTCATGGGAATTTGGGGGCTAGTTCCAAACTAGGATGATAATAAAGAAGAGGGCTGACCAGTGGCTCAGATTCAAGTTTGGAGGAAAATAATGTGAAACATGTACACTTCATGGGGAGAAGAAACCTGGAAAGCAGTAATGCCAAGGGGAGCTGGGGTGATAGTGGACAGCCACCGAGCAGCCAGACTGCAATGAGAGAAGGTGGCATGAAAGGCCAGACCTATTTTGGGACATGAACCCTGAGTCATTGGGTAACAGAGACCAGAGGTGACAGCTGGTCTCCCGGCTCCTCCGTGAGCAAGCATCTGGAATATCATTTTGATTTTGTAAAGCTCCATTTAGGGCATAAAACCTTAGGGAATTTGGAGAAGGGCAAGGAGGAGTATGGAGGTGAGGCGGACTCAGGGAATCTGAAGAGAGGAAAGATTAAAGGAGCTAAATAGGGGTTGTTAAGAGGGGGGTGGTAATAGTACTAACTCCTGACACCCTAGAAGGCAAGAATTATTTATAATGGGAGGTGGTATAATTAGAAGACATGGGAATTGAAAGACTGAGTAGCAAAAGAAAATGCTCTGGCCAATTATATTAGCTTATATAACAGGACCACCATTTCTCAAGGAAATCCTCTGTGTGTGTGTGTGTGTGTGTGTGTGCACCCCATTATTTGAGATAATTGAAAGTAGATTTTCAGTACAGTGGTCTTGTGCTATTGTAAACTTCTCTAGATCAGAGACCATTGATTGCAGAACAAGGTGACCTAATCTATAAACCCCAAGAACAGAATCCTGTGCAAATATTTTATAATTTTATTGCTTGGTGAATTATACCAGTAGTCACCTGACCTCTAAACTTGGCAACGAGTGTCTGCATGCAGCTTCTAGAATCCAGAGACTTAGCAAATTAATCTTGAAATGTTCCATTAAAATATAGGTTCCTTTCAAAAGATTTTGATTTGCTTCTTATAGACCATTCTGTGGTTAGAAAAGTAATTCTCCCAAACTGAGAAGTAGAGGGCTTATACCTCATGTGGAGGAAGCATGATCCTTCATGGCAGGTGCAGGGAGGCCCAGAGAGTGAAGTAGAAGACAAGGGCCACGCTCTGGTAAAGACCCATCAATAACTTTGCTACATGAATCCTAGAAGATGCTATGATATGTATGGTTCCCATTCCAGGACTGGGGATCGGGTTAAGAGTTTGGAAATCCATGGAAGATGGTACTCTGTACAAGCAGGGATTTTGATTCAGACTGAAACAAGCCTTCCTTTTGTTAATTTCAGTTTCAAGAACAAGAGCTTGCTGCTAGGTTTGGAGGACAGCTGGGAAAAGCCTCTGGACTTGGATCCATGCAAGCCTTCTCAGACAGCAGGGACCTATGAGGGGCCAGACATTTTTTACTGTCTATTTTTATTTATAAATAAGTCCTACCTCCCAGGTGTTGGAAAGCTAATCCAGGCTGACTGATTTCCTTACTTGACTGCCTTGGCTTTCAATGGCCTGTGTCACTGCTATTAATAGTAAACTCTATATTCTTAAACAGCTTTTTGGTCTGCTCTGCTAGTCCCGGGGCAGAAAGATCAGGTTGGGGTTAAGCCGGAAGAAGACAGAAGCAATTAAGTAGAGGGGACAAGGAGACACCAGAAGAAGAAAAGCCAGGAATTTCTTGAGGGAAATTAACCTTAAACTGACTTTGAAACTTTCTTTGATACATTCTTCTGGCAATTGGTTTTAAGGTCTGCATAATACAAGAATTTAGGAGCTCAACAGGACCCATGAGTAGATGGAAAGTGACTCCAATTACCAGATTAGTTGGTCTGTGAGAAGGGTATTCAAGACATGATCTTGTTGAGTGAGCTTCTTTCCTGGCTCCCTTTTCCTTAAGCAAATATAAACACAGTCCTTTTAAAACAGAGCAACATGTATCATTTTGCTGGTCTCTTTCTTTGGTTTTCAAACTGCATTGCATATTTTGGGAGAAATTCCAGTTAATTTTAGTGCTTTTGTGTCTTGCTTATTTATCCTACTGTCACCCAAGGTCTCAAGGAAAGTCTGCACACTGCCTCTGAACACTTTAGAAGCAAATCTTTATTAATGGAACTCTGGGGAGACAGAATTTATGCTTAACTCCTAGTTAAACATAAAACCCCTTTTGCTTTAATCCTTGATGTTGAAATCCATTTTAAAATGTTTACATTTGCTTTTATGTCTGTGCACAGTACATGGACATGATCTAATCTCATGCTGATGATTCAGCACTTGCTGCCCCTCAATTCTAGCCATGTTTTATGGTAGGGTTAGAGGGTACAGAAGGTTGGAGTGGGTCTGATCCTTGGCTGAAAAGCCTTCTTTATCTAATCGTGTTTGAGTCCTGAGGCAGACTGGCATTCCTGGTTCAGTTCCAAATACCTGCTGACTGCAGCCCCAAACATTGCCACTTCTTTAGCAGGTTCAATGAATCCTTTGTTTCATGTTATCTCCTCCTGGGAGAGTTGTGAAGCCCTGATAATGAAGACTGGAGGAAGAGCTGTGCCTACAGACAAGGCTGGGGCTACCTCGCTTTCAGGCCTGAGGCCACCTGCTTCTGAGTTTCTGTCTGGACAGGCATGAGACCTGGACGGGCCCTTGAAGCAAATGGAGTCTCCTAGCTCCTTCCCAACACAAACAGCTGAGAAAGTGTAAATGTATTCACTCACATGGGGTAGAGGAGTCATGCTACAGTCTGTCTGGTGTTCCTTTGAGATCAAGGAAAAGTGCCAGGTTGGAAGGCAGAAATAGCCCATCCAAAGACAATTAAAAAAAAAAAAATCTCTCTCTTCCCCCTTTTCTATTCTAGTTGCCAGAGTAATGGCATTGTGGATCCCATGGGAAGGACAAGACAATGGCATTAGGTCAGTGTTCTTATTTGCCTTGGCTTTTCTTGATTGCTGTGACAAGGAGGAAAGAACCCACTGTATCAAAACTTCTGCACAACCTCTTTCACCTCCAGGACTTACCACATGTATGAAGGAAATGGCCAAAGAAATTAGAGCTGAGTCAAGGACAAGAGGACTTAGCCAAGGGAGCCCTGTGGTTCCTTGCTTGTCATGAATGATGTATGGAATGAGGTAATGCAACCAAACGTAAGTGAGAGATGCACAGTCACTTTCCACACAGCTGGCAGTGAAGCTTGTGGATGACCATATGATTTTTTAAAATGTCCTGGAGCATCAGAAGGCCTGAATTCTAGAATTACATTACCTTGCAACCTTACATCACAGGTATGGCTGGCCTCCAAGGAAGTAGGGCTGTTTCCAAGGGGGAATGCCACAGATATTTTGACATTGAGAGGTTTGGAAAAGGCTTTTCTCCAATTGTTCCTTCCTCTTCATTTGTGTGTGGTCTTAGCTTCCAGGCTAGAGAATCAGCACACTTGCTATTGGAAACTTGGGGGATGGGAAGGGTGATTAAGAGAGGATAAGAAATGAAAATCTGAAATGGGGCAGTATGTCCAGAGGGAAATGATTGGCTAAAGCAGAGTTTACAAAAGGAGCAGCTGCCACGATTCACTTAGAAACAGGACTTTTACCTGCCTTGAGCTTTCCTTCACTGGACGCTGTATGTCTGATTTACTCTGGGTCCCCCTTTGCTGGTTCATGGACTTTGCTTCTGAAGAAGGGAGTCAGGTAGACACGGGTTAGCCCTGGGTAGTCTTGGGCCTCATCTGCAAACTGAGAGGGAATGTCTGCCACAAAGAATGGTTTTGTGGATTGATGCCAGTGGCTAACAAGTAGCAGTTTTCCCCTTCCTTCTATTTTCACTCTCGTTTTTCTTTTCCTGTTGACTTTCTTCATTAATATGCCAGTAGATGTTCACTTTGCAGCTGATAAAGCCGCTGCTTCTAAAGTGGATTTTGGGCCTGCTCTTTTTGGAAACTCTGCTTTAGCCCATTTGTTTCCTTTGGAGGAAAATATTCTCAGGATTACCGGGGGGCGGGGGAAGAAACCCCACTATTGAGTGAATCATTTTGGATGCATATGATATTGAGAAAGGGTAAGAATAAGATTTTATCAACCATGGGTAAAAATAGACTAAGGTTTTTTATAATCTACTTGTTTTCTACAGTGTCTTAAGGATTATTTGCAAGATACTGCTTGAAAGACAAGAAAGAAATATCTACTCTAGACCTGTGCCTGTATAACATTTGATTTTATTCTGCCTACATTATTTGAGAAACCCCAAAGCTGAGGAATTTTTATAAACAGAGCTAATAACTGAGGTTCCTGGCAGAAGCAAACACAAAACTGGTGTGGTGGGATGAACCCTTAACTGAATTTCCCAGGACTCCCACAGATAAATACCTGCTGATCGCGAGCTCAGGATACATAGTTGCAAAATACACAAGAAAACAATTTACGGTGAATGTGCATTAGTAGACATAAAAAAGCACATTAGAATTAGATAGTTTCCAATAGTTTAAGATAGTAGAGTCATCGGTAGTAGAAGCTATGACAATAATCTTGTAAATGGTTAAAACCATATAATAGGGAATTTAAAATATAAAAAAAAGGATAAGCTATTACAAAAATAATTTTTAAAAAGGAAAGACAGATTTGAAAAGAATTTATTAGAACTTCTTGAAGGGAATGTAATTGAAAGCAATTGAAATGAGAATTAGTAAATTGGAAAGTAGCTCTAATAAAATTATCCAGAAACCAGCATCGAGAGATAAAGTAATGAGAATTATATAATATAGGCGAAAATGCATGTAGAATAGAATTAAAGCTTATATATATTAATCATTTTTCCTGAAGAAAAGAATAAAGAGAAAAAAAAAAAGAATAAAGAGAGTAGGGGAAGGGCTGTACTTGAAGAGATAATGATTAAGAATCTTCCAGAATTAAAGGTAGAGCTAAGTACTCATCTTTGGGAAACACAACAAGTCCCAAGCAGATTAAGTAAAAAGAAATACACTAGACCTACTGCATTGAAATTATAACTTGAAAGACAAAGAGGAAATCTTTGAAACAATAAAAAAGAAACAGAATATTACTTGTAAGAACTGATAATGGAGTTTTCAATAGCAAAAAGAAGAATAATTTCAAAGTGCCAAAATAAAATTTTGTTATTACACCCTCCCTTTTTTTTTATTTTATTTTTACATCCCTCACACCGTGAACCCCCCTCCCCCCATCCACCACCACCCCGACCTCACACCGAGCCATGACATTATACACATAAAATTATAGTTGGCATTCATTAATGTCCAGCCTCTGGTGTACAATGCCATGACCAGGCATCCACAGCATCCCTGAGGTGGTCTCCCAAACAGAACACATGTCCATCGGACACCCAACAAAATCCCCAAACACTATTGAATAAGTTCCCCAAAGTAATTCTCAAAAAACCCTGAGGCCATCCTGTGGTCACCAGCCGCCCCCCAATCCCTTCACCCTTCCCCCCATCCCCAACCCCCTCCCCCCCGCCCATCTAACAACTCTCGGTTTTTTGTGTCCCCAAAACTGTTTCTGATTAGTTCATACACATATTCTTTTCTTTAGATTCCGCATATAAGTGAGATCAAATGGTACTTGTCTTTCTCTTTCTGACTTATTTCACTTAACATAATGTTCTCTAGATCCATCCATGTTGTTGCAAATGATAAGATTTCTTTTTTCTTTATGGCTGCGTAATACTCCATTGTATAAATGTACCACAGCTTCTTAATCCAGTCGTCTACCGATGGGCATTTCAGTTGTTTCCATATCTTGGCTATTGTGTAAAGTGCTGTAATAAACATAGGAGTGCATACAGATTTTTGAATTGGAGTTTTGGATTTCTCCGGGTAGATGCCTAGGAGTGGAATTACTGGATCATAGGGTAGTTCTATCTTCAGATTCCTGAGATACCTCCATACTGTTTTCCATAGTGGCTGCACTAATCTGCAATCCCACCAACAGTGCACTAGCGTTCCCTTTTCTCCACATCCCCGCCAGCATTTGTTGTTTGTTGATTTATTGATGATAGCCATTTTGACTGGTACACCCTCCCTTTTGAATGATAATTTGGTTAAACATAAAATTTTTCATTGACATATTAAACCCAGAAATTAGGAGAAGCAAAAAGGAATAGTGAATAAATAAATTAGTAAATATGGGATAAATCTAAATTAGTAATGACTCTATAAAATACCAGAGTCAATAATAGTATGATTTAGAGGTAAAAAAACAAGGCAAAATTAAAAGTTGTACAAAAGTAATATGCAAGACCGGAAGCTACCGATTGGATTTAAATTGTTCTAAGTTCCTGTATTGTTTAGAAAGAAGATAGAGATATTGATTAAATTTAAACTTTTTACAGATAAGTATGCATATTAGAACTTGATGAATAAGCCCTAAAAAAACCTAGAAATTAAATAGGTTTCTTCCAAATCAGGAAAGAATGGGCAAAGAATATAAAAAATTCATTTAATCCAATAGGAGACAAAATAGGAGATAAATATACCTTTGCGTAAATAGGAAACAAAATAAGATAGTAATAATAAATTCAAATATGTCAGTAATTACAATAAATGTAAATGGACTAAACTCTTCTGTTAAAAGATCAAGATTATCATATTGGATTGAGGATAAAAACAAAACAAAAACCAGAGACATATCTAAAACTTAAAGACCTCCAAAGTTAAAAGGAAAAGGATGGCAATAGATACACCAGAAAAATTTTAACTAAATGGAAAGATATATATATGTATGTGTATATATATATGTGTGTGTGTATATATATATATGTATATATATATATATATCTCACAGAAAGTAGTGTTTAGGTATAGATGATCCTTAAATAAGGATAAAAGAAATAGCATGCCAGGAAGATCCAAATTTCTTTAAAAGACTCACGGACCATTTTAAAAACTAACCATGCACCATTGCAAAGAAAATCTTAGTGAATATAGTAAATACCAAAAAAACACATACACTCCAAACTCTCTAGCTACAATGGAATTAAATGAGGAAACAATAAGTAAAAATTCTTTTTAAAAAACAATATTTTTGGAAATTAAAAATAACTTTCTAAATAAGTCATGGGTCAAATAATGAATAACAATGGAAACTAATATTTATAATTAAACAAAAATGAAAATGTCATAGATAAAAGTAGGTTGTAGGAGCTAAAATGCTACTTAGAGTGTAATTGACAGCCTTACCTGCATTCATTAGAAGTGAAGAAAGTCAGGACTTAAGAATCTATTAAAGGAACAGAGTAACTCAGAAGAATGAAAAGGAATAAATTATGAGGTTCGGAACATAATTTAATAAAATCAAAAGCTAAAAACTAGGAAGATTCAACAAAACCCAAGAACTGACTTTCTTATGCTCCTATATGCAGTCTATTGTTAGGAAGGTAGGATAATTTACCTAATTGGTAAATTTGAGAGGAATAAACTGAGTTTACTTAACTCAGCTTTCCCCTTGTTTTTTTTTTCAGAGCAAAACTGTCTGGAGTCAGGATAACTTTTTCTCTGCCCTCCTGAACCAGGCAGCCTTTGGGGGAATTCTGGTTAGTCGGTTGGTCAGCCTAATTCTGGCTCGAATGCTAAGCTACTATGCCATCCTAGCCTCTATCAGTATAAAAATACTCCTTTGTTTGATTTCTCAATTTGTTCATAATCTGGACAGGAAAGATGGAAAGCACAACTAAGTCTTTTTATAAATGGATAAGGAAACATTGGTAAGATATAGTAGGTATTAAATATAAAGAGTATACCTAACCAAATACCAATGAACATAGAAAGTTTGATGAAGTAGTCTGCTTCATAGAAAAATATGAATTTGCCAAAACTGACTCAAGAAGAGACAGATAATTATAATCATTTACAAAATTCAGTCTTTTGTAAAAAATCTACTCGTAGGCATGTGTATGTGTATACACAGACAGATTTCAAACTCTGAATTTATAGGTGAGCTCTATCAAACATTCAATCTTATACAGATATTCCAGATAATAAAAAAGTGAATGCTGTCCAACTCATTTTACGAAACTAGTATAACTTTGATAGAAAATAAGATAAATTTGATGCTAAAAACAGAAAACTAGTTAATATGAAAAAGAAAATTTGCAGACCAATAATCACTAATAAACATAGGACCAAAACTCAAAAATAAAAACAGTGGCAAGTCAGAATCCAGCTGTATCTTTATGAATTTCATACATGTGCATTTGTGTGCACATGTGTGTGTGTATGTGTGAGTGAAACAAGTAAGGCTCACTAACTAATGAAAAGATGGCTTAACAATAGAATCACTTTTAATCCAATTCAGCATATTAACTGATTCAAGAAATATATTCAAATTGGAACAGAAAAAGCATGTGAAAAATTCAAAATATTTTCATGATAAAAAATTCTTAGTGAAATGGAAAAGAGGGAAATATAAAAGATACCTACCAAAATATTGGAGCCAACATTATACTCCATTACCTTCAAAGAGGAATAAAACAAGAATGCCTGTTATCACAGCAGCTATTCATCAATGCACTAGTCAGTGATGTTAGAAAAGAAATAAAAGATATAAACATTGTAAAAGAAGAAACACTGTCTTGTTTTTGAGACAATATGTTTATATATCCCCCAGGAGCTGTCAAATAATTCTAGTAATAAAGTTGTTGGATAAAAGATTGTAGGTTGGGTTCTCGGGAAGCTGACTCTGAGCTAGAGATTAACACGTGGAGTGTTTATTAGGACGTGCTCTTGATATCAACACCTGTGATAGGGAAGGGTGAAAAGCAGGACTGTGCAAAGGAAGAAGCTGAGCTGCCATGCAGTCCTAAGAAAGGCCCAGACCACTCCATGGGATGATCTGAAGCTGGCAAGTCCGTCTGGAATTGTCCCAAGTTGGGGTGAGGAGACCAGGCCTTCATATCCCCAAGATGACCAGTTACCGGGTGCAAGACGGCCTGGGGAGGGTGTGGCTATGGGCTTGGCAGCTCTTTTCTGCCAAGACACTTCTTTACAAGGACTGGTAGATGAGGTCTAACTGCTGGCATTACTTTCTGAGGGGATAAGTTCTTAGTCCTGAGGGGGATCTGGGAGGCGCTGGGATCTACGTCTTCATGTAGTTCTGGGAGCAATTCCTTCAGGATTCCAATAGGACTCTTTTCCCTGGGGGAGACTTGGAACAGGAAGATGAGTGGGGATGTACTGTAGCTCCCATTATTGTAGCTGGTCTTGGGACCATAAGTGATACTTATTGATGCCTGATTTATTATGCATTCTAACCACCACCCTGCCACCCCCTTCTTAGCTAGCAGCTCTGCCGGTCTCAGTGGCCTACCTGGTGGGTGACCCACATCTTTCTTGCTCAGAGGTCTGATACCCTAGGTACTGGTGCCCTTCTTAGGCCAGGGTTGCTGCAACTGTCAAACTACTATCAAAATTTTGCAAGCTAGTACCAAGAGGCACCCAGGTACATCACTTACGCGCCAAATATATTCTTCCTTGCCTACGTTGTGTAACATCAACCTTACCTTCTCCTAATAATTAATACCCCTGCCGCTCTGAACCTGCTACTCATTATGATAATTGCATCTCCTTGGCTTCTAACAGTTAAGTGCTGCCATCTGGCCTCTATTATTTCAGGATCCTCACATCCCCATTGCTCTCAGTGAGGGCAGTTCTGTAATGGCCTCTGCTTCTGTAATCTCTGGCCTGCAGAAGGGAGCCACCACTGAATTTAGGGAGGCTGGTGCCCCTCTTACCAGCACATTCTTTATTGCTTTGGGTCTTCCTAGGGAGCACTGTCATCTGTGGATTTTGCAGTCTTACTCGGTAAGTCCACTTTTGCATGCCTATTTATCTGAGTCTTAATTATTCTACTTTCTGCCTTGACAATTCAGGCATTTCTACCTTCATTTATTGTGTGCTGGGGTCAATCTTTTTCTATAAAGGGCCAGAGAGTAAATATTTTAGGCTTTGGGGCCACAAGCAGCCTTTTTGCATGTCTTCTTTGTTTATTTTTATAGCCCTTTAAAAATGAAAAAAATAATTCTTAGCTTGAGGACTGTACAAAAATAAGGCACAGGCTGGATCTGCCCAGTGGACTGCAGTTTGCAAACCCCTGGGCCATTATCTTTTCATGCTTCTGGGAACTGTTCTAGCAGGGTGTTTGCACAATCTCTCAAGGTCCTTAACAGGACGCATTAAATCCTTTGTCCTTCCATAGTGCCCCTAAGTTAATTAGCTTTCCCTTCTTCAACTTTGTATTCTGCCTCCCATCAACCAGCATCCTCAAAATCCAGCCCAGTTACACCTCTGGCTCTCTCTGAGACATGCCTTCCAGGTCCTGCAGTTCCTTTTGGGCATATTTTCTTTCTGGCTGTATTAGGCTCAGCATATCCTGGAAGTGCTCACCTTGGTTATTGTCCTACTTATAAGAAGGGGAGGCGGATCCCAAAGGGGAATACATTTTGTCCTATAGGAGAGAGGTCTCTTCAACATATGCAAGTAAGAGGGAAAGAACTAAGCCTTAGGAGAGAGGGTTGGGCCACTTCTGCAAGCTCAGAGGCTTTCAGGGAAAGTTGAGATTGAAGAGTTTCAGGTGCATCAACCCAGATGTCTCCATTCCTGTGAGAGGGCTCATTCTTTCCCAGCCAGGGCTCTGAATTTACGTAGCTGACTTGTATGAACCGAGAGCTTCATCTTCACCAGAGCTCTGCTACTCTTCTGATTAAGTCCTGGGCCTGGTCTGCAGCAATTCTTCTTCACTCTTCCCTCAGGCTACAAGATGTGAGAGCCACTTTATATGGTACTATAAAGATCCTTTGGCTTTCACATGGACTTTTTAATTGATAATTAATTTCTACTAGTTTTTCAATATACTTTTCAAAGTATTAATACATCTTACCTACACCCACGCAGTTTCTCCGTTCCTGTAGTTATTTGACCAATATTTCTCAAAAGCCTGATCAATCACATTGTCTTGTGCACTCTCTTTCACCAGAATTCCCTCTCAATTAGCCACTGATGGAAATTTAACAGTTTCACCTCTACCTTGTGCCAGTAATGGGTCCTTATCGCCAGTCAGGCAGAGGATGACCCAATTCTAAAATCTCATTTTAGCATCTGCTTTCATGGACTGTTTGAAGTTGGCTTCTCCAGGAAGCATGCTCTGAGATAGAGGTTAACATGCAGGAAGCAGGTTCTTGAGATAGATACCTGTGGATAGGACAGGAAAGAAGTAGGACTGAATAGAGGAGAAGACAGGCTGGGATGTAGTCACAATGAAGACCTTGCTAGGAGAGCTCTAGAACTGGGGCGGCCCTTTAGAGTTGTTCAGAGCTGGTGCGAGGAGGATGTCTTTATTTCCTGTCAATCAGTCTTTGTATGTGGAATTCCCCCAGGAAAGGGATGTGACCTTAGGTAAGGCACTTTCTAAAGAGGACCAACAGCTGGGGGCTATTTGCCAGTAGCCCCATCGGGCAAGTAAGCTCTCAGTCTTAAAGGGAGATCTGTGTGGTACATACTGCATTCACTGTGAAGATCCCTGTACAGTGGCCACAAAGGTGGAGAATCCTCAAAGTCAGAAAACATGACTTAAGTAATAATACCTTTGAAAAGAGTAACAAATGTTTTAAAGTGTCCGGAAATAAATCTAATAAATGTTTAAGCCATTTTAAGAAAAAATTATAAAACTTTATTGAAAGACATTAAAGTAGACTTCAACAAATAGGTATATCATGTCTATGGATAGCAAGATTCAATATTTTAAAGATGTTAATACTCTGTAAATTAATATAAAGTTCAAAATCCCAATAGTGTTTTTTTTTAATTTGACAATTTTATTCTAAAATTTATATGGAAAAACAAATGGCCAAGAACAACCAAAACAAGTTAGAAAGCTGAACAAAGCAGGAGAACTTGTCCTACTGGATATCAAGATTTAATAAAAACTAAAATAATCAAAATAGAAGAATAGTGCCATAGGAATATATAAACTAGTGCAATCTAATAGAGATTTGATCCTTGTTTGAATAAATACTTAATATATGATAGAAGTAGCATTGTAAATTTCTAGGAAAATAATAAATTAAAAAAATTCATAGTGCTGACAATATATTATGGAAAAAGAGAAAATTATATCCCTGCCTCATTCTATGTAGAAAAGTTTAATTTCAAGTAGATTTGATACTTACAAATTATAAAACTGTGAAACTTTTACAAAAAATATACAGAAATGTCTTTATAACTTTGAGGTAGGAAAAGATTTCTTAAACAAGGCATGAAAATCTCATATCCTAAAAGGAAATACTGATAATTTTGACTCCATTAAAAGTTTTGTGCAACAAAGACAACTTAAATAAGTGATAAGTTATAATGTGAGAAAAGATATTTGACATATATGTAACTGACAGGGGATTAATATCTGGAATATTTAAAGAACTCCCAGAAAACAATAAGAGAGAGAAGTCAACATATAAATAGGCAAAAGAGAAGAACAGGTAATTCAGAGAAGAACCATGAATGGCCAATGGAACAACTTTTGAAAAGTTGTTCAGCCTCCCCAGTGATCAGGGAAAAGTTAACTGAAACCACAATAAACTAACTTTTCACATCCATCAGGTTTGCAAAAACTGAGAACTCTGCAAATTCCAGTTGTTGGTGAGGATTTGGGACCAGGAAATATTCATATTCTGCTATTGGGAGTGTAAAATGAAAGTGTAGATTAGAACAACCACTTAGGAAAGCAACTTGGTAACATCAAATAAAATTTAAAATGAACTTAATTTTAGCCCTTGCAATTCTCTACTACCGTAGAGAAATTTTTTCACATGTGGATAAGATTGGATGGAAATTGGAAACAGCCTTAATTTCCACTGACTGGAGAATGGATAAGTTGAAGTATATTCATACAAGGACATATTGTATACAAAGACATATTATATTGAAGTTAAAATGATCTAGAACCACATGTCTCAATATGACCTTATACAGTAAAATCTTCAACCCCCCAAAAAACAAAATCCAAGTTGCAGAATGTTTATAGTATAATGCTATATATTGTTGATGAATATATACATATTGTATTTATGTATTTCATATATGTACTATCATCACATATTACATATATACATTACATACTTTTAGATATTATACATATATTATGTATGTTATATATTATAGTATGAAATATTATGAAAACATGAATAGAAGTGGAAAACACCAAATTAAAGATAATAATTCCTTTTGCAAATGGGAGTGGAGTGTGAGAAGAAGAAGAATGGGATTGAGAAGGGACTTTCATCATATCTGTAATTTTTTTTTCCTTTAAAAAAAGACTGAAGCTTGACAGAGCTGAGTGGTGGGTATATGAATGTTTGTTGTTTTATTTTCTATACTTTTTGGTATGCTTGACTACTTCAGAATTTAATAAAATAAAAAAATAAGGAGTTTAATTAGACTAAGGAAAATCTATTGTTGTGATTTGGTTAAAATTAAAGCTGCAAATCCTTGTTTCTGACCAATGAAACCCAACTTTCATAGACTGTGGCATGTAGCCTGATAAACTTCATCTGTACTTTACAGGGACTCGGAAAGAGGATAGTTAGGTGAACATGAATACATTAAATGTACTGAGACTAGTCAGATGGGATCTCTTCAGTTCTTCTCTGGGGACTTTGAGGGTAGGATAGGAGAAAGAATGTTGTTGGTTCAGGACGAAGCTCAGCTTGGTAACTTCAAAGGAGATTCAGACTTGTGTCCCACCTTTCCAAGGCCTCCCCATTTCTGCTCTCACGATCAGCCTTCCTACCATTCACGTGAGCCTACCATGGGCTCATTACCTTGCTGCTCTTGGCGTACTGAACAATGAAGCTGTGGCATTCCAGTGCCTCTGCTAACATCCTCTTGTCTGTTCAGTGGAAAGATTGGGCTGTGCTGGAAGCACTGGTGATCAGAGGTATATGGGGGGAAAAGTTGGACAGCCAGAGTTGCAAGAGACCTTAGAGACCTTTGAGTTAAGCTTTAATGTGTGTGTGTTCAAACTTTTGTTGCCGTAGAGTAGGTAACAGATGATCATGAAACTGTTCTGGTTAAAGCAAATGAGGGGGGGGATGACCCCAGAGACTAGTTTTTGTGCTCTTGCTCCCCCTCTCCATCCCTCCCTTCTCACTCACAGCCCTGACCAGGCTCTAGGAAGCACATGATGTAAAACACTGCTCATATCCAAAGCTTTCAGTTGACAGGTGAGGACACTGACATCCAGCGGGATGCTGTGATTTGCTCAAGGTCACTCTCAGCCGCTTGAGGCAAACCCCCTTCACCTTTGCCAGTGCTCTTTCTACTTTCTTTAAGCAGTTTCTTGATTGTCTGAGAATTGAGCCAATATAAACATGCTATATTGATTTTTTTCTTCCTTCTTTTGTTTCTTTATTCATTCTCTATATTCTAGATTTTAAAAAGACAATTTTAAGCATTTCTATATCAATCCATGATATTATCATCCTGCTGTGTGACAGCATTACTTAACTTAATGCCATGTAAAAAAAATCAGGGTTAATTCTTAAATGTTATGATAATGGAGGAGAGAAGGGGGATCTAGACTCGTTCCATGAGAGGGAGATAGGAAATAAATGTTAAGAGGAAAAGGAATGTCCCACTCTGCCTGTTCTCCCCAAACAGCTCTCTGCTGAACCCCACTCATTTAGATAATAATTTGGTTTATCAAGCTGCACTGTTAAAATGCCAACATCCTCCCTCCAAGTAAAATCCATTGATTACTTGTACCACAAAGGGAATATTAATAACATTTCCTGAGTACTTTCTACATGCCAGACACTATGCTAAGTTTTCACATGCATTATCTTATATAATCCTCATAATAATGGTATGAGGTAAATACACCTATATCTTCATTTATAGAGAGTCCATGCTCTTAGTGGCTATGCTATCCTGCAGTGCACAGTCTCATAGCCAACTACCCAATTAGAGAATGGATGTTTCATTGGATATGTGGAAGAAGGAGAGATTAATCACAGAGCAGGTAGGCGTGGCTGGGTGAGGCTTTCCTCTCCAGTTTACAATTTGGCTTAAGTTACTTTTGTATAGATTTTGATTGGAGATACTTGAGAATAAAGTATAAAATAAAAAGACTCATTTAAATATAACTAAATTACAAGAATTGAAAACTGTACTTAAAGTATGAGATTTACTGTAAAACACATAAATGAGAGCATAATTTCTGGGGGAGCTGTATGATGCTATCAGCCCTGACTTCCTGTTGACTTAGTGGGCTTTCAGTTCTTAAAATCACTTTCCTAGTGAGAAGGGACCGTTAAGGACATTTAAATAATGTAAAAGTTAATTACTACTAATCCATTTCAAAGACAGGTAAACTGGATATTTGAAATAATTAAATACTTTTTAAAAATCTCTTTTTGAAAATGGTGTCAGTCTTTATATTATTCAAATCCATTTGTAAGAGACAGACTGCCAAATTCAAATTGGCTTAAACAACAAGGATACTTATTAGGTCTTATAGAAGGCAATTCAGAAGTAGAGTAGGCTTTATGTGTGATTGATTTGATGACTCAAAAAATGTCATCAAAGGTCCAGGTTTTCTCCATTTCTTCATTCTGCTGTCTTAAACTTTGGCTTCATTCTCAGGTTTTTTTTTCTTGTGTTCACAAAATGGCTGCCAGTAGCATTTGGGGCTACAAGTCTCCTTATTCGCATAAGTTGGGAAGAGAAAACTGGCTTCCTATTGCTCTCTCTTCAGAACCAAAAAGGACATTCCCAGAAACCTCTTTTCCTTCTCACTGGCCAGAATTAAGGGCCACATGACCATTTATTAGCCAATTTCTGGAAAATGGGTTGATATTACTCACTGTCAGCCAGGTCCATCTCTTTAAATGAGGTAATTCCCTCACACACCATTGCTTTTTCTCAACAAGAGAGAAGTGGAATGTATGTACAAAGGCAACCACAATTCCCAGTGTAGGATTTGCCTGTACCAGATGGGTATCATGAATCATTGACATATTCAAGAGACATGTATTAAATATCTGCCATCTGCTCAGAACCAAGAGATTCTAAAGAAAAGTCACACATGAATCCATTTTCCTATTAGGTGACAAAAATGACAAACTGTGGCTCATGCCCCTTCTGCTTTTTCCTTGGACCCTTTGGTGTAGCACACAAGAAAATCCCAGCACAGCCCAAGGTTGGACTAAAGATGGAAACTGAGCCCACATTGATGGCTCCAAAACAAGGTTGGCCAAATTCAGTCAACCATTTAGTTACTAACCGATTATTTTATTAAACACCTATCTTTAAAAGAATGTCTTTTTTTTTTTTTTCCACTCAGACCAACTTCCCTTTATCAGGTAATGGATTACACTGACTTAACCTTGAACTCTAGAGTGCATTGGGTATACGTCTCCATCACCCACAACTCACCAATTTGACAGCTAGCAACTTTACTCTTGGGCTTACTATATTACATATTTACATATTTTATTTTTAGACTGGTAGGAGCGTGCTCAAAAATTCTTATACAAGTATGCGGAGCTCAGAGTGCCCTATTTTGGTAAAATAATTTCATTTGTTAGTGTGAAATACCTTCAGAAGCACTTCTGTGGAAAGTGATTAAGGTATGGGTACTGGGAACAAGTTATAAGTTGTCTTATACTGTGGTTTTAGCAAGACTTAAAGTTGGTCAAATAAACAGTTTTAACCCTCTTCCCCCCTTTTTTTCTAACAGCCCAGCTGACTGCACCTGCCTCTTTATTAACCACAGAAAAGGGAAAGCCTAGCAACGTGAAATTAAATCTTTTTCTGCTTTGGCACCAGTATGCCCATGGAGAGTGCTAAAGACATGTGGAAGATTTAATGCCTAGAGAGAGCAAAAGATTATTTGCCTCTGCCCCAGCAACAGAGTTATTGTAAGAACTCTGATTGCTTGAGAGAGGCAGGGCACAAACACAGCCTGTCTTTCTGTCTCTTGCTTAGATTTTTAAATTCTTGTTGGCTTATTTATTTGTTAAAGAGATTGTAACATAGTTTAGAGCAGTGGTTTTTCCGAGTTTGTTCTTCTGGGTGACTCCCAGGCTGATCACTAATACTATTTGTATTTATAAAGAGATAATAAATTACATTTTCAGTTTTGACATCATTTTATCATTTAACTGCCGTGTTTCCCTGAAAATAAGACCTAGCCAGACAATCAGCTCTAATGCGTCTTTTGGAGCAAAAATTAATATATTATATAAGACTGGGTCTTATACTATAGTAAAATAAGTCTAAGACTTATACTAAAATAAGACCGAGTCTTATATTAATTTTTGCTCCGAAAGACGCATTAGAGCTGATTGTCTGGCTAGGTCTTATTTGGGGGGAAACACAGTATTAGCTCATAAAACCCAAGAAGCATCCTATTCTAATGCTAGCAAATGTTTTGATAGTAGAAGTGAATAGAGAGAGGTGAGGAGGGGAGGGACATGGGAGTAGGTAACTTGAAATTATTTTGCTGTGCCAAAATGAACATGGGGTTTTGATTTTCCACAGTCCTAAATTCTCTAACTTTTCAGACCTTAGTCTTTCAATTTCAAATGACTCTATATTTTATGACTTTTGTTTCTCACAGAGATTAGACGCCAACTCCCAAAATTATTCTATACAGCCCCACATGTCTTTTACAATGTAAACCTTTGTCCAAGTCAAAGTATGGATCCCACCCGTGTCAAACTGTTTCATACACAGAGTGTACTTAAGAACCTTAACAATACTCTGAATACTTGTATGCTGAAGAATTAAATTAGTGGCTAGTTGGGAGAGTAAAGATGCTTTCTGGTTTCAGGTCTATTTCCAACCTATGTACATGACTTTTTTTGTTTTGTTTGTTTAAACATCAATGACTAGGTGAGTTGTTTTGGTGGGTTGTAGGCATGTTCTCCCTATTGCTCTTGAACCCAGGAAATGGGATATCATTTACACTTTGTTTATATTAGAAACATTGGAACAATCTGTAATGCTTCCATTTTTGTTATTCCTCACATCTAATTCATTCTGAAATCCTGTGGTTCTCCCTACAAAATACATGTAGACTGTATCAGCTTTATCTCTGCAGTCAACACCCTCGCCCAAGTCGGGATCATCTCTAATCTTCAAGAATTTTCTATCTTCTTGGCTCAATCCTTGTTCATCTATAATCCATTCTCCACCTTAAGGCCAGAAGTTACTTTTAAAAAATACAAATCAGAGTATGCTAATCTTCTTCATAAAACTCTTTGTGGTTTCCCAGTACTCTGAATAAAATCAACTCCTAACTATGATCTCCTAAACCCTGTTTGATGGAGCTTCTGCAAACTCTTCCAAACTCTATGTTGCCTTCATTGCTATGCCTGAAGTTGTTACCCTTGTTTTTTGTGTGCCTAGAAAGCTTTTCCTTAGTTATTCACAGTCTTAGCTTAAATGTCCCCTCCCCCAGGGGCATTCCCTTATTATCCTTCCGAAGTGGGTGGTAGTTACTAGCAATCGGGTAGTTTAACATCCATTCAAATTATCTTTTCCTATGCTGAGAATGCAAAACTAGAATTCACATTTCCAGGACTCTCTTGGAGCTTATCCTACAAGTTATTTCATTTCCATCAACTCAGGGCAGAGCCTCCATTTTGTGGTTTGCAGGGTCTCCATTTTGAGGGGACTGAGCATCGTTTTGCTGGCATGGAGTGTGGTGGAAGTGGTGTGACTCTGGAGCAAGAAGTTGTATCTGTGACTACAATGTGTAGCAGCAAAAGGCAGCTTCCTCTGTCAGTGGCTCTGCAACGGCAGCAACAGCTGTTTTAATTGCAGTGGGAGCTAGAATGTTCTTCAGTCAGCAGGAGTGTTGCACCCTCCTAATACAACAGCTTCTTTTAATGATTGTACACAGGCTGGGGATTGTTCTTGAGAAGTCAGCCTAGAGTGTGCTCCTCTAGCCCCCTTTAACAATTTTATAATCACTGAATTCCCTGTATAGAATCCCTTTCTGCTTAAACTAGTGAGAGTGGATTCTGGTGACTGCTATAAAGTCTGGACCAGTATAAGTGCTTTCCATACATTATACTTTTGCTAATTTTTTTCTTTCTTCTTCACTGTTATCATAATTTAAATTATTCTATTCATATTGTCTCATTCCACCACAATAGAAGCTTCATAAGAATGGGGCTTTGTCTGTCTGCTTCACTGCTTTGTCCCCAGCACCTAGGATGGTTCTTGAAGCATGAAAGGTGGTCCATAACCATTTCTTGCATGAATGAATGGGCCCCAGCTGGGGTACTCCACACCATGTCCCAGCAATCTTAACAGCGGGGGGGGGGGGGAGTGGGAGGGACGTGCTTTGCAGCTACAGTCTTTCATTTGACTCATCATTTGTTCCCGGTCCAGCTCCAATTTAGTTCCTCTGACTCAGCAATGGAAACATGTACTTCTGATGATGATGACAGAGCGAGTCCTTGAATTCTCTAAAAGCTCTGCATCAAGAAGCTTCTGCTAAATGGTGCCTCGCACCGTTATCAGCAGAGCAGGGCTCAACTGGATTTCACTATCAGTGGTGTCAGGCATGGGGTAGAGTCTGGACGAGGAGGGCCAGCCCAACTTGACCATTGCATGATGGACTATTTCACAAATGACGGCAAGTCTGGGCACTCTCCTTCTAAAAGATTGCCCAAGATCATCCCATCCATTCTGGTCACTTGTATGTGTTCTTTCCATAACCCAACTTGCTTTCCTCCTTTGCAACATGTTCCCAAGTCTATAGCTAGCCCATGCCTAGCTAACTTTCTATTTGCTCTATCTGCCTTTCCCTTTGCCTGTTTCCAAATGACGCACAGGTCCAGAAATGCATGTAGTCTTTTTGCTTTGTTTTTTAACAAACTGAGAATTTGGATTCTCAGCATAAAATGTTGAATAATAGATTATTTGCCTAAAATAATCTATGCCTCATTTATTTTTGTATTCTAGTGCTAGGTTCAGGTCTGGTACATAATGGGTGCTCAATAAATGTTTGAAGAATGATTGAATGAGTGAATCATCCTAGTTTTGTGCCTTTTTTTTTTTTTAAAGCTGGCAAAAGGTTAATATATGCAGAGGAGACAGTAGAGAGAAAAAAATCCCACATATGACTTTGATTCTATTCAAATGTGTTTCTGCAGTTAGGCAGGATTTCATTAACATTTTCTCCACATCATGCCTGCTGAACAGCATCACTAGCTTTAGTTGACAAGTGCCATTCATAAGCCACATCTGTGAACCTAAGAGGGTAACCTGCCAGGTGGGGCTTCCTTTTCTTAGTCCTGACACAAATAAGATGGCAAATGTCAAATGCTCTTTTTTAGAACTCATATACAGAACGATGTGCTTTTCCAAGGTCAGGGCAAGCACCCACTTTACTTTGCATTCATGAGCAAGAATTCTGGCGACAGGTAACCTTCAGAGAGGGACGCTGTCATTGGAAGAAGGGCACAAGCTGGGAATTGAATCTTCCTAAAAAAGTCACATCTGCCGGTTGGCAGGAAAAGGAACTCATGTCAGGGCAGGCGACAAACGGGCAGTGGAGGGCTGCTGGTTACTGATTAAGCTGGGCAAGGTGTTTTAAAAGCCAAGAGCACTCCTCGAGTTGAGATTAGGCAGGCTCTTACAGGCTCCCACAGCCAGGAGGGGATAGGGAAGTGGGTGGGTGGAAAAGGGTGAGGTCAGGAAAAGGACAGGTAATGGGTATGCCCTTGGTTTGGTAGGAGGGAGAAGTCCTCTCTCAGGTGTGGCCAGGCCCTCTGTTCTGTTTCTGGAGCTGCCTGAGATAGGTAATGTCTATCTCTAGAGCAGAAATTCCTGTCCCTGAGGTGTTGAGACACTTCATGGCTTTGCCAGCTATCGCAAAGGGCAACGTGAAATTCTCAAATGCAGTGGTTTCCAAGTCTCTGGACTAATATGTAGATCGCACAGGCATCTTTGAGTACCTTTTGAAGACTGAATATATCCATTCCCAAAATGTCTGGGAAAGGCCGCTGTGGTTGCTGCTATGTTCACACGTTTACTAATAACAAGCCTCAAGTTATGTGGTTTGCGTAGATTATGTAACTATTAAATTGAATCCTTACAACCTGGTGAAATAGATGTATTTATCCCATTTTGTAGAAAAAGTACCTGAGACTCAGAGAAGCTGAACAACTTGTCCCATATCACAGGGATGGAAAGTGACAGAGCCAATTCTTCTAAACGAAAGCAATTCTGCCCCTGTCTAGGGGACTGAGACCCTAAATAATGGTTCTTTGCTAACTGCAGAAGATTTTAAGATATTTGGCCCTAAGGCATGCTGTTTTCTATAATTGGGAACTAACTGTACATTATTGCTCTTGTGTCCCTCATCAGTAGTTTATTAACTATAGATCAAGCTAAGTTTTTTCCAGATTCAGTTGAATGATGTAAAATATGGACTGGCCATAGAGTGGGCAGCAAGCCCAGGAAAAGTGGGCAGGTGGCTGATAAAAAGGAGAATCAACAGCTGCAGCCTCTCCCTCACTTCCCCTCTCCCATACCAACCTGCCCTGATGCCCGAAATTCCCCTGAACAGAACCACTTGCATAGATGACAGTTCTCACAGTCTCTACTCAAATGTCAGCTTGTTACCTTTGAGGACTAATGTGCTGATAAAGATAATATTAATGCTTTCCCATATATATTGATTTCTCTCATTGGATTCTCTCAACAAACCAGAAGGCAATGGTTTCCTCTTGGAATGGGTTAGTTTGTCAGAATCGACAGCACTGAGGAAAGTCCTCAGGGAATGGAACACAGGACAGTAAGTTTTAACGTAGGAAAGATTGTCAGGAGAGGGTGTCAGAAAAGGTCGGGAACATTCGGCTCTGTCCCTTTGGGGTGGATTGTGATAGAAGCTAAAGCAGCCAGAGATCAGCATGAAGATTTGAGTGTTCCAGGAAGTGAGGATAAGACCATGAAAAGTTGTGAAGCTAAAATGTAGAATATATGTAGAAAGGAACCTATAGCCCACTTCGAATATTTAAATTTTTTGTTTTTCAGTAAGATTTATCAATGTACCACTCAATTATTATATTTTGTCAAAGAAGTAAACCATATGTCTTAACAATTTGGCCCTGGCAGTCCTAGGGGGAGCAGGAGGAGATGTGGGGAGAGAGGATGAGAAATGGGAAGAGTGTTATGAAGCTGATAAACATGTTTCTCATACCAGGATCAGGATAGGGCCATCTGATATTGCCAGCTCTTCCTCACGTGCCCTCTTTCCCTCTGAGATCAGAGATCCCAGATGGGCTCCGAGAGGCCTTCATAGATGTTTGGCCACGGTGTGTGCTGTGCTGGCATGCCTGCTTTCAGGAGACGGGCCCAGGGTTGGACACCCAATGGAAAATTCCAGGGACTCTGACCTGCTTCACCCCTCCCAACCTGGAGAACTTCTGGCACTTTCTCCCATCTTTCCTCCCTCTCTGCTCCCAATACTCAACCCAATCCCACAGCTTTTTGAGAGCTTATGTTCCCTTAAGAGTCATCCCAATGAGGGCAGGGCGTCAAAAACATTACCTGCCAACCAGTCACATCACCCTTCTGCTGGGGTCTCCTCCGTGTATACTAGTAAAGGCAGTGCTGGTCCCAGGCAAATTTAGCCACACCTGGTTTTTATTTCTTCTCCTCTTCCTACTTCACTTCAAACCAGCCAAGGGTCTGGTACCTTCATCCCCTTGCTCCCACCCCCATCGCTGCCCCCTTTACTATTTCACATTTTTGGGTCTTAGATCACCTCCTATTGTGGGTCATTCTACTCTTTCTTTTGAGCCTAATTATCCACACTTATCTGTCCTAGGTCTTGTTGTTTCAGGACCTGTTCTCTTTGTAGGTGATACCAGGTTGTCCACATAACATGAAAATTTACCAACATGTTACGTAACTAATATGGCACTTCTTGCTGATAAGCAAAACCTTCGAACACTTAAGTATAGACCCTTTTCTGAATAAGAAAGTGTATAGACATAGGAAACTCAAGAACTGCCACGAGCCAAAAGGGAAGACACCTCAATCACTGGTTCCCTTATCAGCGGAGTCAGCTATCTCTTCTGTGTCTGTGGGACAGGCCCTGGGGTAGAGGTCTGAAAGTTTAGACTTGCACTTCATTTCTTATTCCAAAAAGATCTTGGCAACTAGCTGTGAACCTCCCATGTGTCTCCAGGGTCTGTCTCTGCAATGTAAGGGTTGATAGTAAGAGGGCAATCTCCTTTCTCTATGTGGTGACTTGCGAGAAGGCTACTAAATTATTGCAAAATACTCTGCAAGCACTGAGCATTTGGGGAAAAGCTTAATAAAAGATTTTGATGAAATTTCTCCAGGTGTTAGATGAGAGGTTGAAATGGGATTCTTGGCATAATCCAGGGTTGAAGAGTGAACTTCTTGCAATGCATTAGGAAAAAAGCACTAAATGAAGTATTTATGGCCATTAGATGCTTAATGCCCTAAAAAAATACCCCTGTCTGGCAAGTTTGGGAGATGACGGCTGCCAGCCAGTGTCCAATTTTGTGGTGCTCTCTTAACGTATCTTAGAGACATATTGTGCTGTGAAGCTTTTAGGCTGGTCGAGGAAGGTGTGGGTGGGGTGATTTCTCTCTTTCATAGAGTTAACTGTGGAACATGTATGCTTCCAGATGTTGGCCTGAATAAATTCTGACTACTTGCCTTTTTCCAGAAGCCACCTAGAATTGGATTTGGTAATATTTACAGGCAGGACACAGTCTCCCAGGAGAAATTCAATGATACCAAATTGTTCATGAGAGCATCTTGACTTTTCCATTTTCTCAGAACTTGGGGTACGAGTGTCTCACATCTGGTGGCTACTTTGGCTCATATGGAAATGTACCTTTTTAAAGACCTGAAATTCCACTTCTATAGAGTCCTTACTTGGATGCCATAGCCAGCTCTATATAGCCCAGAGTAAAACCAGACTCCCTTCTAGGCAACTGGGCTCTAAAGTCTTGAAGAGAGCAGGTTTTGGGTTGAGAAATAAACCACACAAGGTAAAGAAGCCTGAAGTGTTTTGCTTGGTATAAGATGAACATAATTCACTTTGTGCTTGCATGTCATGGCAAGACAGGACGAGAGAACAATGAGCATTTGACTAATATTTTCTCCCCTTTCCTTCTCTTGGTTGTGTTATTCTGTGGGATTCTGCTGTGGATTCTGTGGGTCTGCATATTGTGCACATCAAGAAGCAGAGGCAAGGCCAGCTGGCTAGACTTCTTCTATCTAACTGCTGTGGTCATGTTTCCTTCAGCAGCTGTTTTGGGGGAAACCATTATTACTAAGTTCCCTGGGGAAATGGAGAAGCATCAGTACCTTCCATTAGCCATGGGATAGACTTGCCATGCCAGGGAGGAATGGAAAATCCACGAGCCGTTCTTCGCAACATTCTGACAGTTATCTATTTTTATTTCCTTTACCATTTTTTTTTAGGGGGCGGTCGCTTTTAGTCCTACCAGTTTCTTTAGGAAGAAAATCTCTTTAGGATACTTACACATCTTAAATATCTGGTCTTTTTAATCAGGAAGAGGAGGGCAGTCTTGCTGTAAGAACAGGAGCAACTACTGAAAGAAGAGGAGGGATACTGAAACTGAAGTTTTGATGATAAATTTGGATTGATACAAGCCATCGATAGAATAAGGTAAGAGTGAATATTCAAATCCCAAACCTCTAGATCTGTGAATCAGGATGGTGTTCCTGAGTCTTTTCTTAGAGATAGTAGCACCCCAGTGCTGGTTACAACATGAGCCCTTGATAGTTGATGGTTTACTGGTAACATATCTATTCAGCACTGAGCCAAGCTAGTTCATAGATTTTGTAACCAGTGTGAGTGCAGCTCCCTTTCCAGCTGCTCAGCTGGTTGCTGGGGGTGATGAGCCACCCAGAGTCCACCTCTGCCCCCCAGGACCTAGATGCTTGCTTCTTCACCTTCTATTGGCCACCAGCTGTGTCCCCCTCCCCCTTGGTGAATCAGTGGGCAAGTGAAGATCACAGCTACCTCCTCCAAGGTTTTGAGCCCTCCCAAGGGAGGCAGCCCACATCCAGTGACTGACCCATTTGGGGGTACAAAGGTTCAGGCCCTGGCCCCAATCTGGGACCATTATGAAGGGCCATCGCTGTGGGGTTGGCTAGTTCTCTGTTGCCTTTGTCACCAAATAAGTTCTTCTCAGCCAATCCTGCTGCTTTTGACTGCTCACAGATCTTGTTCCTAAGAGGATCCTCCCCACTTTACCCCACCCCAATACTACTGTCCACAAATCTCAAAGCTCAGTGTGTTTTTTGGCAGCTACACCCAGGGGTGGTCCCAGGAAGCAGATGCTGACACGGGATTTCTGCTCTTCTCTGTTTCTTTTTTGTTTTGTTCATTTTGTTCATACGCAAAAAAGTTTAGAAGGATGGCAGGTGAGACATGTAGACATGTAGTTCACCATCAATTACAAATATTTAGGAGATAATGATCCATTTCATGAAGTCTAGGGTCCTAAGCTGCCATTTCTTTATTCCCAGAATGTAATAGCGTAGTGATTTGTGGAGACCTCTTGCTGTGGGCAGGAAAGAGACTGTGCGGGTGGGATAAATAAAAATTCCAGTCTGTTTCATGGAAGGTCGTGGGCTCAGGCACGGAGAAGGAGGCCCTCTCAAACTCTGTCCCATGGAGACCAGATTTGCCAGTCTGAGAAGAGCCAGAAACACTGGTCGGGGATAGATGGGAGGATAGAAGAGAGGCCATAGCCAAAAAAAATCACAGACTTAACTGCTTACCTGGCAACTCTTGGTCCCCCAGCCTCTTTCCTCTGCCCATAGAGAGAAACAAGCTTTGGCAGAAATAAATGTTCAACTGTGTGGGATTATCTTACTTAATGCACAGGGTCTTATTTTCTTTTTTATTGCAAAGGTAATTTAATATTGATATTAAAGAATAATTTGAAAAACTAGAAATATCATTGGTAGTGCCTTCTATGTTCTGTTTAGTGCTTTTATATATATTTCAAAGTTTTTATAACCAATATGTATTACTTAAAAAAATAGTTATATTAAGACTGCAAAAATGGGTCATTTATAATACCTGAGGCTACTACCTCTATTTCCATTTTGAGGTATTCTCTCTTTTCATGTTTGTCAATTTTGTGCAATTTTGGCATACTTTAAAAAATAATTTATTAGGTGATATTTAAATAACATAAAATCAACCACTTTAAAGTGAATAATCCAGTGGCATTTAATACATTCACAGTGTTACGCAACTGCCACACGTATTTAGTTCCAAAACGTTTCCATCTTAATTTAAATGACATTTTAATCTGTATTAATGGGTAAAAACTCTTATCCATTAAAGTTTTTTTGCATTTCTCTGCTTCCCCCAACCCCTGGTGACCACTAATCTGTGTCCTGTCTCTATGGATTTATCTATTCTGGATATTTTATATGAATGAAATCATATGTGAGTTTCCTTAAATGGCATCTTTTTTTTTTTTTTGAGGTTCATCCATGATGTAGCATGTATCAATACTTTTTAAGGCTGCATAATATTCCATTGTATGAATATAGCACAGTTTGTTTATACATTTGTCTGATGACCGTTTGGCCTGTTTCAACATTGTGACTCTTGAGAATAGTGCTACTGTGAATATGTTTGTACACGTTCTTGTTTATCTGTTTACAGTCCCTTTGGGTATATATCCAGGAGTGGAATGTCAGGGTATGTAAGGTGATTTTATGTTTAACTTTTTGAGGAACTGCCACATTGTTTTCCACAGTGTCTGCACCATTGTACCTTCCAACCAACAATGTATGAGGGTTCCAATTTCTCCACATCCTCGCCAACATTTGTAATTTCTGTTTGACATAGTTTTAACCATTGTGAACATGTCATTGTATGCAATTGATTAAGTATTAAGGTTTAAAATTTATATTAACCTCTAGCATTTTTATATACTTGTGCATTTGACATCATTTGGGTTGCCACTTCAGGACAATTTTGTTTCATTATCCTGTTTTTTTTTTTTTTTTTTTTCAGATCCTATAATTCATCCCTGTGACACTACATTTGATAATTTTTGAGCACAGCATTTATTGCTGGAGCAAATTCTCTTGCATCTTAGAGCAACCTCTGTATTAGACAGGAGAGATTGTACCTGCCAATTCCACCTCCCCCCCCTTTTTGTGGCAGGGCTACATGAAATTTTCTGAAGCATATTTGAAACAGAACTTTGTCCTGAAAGTCAAGTAGTGGTGCTCACATTTGGCTTCTGTTGATAGCTCTACTGAAAATAGGAATATGTGTATGATGCAGAAGAGTGATCAAAATGGAAGATGTCTTGGAGTGTGCACTTTTCCTCAGTCTCACCCACATTTCCACATTTCCATCTCACACCTGGCACAGGGATGAGGAGGACTGAGACTATCCAGCTAGGCTAACAGAGTTTGGGGATAGAAGAAGAGGCAAGAATAGACTTGCAGTCACAGCAGTGGACAGGATAAAAGGCAAGAGTGATTACCTTAAGCTGGACTTGCCTCGTGTAATTTAACTGGTGAATTAAGCAATTAGGGAAAAACAGCAGAAGGCAAAATTCAGGGTTTCTCAACCTCAAGTACTATTGATATTTTGTGCTGGATAATTCTGTGTTGTGGAAATGCACAGCCTCCCTGCCCTGTGCGTTGGGTGTCTAGCAGACTCTCTGGCCTCCATCCACTAGATGCCAGTAGCAGCCCTCTAGCTCCCCTCCCTGCCCTGTCCAGACATAGGCAAAGGTCCCTCGGGGGGCAACATGTTAAGAACCACTGGGTAATGTGAATATTAACTTTTTTGTTTGTTGATTGGCATTATCTGTAGGTGATTTAAAAGCTAGTATTTGTTGAGGCCAACTATGTGCCAGGCACTATGCTTAGCATTTTCATTCATTTATTTCCCAGCAAATATTTGAGTATCTATTCTGCTAGGAACTGAATCTATCATGTGGACTAAACCTTGGCAAACTCCTGCCCTCATGGAGCTTCCATTCTAGCGGAGAGTTGGGCATATTGAAATAATCACACAAACATACAGTTGCAACCGTGACAAGTAACATGGAAGGGAGGCCTTTGGAGACTGACGAGAGCCATTTTCTGGTGCTCCCCATATACAAGGCTTTGTTCTGGGACTGTCACATGTACTGTTTGATGTAGGTACTAGTATTCATGGCTGTTTTTCAGGAAGGAAGCTGACTCTTAGGTGGCAAAAGTCACACAGATCGTGAGTGGTGGAGTTTGGATTTTGAACCTGATGAGTTGTCTTTAGAGCCTGAACTTCTAACTGCCACCCAAGATAACATGAGGTAAAATCTGCCGAATAAATAGATGTTAACTGCTTGAAGAGTGGAAAGGAGAGTGTTCCAAGGCAGAGGAAAAGCAAACGGGTAGGCCTAGAGGCAGAAGAGAGAATAGAGGACTGAAAAAAGGCCAGCATGGCTGGAGTGCAGAGACTGTTGAGGGGGTTGGGAGTGGGAAAGCAAGAGAAGGCTGGTGGGCTGGACGGGGGCACTTCATTGCCAGGCCCTGCAGGCCAAGTTAAGGAGACTCATATTTACCCAAAAAGGGAGTCCATGGGGATTGTAAGTAGGGAGAAGACACTCTTAGGTTTGCCCTCATTACCATATTTAATATTTACAGTCACCCAACGAGGAAAGAATGAAAGTCATTTCACGATGAAAGGGAAGGGACTTGGGGAGCCAAACGCTTCTGAAGGTCACAAAATTGGAAAACGGTAGAGCTGGCCTTTAAACTCAAGCATGTCCCATTCTAAAGCCCATTCTCTTCACCACACGACGCAGCACCCTCCTGTGTTGGCCTTTGAGCCCAAACGGGTCACTGAGCACATCTCCCTCAGGGTGGTGAGTTAGGTCTGATGCCTGGAAATTTTGTTCCCATGCATTTTGATGTCGCGGTGTGAATGCAGACACAATTCTGTGCATCTCAACAGTCATTCTTTAACTTGAATTTTCTAGTCTCTGTTTATTGTCTTGTACTCTAACTCTAGTTCACCCTTTCACCCTGCCCACCCCTCAACCCTGCAATTCTGCCCTGGGACACTGCACACGTGGCCTCTGATAAGAATCACTCCATTCAGAGTAGCTGGCAGGTAGATGTCCTATTTGCTCAAACATGCGTGAAGGTCTCCACTCCCCAGATCTCATGGCTGTGGAGTCTGGAACTCTTTGGCTGGCATTCTTTTAGAGATAGTGTGTTTGCCCCTCCAGGTAAACTTCAAACTAGTGTTCATTTAAATATTAATTTGCAATTGCACAATCTCTCCTGTGATATTACCACACTCTGTGGGGATTAGGCTGAGCGAGCCTCCTTGCTCACTTTAATCACACGTTTCGGCAGTGCCGGCACTTGCAGCCAAGTCGGATTCTTCCTTTTACACCACCCAAAACGCTCTGCAGTGCTAACCAAATTGAAATGAGCCCCTTCATCTTACACATGGGTAATTAAACTTCAAACACTGTTTATCTCAGTCCCCAAATCCTCGGAATGCAGAAGCAAATTAATTTTAAATCTATATCTGCTTTAAATAGTAATTGTTTAATCAACAGTCTTGATGTATAATTATATTCTTTGTTCATACTCCCTGCAGGCTTGAATAGACCACATAATTCCTGGGTTGCTTGCGTTTCTGTAATTAGATCATGTGACAGACCCTTACTATATTACAGTTGACTGTAATATAGAGTTGCTTCTCTCCCACCCCCTTCTAAATTCTAAAATGGTTTCTCATGAATACTTAGATTATAACAGCCCAGCTTAACAGGGAGCTGTGAGTGTTTTGCTTTAATCCTTCACTCTTTTTTCACCTAATAATTTACTTGGGAGCAAGTGATTTTTACTGGTGGCTGCTACACGGCGCTGGCTGTATCCTTTCAGAGTCGCGAGTTCTTGTCCTTATTTTGAACTTCTGTTTCCCTAAAAGAAAACCCTTCTTGACCACATAGAAACACACTGTCTGGGCCCCTTATAGTCAATATTATCCCTTATAGAAGTGGTATTTAAGGTTCAAACTGAACAAAGTAAAATAACATACTGGGCTTTTCTTTTCTGAACATATGGGACTTCATAGAGAAAGAGGAAGAAAATTTCCTTATTAGAAAAAGTAGTTTTGTCTCCAAGAATTTATTTTACTTGCCTGGATTCAGCCCATAAAAATGAGAGTTGGACTTTAGATAATTAGGTCACCATTGAAATGTATTCTCTAATTGGAATTTGTTCTACACAATATGCCTGATTTCTATGGGTCTGTGCTAGAAATATGATTGTTCAGCCAATCTGGCTCTTATAACTTCCTTTATTATTCATATCCTCCAGCTCATTATTTTTCAGATTTTATTTCCCAGAGTTCTTGCAATTCTTAATATTTTTCTCATTTTTGTTATTGAGATAAGTCATAGCAAGTATGGCTTAATCAATACTTTATGAATTGAGGAAAGTGATTGGAAGTTGGGGAGAGAGAGAACATAATTTTTTTGGGGGGGGGCTTAAAAAAATCCATCAGGTGTCTATTGTTCAAACTTAAAATGACTAGTCTCTTTTCCTCCATCATATTGCAAAATTACATCCGAGTTTGCACTGTCACTTCTTGGTCTTCTTTACTTTTATTAATTTCTTATTTTCTTTCCGACCCTTGGAATATCTCTGTTTTTGATTATTGTCTCTTACCTATACAAATGTACATTTTCCAGGCTGTATTTCATTTTGCTATTTTGATCTAGCTATGCATTTTTATGAGTTTCACCACTATATCCTTCCCATATTTCTGCAACTGCCAGTGTTTTTTTGGACCATTTCACCATCCTTTTGGGTATTTGCAAAATCTCCCAATTATATCTGTGGAATTGATTTCTGCATTTGTTATTCACCTTTCCAGATCACCCATGCTAATGCTAAATTAAATGTGACATTCTAATAGATACTACTACATTCACAGATTAATAATTATCCTGAATTAATGGATCTGTGATATTTTTGTTTGGAGAATCATGACCCCAATTTCTCTCCAACTCTTCACTGGGAGATCAATCACTATGTAGCTTTTATTTTTATATTTTCCAAGACTTAGAAACCCACATAATCATACAAAAGTAATCTGAGATTTGATTTAGATGCTATGTCAGTTAAGGTCTAATTGGGAAATGTAGACCACTTTTGGTTTTTGATAGAGGAAATATAGTACAGGAAACTGGTATTGTTACCCAGGTGATGGTAAAGTTGAGAAGCCAAAGAGGAGAGGGTACAGCAATCCGGAGGTTGGCAATGGCTGAAAGCTGCTCCTGCCCTGAAGCTGGATGGACCACAGAGGGAGGAGGTATTACCAGAGCCCAGAGCTGGGGCTGCTGGCAGAGCTGAGAGCTCTGCAGAGGCTGCCTGCTGGAGCACAGAGGACAAGGGTGCCTGATGGAGCTGGAGGCCCCCAGGAGAAATAGCACTGTCTAAGATGCCATCCTGGGCAGGGACAGAGAGGATACACATCTCAGCTTCCTTCCTCCTCTCACTTTCAAACCTTCTAGCCTTCCACTGGTTGATCCTCCATGGAAACCCGTTGGCAACAATTCCAATCCCCAAATATACAGGTGAGAGCCGGGGAAGTTCAGAAGCAGATCTGAGAGCAGAGAAAGATGACCAACACAGATGTGGTCAGATGTGCTGCGAAAGCTGGTGCAAAGTCCTTTTTGCATTTCAGTGAGCTTGGCAATTCACTACTAACGATCACTTGCCTCTCTAGTCCATTGTGGACACACTGCTAGGCTGATCTTTCTAAAATACTACTTTGCACAATGGTCTTTACTTCCTGCCACATCAAGCTTGAACTGTTCATGACTTTCCTAATCTGGATTGTCCTTGCCAACTCAGATCCAGGTTTAGTTCATATTTGTCTTGGCTTAATTCTTTGCCAGAAGGGAGGGAGGAGAAGTGGTTAAGTAATACGGGTTGACCACGTATAATGTGACAGACATTAACCTGGGTACTTTGTATACTCGCCTTTCATTCTCAGATATATTATGTAATTCAATTCTCAGGTATAACTCCCATTTTTAGGTAGGCTAAGTGAGGCTCAGCAAGGTAAGGTTAATGGCTCCAAGGTAACATAGTCTGCACAGAATTGGAGCCAGGTCCATCTGACACCAAATCTTGTTTCCACTATGCTGTATTACCCTCCTGGTTTTATCACTGCTCAGAGAAAATAAGTGATTTATTAAAGTTCCCATGGTTGGTAAGTGACTGACAACTCAATCCATCTGTTTTGGATTTAGAAGATTTCCCTAGTAGTCATATTTTAGCAACATCTTATCCATTTCTCCTTAATTCAAGTCCTACTTTCTCCATGCTATTTCCTCTCACTTGGAAATACCACATCAAGTTCTCCTTTCTTTAAACTTCTCTGGCACTTACATCATTTAAATATATAGTGTCATTGAGTCTCCAAGTACTTCATATAAAGGACATAAATTCTGGAGTCAAGATATGAATAGTAACAACAACCAATTCTTCTCTATTTCCTCTGTCTCTCTGTAAAATCCCATCCTAGTGACATAGTTAACTTTTAACGATTTACTTCTAACTTGTATTCAGGAGTGTGATGAGTGCCTAACAGTTTAGACAGAGGACTCTCTACTTCTTAGCAGTGACTTTTAATCTTTAATGTGTATAGGAATCACCTGGAGATAATGTTAAATGCACATTTTGACTCAGCGGGTCCGAGGTGAGGCCTGGGGTCCTGCTGATATTGTTAATCCAGGAACTATACTTTGAGTAGTGAATCTAGAATACAAATGTACACATCAGAGGTACCTGACAACCTACCAAGTACATGCATCACAATGGATATGATACATAGCTACATAGACTTAAATCTAGGGAATTGGGACAAATGGCTGATCAAATCAAGGGTCTGTCATAATGTAGGAAGACAAGAACATTAGAGCAAATAGATACTAGCGAGAGAAAAGTTGATGGTTGTAGGGCTGGTATTGTATGATAAAGATTTATCCTTGGAAACAAAGTTCTTATAGTCTATTGCCACTTTAACACTTTACTCGAGGGAAAGGTGACTACAAGGAATGTGAGATGTTCTTGAAAGAAAGACAGAGAAAGTTGTTCTTAGGCTCACTCCAACTTAGTGGTCTTCAAAGAAGGCCACGAAGGTGTTCTTCTGGACCTTGGCTTGGGGAGTGTATTGGGAGAGACCTTTGATGTGCTGTGAAGGCCTGAGTTTCTTGTTCTGTTTTTTTAAGTTCCACTGGATTAATAACTCACTCTTAAGAGAGGAAGGAGGATAATTGGTGATTTATATGTACATGTGTATATGCATGCGTGCACATACACATACAGAGACACACACACCTTCAGTCTACCTTTGATGTAAAACTTAGAAGGACCTCCCAGCTCAGCCCCCTCTCCTGACTGTGTGTTTGAGCCTGGAGTCAGTCAGAAATTTCACTGGGGCGGGTATCTGGTCCTCCAGGGTCATGGGTGGGACTGCTCTGAGCACATTGTTGACTGCCTTCTAAGGATTCCTGGAGAAGGATGGGAAGATGGACCCTTCTTCTTTCCCCACAGCCTCCCACTGGGTCTCAGGAAAGTGTGCTGAGGTGCCTCCTTGATTGTTAGACACAAACTGAACATTTTAATTGAGATCGAAGAAGTTTACCTGAGGTACTGGCCAGAATCAATCTGACTTCCATTTTCAAAAATCAATACAGTATTTCCTATAATTCAATCTTCTCATCTCTCTCCCAAATCCCTGTTGCTGATATATTAAAAAAAAAGAAATCATTACTGCCTTTGTCAGATATTTAACTATCTATGATCCATACCATCTGCTGTAGATTTTTCAGTTTTATTTTAGGATTTTAATGAAGTTTTTATTTGTTCATTTCATCTCTTATACTAACCATTACGTTTAGGACTCAGCTCAGACTTCCTCAAACCATCTGGAAGAGGACTGGATCAATCTCATGTACATTGCTGGTTTTGGAACTGGATCAGAAAAAAAAAATTTGATTTATAGAATTTTCCATCATTGATCATATTCCAGAATGTCCTTGCCCATTGCTTAAATTTTATTCAAAAGGTGGTCTCCCATAGCTATGAAATACCAGCGATTTTTATTGACCTTGGTATTTTTGGGCGGTCATATTTGAAAAGCATTGGGGTAAAAGAGTGGGACAGAAAGAGATAACCCTATTAGAAATAAATATTAAGTATAAAATATTACCACTCTCTTCCATCTCCTATTAACCTTTAGGAATTTCTGATTTGAATTTAGCTAAGTGCATTGCTTCTCTACTCTCTTCTAGAAAAGACTGTAGGCTCCACTAGTGTTGAGATCATGTATTTTCATCTATGTCTCTAGTATTTGGCACATAAATGCTCAATAAATACTGATAAATGATTCAATGAATGACTTTATCTGATTAAACTATGTTATAGACCAGTAATAGGAGCCTTTTTGAATTCTGCAAAGGACTGGCTAGGAGTGCAGGCAAGTCTTTTTTTTTTTTTTTTTTTTTTTTCATAGAGTGAAGCTCAGTTTCCCTGAAGTTAATAGTTTTGTTCCTTTCTCTTTTGTTCTTCTTATCTATATTTAAGCACAGATACTGCATTCCTCTATGGAGAGATTCTATGTAGAAACACAGACTTGATTTATAGTTTCTGTTCCTAATGAAACATCTCCCCTCAGAAGGTGGAAGGAACTGCAGAAGGAGACAGATAGGCAGGAAGGAAGCAGGCAGCAGGAAGGACATGGGTTTTGGTGTTAAACAAAAGTGGGTTTGAGCACTCGCCTCACCTCTTTCCAGTGATGGAAACTTGAGCATGTTCCTAGTGCTCTCAGTCTATAAAATGCAGATATTAATAAAATACAAATGCAGTAACATACAATGTTTAATAAGGCCTCCAAGGCTCTGCCTGACCTGGTCCTCATATGCCCTACCATGCTTCCCTTGCTCTGAATTTCGCTCACACCGCCTTCTTTCAGTTCTTCAAATGCTCTAAGCTCCTACCCACCCACTGTAGGGCCTTTGCACACGTAGTTCCCTCTGTCATCCCCACGTTTTATCTACTAGTTCTTATTAATGCTTGAAAGCCCAGCCAGAGTATCCCTTCCTCAAGGAAGCCTTCCCTGTTCTCCCTCAAGTGAGGGAGACCTCCCTGAACTTCATAAAACTTACCATAATTGTCATTTAAAAATAATGGTGTAATTAGTTCTATTTCCCCTACCCTTTCCACCCATGAGAACGTAAACTCCATGAGGGCAGAGACCATACCTATCTTATTCGTCTTTGTATCTGCCGTGTTTAGCAGAGTGCCTGGCACAAAATAGCTTAATAGATGTTGTTGGATGAATGAATAAATCAACAAAAGTAATTTATAAAAGCAAAATGCAAACTAGGTGGACAATAACTTTCATTTCTATCTCATACTCTAAACTGCCTTCTTTTCTGAGGCTTTGCATGGCAGAGTAAGAAAAATACAGGGTTCATGAGTAACCAGGCAAATCCTGACCTCTTTCACCTGCCTGAAAATTTCTTCCTTGGCCATTCCTCCAAGTCTATGATTCGCAAGCCTCACCTTGCACTAGAATTACCTGGGAAGCTTTCTAAAGCTGCAGATAAAATTTCAATTATTGTAGGGTGAGTCCTTCACGTCAGCATTTTGAAATGCTTTCCAGGTGATTCTAATGTGTAGCCAGGGTTGAAAACCACTGCTTTAGGTAAGGAATTATTTTGAAAAGACTCACTGAAATTCAAGAATGTCTTTGCCTTTATGTCATTGTATGTCTTTCGGAGTGGATTAAACACTTTAGCATCTACTGGCACTTTTGTCCTGACTGATCAGATTGGCCCTCGGAGAAGGGGAGGGAGTAATCATCATTGTAGTAAATGATCATACATTGGGACATGTCCTGGATGTGTACCAGCCCATGGTGGACATAATTAGGTGGAATCCTGCAAAGACAAACCTCATCTTCTCAACGTTGCCCAAATATACCAGACTTTGTATTATTTCCATAGAGTGAATAACACTGGGCTAGTCCTGCATGTACCTTTTACTGGATGAAACAGTGCTGGAGTGAGTTTCTAGTGTGGAAACAGCTTCAAGGACATTGCCCCTGGAAGGTGCTATAGAGGGGAATGGTTCAAATGTGCTATGGGACAGGGTTTTGGAAACCAGTTGGCAAGGATGGCGGGAAAGAGCAAGTAAGGTTTGGCTTCAAAGGATGAATTTATAGAGTCTTATTTAAAAAATAGGGGAAAAAAGCATGGAATGATAATTTGGAGCAGCAAAGCTTTCTAGTGTAGCAGAAATGCTAAATTTTAGAACTCTGTTAAAACAGGGGTTGCCAAACTGTGGCCTATATGCCAAACCCTGACTATTGACTGTTTTTGTGTGACTTGCAAGCTAACAATGGTTTTTACACTTTCAAGTGGTTGAAAAATAATCAAAGGAAGAATAATATTTAATGACCCATGAAAATTATATGAAATTCATATATCACTGTTCATAAATAAAACGTTATTGGAAAATAGCCGCGCACATTCATTACATGTTGTCTATGGCTGCTTTCATTGCATAAGGACAGAGTTAAGCAGTGGTGACAGCTCATGAAGCCCAAAATAAAAATATTGATGCTCTGGCCCTTTGCAGAAAATGTTTGCTGACTCCTCTGCTAAAGAATCAGAAGAGGAACTGGCTAGATGGGTTAATCATTGGTGGAAAGAGGAGTGAGAGACAAGAGAAAGGAGGATACAAATGTCATGGACGTGATCATTTATTAAGTGCCAGTCATACTTAATATTCTCAACCACCCTTAAGGTAGAGTCAGGGTCCCAGCACAGGTGCATACTCAAGATAATTGGAAGAGGGTTTCATAAATAGACTACTTACAAAGTGAGAGCAAGGGTATCCATTAGAGATAGTGTTATATCCTCAGGGTTGTAACAAAGGAGATGTAATCATCTCTGGGCCTGGAGGGTTGAGAGAAGGGAGCAATTTCCAGAATCCAGAAGGAAAGAGTTACATAGACAGGGCTTCCTGGAGAGCAGAAGTGACCTTTAGTTGAAGGACACAGCCAGTCAGATAGGATCCCACAGGAGTGAACCAATGGCTGTAATACCCTACTCTCACCCTGCTCCCTTTCTGTAATCTCCTGCTGGATGTGGGAGCAGGAGTCTGTTGAGGAATTTCATACAGGTCAGTCTCCTGGGGCAGAAAGGAGGGTAATGGAGAGTGTAAGGGATCCATAGGGGAAAACAGAAGATATTTTGATCAGGTGGGTGCCACGGTCATTACTGGCCCTCACTTGCCTACTAGTTTACAAATGATGAAAATTACATTTAGTCAGGTAAAATAGTGTCCCTCAATAAATTCCAGGCTGGATTTTGAACCCAGTCATTCTGATTCCAGTACTCATTCCCCTTAACCATTGTGTTATCCTGAGTTCAGATGCAAGGGACCTTAGAGGAAATCCAGTTTTCCTTTCTCCCAACTCAGGAATGACTTTTGCAGTGTACATTTCAGGTAGTTCTTTGGCCACTACTTGAATATACGACTATATGGGAACCGACCTCTCCCTTGTGGTCATTTTTATTTCCACTGAGGGATCTCTTTTGTGACTGTAAAGTTCTCCTTTAGATGGGACAGTGTGACCAGAAGGTCATGTTTAGTAATTAAAAACACACACACACACACACACACACACCAGGGGTGCCAAAAAATGTGTACAAATGGACACTTCGGTCAACATTGCTCAGGCAGTAATTCGCTGTAATCAGAAGTGTGTGGGTGCTGATTAGTAACCACTTTGAGCACCTCTTGTAATTGCAGAAGTCAAACGTGACTTGTATTCATCTTTTATTATTGGTATATATTGAGTATTACAATTTTAATACAGTTTTCTTTTCTTAAAATGTGTATACAATTTTTTTGGCACTATATATATATGTATACACACACACACACATTATAAATGTACCAATTTATTAGAAATTTTAATAAAAATCTAAGCAGCAAATCTGAATTTTTTTATTGTTTTCCTGGTTTAGAAGATATATCTATATCTATATCTATATCTATCTATCTATCAATCAATCTATCTATCTATCTATCTATCTATCTATCTATCTATCTATCTATCTATCTATCTAGATGGATATAGCTACACAGACATCTGAAGCTCCAAGTTTTCTTCTTTATCTACTTATGTTTTTCTGTTCAGTTACTATGAAAATTCCTCTATTTCTATTTTCTGTGGCCCCCTTATAATTTCCTGTAGTCAATTATATGACTTTATTAATGGACACTCTCTTCTCTAGCCAGATAGTCACTTCCCATAGCCTCCTTCATTGTCCAGTCATAGCCTTTGACTAAAAGGAACTTGGCATATGTTTTTCTTTTTTTAAAAAAGATTGAACTCCTAAAAGTCATGGAAGGTATACTAGCAGGGCTTTGGGTGGCAGCACAGTCCCATGTGACTCAGCGGAAGTGGGTGGTGGTCAGTGAGAGTGATGCATCCTGGCTGGCTTTGCACTGGGTCCTGTACACACTCCCGGAAGAAGGCTTACATGTGAATGGCCACATCAGGCCCGCAGATCTGCCTTTGCATGCCACAATGGGAAGGCACGCTGGCCACTCTCCTGTCCTACATGTGGTAACAGGGTGCCTCAAAGCTGCTGGTGTTTATGAGTCCTTCTTATTGTTCAATGGAACATAGGATGTGGTTTCCTTTTCAGACTAAATCTAGGACTTGATGAAACCCTGTGGACTCATGATGATGATGGTGATAATGATAATAAAAAACAAGATTTCATTGAGTGCTTGATCCTTGGTATACCAGGAATAGTTCTCAACATTTAAGGTCAATGAACCCTTTTTATGTTTTTAAGTCATTTTATGAGTAATTTACAGAAGTAAAATAAGAGATATTGTGAAAAACCACTTCATTAGAAATTTTAATGCAAATCTGAATTTTTTATTCTGTTTTCCTGGTTTAGAAGATATATACGTATGTGTGTGTGTGTGTGTGTATCATCAACTGTCATGTATGATTCCAGAACATGTAAATCTTGTAAATACTGATTCCAGATTTCAAATACCTCTCTAAAAGATTTAGCTTATCATTACTTCTGGTTTTTATCTTCTTGCAGTTACATCATCAAAATATAATACTTTCAAAAACTTTGATGGCTCACAGTTTTGAGAGGATAGCCATCTTTGTTCCATAATTGCAAAACATTTCAGATTTATAGACCTCAATTAGAATAATGAAGTCAATAAAATTTTTGGTTTTTACATTATCTATTTTTTCCACCCACTTTTTTATACATACTGGCATTGTCTACTTACTACCTATATATAGCAAACTTCAGTGTACAACCATCATAAAAGATGAAGAATA
This sequence comes from Rhinolophus hipposideros, assembly GCF_964194185.1. Lineage (NCBI taxonomy): Eukaryota > Metazoa > Chordata > Mammalia > Chiroptera > Rhinolophidae > Rhinolophus > Rhinolophus hipposideros. Next base: position 56,321,503 of record NC_138053.1, read on the forward strand.
TTGTCACTTATCTTTTTAGCAAAATTGGATGGTGCAGCTTCTGACTACAAAATATTGCATGATAAAGTTCTTATTGATTGACTTACTCATTAAGAACACCATATTTCCTTTTGTCCTTAGAAATATAGTGTCTACTCATTGATTCCAGAGTCTGAGAAAGTTCATTTAGGACATTGTCATTTGAAGACTCATAGTCTGAGATTTCATTTATGTGAAATATTTTTTCATTAATCTTCTGATTTGTTCAATAATTGTGAAACATCTTCCTTTGTAAATTTCCTCATTTTTGCCATTATACATAGAAAATAAAAATTATGGATTCTCAACTATGCTTACTGAAAGATTAAAAAACTATCAGGATGGTATCTCCTGTCTTCTCTTAACCCTTGAAAGATGCTGCAGATACTTGAGGCAAAACAACAGGAAAATTGAAGGGTGATGTAATGATGATGGTTTATTTCATTATTACATCAACCTTTTAGGCAATTCCATCATTTTTCCATTTCATATTATTTTAGTGTTTTTTAGCATGGTTGAGAATAATTGGTCAGTAATATCAAATAATGCCTGAGATGATAAATAGCAAAACATTTTAAGATATAGGAAAAATAAAATCATTAAGATCCCATAATGTATCTTAAATTTATAAAAATTCAAAATAGAATGTTTTATTCTATTTTTTAAAGAACAGATTTTCTCTGTTCTTTGGGAGACTTCTAAGAAAGAGTAAAAGCAATAAAATATTAAACCCTATAAATAGGACTGCTCAAAAATTAAATTTAAAAGCTAAAATGGGACCCCATGACCCCTTATATTATGCCTATGGTTAAGATGTATTAGGAACCATTCTAAGAAATTTATGAACATGACCAAAACCAGTTAGTGGATCAAAAAAATAATAGTGCTTCATTTGGGATGATGAAAAAGTTCTGATGATGGACAGTGGTGATGGTTGCACAATAACGTGAATGTACTGAATGCCACTGAATAGTACACTTGAAAATGGCTAAATTGTAAATTCTATGCTATGTATATTTTACCACAATAAAAAAAATAGTAATGTCTACTTACAGGTATTTAGTATACATACTTAAAATTCTCTGTATCACCCAGCTTACAGAAAACAATTCCTTGGTCAATCTCCACAACTGTATGAGTTAAAAATATCCCCTTTCAAGTGGATGGGAAAGGCTTACAGAGGCTAAGTAACTCACCTAAGATCACAACTGTTAAGAGGCAGAGCAGGAGTAGAACTCCAGCAGAAAGATCCCAGAACGTCACATGTAATCACTACCCTGTTACTGCTAATACAAGGTGTGGCCAGGGTACAGATCCTTCATTCCCGTCTGAGCCATACATTCCACTTCCTCTTTCCAAATTCTTAGTGTAGTCTGGGATTCCTTATCTACATCTTGAGAATCTTTCTTCTGAATTTTTCAAGACTTACAAAAATATATTTTTATATGTATAACCACAAGCATTTTGGTCAAAATAACTCTGACATGCTCAGAGGGGAAAACAAGCATGCTCATGTCCCAAAGGCCAGAGCAGAACAGTCTCCCATCCCCAGATTCTCTGGGTCTCAACTGGACTTGGCTCATGTGACCTCCTCCAGACTGCTTATGAATGGCCATGACAGTTTCCACCACTCTTGGTTGCCACTCATCTGCTGAGTGGTAGTAATTTCCACTAATTTGTACCAGCTGCATAGATATCAAGCCCAATTTTATTTTCTTATATTTTTAAGGAAGGTAATACATGATTAGCTGGATGATTTCTGCAAGTAGGATGCTCAATTCTAAATATGTATACTGTCTAAATATCTTTGAACATGAAATACACACATAAACATTATTCTAATAAAAATTACATTGATGTGAATAAACAGAGAGGCAGCAGAATAATGTCCATTACTTAGAGGAAAATAAAAATATAATTTACAATTCAAAAGTAAAATTGTTTTATGGAAAGGATATAATTGGGGTAAAGAGCTAGAAGGGTGTGTCTTAGAGTTGTAGTTCCTACCAGGAACATCCGAAGGCAGTATTCTGGGGAGATGATTGCCTGCCTAGACTCCACTTATGACATCTGGTGAATGGTCATTTTGAGTAATTAGGATAAAAATTATCTCTAGCCCTCAGAGGGTCCAGTTCTGTGAAGGGTAACAGAAAGAACCCAGATAGTTCACTTATTGTATTTCTTTTTTTTTTTAAAGGCATGGTTTCTTTTTTTTTTTTTTTTTTTGCCTTTTGTTGTTGAGAGCCCACTGGCCCATGTGGGAATTGAACCGCCAGCCTTCGGAGTTAAGAGCATGGAGCTCTAACCGCCTGAGCCACTGGGCCGGCCCACTTATTGTATTTCTTAAAGTAGCCCTAGGACCACCTTTCCAAGTACATGCTGGAAATGCAGATTCCAAATCCCCACCACGCTCTACTGAGTCAGAAATTCCTCAGGTTGTTCTTTTTCATAGTAAAGCCTGAAAATCACTACTCTATTGGCATCTCTTCAAGTGGAAGTAAGGAGCTGAAGACATTAGAAGGAACTAGACCATGATTAAATGTCTGGATTTATGGGATTGTAATGATGCCATGTAGGTCTGATGTGGGATCTAGGACATAGAAATGCAAGAACAGTAGTCAGATGAAGCGATCTCTCCGGAGACTGTTTACTAGCCTGGTTGGCAATGCAAAAAAAGAGAAGCAGAGATGAGGCCGATAGAGTTATAAGATCTCATGGTTGGGAACTTGGGAGGCTCGAGGCAAGGAAAGGCCCTGGGTGCGGGGGCAGTGGACCTCTTCATCAGGAGGATTCAGGGATGTACCACAGTGCTGTATTGTCACAGCAATGAGCCTTCCTCTGCTGTCCTAGGCTCAAAGGCTAAACTCACACCTCTCTTGTATTAGGTAACAAGTACAGTTGACTTGAACAATGTGGGGGTTAGGGGCACTGAAATTTTCTCATATATTCTTCCACATATAACTTCTGACTCCCTCAAAACCGAATTATTAATAGCCTATTGTTGAGGAAGCCTTACAGATAACATAAGCCATCGATTAAAACTTATTTAGTATGTTATGTATATTATATATACTGTATTCTTACAGTAAAATACACTAGAGAAAGTAAAATATTATAAAGAAAATCATAAGGAAGAGAAAATGCCTTTCAATCTTTATTGAAAAATCCATGTGTAAGTGGACCCACACAGTTAAATCCATGTTATTCAAGGATCAATCATAGTTGCAATTTCTGGAGGTCTTGTTACAAACCGAACACCCCAATTTCAGACATGGGACGCTTTGCAGTATAAGAAGCTTTCATAGGGCTCAAAGTGAAACCCATCCAGCTGACATCCTGGTCTACGTGGGGAAGAGCATTTCAAGTAGGATCAGTGTGAGCAAATCAAATATCAGGATGAGTAAAGAACCAAGCAGTTGGGAGTCACTGGTATGTGTGTGTTCATGCACATGAGATGCAAGGCTGGAGAGGGCAACCTACTGAAGACTTCATAAGTTTGGGATTTAGCCTGAAGGCAATGGGGAGCCATGGAAGAGTTTTAAGCCAGAGGGCAACGTGATCAGACTTGTTTTTAGTCTAAGAAGTACTATAATTGGGCTGACTATTTTGATCATATCAGTGACAAGAGAATCAGAACTGGGGCTAGTTAGTTGTTTTCTCATTTGCTGTTCAAACCAAAAAATACACATTTTAATGAATTTGATGATGGTTAGCCCCCTAAGTCACATAGCTAGGTTTGGCCTCCATCATTCTCCCTATTCCCTACTGTTCACCTTTTCTGATGTCCTTTGTAAAGGAAACCAAGATACTTCCTCTAACTCTAAGCAGGAAATGGGAAGAAATAATCTTGGGATGAATTTATCTTTTGGAATTTTCTCATATATTTTTCCAAAATTTGAAAATAATGATTATAAAAGACATGCAAATGTTAATGGTTTTAAAAATTTGTTGATGAAACTGCTTATTTTTGCAAAAAGAAACAGAAGAAAAATAAGCCAGAGACTAATGAAGCTGGTTATCTACAGGGGAGACTGGGAACCAAGTGTAAGGGGTAGGGACCTCTCTTAAGTATTTTTGACTTTTACACTATGTTAATGGTTTCCATTTATAAAAAATAAAATCAACAAGCATGGAAAAAAGATTGAATTTAAAAAGAAAAAGGAGAATGTAACTTTATATAAAATCAACTTTATATCAAATAGATAAAAATCACACATTAGAACAGTTATTCAAGCCACTTTTAAGCACAGTATTTTGACTATGTATTCCCAGTGTGACATTTTCTAAGAAGAAAAATTGAATTGCAAAGAAAATCTTGAACTTAATAAGTATTGGTAGTGGTAATGGTACAGCAATATTGAAACTGTTGTGTGTATTGCAGGACTGAACAAATGAGTAAAAATATTGGGGTTGTTGGGAACCTGGGTTCTCACTATCGGAGAGAGGAAATATAAATGTGGACTAGGAGATGATGGTTTTTGACTAAATTATTACTATGATGGTTATAAAATGGTAATGTTCTAAATTCTTTCCTCATTTACTAGTCGGTATACTTCTGTAAAGAAGAGCTTTTCCTTCTCCTTTCCACTTTTATTTTCATATCAGAATATATTTTTTCCTTAATATATTATAGCCATTTCTGTCATAAGCCATTTTGATGTTCAAATTATGCCAGTTTTCCCAGTGGGAATTCCTTCAAGCTACATACTATATCCTCTTGGCATATCTCTATTATACTAAAAAATAAATTTTTGAAAAAATAGTGAGTATATACAGATACTGCTAAGACCAATCCAGTACCACAAAACAAAACAAAAACAAAATAAAACCAAAACAAAGCAAAATGGAGACCACAGTAAAGAGACATGTCAACTAAATGCAATGTGAAATTCTTGATTAAATCCTAGAGATATGTCTGTATATCCCTATCTTTATATTACATATTCATATACATATACAAATAAATGTATATTTATAATTTATATTTATAATTTTATATATAACTTTAAATACATATGTATATTATATATACATATACATTTAAATCCGTTACATAAGACTGTATAGGGACAATTGGAGAATTTAAGGACTCTTAGATAATAAAATTGTATCAATGTTAAATTTTTTGAGTAAAATAATTGTATTGTAGAAAGGACAATACAATTTTGTTCTTTGAGGTATACCCTGTGGTATGATGAGGTGGAAGTGTCACAAAGTCATAAAGCTAAGGCAATTCAAATGGTTAAACAAAAATAATAATTTTATATATATATATAGAGAGAGAGAGAGAGATGGGGGGAGAGAGAGAGAGAGAGAGAGAGAGAGAGAGAGAGAGAGAGAGAGATAACAAATTAGGGAACATGTGAACAGCTGGTGGATCTAGGTGAGCAGGGTTTCTTGTATTCTTCTTATAATTTTTCTTTAAGTAAGAAAATTTTCAAAAAAAGCAGTTGGAGAGGAGGGAAAACATGTTGGGTTGGGTTGGATGAGGAAGGCCGTGGAAGGCAGGGCTGGGGCGGGGCTCAAAACATTCCACATCCGCAGGACATCCTAGAGGGGTTCCAGGAGGCACTGCCACATGGCAAGGTGGTTAGAGGCAAACGGCAGCAAACAGAACATCTGGTGCAGCTGCCAGTTAGCGCCTGCAAGCTTTGGGATTTTAATGATGCAGCTATTTGTTTTAAACACACATATAACATCATTTCATTTCATGTCCATATTTCACACAAAAAAATTGAGGTCATATTCCCATCCCACTCATGCAATGGGAGATGCACTTATAGGCTGGTCTGGTAGATGGGTTTTCATCCAAAGCTCCTCTTCATGAGTGATTTCAATTCTTCCTCGTTAATCTTGCTGTGAAATCACAGTTAAATGATTGTGGGAGAGTACATTGAAGAAAGCCAGTGATCAGCAATGTGGCTTATTTTCTGTCAATTATGACTTGGTCGTTTTTTATCTGTTGCTTACCACACAGCGTCACATGAAAACAGGTTTGCTTCACCGCCTCGCCTCCCTTCCCCTCAAACCCTCCCAACACCCAGCCCTTCCAGCTCCCGTACAGATCTGAATTCCTGGCACCCTGCTCTAGTTTGATGAGTTTTAAGCGGCTCCAATTTTCGTTTTGTCCCCAGGAGTAAAGCAGCGACTGCTTTAAACTGATAACAATATGATTTTGCTGCCCCATAGACAGTCATTTAAACTCTGTGATATGTGGCCACTGCCTTGAAATTCAAGCAATGGAAATGACATCATTATCAGCCAACTCTTTATGATGAAAAATGACCCACATTAGGAAACAATCTGAACCCAAGGAAACTTCAGTGATCAATCATCACAATTATAATGTGCTGGTGTCTTATGTAAATCCAACTCACAGTGTAGCTGGCTTTGGGTGGAGGAGTTGGGGAGGAGAAACCTTCTGGAAAAAGAACATTAGTACAATATAATTAAGCAAAAGGGAAAGCTTCAGATAATGCATGTGTCTCAGGGGACCATTTCATGCCTTAGGGACCCTGACAGATCTAGGCTGAGAGGGTTGCGTCATCGTCATTAAAAGCATTTGTTAAATGCCCAGAGCTACACAGAAATGGGCTGGGCTTTATGCTGTGTGAAGTTAGTTGAAACAGACTAAGGGCCTCCCTCCAGGGACTGGAGCCCTGATGGGCTACCTTGTTGATGGGGAGGGGGCACGGACTCCCTTGCTGCAGACAGATCATCATAGTCCCTAGAGGATAATGCTCCATGGGGTGAGGGGTGGTGTGTGTGCCTGGCTTCCCTCATTTTGCTTCAGTCCCTCCGGACGGGCAGTGCTTTGCAGTGCTGTAGACCAGCCACAGGCTCGTGGTTGCCTGAGTATGAGGTAGAAAGGAGTACGATTGTCACCTTCCACCTGCAAGAAGGCGGATCATTTTCAGAGGGCACAGGAGATGGGGCCGTTGGTGATGAATCTTGCCTTTATCTGTGTGTATGGACGATTGCTCCTGTCCAGCATCACTGGTCTCCATATGGTCCTTAGTTTGTTTTGTCTAGTCCCTTTTTCTCAAACCTAGAAAAGGGGGTAGTGTGAGGAGATGTAAGGGAGGTAAGGGGGAGCAGAGAAATAACTCATGTGGCTGTGTTGGTCCCAGAAAATTAGAGAGAACAGACTTATCAAGTTGCCTGTACCCTGGGACATGTGAAAAGTACAAGGAAGTGAAAGTTGAGTGCAGTCATCCCTCACCAAGGACTCCAGAGGCCGTAGGCCCATGGATAGCCTGGTGGCCAGGTAGCCCTGGGCTAATGAGTGCTCCAAGGAGCACCTCCCCATCTCAGCCTCCATCTGGGTTTGCCGGGTCCCCCTCACCCTATTGTTTTCTGGAAAGAACTTTGTGGCATCATCTCTTCTCTCCTGCTTCTTGATTCCACCTACAAAACCTGTCATACATGCTCTTTGTATCCTAAAATCAATGTCTAGGTTATGAGGCCCTGGTCTGCTTCCTTCTCTATTCATTAATACTCTCCTATAAGATGCAAAAAACCTTTTCCACCTTCAGACCAGTAATATCTGAGATTCCCTCCTAGGAATTTGTTCCTCATAGCTAAAGTTTCATTCCCTCATAGCTAAAGTTTCATCCTCTTCTGAAATACAAATGCTCTTGATAAGCAATGCAGTAAGCCTTGTGTAGATTTGTGGATCGTGGACTCTTTTCCATATGGCACCAGGTTTCAGAAGGGTAAATAGAGGAGCAGCCCAGAGCACAAGCATCACCCCTGCAGGGCAGACTTGATGGAGTCTAGAGGAGAGGGGAAGATGGTGGGCCTAGAGCCAGGGAAGAAGAAAATCAAATCTAACAAGACTCCACATGTACTCAGAGTCCGGCTCTGTGCTCAGTCTTTCTACCAATCATACCACTTCGTCTCACAACAGCCTCGTGTTGCTGTGTGGGAGCTTTTGTTTTTCCCTTTTGTGGAAGAGGAACCTGCAGCTCAGAGAGGTTAAGTGATTTGCTCATGGTCACATGGTTCGTGGGAAGAGCTGGGATTCAAACCTTGGCAGCCTGACTTTCAACTCCTGTTTTTCACCATCACCCTGCACTGGAAAGAGGAGGAGTACCTGCGGGGCAGAAGTCTGCCAAGCTTACTGGGAAGGAGCTTCCCATTGCAGCCACCCAGCCCCGCCTCTAGTCCCAGGCGCATCGTCTGTCTAGAGAGATGTGTCATGGTGGTGGCAGGAGGCCACGCTCCATTTGGAGAGACACATGGGCTTGCCAGCAGAGGCCCCGCTCTGTTCTGGTGGGGTCAGTTCCAGAGCAGCCATGAGATCTTGTCCTTGGCAGAAGCCGGGAACCTCCCCACCCCAACACACACACCCCTGGGTTGCCTTGGACTTGTGTTGCTAGCAGCTTCCTACTTTGACCCCCCACGGCCGTTTAAACACTGCCAGCAAATGCCCAGCTGATTGTCTACAGAGATTAATGAAATCAAATCTTGGGATCTACTGATGTCATTGGGCATGCTCCAGTTGACCTCAGCTGTAGTCCAGTGGCTGCGTACGGAGAGCTCTGCCATTAAGTTAGCTCAGGGAGGGTGTTGTGTGGAGAGTTCTCTGACCATGTGGAGGGCAGGGCTGTGTTTCTGCGTAGGAAACAAACTCTTTTACTCTGGGCTAAAAATGAGGCAACAAAACCACTTTGGAACATACCCTAAAAAAGATGGTCTCTCTCGCTCCCCAGTGTAGCTGACATTCAATCAAGGCACTGTCCCTGTGCTCCCTGCTGTGACAGAGCCATGGAGGTGGGCTCTTTGGGAAGGTTTGTGTGGTGGCTCTTGCTCACCCCGAAAGTCCACCTCAGCTTCAGGTCTGGTTGGGGAAGGGCTACGTGGGATATTTTGAAATAATTATTTCATAGCTATGGTTTAAATCATGGTTTCCCTGATGGATAATCCATACGTGGTTACCAAGAGTCATTAATTGTTGTCAGTCTTCATTTTCCAGGCGGTAGGAAAAGGGGAGGATGAAACATCACTGGGTCTGTTTTGTCTCTCTATGAGCATTGCTCTTTTGACCAGCTCAGGTCTTTCTTCCCCACTTAGCAAAGCAGGGGAGGCCATGGAACTCTCTTAAAATGTTGTTTTGGGTGAGGGGACAGAAGTAATTCATTGTGGCTGGGAGCACAGGAACTGATCTGACTGTAAAATCCCCATTTAGTTGTACCTTTAGTGAGATGATTATTTTATGTCTGAGTTCTGTGGGACATCCTGTCACTAAACCTACCATGGTATTAAAATCTACTGGTTCACACAGTAAATGACTCTTATGTCCAGTCTGCTTCCTAAAACTCACCAGTGAGGAGCGCCCCTTACCCAAGATTCTTGGACTCTGTTTCCTTCCATTAAGTCCTTTTGTATCTGGTGCATGTATCTGGTGCATATTCATGACCAGATTTGAAAACCAGTGATTTTTCATGCCCCATTAACTCGCAACCCTCTTCAGAGCCTGTACATTGGGCATGTTTCTAATCAGAGCCAGATTGGGTCAGTGGTGGTGGTGAGTGTGGCAGGAGTTGTGGTGACCAATCCTCAGTGGGTAGATAAAGCTGAAAGATGTAGTGAAAGGATCACTGGGGTCAAAAGCCCTGGGATCTAGAAATAACAACCAGGTATTTGCTGAGTGACCTTGGACGTGCCACTCCGGCCATCAGTTTCTTATTCGTAAAGTGGAGATAAGGTTTAAGGAAGGCTCAAGTCAGATAAGGTAGTGCATTGGAAACTATAAAATCTTATACACACACAAATTGTGGCTCCTGGACTTAAGTTGGAACAAATAGTTATTGAAAGAAGACGGTCTAAATCTGGAGCTTTGTTAAACAGATAATCCTATTGATTTTTCACCTAACAGGATTTAATCTACTCATATACTCTGTGGTCTTGTGACTAATTTTTCAAAAGATAGTCAGAGCCAGAAAATTCCTCTGTGTAATCCAAGGAACAGGTGCATGTCCTTGTGAGGGGCTTCCTGTCTGACTGCTGTGGTGGTCCCCCCACTCTGCCCCCATCTTCCATATCAGCCAGGCTTTTGAGCTGCCACATTGGTGCGCCCAGGTCTATAGAGGCCGGAGGCTGTGGTCACATCTGTGCCGAGTCTGTAGGCCTTTCAGAAAGAGAGGTGGCTTGACATTTGGAAAATGATTATAATTTCTCCCACTTATTGTTTACAGTATGCCAGGTGCTGATCTAAGGACTTTACACACATTACCCCATTAAAGCTTAGCAATAGCCCTGAGACGTAGGAACTGTTATCATCCTTATTTTACAGATAAGGAAACTAAGCTTAGAGAGTTTTAGGTTAGTAGTCCAGGGTCAACAGTTAATGTAATGCAGCTCAGGAGCCCCAGGTAGGTCTGTCTGACTCCAAAGCCTGCTCTTAGCAGAATGCTGCTCCAGTAACTGGTTGGGCTGGGACTGGGCACAGAAGCCAGTGCCTCAGATCAAACAGTGAGATCAAACAGTGGAGTGTTCTCTTGCGGGAAGGAGGAGAGGCGGAGGGCTGGGACTGCATGTGACTTCCATCTGTGGCACTGACATACCAATTCCGACATCCGTCCCAAACTGAAAATGCCACAGGCTGATTCAGCAGGTGTGTGGCTATACATAGTGCAGGTATGCTGTGGGGCAGCTTTGCTTCAAAGTCTGTCCATTAACTGGCCATTTAAAACATTTCTTTTCCAAATAGCTACCCCTACATTTTCTTTGGCAGTTTAAAGTGGTGGGGTGGGATGAGCAACAGATCATTACAATTCTTTGATCCTGATTTCTAAATATTCATTCATAACTTCCAAGTTATTGTCCAAAAAAAGAAAGGAAGAAGAAAGAAAAGGTAATAAAGTTAGTTTAGTCAAAGAAAGTAAGGAAAAAGAGGAACGGAATGAGGGAAACCGAATGTGATCCAAAGTTGGGTAAAGTAGCATGAAACTGAGGATTTTTAAGTCTTCTCCACCCACCCAATACCATCTCATAAATCTTTACATTACATTCCACTAAATGTGTCAGAAATGCAACTGTGCTTGCAAATAATTGCTGCCATTGAATGGATCCACCCTGGCATATCCATTTGAGCTCAAAATAACCCATGTAACCTAAGAGTAAATCAGTGACTGGACACCCAGTGCCAAGCATAATCTCAAGCAACATTTAACTAGGTTCAATATTTATTTCCCTGCCTTGAGTCACTTTGAAATGATCTGGACTCAGTTCAGACAGGACCAGCCCTAATTTTATGGTGCTCTTGGAACCCTTCCAACAGCACCAGGGCTCAGATGTCAGGGAGTTCCAGAAAAATGAGATCCCTCACAGGAGATTTCACAATTTAAGCCACCCTCCTTTCAATATTTTGCAACACGTGGGCCTTTTGACTGAAGATGTAACTTTTTGAGATATCTTTGAGCACCCTTAAGAAGTATACCTCACCCACACCCCAACTCCTCCTTCATCCCTCCCCCCTAGGGATAGGGTGGGTAAAGTTAACCTGGTTAACAGCTTGCATAAATAAAAATCTCTGAAAATCTGCAAGTAGGAAAAGAGTAGCCCACAGTTTACAACTGTTTTCCAAACAAATGGCACAATTAGGGAAGCCAGATTTGGGAAGCTTCAAGATATTAAAGCAGCAGATAACTCTGCTCCAGGTTTGATGGATACAGGGACACGTCAAATAAATAGGAGCCAATTCTCAGGCTTTTGTATCTCAAATGCTCAATCAATAGAAAACCAACCAATTTTAGTGTACATCAGAGATAAATCTCCAGATGGCAGGATCGACTTGTAGTTCCCTGTTAAAGGGGTATTGAACTGACATTGAGTGACCTCACATTCAGCCAAAACATTTATTATGAGTCTGACGTGGTTAAGTGAAATGATTGATATTGGCCCATTCTGCTCTAAGATGCAGGCTTTCATCTTTTTGAGGTGGGGTAGAATAAAGGATCTCACTCATGAAATCAAACATTTCCTCTATTTCTCCTTAATTTATAGATAATTCATCTTAATTCAGAATAACAGCATGCATTCTAGAGTATGAGAGATGCAGTTCATATCCTACAAGTGTCATTTCCCAGCTTTTGAACAAATTTTTTAGGACTATTTAGAGCAAATTTTTAACTCTCAGGGACAGTTTCCTTACCTATAAAATTGGAAAGATTGGAATGAGATAATATATTTGAAGTAGTTAGTAACGTGCTGAGGCACAGACCCGAGAAATTCTAGTCATATTATTATTATTGTTATTATAGGAAGAATAATGATAGTTAAAGTTATTTTGACTCCTGACTTCACAATTCCATTGACTATTATGCTATCAGCAGAGGTAATAATGACAATAACAATAATAGTCATAATCTTTTGTTGATACCTGCTAGGTACCAGGAGCTATGCTCAATGCTTTAAGTACACTTTTTAATTTAATTCTTACAACAATCCTCTGAAATCGGTGCTATTGTTATTCTAGTTGTTAGAAATGAGGAAACCAAGGTTCAGAGAAATGAATGAAATTACTTGAGATCACACAGTTAAGTTGGCAAATATCCAAACACACCATGTTACACTGGCCTCCCAGCCCCAAGTCCCATAGATTTTTTTACTTTTGGTGTTATTACACCCTTAGGGGAATAGAACACTTTAATAATTTGGGGAAATTACTTTATCTCTCTGGACCTTGGATTTTCCACCTGTCAAATGAAAAAGTTGGAGTAGATTATATCAGACATTTTTGGATTCCAGTATTCTAATGGAATCAATTGTGGTCAAGACAGACAAATTTGGAAAATGTATAAATAGGATTTTATAAATGTTTGAAAAGGAGATTGTGTACGTGTCTGGCATGTACAGTATGGTCACTTCTTCCAGTCAGGCTGCACTTTCCAGAATGGCTTAATTCCCTTTCCTTAAGCTGTCCTTTCAAACTCTGCTGAGGAGAAAGCTGTCAGCTCACCCAAACAAGCTTGTCAGCAGTACACATGGTTGGTCTAGCAGAGCTAGCATCATCCTTCATTTGGATCAACCTTCATTTCCTGCTTGCAACCTTGATTCCTCTGAGACATTTAACAATAACTCCTTCTTCCCAAATCCTAAAATAAATGCTCCTGCCATTCTGGGACTAATGTTGTGATTAAAAATTTATTTACATTTGTTCCTCACACTTCAGTGTGGACTAAAGATGAAACCACTGGTCACTGCTATTGTGGCATTAGGTTGTTTAAAATATTTTACATCTTGGTTCACAAGCTAAGCAGTTTCCAAATATAGCCTCTTTTGAGGCTGGGCTTCCAGAGACAAAGGTAGACAAAGGTAGGAAGAAGTGGCTGGAGGATGGAAGGGTCTCGAGGTGGTAGAGGAGAGTCTGAGTCTCAAGTTCTGGCTGGACCCCGAGCCCTACGCATTTCCTGATGACCTGCTACTATGGTCTAGTGCCATGACTGTCCCATCTCTGAGTCCTTGAACACAATTCCCTCTTGAACACAACTATCTGCTGGTCGTGGCCTCCTAAGCCGTTGTTTATCCTGCTGCTGTGAAGGGCATGCGCCATACTGTATATGCTGGATGGGCTCTTCAGATGTAGCTGGGACTCCATAGTCTGTCCTTGTACAATCTGAGATTCAGAATTAAGGAAAAAGTGAGAGAGAAAATCAATCATTAACCTTCAGTTCCTAGGGCTAGTCCCTTTGGTTGTTATGCAGACACAAACCTTTGAGAAGGATCACTGGTTCACCCTAATAACTTCAATCAAACCATAGGTTATTGGGGAGGGGAGATTAGAATGAGTTAAACAATTAATTGAGACAGAGAATACTAATCACTTATGTGGCTAAATTAGAAAACAAAAATTTTTTAAATGTGTTTGCTTTAATTGACTTACATGGATAGACACAGACCAAGTCAGGGCTCAGGCAGATGCATGAGGGAGCTCCGTCAGCCATCTCACGCCTTCTGCCAGTTTGCGGACTATAAAGAGAAAATCTCAATTGAGTGAAGCATTTTAGGGATACGGAGAGGGGGGCAGCATTCATGGTATATTATGCAGACTATTCTTTTAACTTCACATATCAGAAACCAAAAAAACTCTTAATCTGAAAGTGACTAGCCTTTACTCCGATGGTTTGTACCTACCCTTTGAAAGTCAGTAGAAAATCACTCATCGGTGGCATTTTCCACGGGAGGATTAGAGTTATGCTGTTAAGTAAGATTTGCTGTTCTTTAATTTTTCTTTTTTTAAACCGAAAATGTGACCCAGCTTTTCAGGGAAAATGTACAAAAAAACTTGAAAATTTCTGTTTTCTTTCCGAGGTCTCCCCAAGCCCTTGCATTTCAAGTCTTGTCAGAGATTCTACCAAACCTGTTTTTCGGGCATTTGAAATCTGCTCTTAAAAATTAACTGCAGGCTTTTATGCTGGTTAAAAACAGAATTCATGTGGTTCTTTTAAAATTTTGTAAGTCTTTAAAAGGATGGCTAATAAAAATATACCTTCCTAGATGGCTTTTCTGGTGGCTGCAAGGCCTGTTTGCTTAAGGACCCATTACAATTTAGCAGCTCATCCCCCCAACAGCACAAAGTATTTCTGGTTTTATTCAGAGCCCTCAATGGAAAATGCCAGCTCTTTTTTTTTTCTTGTTTCTTTTTCCCCTACTGAATTGAATTAAGAACTCAGGAAAGGTATAAGATAACTTCACAGTGCACAGCTTGTATTCCTGTTCAGGTCTCCAAGGACTGAGGTCTCACTCGCTCTGTGCCCCAAAACAGCCCACACTGTCCTCTGAGCCCACAGCGTGGACCATGAATCTCATCCTGCCAGGCTTGGGAGGCCAGACCTGCCACACAAGCCAACCCTGTTCCTTTTAGGCCTTTGTCAGAAAGGAGGATGCTCCTCTAAGATTATATATCATCTACCTATCCAGGGACAACCTCTTCTTGTGCTTTTGTCTTGTCTTAGAGTGATGTCACAGTGCTCTGTCCCGGCAGCATTATGGGAATGCATCAAAATGAGCTCTTTGGCGGAAGGAGGGACTGTATTACAGAAGATAATGATTTTTTTATTCATTGGATCATCCATTCAAACATATAGTAAACACGTACCATGCACAAGGCACAATTCCAGGTGCTTAAGTTATGAGCCAAAAGATGTAAACCTCATCCTCAGGGAGCCTGAGCCTCCAGGTGAGGAGAAGCACACAATTACATTACAGTGTGTGTCATGAGTAAGTCAGTACTGGGATAGAGTGCTGGGGGAGGACTGGCCTCTAACCCAAGGTGGGGCGGGACTTATAGAAGGCTTCCTGGAGGGTGGGACTCATGGGGAAGCTTTGAGGAACAGATACAAATGAGAATCTGGGTATAACAATTACAATTAACAATTCATTTCCACGGTAGAGATTTTGATGACTGTAATTTAGCCCCAAAGGGTATGTGGCTTTTTAGAATATAGCCTGGTGTCCTTCCTTTATAGCTGTTTCTTTGAGGAGGGAAACGTTTTACTCCCTAACACCCAGTGTGGTCTTTATAGGGCTTTATCCCATTTATGACCAAAGCCCAAAAGATCAAAAGATTATAACTTTGCCAAGCTCGAATTCCCATCCACTACCTATTCTTTTATGTGTGGGACTAACCTGGTCACTGCTGCTTAGCCAGGTCACAGTGTCAGATACAATGAAGGATCTCAATGGAGAAGCTTCTTAGGAAAGCATCTCTGCTCATTACTGTTCCCAGTATAGTGCTTTAACTATGCGATGGCTACAATCTCCACGGAAAAAAAATGAACAAGTGTATGGTATCAAGAGGGTTCCTTCTCCCAAAGCCAAGGCAGAAACCTAAATGATGTTGTCCTCTATGTAGAGAAAAGCTTCCTTAGTCTGAAAGAGATCTGACAGTCTCACCTGTCTGTGACTCATCTGATAGGGTAGTAACTAGCAGGTGTCATAAGCTCATGCCATTTCCTCACGGGAGTAGCTCAGGGACCCTCTAGTCCTGTAACTTTATTCCTGATTTTAACAGGCTTGGGTGTCTTGTTTCCCAGCCCCCAAATGTTAGATACAACAAGCAAAGAAAGAGGAAAGGCTGAAAGAGCTGGCTTCTAGGCTAGGAGAGACTGCAGTCAGTATGGCAAGTAGGGAAAGAAGAAGAGACTCATGAGAAGTAGAGACCCGAGAATTTAAAAAGTAAAGAAGTTCTGGCCGACTTGGCTGCGGGTAGAGTTTCAGTGAGAATGTTTGCTTTTCCATCTTCAACGAGTCTTAGATTCTGCGTTCCTGGCATTTAATCTAATGGAAAAATGCATTAAGTACTTTCCTAATTTCTAATTGACATGGAAATTATGGTGATTGGTGATAGGAAAGGATTTTCTCAAGTCACTTTATTAGTCGCTTTATAAGGTATAGCTCTCCTTGATGAGAACATACTAGGTAGAACCGTATTCTTTTAAGGACGCTTTCCTAGAAGGAATGTAACATGGCTCAGTGGATAAGCAGCAGATTATATATCTGGAATTTGTTTCTGGCTTTGTTTTCTCTAACTCTGAAAACAATTCTCCTCTCTCATTCTTGTTTCCTTAAAATGGGGCTGGTTATCCTGACAGAAACTCCTGAGTTACACACTTTTGTAATAAAGGTGTGTAGGCAGAGAGGTTTTTAGAAACATAGTATATACATGCCTGAGACAGGAAAGGAAGCTCAGGCCATAGATGAATGCCAGGTGACATGTAAAAGGTAATTGGATAATAAAAGCGATTGCAGTCTTCATCATACAGATGGGGAGACTGAGGCACAGCAAGGTGAAGTAAGCTGGTTCAGGTTCTATGAAGGGCAATGCTGGAATTGACATAACCCCCCCTGGATCCAGAGATTTTCCATTAGGTTGTGATACTAACATTAAATTTGTGTGCCATTCAATCTAGATGACCCACCCTTTAATTTTTATGCATCTTCTACATTTTATTTATTACATGTTGGAACTCTGCTCTTGACATTGCATTTGCAATGATTTTATGGTTAAAGCTTTGAAGGTTTACAACGCAGTAGCCTCCTAATAGCAAGTCAATCAGAAAGACTTTCATTTGGCATTGGTTCCCAGTGACCTAACTAAGCCATTTAAAGCTTTACAGTGGAACCCAGTAAAACACTGCAGTTCTATTCTAGCCGATTGGCTGAAGTGATCTTGGCTCCTTAGAGAAACATCAGGGAAAATCACTGCCACAGCTACACTACCTTTGTGGCAGAGATGGCACATCTCCTGAGGCTTTCTCTGACACTGCGTCTCTGCCAGGCTTCACATGGCCTCACCTATTACTGAGGGGCTAAGAGAACCATAGTGAACCCAAACCAGATGATTTATTGACTGTTGGGGGAGACTTACCCACACATCACTTCCCCACTGACCTCCCCTCTCCATGCACCACAGTGCACTATGCATATCCATTCACGAATATTAGGCACTACTAATTGCCTAGCCCCATGCTTGACCAAAAGGGGGTTACACACATAGAACACATGATCCCCACCCATTAGTGGGGTAAAAGCCATTGTACAGATGAGACACAGCACATAGAATAAGATACAATATAATATAGAAAGGATACAGTGCAAGTATATTGTGAGGTGGCCCAAAGAATGGGGTATGGAAGATAGGGAAGAAATGGGCTTTCCTCATCCAGATCTGGGTTAACATCCCATCCCTGCCACTTACTAGCTCTGTGGCCACAGCTTCCTCGAATGTAAAATAGGTTGGGATAGGTGAGAAGATGGAAGAAAACAGCATGTGTGAACTGCTTAGCATAGGACCTAGTATACACACACATAAGATATTGTTCTTGATATTGTTATTAGGTAGATTCTAAGTGCTATAAGGATTCAGAGAAAGGGGAACTCAATGTGGGTGGAGATGAGAAAAAAAAGGCCTATAAACTGGGAAGAGGTGGATCCTCGAGGAATGAGTTCAAGTCAGACTAGGATGAGGTCAGAAGAAGGGCCCCCCAGACAGTCCCAGAGCAATGGTCTAGAGGCAGCAGGGAGAATGGGCTTCTGGGGGAACTCAGAGGAGGGGCCTATGAGGGCAGCATGGGAGATGAGGTGGAACCAGGTTTTGCTGAGTGGCACAGCCTTCATCTCCTCTCCCAGATGACCCTCACTAGACTTGGTCTGCTTTTCCTCCATCCACAGCCCAGCAACAGGAGAGCTGCACTGTGAGCTTTGGAAATGTTTTTACGCAGTCACTTCTGCCACATTTTGGCAGGTGAGGGAGGGCCAAGAGGGGACCTCCTGGTTCACTGTAGGAATCCAATGACTAATAATCAAGCATCTTTTTGTTGCTGTTGTAGTTATTGGGGGAAGTGGATACACCAGATATATTAACTGAGAAGAAAGAGCTAGCAAGTAAAAAAAGGTCATGCAAATAAAACATCTGTCATTTTCTTATGAGATCTCCCTGTCTCTTCCCAGAGGCCCTAGTGAAGTCCTGCTTGTTTAAGTCTTGGTCAGTCTTATGACATTCTTAACACAAAAAATTATCCCCTTCCCCACCCGCAAAGGGACTCCTTGAATGTTGTTTAGACATATTTCTTAGTGTATCTTCAGCCTGCTTTCCACAACAGTTGTCTTTTTCTGCTATTTCTTACTAATTACATATAGTGGTAGGTTCCCCCACCCCCAGAAAACCCATAAGGCATTAGCTGTCTCCATTATCATTCACAGAACTGCTTAGCTGAATGGGAAGAAGTCTGCTACAGCCAAATTGCTATTTTGAAAGAATGATTATGTGTCCCTTGGGAATTTTTTGAAGTGTGTTTCTTGATAGCCTCACCGAGAAGAGAAGTGATAGTACATTTCCCAACCAAATAGGTATGGAAAGCTCATTGCAAATGAGTTTCTGAAGTTAGGGGTCAGTAATAGCTGCTATCTGGACCATCTAGCTAGTGCTTTTCTTAAAATAGGATAATGGAAATAGCTCAGTTCCTAATGTCCGCTTTCAGCAGCCCCTCCTTCTTTTATTTTAAAAAGGAATGAGTATAGCCTTTGGAATTGTCTTTGTGGTTCCTTGAGTCATAGAGAAAGCCTGCAACATCCATGGATCGCAAACTCATTCCACATTAGCTACAGACTGGAGTGACCAAGCTATTTCGTGCAACAATGTTGTTCCATCCCCTCATCCCCCACCCCGTCCATGTTGTGTGGAGATAACTGGATGTCATTTACCTACTGCTCTCTTGGGGTAAGGCAGAGCTGTACAAATAAAAAGAGTGTAGGGGAGTCTTTTAATTTTAAATTTGCTTCCTAATTGTTCTTATTTAATTTATTCTATTTTTAACATAATTGTTTCCTGTGCAGCACTGGCTTCAGGCACAATAACAGAGAAGGAACATTTTCTAATAAATAACATGTTAAATAGCAACATTAAATCAGCTTATTGTTTTAAATACATAAACATTGTTCTTGCTTTTTCCCATGGAGAGAGGGTAATGAAAATGAATGGCCTTCAAACTCGATGTCTATTTGGAGATTCTGTATCATTATAAAGAAGACCTGTACCCTAACGTAATATGCTTCTTTGGCGACTCAACCCAAACCAACCCGAAACAAGTCAGCTGACTTAATCTGTGATTAGGAAAGAGACAATGAAACCGAGGGTCCTTATGCCTGATTAAATTTAGTTTTAAATCCTAGCTCTGGAAATCATATCCCTCTCTCTCTATACACCCCTCAGAGACCTACCGTTTCTCCTGATAATCAGCAATCCCGAGGCAGCAGAAAACAGTAGCCGGACCTGACTAATGGTCATAGGTCTGGACCTCTAGCAGGATAAAGAGAACATCTTAATTTAAGTTAGGTTTCAGCTCCTGAGCCCTAAGGTGGAACGACCCCTGGGCTACTTTCCCATGAGATCAGACAGAGGGACTCCTGAAAAGACCTCAGAACTGTCCTCAAGACTTGAAGAAATGATTCATTACCCTTACCTCATCTTTGACCAATCAGCTCCCAGCACGACACCGAACCCCAAACCCACAGTGTCGTGTCATTTTGCCCTATATAATCTATAACTTACATGCCATGGGGAGTTTGGACTTTTGAGCGTTAGCTTTCTGTTCTCCTGGATAGTGTCAATCATCAATAAAATAGATAATATTTCCTAACCTCAAATCTGGGTTTTTAGTGTTTGGCTCTGGGTGTTTAGAGTTTAGCCCTGGGTGGAAAAACTCTTTCTATTCTATAACAGTAATTCCTCTGTTATGAATGGGTTTATGTTTGTTGTGCTATGGTTGGGGGACAGGGTTTTGAGGACTCTACTTGTAGTAAAAATGACCAGAAAACCTCTAGGCAGAGGCTTTAAGGGGTACACCACCATACTAATTCACTGGCTCTCCCCAAGAAATAAAAAGAAGGGGTTACTCTCTGATGTGTGACATAGAGGTCACTTCAAGCCTGGCTCTCAGAGGCAGCATCTGACATAGCAGACAGGCGTTCTGTCTGCCAGAAAATTTGTGGTGAAAGAAATCCTAAGAATAGGCCCATTAGAAGGAACAAAACAAAACACGTCATTTGATAACTGAGCTGTCTCTTGCATAAAACAAGCCAGGCTTTGGATTTCAGTTTTCTCCTTTTTATCACCCCCTCTTTCAATTGCTAGTCCCTGAGAAAACAAACAGTTGCTAGTAACCTAGCCCTCTTTGGGTAAATATTAAGAATGACTCCTAGGTTTAGCCTTATATTCAGAGCTAGTTATTCCATTTGCTTAGAATCTTATGTCAAGAAGCTCTAGAAATGGTCTTTTTCTTAAGAACATACCTTGGTCATCTTCCCCAATTTGTCAGGTCCTGGTATTAATTAACTATAATCTTTTTGAGTGCCCTCTCTCTCTCTCTCTCTCTCTCTCTCTCTCCCTCTCTCTCTCTCTCTCTCTCACACTTTTCCCCCTTCTGATCATTATCTCTTGTTTTTTGTTTTGTTTTGTTTTCTCTGCCACCATGTTGCAGTAAGCCTCAAGTTATTTCTCCCATTATTTCTCTGGCTTCTATCAGAACACATCAACATCTAAGACTGTAGCAAAAAATATAAAGATAACACCATGCTCTAAGTAGGAAAGGTGGCCGGCCATGCTTCACAATTACAAAAAAAAAGGTGAGTCCCCTGCTGTAAATGCAGTGACCTACTGTAAGTCCAGCATAGGTATCAATTGGTGCAACTCTTTATATGGTGGGCATAAATATTGGAAAACCATTTGGCAATATCTATCACATTGGAAAAATGCACGTTTGACTCAGCAATTCCGTGGTTAGGAATTTATCTTATTGATATAGGTCTGCAATACACAATGATATGCGGAGGAATTTCATTCAGCAGCATTTGAATAAGAGTAAAAATTAAAACAACTTAAATATCTTACAAAATAGGACTAGATAAGTGAAATCCAAAACAGCTTTGTAATGTATATATAGTAGTTAAAATGAAAAAGATCTATTTAGGCTGATATGGAAAGAAAGTATGGATGATATGAAGCAAAAGATTTCAGAATTATTCACATAAAATGATTCCATTTATGTTAAAAAAGAATGGCATATTATTTTATGGGGTACTGAGGCATGTGAAGGGGGAGAGAGAGAGAGAGAGAGAGAGAGAGAGAGAGAGAGAGAGAGAGAGATAGAGAGAGAGAGAGAGAGGGAAGGGTGAAAGTGGGAATTTATATTTCATTTTTACTCCTCTATTTTCTTCTATGTTTGACTCTTTTTAAGCCCATGGTTATCAAATCACTCTCATCCCTCAACATATTCTCAACTCATCTTTCTAAAACAGAAGAGGAGACACTTCATTTAGCTATTAAACTGAGATGCGACTCTGGGCATATAGCTCTGAGCAATTGTATTAGCTTAATTCAATATTTATGCCCACCATATAATGAGTCTTATACCCTGAATCTCACATTCTATGGTTTGAGTGTCTCCTCAGATTATTTGTCATAATGTTAGATGTTAGTCATGGGGACTAATCTTTCAAAGCAACAATGCCCTTTGTTAGAGATACACTCTAGTCAAAAACACTTATGTTCTGTCCCTACCCATCTTTTTTTTTTTTTTTAATTGAATTTTGCACTTAGGTTGTCATACACAATTCCCTGTAGTAATAGCAGAAAAGTTTTTGGTCCACATGGTCACCATTTTGAGGTCGTGGATGGTTCAGCAGAGGAAACATTTCAGTGAGAATCACTTCCGATTGTGTGGGCAGAGGGGAAAATGATTATGTCATTTAGAGGATGTTAAACTTCCAGCTATCTAAAAAATAATAAAATAGGTCACGAAAATGAAAACCAGTTGATATAATTTAGTTCATAAATAGAAGTCCGTCAGAGACCACCTTTCCTATCTCTTCTCAACATGCAACTAAGATTATGTTCAAATAAAGAGTTTGTGCTGGCATCACGAATTTTTGAGAATGTGTGTAAAAAACAGATCTTGCACATCTTGCCTGATGATTGGGCTTGGAGAAGGGCAGAAGAGGAGTATGTTTGCTCAAAGAGGAGTTGGCAGGAACTGAATAAGATGTGATACCCCACTTCCATACAGAATAATTATATGTTAATGTAGACAGGTTTGATATAGAAAACTATCCTGGTGTGTGGCTAAAATTGATGAATTGTGTATTCTGTTGTGAAGGGTAAAGTTTGGAAAGTTCACAGAGGCTATTTTCTCAAAGACAGATTTTTTTGTGGAGATTTGTCATTTTCCTTCATAAATCCATTTTTGTTTTGTTTTCATTTTATGGTTTAGACTGATTCTCTTTTGTTTCTTGACTTCTCTCTATGTAAACTGCATTGTTAATAACTGGGTCTTGTTTTTTTATCCATTGTGACAAATCTCTCTTCAGCAAATGATTAATAAAAGTGATGATATGATTGGATTTAGGATTACCATTTTTTATTTTGTTTTTTCTCTGTTCTTTTTTCTCTTGAAGTATTTGAATTGTTTTAAAAAATGTTTATAATTATCTATTATATATACCTCTTTCCATTATTTTTAGTGGTTATAGTAGAGATTACAGCATACATACTTACCTTTTCACCGTCTATACTTAGAGTTAATTTTGTATCACTTTATGTAAAATATAGAAACCTTATAACCATGTGAGTCCACTCTGTCTCCCTCTTTGTGCTATAATTATTACATGTATTATATCAGCATACATTGTTATACCATGAGACAATGTTATATGATTTTTGTAAACACTGTTATGAATTCAAAGAAATAAAGGGGAAAAGGTCTTCTATAAATGGCCTCTTATATAAGATCTTTATTCAAATATTTACCATTTTTGATGTTTTACATTGCTTACTATAAACCTGAATTTCCACTTGGTTTCATTTTGTTTCAACCTGCAGAATTTCCTTTAGCATTTCTTATAGTGCAGATCAGCAGACAATAAATTTCTCTTAGTTTTATTTTACATAAAAATGTCTTTGTTTTCATCCTTAAAAAAGTATTTTCACTGGATACTGAATTGAGGATTAATAGTTTCTTCTTCTTTTACTTTAAACTGCTTTAAAACATGACCTGCTATGTTCTGCTTCCATAATTTCCAATGTGAAGTCATTGAGTTTGAATCATTGTTCCTATGTGTAATGTGTACTTATCTGACTGCTTTCAAGATTTTCTCTTTATCTTTGGTTTCCAATATTTTGACTACAAGGAAACTGAAAATAAGTCTCCTGTTTGGAGTTAACTGAGCTTCTTGAATCTGTAAATTTAAGTCTCATACCAAATTTGTAAGATTTTCAATCATTAAATATTTTTTTGATGAGAATTTTTTTAAATTAAAATTTATTGGGGTGACAATTGTTAGTAAAGTTACATGGATTTCAGGTGTACAATTCTGTATTACATCATCTATAAATCCCACTGTGTGTTCACCACCCAGAATCAGTTCTCCTTCCATGACCATATATTTGATCCCCCTTACCCTCATCTCCCACCCCCGCCCCCCTTACCCTCTGGTAACCACTAAACTATTGTCTGCGTCTATGAGTTTTTGTGTCTCAACTTTAAATATTTTTAATGCCCACTTTTGTCTCTGCTCCTCTTGAGACTCCAATTATACATGTTAGATCTTTTATTATTATTCTACAGGTCCATGGGTTTATGAGGCTCTCCTCTGTTTTCCCTACATCCTTTTTTAGATTGGGTAATTTCTATTTGTGTCTTCAAGTTTACTGATTCTTCTATATTTTCCATCTACTATTAAGCACAATCAGTGAATTTTTAATTTTAGATATGGTATTTCTCAGTTGTAGTAGTTCCACTTAGTTTTTAAAAATACTTTCTATTTCTCAGCAGAGATTTCCTTCTTTTCATTTATTGTGAGAATATTTTTCTTTATTTTGTAAGGATAGCTTTTTATATGGTGAAAAATTTTGGATTATATCCTGAACATTGTGAATAATTGGTCATAGAAACTCTGAATGCCATTATATTATTTTTGTTTCAGCAGGCAATTAACTTGGTGACTCAGACGACAGACTCTGTCTCTTATGTGGTGGCTCAAGCCTCAGTGTATTTCTTTTTCTTTGCTAAAGTGCTGGCACCTTGAATCATATGTATGTATGATTCAAGGGTCATTCAGATACTTGGAAAGAGTGTATGCACAAAATTTGGGCTCTCCCTCTCTCTATCACTTCTTTCTGAAATTTCCCTTTCACTTTCCAGGAACTGTGGTTGCCCCAAATTCTGTTCTATGGTCATTTTCTTCAAAAAAATTGACTTTTCTGTTAGATTTAGTCACCCTGTGTGACACTGACCAGCCTGCCTGCAGAAGCATAAAAATTGTTATTTCATTCTGTACCAATCCCTTCTGTTGAATTTTAGCTCCGATCCAGAATTTGCCTGATTGAGTTCACTCTCTAGTAACCTTTCAATATTTAATTTTTGTTTGTATATTTTGTCCATGTTTTATAGTCATCTGTTGGAGGCTAGGGTCTGGTATGAGCTTTGTTGGTCATACTGAAAGTGGAAAAATAGTTTAAAATAAAGCCAATTTCTTTTCTTATAAAATGGAAATAATATGATCTGCTCATTTCCCATGAAACTTCAAAATTTGATGATAAGAGAATATTTGGAACAAAATATAAAGTCAGTTAAGCTTCACCATGGGTTTCACTTGTAAAAAAATCACCACAAAACTGTCAACAGGCTAAACATAAACATAAAATATAAAAATACTTTAGACGTAATTCTGCTTTGAAATCATTAGCAATATTTGAGGGGTCTAGTCTGGATTCGGTGATGTAACATTCCAAAACAAGTGAAAGATTTGTCCAAGCCTTTTGAAAATTGGTATTAGCTCAGTGATATTCTCTAAGACTTTAAGTGGGTCTTCCAGGAATTCAAAACCCTCACAGCCCATCTTGGATAAAGTTCTCCAATACTGGCTACATAGTGGGAAGAGAGAAAGTCATACTAATGTACATGAATCCAATGGTGGCTGTGGGAAATGGTTATCTGTGGGGCTATGTCAGATGCCCAAAGAAGTACTTATGAAAAGAATATAAGAACCGCTGGTTTAAACTTCTATATGAAGAGAAAGTATAAAAGGAAAAGTTATACATAACTGAGAAATTCTATATGGGACATACATTTATTCTTATGCCTGACTTTTGAATCAGAAGTAGTAGGAGGAATGTTTTTAAGAGAATTGAAAGTAGTTTCTTGATCTTTTCTGAAACGTAGAAACCTCAGGGCCCATTGTCTGTCTCCTACCTGTTTTTAATGCTGACGATTCCATGACAGGATAGGAATTTGAGAGGCCCAAATGAAGGAGAATTTTACAGGGACTAGGGTCAGTTCCAGACCCTGGCCCGCAGCTCAAAAGCAATTTATTCATTTTTGATAAGTATGAAACTTAGTTGCTGGTGATGTGTGAAACAAAATGGTTACAGCTTGCAGGTCCTTATAGCCAATGAACTTGGAGACAGAAAATTAGATCTAGGTGTGTTCATGGGCTAGAACAAGCTGGTTTGCTGATTTAAGTATCTCTGATGATGGTGTACTTGCTGTCGTGGTAGTCTGTAAAACGGTCTTTGAAAAGCTCCCAGAGAGCTCTGTGTTCTCCTAGAGGAGTTCCCATTCAAACAAACTTGGAGGGTCTGAAGTTTTATTGGGAACCAGGGACTTGCCATGGTTCAAAGAAGCTTTTGCAACTGCTCATTATGGAGGCTCCCCTTGAAAGATCTCCATATTTTTACTCAGCTTGATGTTTCAGTTGGCCTGGGCTCACTTTGGCGAGAAGATTTCTGCCTTTTCCTTAGATTGTTTTCTGGAGAATGAAGTCATTCTTTGAGAACAGTTTACAGAGGTTTTCGGCAGCCACCAGGCTATATTGGGCCTTGCAAGCCTCTGTAGCCCTCCCAATATTCTCTGTCTGGGGGAGCAGATGTTCAGAATGGGCAAGGATATTTGGACCAGTGGGTGATTTGTTGCTTACATTAGTAGAGCTAGTAGAAATCCTCCTAGGAGGGCTGCCGTTTAACTTATATGTCTCCCATCTTGTTATAATTTCTCATCTCCCAGACTTTTCCCATCATCCAACACCATGTTGTCATATGATTTTGTAACAGTTAGGTATGAAGTGAATATTGACTGGGATGTGGAGGTTACTCTGCCAGAGATAGAGACATCACTGGCTACAACCAGACACCAAGGATGTCCAGCATGGTCTTTTAATGATGATCATGCCCTGTGCTTCACACTCTTCCAGTCTGAACTGGTGGGCTTCCATCACTTCTCTACACTCTGACCTTGAATTCTGAACTTAGCTCTGGAAAATCAAATGCCCTATTTCTGCCCATTGTGTGTTTACTTTGCCCCAGAACATATCTTCTATGTTTCTCACTCCAGACTTCAGATCTTATTTCCAATTTTGATCTGCCCAGAGAGAGGGTTTCAACAGGAACTCTTTTTTCTTGACACCAGCAAGCTTTGATGAGATAAATCACTCGCAACTGTTCTGCGAGGATAATTATCTTAAGTGTAAAGAAATGAAAACTGGCAATTTGTTCTAAAATATTATACGTTATAAAGAAACTATAAGGAGTTTCTTGCATTTGGAGTGTAGCAAAAATGGAATGACAAACACTGCTATGAGATTGTAGATTGTTATAAGTTTTCTGAAGAGCAACTGGAAAAATATTTGAGGAACCTTAAAAATATGCTGATCTACAAAATATGCTTATATAAAAATTTCGTTTAGAAATTTTATCCAAATAAAAAAAGTGAAGAGACACCAAATATTTATTTAAACTGATTTCATTGTGAATAATTAACATAACCCAAGTGCTCCAAATGGGAATTAGATAAATATTAAGTTCATCCATATGAAATTACTGAGAGTTGAAATTTTGACCTGCAAAACAGCTTTTTGTATGGTTCAACCTAATAAATTGTGGGATGTTCTCATGAAGACTTCTATGCAAGTATTGAAAACAATATTTTTAAAGACTATTTAATGCTCATGAATAAAATGCTGTATATCAAAAGTAGGATATGAATATATAGCATGAGATCATTTTATTTTATCAAAATAAGTTTTTGTTTGTATATGT
Source organism: Rhinolophus hipposideros (assembly GCF_964194185.1). NCBI lineage: Eukaryota > Metazoa > Chordata > Mammalia > Chiroptera > Rhinolophidae > Rhinolophus > Rhinolophus hipposideros. Next base: position 56,349,113 of record NC_138053.1, read on the forward strand.
ACATGATAGGAAAAATGACTGGAAGAAAACATTCATGTTAATAGTAGTTCTCTGAGTGATTAGATTATTACTTTTTTGTTTTACTTTTATCTTTATTCCTTTCTGTCTCCTCCAAATTTGTGTGGTTATAATACTAGTATTCTGCATTTCCTCTTAAAGTCACATATTAAGCATTTTCCATGTTGTTGCCTACTCTTCAAAATCATTTTAATGGATTCACAATAATCTCTTTAGTAGAATTCAATCAATTATTTAAATATCTCTCAATGGTAGGCTTTTAGGCCTTTCCTTTCCGCTTCTCTTTCCTTCCCTCCCTCCCTCACTCCACCTTTTCCTCCCTTTTTTCTTCTTTTCTTCCTTCCTTCCTTCCTTCCTTCCTTCCTTCCTTCCTTCCTTCCTTCCTTCCTTCCTTGCTTCCTGTCTTATATAAATAATGCAAGACTCCTCTTTCCATATCTTGGATTATTTCCATAAAATATATTCTCAGAAGCCAAGTCTCTGTTAGGCATGGGCAGTGGAGGCGAGAAAATAAACTAGAAGCTGAATGTTGCCCATGTACTTCTTGAGAACCTCATCCCCTGAACCCTGTCAGCCTTTTGAAATGCTGGAAAGACACTGTTCCAACACCATTTCTTGTTGTTAATGGAAATATCATTTCCCACAGTTCTGATTCCAAGGAAGCAGCATTTTAAATCTCAGCTCAGTTGGAACAGATTAGTGTTTGCATTCCTGCTAAACCTAGGAGAAAAACTTACAGAATGAGATAAAGATGTTGCCAATCTGTTGGCACACGTAACTTCCCAGTGTTCATTATTCCTTTTTGTCCAGTGACATTTATATTCCTTAGGCTGCCCAGTGCTTACTTGGCATAAACCCACCTGGAAGTCCATGCCGAGGGGTTCAGAGGAAGACTATACAAATGTGGGGCTGCATGGTGGTGAGGCTTCGTGTGATGCAAGAGGCTTCCAATGTTACCCACCCACTGGTAAAACGTGGATTGGAGGCATACTGTCTATTCCTTGCGAAAGCTTTAATGTCTGGTCACGACTTTAAATTGGTCTGCCATCTTGTTTTTGTTTGAACAAAGAAAGGTATAGGTCGTCAGAGGTTACAGGAGGATGGCATCCCATAACCTCCATGATATATGGGAGGTACACCATTTCTATCCCTCAGACCTGGATGTCCCCATGTGAATGGGTGTCTGCTGAGGGTGTGGCCCAGCTGGGGGTCTAGGCCAAGCCAGCTGCAGGAGAACTTGGGGGTGTGGGAGTTTTATTAGGGGACAGGAAAACAGCTACTGTCTGCTGGTTCATCCGCAAGCACTTATTGAGCTACTGCTATGTCTCAGATGATAGGCTGGACCTGGAAATAGTAGCTTAATGAAACATACTTCCTGCTATCCAGGTGCTCACATGAATGGATGAGATAGGCAAGTGAATGCATCATTTAGAGGCCACGAGAGACAGTGACAAAGAGGTATAAAGAGAGTTGTAAAGAACACAGAAGAGAAGCATCAGGACTGGGGAGGCTTCTAGAGAAGGTGAAGTTTGAGTTGGATGTTAAAGAATGAGTGGTGTGCTGCTACCAGGTGGTTGAAGAAGGGAAGAACGTACCTTGCCCTGGTGGGGCAGCCCAGACTGTATGCAAGGCTGGGGATGGGAAGGCTTCTCTCTGAGCGCTGAGCAAACACTTTTGCTGACCCCTTGATTGTGTCAGCTCCCTTTGCAACCGCTGGCCGCGAGCTGTGGCTGCCTTGCTCACAGCCTCTGACAGCAGAGCAAGGGATACTTGCAAGAAATAAACTGCGAATGCCTAAGTCTAATAGCCAAGCAGTATGCCTCTTTCTGCATCCAGATCTTTTCTTTCTTTTTGAAGTTTTTAAATGACAATATCACGATTAGTTATTTTTAACTGTGAAAATGACTCATGTTTCTCATTAAAATTTCAAACAATCCATGAACATATAAGGAACAGAGTAAGCACCACCCCCTTATAGGGCCATTGCTCAAGCTGGTTTCTCTGCCTGGTTCACTACCCACCCCCCCATCCTAGGGACAGAGTTCCAGATCAACATATATACTTCTACAGTATATTTAGTGGAAGTGTGTTTTCTTTTGTATGGCTAAATCATTCATTCATTATGATTTTTAACTGATGTCTTATTAATTGATTTTTAGGTAGTTTAAAATGTTTCTTTCCTCGTATAAATAGTTCTGTAAGAAGCATCCTTTTATATACATATTTTGTCTTAGGATAAATTCCTAAAAGTAGAATTACTAGATCAAATGATATGCACATTAAATTTTTGATATGTCTTGCCAAATACACATTGCCCTTCTGGAATGTTTAATCAATAATATGTAAAGCAGCATTTTCCCATGCTCTACCAACACTAGGGAGCCTCAGTTTATAAAACCTTTGGCTATCTGATGAAATTATATTGTTTTAATTTACTTTTATGTGTTACTAATTCAATCATTTTTCGTCTGTTCATCTATCTTTTTCGTGTTTTCTTTTGTGAATGTCCTGTTCATAGTCTTTGCCCATTCTTTTTTCCATTGGGATACTGATCTTTTTCATATTAAAGATTTGCAGGTGTTTTTAAAAATATATTATGGGCATTGACACTTTGCTATACCTACTGCAAATATTTTTTCCATGTATCATTTGACCTTTAATTTTTCAGGTTGTGTTTTTGCCATATAGAGGTTAAAACAACAAACAAAATAAGATAGCCATCGAATCACCTTTTCTTTTGTGATTTTGTATTTTTATATCATTCTCTTTTTCCACTTCCAATCATATTGTCTCATTCTTTGTGCCTGACTGAATCTGAGGCTTGGATGGAAGTCAGATGGCTAAGGATTCAGTCTAATAAGACAGAGACTGCGTTGATGAAAATGGGGCACAACTAAAAATGTGTCTGAGATTATTTCTGTTCTCTCATTCCATGACTTTGTCTTTTTCTGCATGGATTGTGGGGTCCCCATGCTGTGGTTGGAGGGCAGGATTATGTAAGATGACCTTTCAACAAACACACAAAATGAGGAAAATATCTCTTCTTTAAGAAGAGGGCTCTCTGCCAGTCCCATTGTGGACAGGGCAGTACTAATGACCAAACTGAGCCTAAGTAACAGAGAAGACTAAGACAAATTGATGGAGAAGATAAAATCCGTTCTGAAGAGCGAAGGTGAAATAGCCATCATTTGTTAAGTGTCTACTCTGTATCCAACATCTTACATGATAGATATTCTTGTCCTCATTTGACATATCTTAAAAACTAACCAACAAACAAGGCTTACAGAGGTGAATGACTGGTCTAAGGCCATGTAGATAGTAGGTAGAAGAATCTGAATTGGAATTCTGATCTGAGCTGAGTTCAAAGCTATAATAGTAACAACAACAAAAAGCTAGTATTATTGAGTACTCCTCTTGACAGGCATTATGCTAAAAGTGCTGTACATCTGTTAGTTTTTGTTGTTGTTGTTGTTGTTTTAAGGAGGGCACAGCTCCCATGGGCCCATGCATGGATCAAACTGGCAATCCTGGTGTTATCAGCACCATGTTCTAAATAACTGAGCTAACCAGTCATCCCATAGCTCTTTTAATATGGAAACAACCTTTTGAGATAAACATTTCTAAAGATGAGAATGCTGAAGCCCAGAGCAGCTAAGTAGCATACCCAAGGTCAAACAGCTAGTAAGTTGCAGAATCCAGAATTGAACCAAAACATTCTGAGTTTTGATACCTGTGCTCTTTTCTTAATCCAGATCTTTTCTTTCTTTTTAAATTTTATTTTTAAAGACAATAACTTTATTATTTATAATTATTAAATCCCCATGCTTATTAAAATTTCATGTACTTCAAACAAATCATTGTTTCCATCACTCCATGCTGCTTGCTCCCAATATATGTTCTGAATTAGCATTCGTCCTTGGGAGAATGTAGCACCTAATTCTCACCCTCCATGCTTTGAAGGTTATGTCCCTGTCTGTTATCTTCATGAAAATATATTTTTGGGGTAACTATTAAATGGGGAAAGGAATAATTTATATAATTACCAGGCAATCTTGGTATTGTCAAGCGTGACCAAAGTACCTGCAAAAGTTAATAAGTGAGTGATTGTTTAATTACTTAACTACTAATGATTTCCCAGGAATCAAACCATTTGGTTTTGCACCCGAACATTTTCTATTAAGTTGATTGAGAATAACCTGTGAGACAGCAGAGTTGTGAGCTCCAAAGGTCATTGCATTGGGGTCACCATTATTGATTGTACCATGGGGTTCCACTAAAACATTGATTAAGATATTGACTAGTTATTTAGTGTATCCTTTCTTTCAGTAGGCATGAGTAACACATTGGATGATCAAAAATAAATTGTGCTTTCAAAATCTTGCTCCCCAGTCTGGAACCTTTTTCTATGATGCACTTATATTTTCTTTCAATTGGTGTCCTTACTGAAAAATATTTTCGCAAAGCTTGGTAATATATTAAATTTGAGTATATAAAAGATGAATGCCAGATTTCAGAAAATCTTTTGATGCACAAATAGCATTTTTATTTGGGAATTTCCTCCCTGCCTTCACCGCCCCCCTACACACATATATAATCCAACTAACTTCTCCCTCCCCTCAACTAATTGGTTTTGGGATATTCAGCAAGGACTGGGAAATGAATAATTCAATGAGAGTTATTAGAAAGAAACAAAATAAGATATTTATTCCTGGATACAAAGAGAATGTTTCTTATCTTTAGAGTGGGATTTCTTATTAATAGCAGGGCCAGAATCACCTGCAGTGCTGGTTAAAACACAGATTCCTGGGTCCCACCCATAGAGATTCTGATTTGGTGGGTATAGGGGGAACCCTGAGAATTTACATTTCTTACCATTTCCCATGTGCTGCTGATTGTGGTGGTTTTAAAACATAGCCACAAATTCTTAAACACTCCTCCTTCCCTTTTAGCTGCCCTATACCACTGTTTCTCTATATTCATTTAACCAATACGACCTATACATTTTACCCTTTAAATGTTTCTCACACCTGCTGATTTCTTTGCACTGACTACCACTGGCCAAATTTCTACCCTCTTCATCTCTCACCTGGACTATTGTAATTATCTCTTTATTCTTTTCCCTGCCTCTAATACTGCCCTTGCCTTAAATCCATTTACCACTCTAGATAGTATAACCATCTAATACTAAAATCAATTCCTTCTTGTGTTTTCTTCTCCTATAAATCTGTCATGCATCTTTCAAAACTCACTTCAAAAATGGTCTTCTCAAGGAAGCCTTCTTTGTTGGGCTAGGTGGTTCTCTTCTGTCTCACATATCCCCCTGTGCACACTGTTAACTTAATTTATTTTCCATTTATTGAAACTATGTGCAGTGGTTTCTTCCATTAGAATGTAAGGCCCTTTGGGCAGAAATCACAGCTTACTCATTTGTCTACAACCACCACCTAAGACAGGAACATAATAGTTGCTTAATAAATGTCAGACTACACTAAGCAGTAACACAGGTGGTAAGGACATGTTGGGCAGGAGGAATTCATTCATTCATTCATTCATTCACATATTTATTGAGCATTGCTATGGGCTGACTTGTGTTCCCCCATTCATATGTTGAAGTCCTCATCCCCAATACCTTAGAATGTGATTATATTTGGAGAGAAGGTCTTTAAAAAGGTAATTAAGAGAAAATGAGGCCATTACAATGGTCCCTAATCTAATCTGACTGGTATGTTTATAAGAAGAAGAGATTTAGACATAGATACAAGGAGGGAAGACCATCTGTAAACTAAGGTTAGAGGTCTTAGAAGAAATCAACCCTGCCAACACCTTGACTTCAGACTTATAGCCTTTAGAAATGTAAGACAATAAATTCCGGTTGTTTAAATCACCCAGTCTGTGGCACTTTGTTATGGCAGCCCTAGCAAACTAAACACCTATTATGTGTTTAGGTGTTATTCCAGGTCCTTTGGAGGTTTAGATGAATCCCATACACAGGTCCCCTGCCCTCATCTCATGGAGCTTGCAGTCTACTGGGTGTCTCTTAGATGTGAATGGCTCTTTAACTTAACAGGGTAAATGGGCTATGCATGAGCACCCATGGGTGCACACAGGATGACACAACCCAATACCTGATCTCAAGGAATTTACAACATAAATTCAGAGACAATGCTTAACATGCATAGTAAAATGAAGAGACAATTCAAGACCAACTTAGACTGAGGACAAAAAAAATATCTTTAAGAATGCCAAAATGGTGGTGGTGGGTGGGGGATTGTTTAGGACAAAGCATATGGAGAGATTGTTCATTCAAAGACTTCGAGGAGGTAGAATTTCAGATAGGCAGAGCTTAGATGAAGAGGATCAGGGCTATACCTGGGAAAAGAGCAGCAGGAGCAAAGATCCAGAAGCCGTTAGCCTGATGCTTTCAGGGGTAGACTGGAGACAGCAGCAAAATCACCTGTTGGAGAATAATAAGAGTTATTGATAGTATAATAATTGCTGCTATTTACATGTATTATCTGTGTGTCAAACACTGTGTGAAATGCTTTGTAAACATTGCCTTATTTTCTCTTTAAGCCAAAGTTACAAGTAGGTATTATTTTCTTATTACAAGTTAAAGCCTAAGACTCAGAGCAGTAATTGTCTATGGCTATTGCAGATCATTTGTTAAAAGAGTAAATGAAAGAAGAGATGATACCTACCCAATAATTGATAAGGAATCAATGTGAGATCTTTTAACAGAGGAAACAATAAAATGAAAATAATTGAAAGCTTAATCTGGTATCCATTTTAGGGAGATATAGATCAGTGGTTCTGAAACTTGGCTGCATATTACTGTTTCCCCGAAAATAAGACCTAGCTGGACAATCAGGTCTAATGCATCTTTTGGAGCAAAAATTAATATAAAACCCGGTATAATATAATATAATAGTAATGTAATATAATATAAAATACCAGGTCTTATATTAATTTTTGCTCCAAAAGATGCATTAGAGCTGATTGGCTAGGGCTTATTTTTGGGGAAACACGGTAGAATCATCTGGACAGCTTTGAAAAATCCTGATGCCCAGATATGTCCAAATACCTAAGATCTTTACCAGAACTCTCTGTTCCTCCAAATCCTTCTTCCCTATCTTCTCCTCTTCCATACACACACACCCTGAACCCCAGTTCCTTCCACCTCTTTTATTTCCATTGCAGTTATTTTAATTTTATTTCACCCATTTCTCCACATAAGACTGTTTTAAAAATGTGGTGCCCAATATGAACTTTCCTCTTGTAGCAAATTGCCCGTCTCTTTCTTAGTATTGCCAGATTTAGAACAATAAAGCCATAGGCCCTTTTTAAATGTCTCTGCATAGTTATTCCATCTTCTATATCTACTGTAAATTTCTTTGTGTTTGTCTGCCTATTTTTGTTTCTTTTACCCACCGAATCCTCCACATGTTAAGAACCACACCTGTTTTATTTACCATGAACACCAACTAGCACAAAGCAGCTTCACAGGTAGTAGAAACGATTTTTTTCCAGAAAGATGTCAAACAGCCCTTTCTAAATGAGAAAGGTTAAGGGCTTGCATAGCCCAGCTGAGCAGATTAGCTTTAGCTTCAGTGTAAATTTTAAATTAAGATGGAAAACATAGCTGACAGGGTGAGAGCTGTATGTTTCCTTCTGCCCACTGAGGCTGGGCCTGGCCAAATGTGGGTCGGCTTAAGAGGCTTTTGATCTGGGTAGCAGCACAGTATTCTGCCTGAATGCTCATCTTCACTCCATTTCTAGTTCCCTCCAGGCAACACAATCAATCCTCTTAGACAGTGGTTCTCAGATTCATTCCCCCAAGAGTTCATAAGGCTGAAAATATAAATAGGGTCAAGAAAAGTTTCAGTAAATTAATGAAAGGCAGGCCCACTGATTTGTGTTTTGAAAGGAAAAGGAACTTAGGGATGTGAGTTATCCCTATCAGTTATCCCTACTGATGATCTCTGAGATCATCACCCAGAGTAACACTCTCCTAACAAATGTCTCCTTGGCCCTGTTCTCAGTGATGGCCAAACTGCATTTCTTAACGTGTTTCAGGAATACAGCTGTGCAGTGAGGTCACTGATTCTGCATATATTGGGGACAAATTTAGTCTGAGACACTCAAGTTTCAGTGAATGATGCTGTCCTACATGTTATCATGGAATCCCTAACATGAAATGGAAGTTTCAGATAATCCTGGATCTGTCTCCTGTTCTAATAGTCCTTAAATATTTGTTTTGTTCAATTTTGTTTTTCACTTAAGACAACAGAAATTTATTCTCTCACAGTTTTGGAGGCCAAAACTCTGAAATCAGTCCCCCTGGCCTGAAATCAAGGTGTCAGCAGGGCCGCACTCCTTTAGGATGTTGTGGGGCAGAATCTGTGCCTTGTCTTCTTCAGCTTCTGGAAGCTGCCAGCAACATCATCACTCACATTTCTGCTCCTGTCTTTATATTGCCTTCTCCTCTGTGTATCTAATCTCCCTCTGCCTGTCTCTTATAAACAGTTGTGATGGCTTTTAGGATCCACCTACATAATTTAGAATAATCTCATCTCCAGACCCTTCACTTAATCACACCTGCAGGAACTTTGTTACCCAGGGTGACATTCACAGTTTCCAGGTGTTAGGACTAGGGATTAAGATATCTTAATCCAGGTATTATGGTAGAAATTTATTTCTCTCATAAAAGAAGTTGAGATAGGCAAACAAGTGCTGGTAAGGCAGTTGTACAATGTAAGCAGAGTGATAGTTCTTAAGTATTGGCCAAATATGTTGTAAGTAAATTGTAAATTAGAGTGGTACAAATGCCTGATAAACTTCTGAGCAAGGAGTCTGTGGTTGATTCTAGTAATACCAATAAGAAAATCATGCAGGAGAACCTAAGGGAGCATTCTGAAGAAGATGCCTGTTTCTGTCTCTAAGATACCCAGCTAAAGGAATTCTTTCTTTAAGAAGAGTGGAGACATAGCTTACTATCAAGTCACTTCAGTACTGCCTTTCTGGTAAAGTGGAGAGGACAACTTAGAATTTCTTTTAAAAGGTGTTTACTTTAGGCCTCATTATTTTACTTTCAGAAATTTCCCCAACATTGCAAATAACTTATGCAGAGTGAAGGATGACAGGTCAATTAGCTGCCAAATCAAGGATGAGAAGACTGGGGGATGTTTGTACTGGAAAATTCCACTTAGTTGAACAGCCAGGGTCCAGGCGAAGCTGACATTCAGGAGAAGATAAATACAAACAGTGTTTTCCTGGGGCCTCTAATAATGTGGCAGCAGAATGAACAAGCTAAAGAAACTCACCCAAAAGCAGACAATAGCAACTTCCTTTTGCTTTAGAATAATAAGAATAGTAACTACAACAAACTATGGGACAAAGCTCAGCAGTAACAATAAACAAAAGAGATGAAATATGTCTTTGACTCTTGGGGTTCCAAATGGTGATAACAACTTGCCAAGGATGATTGTGTGACCACTGAACACACACTATTTCCCTGGCCATCCAACAATGAGAACTGAAGAGTATGAGGGGACCAGGGATTCTTCCTGTGTGAAAGGTAGTGTTGCAAGCTCAGATGCTCCTGAGGCCTGAGCTCCATCACTAAACTGAAAAGCATGATTTTCTTAGCAACTTGAATTGTCAAATGGCTGAAGGGGCATAGGGCCTGCTTTGTTAGGAGGAAGCATTCATAACCCTGGATTTAGTTAAGTAGAGAACAGTTCTTAATATTCTCTGAAATGAGGAAAACAAAAACTCTAATTCCTTAAGGAAATCAGCTGAAAACCAGGAATGGCAAATATCGTTAGAATATTCAATTTATTGTTCATGAATGCTAATATGATTGAACAGATGCAGATAAACTGCAGAATTATACATTTTCCTCTAAGTTTTCATTGCCTGGCTCATTGTATTATTTGAGTGAGTCAGGGTGATGTATGAGTTTCATGCATCCTAAGCCCTCCTAAAGCTGGGGTGTGCCCCCCTAGCAGGCAAGGCCTGTTGCAGTATTAAAACAAGTTATTAGCTGTTCTTGCTGCCAAATATGAGATGATTTTTTCCCTAGATGTGGGATAATCGGTGATAAAACTGTCCAGTCTAAGCTTTTTATCGTAAATAAAAAGTGAAAACTACTTCATCATGAGGTAACAAAGCATCTTAATAGTGAATCCAGACAATTTTATAAAAAAGACTTTATGGCACAATGGAAAAGAGAAAACTTGATGCCATTGCTGGTAATTATGGTCCAGAGGGAGAAGTCATTAATAGGCTGAAAGATGCTAAATGTACAAGTTAAGGATGATAGTTATTCTTTTGGATTATGTTTACCTTTAAGGCTTTCCCCCTTTGAGATTTTTTTTTTAAGCTGGTAACATCAGTTTAAACTCTAGACATTCAAACAAAGATTTATGAAGTCCAGCTTTGATAAAATCCTCCGTATTTATTCTGATGTGTGGTAGGAAGGTATAGGGGGGAGGGTAGAGGTTCATTATGGTGAGATCCTAAATTTAGCAAGATATTTTCTGAGGTCAACTTAAAATCGTACAAGTTCACATGAATTTCCCTGACTCGTTTTTGTTTTTAACAGTTTTGTTGAGGTTGTCATACCATAACTGCACATATTACGATTTTGATACATTTTGACATATTCATATACCCATGAAACTATCACTGAAATCAAGAGAATGAATATAGCCATCACTCTCAAAAAGTTTGTGTCCCTTCATTATATCTTCTCCCTTCCCACTCCACCCTCCATCCCCTGGCAACCACTGGTTGATCATTATAGATTAGTTTGCACTTTCTAGAATTTTATATAAATAGAATTATATAGTATATATTCCATTTTGCCTTGCTTACTTCCCTCAACATAATTGTTTTGAAATTCACCCATTTTTTAAATTTGTATTAATAGTTTATTTCTTTTGATTCCATGTAGTATTACATTGTGTGTGTATATACCAAAATTTGTTTATTTAACTTTTGATAGACATTTGTGTTATTTCCAGTTTGGGTCAATTACAATAAAGAGTTTAAGGACATTCATGTAAAATTCATTACATGGACATAGTTTTCGTTTTCTTTTTTTTTTTCCTTTTCTCATGCATAGCTGGATTGTATGGTAGATGTATGTTTAATTTTCAAAGTTTGATGTTATATTTTCCTCTCATTGAGTTCAGAATATTTTAAAATTTGAAAACTTCTTTGACTCATGGGTTATTTAGAAGTATGTTGTTTAATTTCCAAATGTTTGCAAATTTTTCAGATAATAGTTTGTTTTGGATTTCTAGTTTAATGTCAGTATTTTCAAAGAACATAATGTTGTACAGTTTCTATTCTTCTAAATTTGTTAAGGTTTGTCTTATGGCACAGAATATGGTCTATCATGATGAACAGTCCATGTCCACTTGAGAGGAATGTGTATTTTACTGTTGTTGGATGAAGTGACCTATACGTGTCAGTTATGGCAAGTTGGTTGGTTGTGTTGCTAGTCTCTTTTATATCCTTATTTTCTGTCCACTTTTCCTATCAGTTACTGCAAGGTAAGTGTTGAAACTTCAAAAATAATTGTAGATTTGTCTATTTCTTCTTTGTATATTTTAAGTCCTATTGTCATTTAGATACATAGTTAGAACTGTTACGTTTTTATGGAGAATTGGCACCTTTCTCATTTATTGTCACGCTTTATTCCCTGTAATATTTCTCATTCTTAAGTCTGTTTTTCCTGATACCAATATAACTTCTCCAATTATCTTTTTATTAGTATTTGCATGTGATATCTATTTCCATTCTTTTACTTTTAACCCAGCTATTAATTATATTTAAAGTTGACTTTTTGTAGGCAGCATATAGTTGGGTCTTATTTTGATTTTTATCTAATTGGATAATCTTTATCTTTTCACTTGATGTGTTTAGGTAGTTTACATTTAATATAATTATTGATATGGTTAGTTTTAAATCTATTATCTTGCTAAATGTTTCCTATTTGTATCATCTATTCTTCCTGTTTTTTTCTCTTTTTGATTGACTTTTATGACTCCATCTTTATCTCCACTAGTGGATTATTATTTATACCACTTTAAAACATCCTTTCTAGTTTTGCTCTAGGATTTACAATATACATATTTAATTAATCAGAATTCAAACAATGTTAACCATTTTGTAAGGGTGAAATTTGGTAGATAAATAATATAATTAAACTTAGCTAGTTTGCAGTTTAATCCATCCTGATATTCGTCTGTTTTCTCTTTGTTTCTCCTTCCACTGATTAACTGAAGAACTCTGTTTGTTCCCTTTTCCAAGGCTACCCATCCCTTGTTAATTAACAAACATCCTAACTGAAAAGAGCAGCTTCTTTAATCCTCAGGACCTTGGGACCCAAGATCACAACTCCCTAGCAGTTTTTCTTCACAGATGGCAATAAACAATGAGATTTAAGATAACATTGAGGCAGACCTGAGGCCTCAGAAGACCCCAGGAGACCACTTCTCAACTATTAGCCATGAGGCCTGCTTTCCTTTGTTCTTTCCCATTTACCTGCATATTGGCTTAGTCTGCCATTTTCTCTAGCTGCTGACAACATCTAGAATAAAGGACGCTTTTCTCCTCACCAACTCTTGTCACTCTAGTTTTTTTGGACTGTTTGGGTGGCAAGTGGCACTGAACCTGATTTCGGTAACAATTTTATCTGTCATATAAGAATGTTGTAACAGTATATTCCTAATTCCTCCCTCCTGTGCTTTGTGTTGTTGTTATATGTTTTACATATGCTTTAAACACACAATATATTGCTACTATTTTTGCTTTAGATAATTAATTACCTTTCAGAGCAATTAAAAATAAGAAAAAATAAATTTCATGTTTGCCATCATTTATTACATTTCCAGAGCTCTTCATTTCCTGTCAAGATCCAAATTTCTGTCTGATAATTTACATCTTTGACCTGAAGAACTTCCTTTAACATTTCTTTGTAGTGAAGATCTAATGGAAATGAGTTAGTTGAGCTTTTGTTTGTGTGAGAAACGCTCTATTTCTTCCATTCTCTTTGAAAGCTCTTTTCTGTGGGTTTAGAATTCTGAATTGAGAGGTGTTTTAAAGTACTTTAGAGACATTACTGCATTGTCTTTTGGCTTATGTGGTTTCTGATGAAAGTCTACTCTTATTCTTATCTTTGTTTCTCTATACTTAATGTAGCTTTTTCCCTCTAGCTGCCTTCAAGATTTTCTCTTTGTCATTGTTTTTCAGTAGTTCAGCTTTCCAAACCTGATACTTTTCTCTGAATGATTGTAGAATAGTAGGTCAAATATTCTAAGTACAATGGGGATTGAGTGTGTCATTGTTGGCTTGAAAATGTAGGGGGTCATTTGGAAAGGATCTGAGAGTGGCTATTAAGAGCTGAGAGCTATCCCTGGCTAAAAGCCAGCAAGAAAGTGGGGACATCAGTCTTACAACCACAGGAGCCAAATTTTACCAATAACCAGAATAAACTTGGAAATAGATTCTTCCCCAGTTCCTTCCGATAAGAGCCCAGCCCAACTGACACCTTAATTTTGACCCTATGAGACCCTGGGCAGAAAATCCAGTCAAGCCTGCCTGGGCTTTTAACCTTCATAGCTGTGAAGTAACAAATGGGTATTATTTTTAAGCTTCTAAATTGTGGTAAATGATTACACAGTAATACAAAACTAATATGGTAGTCTACCCAACATCCTGCAAATTATGAGGTTTTCCACTTCTGGCTAGTGGAAACAAGCACTGTTCCCTGTTCTGCGGTTGCTCTGAATTTTGCTGCCTTTAATCCTTTTGTATGGTTCTTCCCGTGGCTTCTGGTACCTTTCTCACATTCATGTGCTCGTCAGTACTCAGCTGAATACTCAGAGGTGTCCTGAAGCTCACCAGAGTTCTCTCTCTGAACAGCTCTCTCCATTCTGGTACTTTGCTCTAAAAACTTTAGCCACTTTTTACTCCCAGCTCTGTCACCTCAACTCAGAGAGATATTCAAGCTGTGCTTGGGTGCTTTCTCCCTGTACCGCAGACTAGAAACTCTGTCCAGGAAGTAAGCTGGTGATTAGGGCACACTTAATTTGTTTAATGTTTCTCAGAGATCACTGTCCTTTGTTGCCTCATGTCCTATGTCTTGAAAGCCATTGTTGCATATATTTTGTCTTGTTTTTGGTTGTTTCAGGAAGGAGGGTAAATTCAATCTCTGTTATTCTATCTTTGTCTGAAGCAAAATTCCTGGGTTAAGTGCATTTGGAATCAGGCAGTGTTTAAATCCAGAGTTTGGGGTCTAAAATGCTCACAGAGGCACATCCTGCCAGGAGTGTGGTATCAGCATTCTCTGTGTTATAGATTGAGGGTACCATGTTAATTATAGTAATCCACTAATATTTTTTATGTAGATGGGGATAAAAATATTAAAACAAAAAGTCTAGTACAATCAAACCCTAATTTAGGTCTATTCTGTTCTGAAGGAGAAGTCAGATAGAATGTCTGCAAGTTGGTTTTTTTACAGTTCAATCTTCCTTTCTTACTTTAGGAATCAGGCTGATTTCCAATTTTAAGAGTGGGGATCTGCAGAGAGTGATCTGATCTCCTTTCATGCTGAGTGAGTACTTCCTTCTTTTTATTCTTTTGGTGATACCAACTCTTAGATTAGAACAAGATGCTTCTATCTTGGGATCACAAACTTCCCTTTAGGTTCTCTAGAAGGCATCGCCTCGGATACACCTCTTTTATTCACAGGTTTCCACAGCCAAGTGCCACAGGGTTGAGGTGAATCTGAGAAAATGAAATGTGTTGTTATGAAATCCTCTTGATGGTTGAGACGTATGAGCTACTTTAGGGGCTTTATTTTATGTCACAGTGATGAGCAGCTTGCTTCTCTGTACCGGGGAGAGGCTATGGGTCCTTGCTCCCCCTGGCTACTGCTTTCTCCAGCTTACCTGCAGTGCAGCCTGCTGAAGCCACGTCTGTTTGTGTGTTTGGGGACAGGGGAGATTCTTCTATGCTTGCTTTGAAGGAAAAAAATGTACTAGTTACTACTAATGCTTCCCTTGAGTAACACTGCTCTTCTCACATAGAAACAAGTTCTTACAAAAGGAATACTTTTTGTGGAACTGGCCAAATCATGGAATCTTAGATTTGAAGAGGTTAGAGCCAAGGTATTCAGATGTCCAAATAGGTGAGAGAACCATGTGGGTATAGTGGAATAAGTTTGTTATGTCTAACCATGTGCTTTAAAGTATGCTTTTCAAACTTTAATGAGCATATGAGTGATATGGGAAACTTATTAAAATGCATATGCTAATTCAGCAGGTCTATGGTGAGGCCTGGGATTCTGCATTCCTCACAAGGGAAAAGATAATCACAATCAGTATTCATTCATTTATTTAGCACCTAAAGGCTATACTCAGTTATATGGGGGAAAAGGGGAATCAGAATAAGTCATCTTGTAGAACTTACAAAGTACAAGGAAGTTGAGATATATATAAAACATTAGATTATAAGTAGTATAGTACAGTACCTAGTGGTTGAAGACACCCGGGCTTGAATCCTGTTCTGTGAAAAATGACCACATTAGTAAACCACTATGTGGTTCAATTTTCTCAGCTGTGAAGTGAAAAAATAAGAATAATGATAGCCCTACAGCATAGGGATGTTGTGAGGGTGAAATGAATTGACACATGTGAAAATACATAAAACAGTGACTGGTACATAGAAAAGACTAAAATTTTCTCTTATAATATATCTTGGAAGGTGAGAAAAGTCATGAGAGGGGTTTAGGTAAAATATGGAGTCCCAGCCGATTTTCAGTGACCATTTCTTTCCAGTCCCTCATCCGGAAATAATTTTTTTTTGCCAATGGTAGGCAGATATAGAGGGAAACAATTGGGCTATCCCTGCTATATAGGGTGAAGCTGAAGGGACTTTGAGAGGAAAGTTTGAACAAAGTTGTCATCAGTGTTTCTTTGTGTTTCTTTTCCTTCTTGTCTTCCATAAACCCAGGAGAATTGGGTTGGTACTTTTGTTCTGTTACTTATTACTGAAAACAATGATACATCACTTAATCTGTCTTTGTCTTAGTAGCTGTATCTGTAGAATGGAGATAGCAAGGTCTGTGTGATGGTGTAGCTGTGAATATTAGAAGAAAAATAGTGGTAGGTTGAATAATGGCCCCCCAAAGATATCCAGGTCCTAATCCTTGGAAACTGCGAATGTCACTTTATGTGGCAAAAGGGACTTTGCCAACGTGATTAAGTTAAGGATCTTGAGATGGAGAAGTTATCCTGGGTTATCTGGGGGGGACCCAATACAATGTCCTTGTAGGATAGAGGCAGAGAACGTTTGACACAGAAAAAGCAATGTGACCACTGAAGCAGAATGCCACATGACTGGCTTTGAAGATGATGAAGGGGCCATGAGCCAAGGAGTGCAAGAAATACACCTCTAGAAGATGGAAAAGTCAAGGAAACAGATTCTCCTCTAGAGCCTCCAGAGGAGGTATGGCCCTGCCGATACCTTGATTTTGACTCAATGAAACTCAGACTTCTGACTTTTAGACTTGTAAGAGAGTAAATGTGTATTGTTTTAAGCCAACTTTGTGGTAATTTGTTGCAGTAGTCACAGAAAAAACATACAAAAATTATGAAAAGCAACCATGGAGTACTTCACAAATGTTCTTTTTCACCCTTTCTCTAATTAGAGAGCCATCACTAGCGTGAAAGAGCTTTGACAGCCCTAGTTTTCCATGAAGAAGCCTAAAGCCATGAAGTATTCTCCCCTCATCCATAAGATTGAGATGTAAATAAAGCAGTCCTCATGGTTTTAAAGGATGTTAAGAAAACTGGGGACTCCACTGCTCATAAGACTGGGTGACCAGATGAAAACACTGGGTTTTCACTGCCCCAGCAGGGTACTTGTCCTGTGGTCTGAATCAAGCCTTACTGATTCTGTCAGAAACTTCAGAGGCTTCAGAACACAAAGATCTAGTTATTTCAGAAGAAAACTTCAGAAGGGAGGAAAAAGGAAGGGATAATGATCTGTGAAGTGATTAAGAAGTATTGTTTATGTTTAGAATTTCATGCCCTTTCAAGTTTCAATTTGGGGTCTAAAACACATTTTCTTTAGCTCAGTTTCTTTAAGTTGATATTGACACACTTTTGATGTTTGAGTCAAGAAGGAGAAAGGATTTGTGTAAAAGATAATTTTAATATTCTTGACATGAACTAATCATTAGTTTAGTAACACAAGATTAAACTTGTGGGCCTTTAAATATAAAAAAAAATAGTTCAGAAAAATTTACCTAATCCATTAATTGTAAAATAAAAGGATCTTTTTCTCTCTCCCTGCACATCTCTTCCCCACCTTCCCCCTTAGACGCAGGAGCACATTCAGACCAGTCTAACAATTAAAGAGAGTAAGTAGAGGCAAGTTAGCAGTCAAGATCAGCCTTTGTGTCTTCTCACACTACTGATTTTCCTAAAGAGATGATCCGAGTTTCTAGCACAAAGGTTTGTGATTATTCATTCATTTCACATTTTTGAGACTCTACCATATTGCCCTGTTAATTTTAAGTAATATCCAATTTAGACACATTCGTTTTGCCAACAGTTTATAGAGTTTCAAGGCTCCATAAAATCATGGCTCTATGGCATGTGATTCAAGGCTCCATGGCATATGATAACTATGTTCATTAGCCTAGCAAGTAGCCTGGGCTCCCTTTGAAAACTCTGTCCTTTCATTTGGAGGGCCCAGCATTTGATCCTCAAATGACACATTTGTGGCAGCATTTGGGAAACTATTAAGTGCTATGTAAATATTAGATAATCATCGTAATAATTGCAACAACCACATTCCACGAGAAAACATTTGGAGAACAATATGTACAGTGGTGCTTCATATAGTCAGGGAAGGCTTCCTCTCTAAATGGATTCTTCTATAAAAGCACTGAGGGAGTTTCTGACTTCTGGCCTCCACATAGAAAGAAAGAATCTTGTCTGTGTGGCGACAGCATTGAGTGCCCCTCCCTGATGAATCTTTTCATACCTGACAATCAGCTTGAGTCCTGACTCTCACATCCAGTATCACATAAACCAGGTGTTATAACTGTAGGTATTACCTTTCTTCCTTCTCTGTTATTGCAAAATGTCTGCTTTTATTCTCTCCAGCCTGCTCTTTTGCTCCTCAGGCCCCCAACTTCACAATTCTAATCTGTCATTTTAAGGACCACAACTATATTACTCTTAATACTGTCATGAACCAGGAAGGGGGAAAAAGGTGTCTTGAATATTATAAGTAGGAGTCATGAAGTTCATGCATGAAGGCGCATCTCATGCAGATCAGGTTAGAGAGAGAAACTGGGGCCAGACCGTGGAGAGCTTTGTGTGGGAGGCAACGGCATTTCAACTTCATCCTGAAATTAGAGGTTGTTTTTTGAAGGGATTGTAAGCAGCTTTATGGTGAGATGTGCTATAGATAGATTATTCTGAGAGCAGTGCAGGGGATAGATAGACCTTATATGAGAGTAGTGGGTTGGGTAGGGTGGGATGGGGTGAGCAGTATGATGAGAATAGGCTTAAGGGTAGATAGATTAATTAGGAAGGTATTGTAGTGGTACAGGCAAATAATGATAAGACTGAACTGAAACAATTACAAAGGGAATGAGAAAAAGGAATTAGATGGATAATTGATGGCAGTAAGATATATATATGAGACAGTATAAGAAACAAAAATCCAGGAATCAAATAGAAGAATAAGAAAGCAGATGAGAGATCTGGGTCAAAAAAAAAACCATCCTAATTTCTCCAGATGGAAATAATAGCCCTTTCCTAGACTAAATTTTCCTCCTTTGTACTTCCTTATGGCCCTTATGACTTTCTATTTTGTATTTTGTTTTTTATTAATGTATTTTATTCTTTGACTGAGTGTTAAATTTCTAGGTCACAGAGACTGTTTATATTACACTCCTGAAACGTCTCATTCTATGCCTTAGACTAAATAAGCACTAAATAAATATGTTGAATGAATGAGTGAGAGAATGAATTAAAGTTTATAGTACACTATAGTTTGTGAAGTAATTTCAGGTGTATAAATCATTTGATACTGGCAATATCTTTGGGAAAGGTAGGCATGGCAGTTGTTATTCCCATTTTTCAGATAGAAAACCCATGGTCCAAAATATTAATATAACACAGCTAGTAATTGGCAATGGATGAAGCTGGGCTTCATACATGTGGTCCAGCATCTACCACTCAACTACACTGTTTTTTATAATAAAGGTCTCAATGTCCTCACTCAGGACTGTTTATTCTTAATAAATTAAGTGTCAGATTTTCTAACCATTACCATGTTAAGTGCCACAAAAATAAAACATGGAAAGGAGTGAAGTGGGATGACTAAGACACACCCACTGAGTAAGTGGTAGCGTGCAACAGACAAACAAGCAGGGAACCCATAAGCGCCAATAATGTCTGCTACACTCAGCATCATTTTCTTCCTTCCAAACTCTCTCCTTTATGCAGGCACTGGAAATCTGGAAACTATATTTCCTTTTCCTAGGAGGGTTCAGGCTTTGGTTTTACCAGTGACAGGTTCTTGCGTATGATGCAGGATGTGGAAAAGGAGAGGCCATTTTCTGGCTTCAGCTGTGGGGAGGCAATGTACATGGGTTTTCCAAGAATTTCCAGATAACCCTCTGAGAATCACCCACCCTTATACAACAGTTAGCTAAAGTCATGGGTAGAGGTCTCCTGTAAAACCTTCACTTCTCGAATTATTAAGTGCTAGCAGTGGTATCCTTGATCTTCATACCATTCAGCCTTTCCAATAGTTGCATAAGCTGCTAAATCCCTACATAAAATCACTTTGTGCTTTAAATATCTAGAGTGGTTCTGTTTTCCTCACTCATGCACCATACAGAGAAAGTAAAAGTGTCAAAGCAAATAGCTCTATTCACCTCAACCACCTTTAGAGTGTTTGTGCAATACAACATGGTCATTTATTTAACAATACAGTGGAGTGGATCATAGATTGACAAATATTTCTATTCTATTCCAAGTGGTTTAAATACAAACCTCCAGTGGTTTGATGTTGGGGCTTGATACTTAGAATGCTTAGTTGCCCAGAAATCTTGACTCTCTGCATGACCCCATTCCCCAAAATACTGGCAGAAAGTTGAAGTTCTATCGTTGATAGAATGGAGTTTCACAATGGCCATGTGCAGGAATAAAAGATTGCTAAATTTGAAATTTCATGTATAGTCACGTTCAGATGGGTTGTTGATAGATGGATTTAAAAAAATATTTTCCAGTAACCCATGGGTTGATGGAAAGATATTCAAATGTACTGGTGTTAGAGTGCCAAAAATTTCCATGCATTCCTTTGGGATTTTTTTTTTTTTTTTCAAATAAGTAAAATGAAGTTCTTAATGCCTGGAAAAAAATTCCAAACAATATGACCTCACCTTTTGTCAATACCCTTATTGTCCTTTGCTTTTCTAAATTCTTCTGGTCAATGTAGATAATAAAAGCCCCTGTCAGCCATCCAGCTACAGTGATGACCTTTCTCTCAAATGAGCATTTCCTATTCATTTGCTCTTTGTGCTAATTTTCTAGGCTAGACAGCATAGTTACTCACACAGAAGCCACTGGCTTTGGTTCAGTTCTTAATATCCTGGTTGGGGAGGAGGGGAGCAGCTCACCTTCTTCTCAGGTCAATGGATTGTTTCCTTTTATGGTGCTGGGCAGGCTGAGTTACTCAATAACTATTGGGCATTTCCACTTCACTCCCAAGGCACGTAGGCAATTTTGGTGTTTCAGAAACATATTTCCCCACAAATATATTTGACACTGAATTAAACCTTGATGAGCCAAATTTCATTTTTCCAAACTCCAGAGATGGGTTAACCTAGCTTTGTGTTCAGGTCACTGAATATCTCAAAACTATTTTTTTTCAAATAGTTTTTCAAATGTTTGAAACATTTTTCAAATGTTCTAGGTTTGGCCAAAACCAAATCTACTTTGCCAGACATTTTACTTAGTTTAATAATAACAACAACAATAATAATAATAATAATAATAATAACCCATCTGTATTTTAATGAAAATTTAATCCATATGTTTGATTCATTTTTTGCACTCAATTCATCAAAATATTTTGTAAGCCTGTCTCCCCCCACATTTTTCCTCTGTTAATAGGGAAGTTCTATTTTCCTAGTCCCTATCGGACTCGGGTCTTATCTGTATTCTTTCTCTGACTCCCCTTGCAGATCAGTTCCACTCTGGTATGATCACTAATTGAAGTGGATCATAAAGATGTTATCCATTTTGCTTGCCTTTGCTGCCTGAGGAAGGAAATAAGTGAAAGAGGAGAAAGAACAACAACAAAAATGCCCTTAGCTTTTTCTTTGGGGAGGAGACTAATGACCTAAACTTAAGCTATAATAACTTATGTCTTTTGTGGCCATGGAGTTGAATGATAAGCCATATTCCCGCATTTATGTGGGAATATTCAATGTTGAAGGGGGTTAGAGAGATGACTTAAAATTCTCTCTAAAGATATCTGTAGAGGTAGTGCCAATCAAGAGTCTTTGGGGGAAAAAAGAGGACAGGCCATTTGAAAACAGCTGGCAAATTTCTTCTATTCATTTAAAGTTTAAGATGGTTTTCAACAGGTAGACACTTAATTGGCTGATTGGAAAAGAGACTGTTGCTTCAATATATTGACATTGTTACTTCACAGGCTAGCTGTGCTTCACTGGGCAACTGACAATTCAGTGGAGGCTGAAGTGAGGGAGGGCAGGCTGGGAGAGTGGGGAGGGTCAGAAAGGGAGGATGGTAGCCTTGGCTGCTCTCTGCAGTGAGGTAATCCTTCCTCAGGGTTACATTGCTGTCCCTGTGCCTGCCGCCAGTACCCAAAGAACTCCAGATGCAATTGATCTCATTATAGATCAGAACAGAATTGGCTTGGACAGCCTGTTCTTTCCTAGTGATTAGGACATAGCATATTTCTCCCCCTCCCCCTCAGCCCTATCTTAGTCTCTTGGCTGAAGGTTCTTTTGTTTTTGGATTAATCTAGGGTTAATCTAAGTTTACTTACTTGCTGCCAGCCTTGAGCTGGCAAGGTAGACACAATTCTTCAAATAACTCTGAAAACCCTGCTCTCATTGTCAGCATGTTCTCTAATTTGTTTAACCTCTGTCTATATTGGACTCAAACTAACCCAAGACACTGGGTACACGGCTTAGTAGGATTAAATCAAAGATTAGTTCTGCACATTGTCTAATGTGAGATTCTCATTTTGATGTCGATCTTCTAGGAGGTTTCCCAATACTTCATTTTTTCTCGTAGGAAGAGTAGAATAAAAGAATCATGGAGCATGAAAGAAATTTCAGAAGACTGCTGTTCTGTGCCTTTGTCTCCAGGAAAGAGGGCATTTAAAATATTCCCTCAATAGACACCTCCTTCTCATTCTTTAAATTCTCTAGAGAGAGAGACCCATAAACTCCTTGCTAATGTGTTCTGTATCTCTCTAATGTAAGGCAATTCCTCAATGAAGTTAATTATAAGATTTGGGGAGTGGTGGTGGGTAGGTAGTGAGATGCCTCTGTCTTCTAAGGAAACAACAAAGTGAAAACGAGCTGAAACAGTGTTGTGACCTGCAAGTTAGGAGATCAATTGTCTTACTTGGACCCAGAAACAAACTCTAGTTTGACTCTGAGTTAGTGACATAACCTGTTTTGACCTTAGTTTCCTCATCTATAAAATGAAGAAGATCCCTCATATCTCTTTCAGTTCAAAGATTCTTCAAGCTTATGGTTCAATACACTTGGGAAGTAAGTTTCCAGGCTCAGAAGGAAAAATGTAACCAGTGCCCACTGGTTATTTCACACCTGCCTCAGAACCTTCCTTACTCACACACCTACCAATATACCCACCAAACCAAGACATAGATTTTTTTTTTCTTTTTTGAAATGGAGTTTCCTAAGCTTCTTACCACCAAAGACAGGCTTTTGGGAAACCAGTGTATGGAGATTGAGTATCTGTGTGTCCTTGTGTGGAGCAGCTGATGGCAGGTGAGCACCAAAGACCAGGCTGCTGTATCCACAAACTTCTGGGTTTCTCACATGGACCATCATTTTCAAGTGGGTTAGGTACTCAATGTTCTTTCTCACTGCATCCCCCATCCTAAGTTTGGATTTCTCTATCGATAAGGAACTTATAATAAACTCTGGATTTCAAGGGAAAAGATATAATAACTAGAAAAGTCATGGTTTTTTAAGTAGAGAAAATCCCTGATGTTTCAGGTTTATTGATTTTAATGTTCTAGTGATATTACCTTTGCTTGGCAGTGTTTATTCAGGGAAAGACAGAGTTCCTACTCAGACCTGGGTAATGCTGAGGAAGCCACTGACAAAGCAATTCTGAAGTTACATACGGAATGTATAAGGATGGTATAATTTGAAGAAGAGGAATAAACATTAGTAAGAGCATTCTATAAAGCACAGTTTTTAAAAAGTTTGATGTCTAGAAACCACTTAAGAAATAGATTACTGATGCCAAACAAATAAAAAAATTAATCGTGACATTTTAAAAATAAAATATATCTTAAAATTAGTAAGAATAACAATAGCCTTATCCCAACATCAAGTTGAGCTTTAGGCCAGATTCCATAACCAGGTGCCTTATCATTTACCTTTTCTTTGTACTCAATTACAAAATCTTAATGCAGAATTATCCTTAGAAATGGCAGGAAGTTCTTGGTATTTAGAGTAAGAACTTTCTTACTGAAGACTACTTGAGGTTTCCATCATATGTTGAGTCAATAAGTCTATCAGACTCAAAAGTAAGACATTTGAATGCTGAAAGACTCAACTTGGAAGATGAGGGTGAGTGATTCCAAACTCACTCTTTGGTAGTATTGACCTCTGTATTTTTCCATGTTCTATGTTAGAATTTGGGTGAGGGTGTTGAAAAATATACTAAATGACATACTTAGAGATTTTTTCCTCTGCTAGGTAAAGAAAATCATGAAATGGTGAAAAAGTCACACCTAGAGATTGAGCCATTTGGTCACAGTTTGGTCTTAAGAAATTCGGATATTTTATTACATAGCATCAAAAACTGTGAAAGTCTTACCCTAAAGTAACGGGCTCAACCTATTTAAGATGCTGCATATATCACTAATATACACAAGATCAATGTTATGAAGAAATGTTTTCATTTTATCTCTCAGCTCAAAATTACTGTGAGCACCCTTATCTTGCATGGAGAGGACACTTCAGGTAGAAAGACAAAACCTTGAACTTCCTGTCCATTTCATGCCTCAAATCATGACTCGATTGTACTAACAATTTTCACTAGTTCCTTCAACATTGACTCAAGAGCCAGAGGCACATTGCTGACCAGTAGCTGTTCTCTGTAAATAAGCTAATGTGTGAACTTACATTCAAATGCAATATATTTTATTCATGGCAAACCACCCTTGCTGCCTACTCAGTTGAAATTTAATCACTGTTAGCCCAACTGCACTTTTGTCTACACCATTGAACTCCCCAAATAATTGGTAATGGAAAAACCAAGCAGTTTGGCACAGAAATATATTCAGTAAGTGCTGACCATTGTGATAATCTCAGCCATCCTGCAGGACAACACTTGAAAGTCATCTCCCCATGGAACCTCCCTGAATCCCCAAATCAGAACTTTTTCCCCAAAGTATGTCCTATAGTACCTTGTGAAAATTACCCACATAATAGTCAAACGATTCACAATGTGCAGAGTAAAAGGTGAATGTTCCTCAGTTAACCATTTGACATCTATCTTTTTGAACTTTTACCTATGACACATAAATATAGAATTACTTTTCTTTTACATTCTGACACTCTTCCTCCTCATAGCAAATTTCACATTTTGTTCTTGAGTGTAGTTATTTTTGTGCAGTTATCTATGTAGCTGTACTGTAAGTTTTCTTCAGGTTAGAGAAGGTGCTTTTTTCATTTTTGCATCAAGACCTTCTTGGCAAACAATGGGAACTTAATGACAGGTGTCCATTGGAATGGATAACTGTTCCCCATTGTAAACAGGAAATTGAGTTTAAACCTCCTCAAAGCCCACTTTTTTAATGATATTCTCCCAGACCATTTATTAGGCCCATCTTCTGCTGATAACCTAGAACACATATCTATTTCTAAGATTTAGGCACTAACCCATAAGCTGCCTGGTATCATGATTTATCTATTTCACATGGATTTAAAATCTTGTCTGTCCCATTAGATAGCTCCTTGATGATGTGAATTATATTTAAAGGACAAGACCCCACACATAACAGACACTCCATAAATGCTTCTAGAATTAAAGTAGAATTGAAGTGTTGAACTTTGTGCCACCAGTAGCCAGTTGAAATGTAGGAAAAAGAAACTCTATCCTTGTTTTATGCCTCACTAACAATTTAGGTTCCCCATTTAAAAAGTGTAATGACATAAACATGAGTAAGATAGACACATGGACCTTCTAAGAAAATCCCCTTTCCCTTCTTCTCAAGGCTCAGAAAGAGACAAACAACACATGGAGGAGATAAAATTAGACTTATAAAGGATAAGTACACAGGTGCTTGTTTGTATTATTTCAATCTGCACATGTCATCTTCATGTTTGTCAACTCCCATTAGATTGAACCAGGCATGACTCTGAAAACAGTGACTGATGGCGAAGCCACACATCTTCATGAAGCTTCCATTGCAAGAAGTCGATGTTTTTCTTTCAACGTACTCATGATAGGAAGATAGTGCTTATTTTAAGTCTGTTGCTATTATTTGGCATATTTTTGAGATTCCTTTGAAAAATTTTCCAGTTCACAGACTATAAGAATAAAATATATTTCTTGCTTTGTAGACTCCTCTTGCTGCTGACATAAAACTGTGTTACCCAGTTGTATCACCCGTCTGATTTAAGACTTATTTTCAAATGTCTTTTAATACTAAAAAAAAAAAAAGTCACACATCCTCCAGGAATTGTAATAATTATAATTATACTACTAATAACATTTACTGAACACTCACTAGGTACCAAGCACTGTGTTAAGTACTATTTTTAGCCCTCACTTAGCCCTCACAAAACCCAATGAGGTAGATAATAATATATCACCATTTTACTCCGAGGAAACTTAGGCACAAAGAGTTTAATAACTGGCCCAAAATAATTTATCATCACCTTTGAGGTTGTTCATAAGAAAATGTTTCAGATTCTGAAGAAAATCCCAGAAGTATTTCTTGGTCATCTTTGGACAATGGCATCATTATGAGAATGTTTGTAGCTTTGTGAGTATCTTCTCTAAAGGAAACAATAGTTGTTTGAATACATAAATTATGGAACTTTTGTTAAAAGTTAGGCTCATGAATTTATAGTCTCATTCCTTGAATTTCTTCTTCTTTGATGTTTCTCCACAGAGCCTAGTGCCTTATTTTAAAGAGAGTGGAGACATAATTGATGTTTCTTGTCTGATAATATGCAAGCCAAAGCTTTCAGTATTGAGCTTGAATGACATTGTGGTAGCATGACATCTCTTGGATTGGAATTTACAGTAATAGCGATAAAAAAAAAAAAAGGAAGAAAGAAACTCAGAGGAAACATCTCTTGGTTCAGCGATGGAGATAAATGTGCCTTTAATTCTTGACAAAGTGGGGATGGTGTAGGTCAGTAGCAGGAAGGGACAGAGCTGGTGGACCAGGGCTGCATGCTGGTCAGTGATTACGATCCCTATTAGTTCTTCCCAGGCCAACTTCCTGCTCTGCTGTGGGGATGGGCCTCCTCTGCCCAGGGCAGTATCTCACACACATATGTACTGTTTCTCCGAAAATAAGACCTAACTGGAAAATAAGCCCCAGCATGATTTTTCAGGATGACATCTCCTGAACACAAACCCTAATGCATCTTTTGGAGCAAAAATTAATATAAGACCCACTCTTATTTTATTATAACATAAGATCGGGTATAATATAATATAATATAATATAATATAATATAATATAATATAATATAATGTAATATAATATCCAGTTAGAACTTATTTTCGGGGATACATGGTAGGTAAATATTTGATGACAGAGTGAACCATTTGCTTCTAAAGCTAAGTATATACCCAAACTTCAAGTTAATATTAAGCAGACTTGGAAACCATTTTAGTGGCAATTGTGTTTCAGAATATTATGTACTTGATACCTTTGAAGACTCCTCCTTCCAGGTCATACACACCCTCAAACTACCAAATGCCAGCCTCCTAAACCTATAAGCTCAAATATCTTTGAAACAAATGGAAACGAGCCATTTCTATTGTTGGTCTTCTTACTCTTTATTTAATAGGAAACCTTCACATTTTTAATTTCACTGAGGCCCCTCACTCAATTATTTCAAGCCTGGGGAGTAGAGACCCTAGAGATCTGAAAATTAAAAAAATGGAAATCACTATCTATTTGCTATATTTCAAACAGCAAGAAACTCTTAGACATATTAAGACTATACAAGGTAATATTACTTTTGCTTAAAGGCTAAATTTTGATTGGATATTACATATTTTAATTAATAAAAATAAGCTAATTAGTCAAACTGTTACTTAAAAACGTTAATCCTTTTGGTTGACCCAAATATTTTAAAACACAGTGTTCTTGAGGGCAATAAAGTTGGGGGATAAAACATTGCCTGGCACATAGTAGTGGCTCAATAAAATTGTATCAAGTGGAGAATTGAAGCAAGTTTTGCTTTTAATCAGTGTTACTGACTTTTTAAAGAACAAGGGAAATTGCTTCAACAGCATCTTAGTTTGAATCATTTTGAGAAATATGACAGAAAATTGTTTCCATGTCCCTCTCTCCTAGCTTCTGGTCGTTTGCTAGTAATCTTTAGTGTTTCTTGACTTGTAGAAGCACCACCTCATCTCTGCCTTCATCTTCACATAGCATCTTCCCTATGTGTGTATCTGTCTGCAAATTTCCCTTTTTTATGCTGTCCTTATGGATAACACTCACCTTGGATTAGGGCACACCGTAATGACTTTGTTTTAGTTTTATTACTTCTGCAAAGATCCAACCTCCAAATAAGGTCACATTCTGAGGTATTGGGGATTAGGACTTCAACAGATGAATGTTGGGAGTTCACATTCAAGCCATAACAGATACCTTTCACAATGAGGAGGAATATGAGGACACAAGTGGGATTCATGATTTTCCCCACTGGTCAATAATTGGGTTTTAGAGAAGCCTAATAAATCAGCATCAAAATTAAGATGTAGAAAATGTATTATCAGAGGCATTTGTAAAACAGTGGTTAGGAATATAGACTGTGGGACCATTCTGCCTGGGTTGTATTTTTGATTTTATTACTTACTAGCTGAGTGACTTTGGTAAGTCATTTAACCTCTTTGTACCTCAGTTTTCCAATCTGTAAAAGAAGGATGATATATAGGGCTGTTATGAACATTCAGTGAGTTAATACATGTTGAACACTCAGGGCTAGGCCCAAGGTATGCACTTTATTAAACTTAGTTAAATTATTTATTTTAGTTCATGTAAGAAATGATTGTATAGCAATAGAACTATACCGTGGGCATGCTATCTAGGGTGTACTCTTACGTAGAGAAGGTCAAGGGCAGTCTAAGTTGCCTTAGTCTTTGTACAGTGTAGTGTATAATTGGCTACAAAGGTGACATGTCTCAGATACGTTCCTGTAACTTAGGATAATCTGAGGAGCAGACATTTCCTCTGCAGAAGGGATGTCATGAGAAGCTCATCATAGTGGTGAGAGACCCTTCAGTTCTTTTCCTATCCTGATCGCCTCTCCATCACCTTGCCTTGAGGCCAGGTGAGGATCCGAGTTGAACAGAAAGACTCACTAGCTCTTAGCTTTCCTCACGTGCATCCAAATCCCAGAAATAAGAAGAGAATGGCTTGTATGGTAGAGGAGAGGGAGGGTTTCTGCTTCAACGGACAGCATAGATTGTGCTTTAAAACAACCCAAGAGTGACACAACGACATGTAATCTGAAGTTCTCTATCATGTCCTTACGAAGAATGAACTCGATCATTTGGACATTTAAGGTGGCAAACTGTCATAACCAAAGGTCTTTCTTGGAAGTCTAGGGAGGGTTAAAAATACCATAATTTGACCATTTAAATGGCAACTCTTGTTAGTTGTGTATGTTAGTATACATGATATTTTGAATATTTCTACTAATTATGGAATAGTTGTTTTTTGACTGTATTTTTAATGGCTACATAATATCCCTCAAATGATGCATTTTAGTTCAGTTAACTATCCCCTTATTGGACATTTGGATAGTTTTTAGTTTTTCATAATTACAAATAATTCTCTGATGAACATCTTGGTAAATAAACCTTTTTCCATATTTTGGATTTGTTTCCTAGGACAGGTTCCCAGAAGTGAAATTACTGGATCAAAAAGTAACTACATTTTTATGCTTCTTAATACATGTTGCCAAATTGCTTTCCTAAAGAGCTGCACCAATTACTACAAATATTGCAGCTGTAGATGAAAGTGCAAATATTACTTATTGTATCTCTGCAGTGTTGGATTTTATGTAATTTTTATTTTGATAATTTTTTTCCAGTAAAGTGGTATCTTAATTTATTTTTAATTTGGATTTTATTACTAGTGAGACTGACCATCTTTCTATGTTTTATTCTGTTTTTTTTTTCTTATCATGAATTGTCTTTCCTTTGCCCATTCAGCAATCTTGATATTTCTTAATAATTTGTTTAAACTCCTTTTTACTTTAAAGATATTCCCCATTTGTATTTTATCTGTTACAAGTAATTTCTTTAGTCTGTGACTTCTTTTAATATTTTTGTTTTTTATTCATTTGCAGGCATTTAGGATTTAGTAGTAAGCCTAAAATATCTTTTCCGTTTAAAAATATCTTCTATTGCTAAGCTTACAAAGTCATCCTCTCTTCAGAAGTTTGATATGTATCTGATTCCATTTTTTCTATGTTTGAATTTTTTAAGCAGTTTACGCTTAATCCATCTGACATTTATTTTGGTCTATGCTATAAGAGATGTTTTGTTTTTTAATTTATATAAAGTGATTCTTTCTTGATTTAGAATTTCATTTTAGAAAAAGTTACTTTAAGGTGAAGAACTTAATTTCAGAGTACCTAGTAGCAAGTCACTAGAAGTAATGGGATGAGATCTTGTCTGTTTGGGGAAGTGGAGCAGAGAGTTGAGGGAATGGAGGAATTTGGGGGTAGGACTGTGAAACTATTGGATGAAACTTGGTAGAAAGTAGGGAGATGGACAAAATGATTACTTTCAGCTCTATTTATTTGCAGAATGCCAGTATGCCCAGTATGCTTCAATATGAATATATATTGAAGATGTTCTTTATATGATCAAAGAGTCAGCAACATTATCACTCTTCACTGATACATTTTCTTTATTGTGCATTATCAGCAAATTCTAAAATAATAAAGAAGAAAACTGGGAAAGGGTTCATCTGTTCTTTCATTCATTTAATAAATGTTTATTGAACACCTGCATGTGTCAACCACTATTCTAAGTGCTGAGGATATAATGGTGAGCACAACCACTGAGATTGAAGAGTTATATTTGGCAAAAGACCTTATACCCAATACATTCAAGATCCTCTCAATATGGCCCCAGCTTGTCATTCCAGCCATATCTTCTGCTCTTCTCCTAAACAGAACATATACCCTGTTTCCCCGAAAATAAGACCTAGCCGGACAATCAGCTCTAATGCATCTTTTGGAGCAAAAATTAATACAAGACCCGGTCTTATTTTACTATAATATAACACCCAGTCTTTATAATATAATGTAATGTAATGTAATGTAATATAATATAATACTAGGTCTTGTATTAATTTTTGCTCCAAAGGATCCATTAGAGCTGATTGTCTAGCTAGGTCTTATTTTCAGGGAAACAGGTTATTTCAAATAATCTAGACATTTTACTATTTCCTGTACTATTTCCGAAGTACCTCTAGTACTTTGGCCTCTGGCCTCTTATTCACAGTGCCCCCTTTCCTTTAAACGTTCCCTATCCCCACTCATATCTCCATTTAAAAGGTCTTGAGTGCCACTCCTGCTCAAAGCGTTTGCTTGTATTCCGAAATAGATATGACCACATCCTTCTTGCTTTTGCCTCCTTTTGGAACTTTGCTCCTCTTGATGGAAACTCCTTGGATTTTAGTTGCTTATTTGTCTCTTCCCTCATTTTTCCTTTTTAAACTGTGAACTCCCAAGAGCAAAGATAAGAGCTTTTGCCATTTTCTAATCCTTATAACTCCAAATCTAGTACTATGTGACGAATTCTGGACAGTGGGACATGAGAGGGAGTAATGTGTCACTCGAGTATGTGTTCTGGACGGTACAGCTACAAGATTGTAAGAGTCCATCAACTTAGGTCCTTGAGTGGATATTGGAACACATGCCCCCGCCAACATATATTGTACAGGTACTTTAAGCAAGAAAAATAAACTTTTGTTACGTTAAGCGTCAAATATTTTAGAATTGGTACTGAAGCATAGTCTAGCACAGGGGATGGCAAAATTTTTTGTAAAGAACCACATAGTAAATATTTTCAGTGAAAGCAGTCATGGATAATATATAAGAAAGGAATATGACTGTGTTCCAATAAAATGTTATTTGTAAAAATAGGCAGCTAGCTGAAGTTGGCCCATGGATGTAGCTCATCAGTACCTGGTCTATCGTATCCTGATTCATATATCTCCAAAGTATCGTTTCCTTTTGCTCTAAAATCTCATTACAGTGACCTTTGAAAATGAAACATAAGCAATATTCTCCATTAAAATCAGGAACAAATCAAGGAAATCCACCCTTCCTGCTATCATCTAATGCTCACCATTCCAGAGACCCAAACTGATACAACTGAACAAGAGAAATAAATCCAAAAAAGTTCAACTGTAAAATTATTATACAAAAAAATAACAGAATTCATAAAATGTCTGAGTATAAAATTAATATGACAAAATCTACAATCTCTGTTTTAAAGTGAACGTGTACGAGGTAGGACAATTAAGTTTGTGAACTCATTCTACCATGTTTCTCTGAAAATAAGACCTAGCCAGACAATCAGCTCTAAGGCATCTTTTGGAGCAAAAATTAATATAAGACCCAGTCTTATATTACATTATGTTAGATAAGACCCAGTCTTATAGTAAAATGAGACCGGGTCTTATATTAATTTTTGCTCCAAAAGACGTATTAGAGCTGATTGTCCGGCTAGGTCTTATTTTTGGGGAAACATGGTATAAAACTATTATATACCTCATTGCTGAATATCACTCTGGTCACCTTCAAAGTACTCCCCTTGGGAAGCTATGCACCAATGCCAGTGCCTACTCCACCCTTCAAAGCAATTTTGGAACTCTTTCTGAAATGGCCATCAGAGCTGTCGTTGTATTACCCTTGATGTCCTGAATGTCATGTTCAATATTTTCTTTATCTTCAGATAAAGAAAGAAGTCATTGGGGGCCAGATCAGGTGAATAGGGAGGGTGTTCTAATACAGTTATTTGTTTGCTGGCTAAAAACTCCCTCACAGACTGTGCCATGTGAGCTGGTGCATTGTCGTGATGCAAGAGCATGAATTGTTGGTGAAAAGTTCAGGTCGTTTTCGTCTAACTTTTTCACACAGACTTTTCAGCACTTCCAAATAGTAAACTTGGTTAACTGTTTGTCCAGTTGGTACAAATTCATAATGAATAATCTGTCTAATATATAAAAAAAAAGCTTAGCAACATCATTGCAACAAGTTCATGAACTTAATTGTGCGACCTTGTATGTCCCTTCAAAATTCATATGTTGAAACATAATCCCCAATGTAATGGTATTTTGAGATGCTTAGGTCATGAGGGTGGAGGCCTCATGATAGGATTAGTGTCCTTATAAAAGAGACCCTAGAGGGATCCCTCATTCCTTCCACCATATGAGGATACTGTGAAAAAATGGCTGTCTGTGAATCAGGAAGCACTCACCAGACATTGAATCTTCTGGCGCCTTGATCTTGGATTTCCCAGCCTCCAGAATTCTGAGAAATAAGTTTCTGTTGTGTATATGCCACCCAGTCTGTGGTATTCTCTTATAGCAGCCCAAAGAGACTAAGAAATCGCTCCATGAAAACAATAATCATAAAGTACTTAGTAATAAATGTACTAAGAATTGTTTAAAATTGATGAAAAAAAAATTTGAAAATCTAGATAGATGTGAAAGAAAACTTGAATGGAATGGAAAAGAATACTTTGTTATGCATAGAGAGGCTAATTAGGGTGAAAATAATTTCCCCCTAAGTAATCTATAAATTCATACCAATGAAATGAGAAAGGATAATTACATTTAAGTTTTTGAGTTGGTAATAAATTCATTTAGCTGAAAAATCTTTAAAAAATATTTTTAAATTAACAATAAATTATTGCTCTAGCCCTATGCCAACTCAATAGCCATCCTCCACCAACATAACCAGTTTTTCATTTTTAATGTAGCCTTCCATTGTATCTTTATATAATATAAACAAATATGAATACATATTCATATTTAACTTTTCTTACTCCAAAGTTATACTTTTACACTGTTTTGTAACTTATTCTTTCTAATGTATTCTGGAAATATTTTAGTATCAATAGATAGCATTCTCATTTTTTAAGCTTCATAGTATTCTTTCAATGGATAGACTATTGCTTATTTAGCCAGTTATAGTAACACTTGAGTAGCTTTTGCCATTATAATATTGCAAAAATAATATCGAATACGACATTTCAGAGGTATAGATATATCTGTAAAATATATTCTGCAACGCTGGATTGCTAGTGCAAGGTGTATATGCATTTATATACTTTTGTTATTTTTGATAGATATTACAAACAGAATGTCTTTTTCAACATTTGTATTTTTTTGGTCAACCTGATATGGTAAGTAAATGCATCCCAGCGCAACTATAATGTGCATTCCTCTTACTGATATTGAATATCTTTTCATTTTTAAGTGTTTGTATTTCATATTTTCTGAACTTCTATTTATATCATTTATCCATTTTCTCTTTGCTTGTTGGTTGTTTTCTTATTGCTTCCTAAAAGCTCTTTAAATATTAGAAAAACTGCCCCTTTGTGATATAAGTTGCAACCACTTTTTCATAGTTTGTCATTTATCTTTTGACTTCGTTAAGATAATTTTGCCATGAAGTTCTTTTAAATGTAGTTACATTTATCTGTCCTTTTTATGGCTTTTAGATTTGTATCTTACTCTGGAAGGCCATTCCCATTTCAAAATTCGAAAGAAAATCACTCACATAGTTTTCCTAGTGTTTTTAAAAATTATTTATTTATTTTATTAGTTTCAAGTGTACAAAGCAACTTACTAGATACATAAAACCCTCATAAAATGATAACCCATTCCCCAAGCTACTACCCCTCTGATATCTTATATAGCTGTTACAGTATCATCAACTATCTCCCTATATTGTACTCCATATCTCATGACTATATATAACTATATATTTAGTTATAGTTGACATTTAATATTATTCTACTTCAGCTCTTCAGGTGTACAGCACAGTGGTCAGGCATCCACACAGTCTATGACATGATCCCCCTGGTAAGTCCAGTGCCCATCTGGCACCTTACGTGATCTTTACAACATTGTTGATTTTATTCCCCATACTGTATTAAATATCAATTTATATTTCTTAATGCCTTCACCTTTTTCACTCTGCCTCCAACCCCATTCCCATCTATCACCCTGATAGATCTAGTACCTATCTGGCACCATATTTAGTTATTACAATATTATTGACTGTATTTCTTATGCTATATTCTACATCCCCATGACTACTGTGTTTAATTCCTTCTCCTTTCACCCATCCTTAACTCCCCTCCCATCTTAAAGAATTCCCTCGAAGAGTCCTTGTAATACTGGTTTGGTGGTGATGAACTCCTTCAGCTTTTTTTTTTTTTGTCTGGGAAGCTCCTTATTCATCCTTCAATTCTAAATGACAGCCTTGCTGGGTAGAGCAATCTTGGTTGTATGGCATTGCTTTTCATCACTTGGAATATTTCCTGCCACCCCCTTCTTGCCTGCAAAGTTTCTGTTGAGAAATCAGCTGACAGTCTTATGGGGGCTCCCTTGTATGTAACTAACTGCTTTTCTTTTGCTGCTTTTAAGATTCTATCTTTGTATTTAACCTTTGGCATTTTAATTATGATGTGTATTGATGTTGGCCTCTTTGGGTTTATCTTGCTTGGGACTCTCTGTGTTTCCTGGGCTTGTATGTCTTTTTCCTTCACCAGGTTATGGAAGTTTTCTGTCATTATTTGTTCAAATAGGTTTTTAAAATTCCTTGCTCTCTCTTCTTCTTCTTCGTCTGGTACCCGTATAATGCGAATGCTAGTATGCTTGATAATGTCCCGGAGGCCCCTTAAACTCTCCTAAATTTTTTGGATTCTTTTCTCTTTTTGCTATTCTAGTTGGGTGTTTTCTGCTACCTTATCTTCTACATTGCTGGTTGGATCCTCTGCTTCATCTAATCTACTGTAGATTCCCTGTGATATATTCTTTATTTCCATTGTTGTATCCTTTATTTCTGAGTGGTTCTTTTTTATGGTTTCCATCTCCAGTTTTATGCTTCCTATCTCTCTGTTGAAGTTCTCCCTGAGATCACCGAGCATTCTTATAACCAGTTTTGGAGCTCTGGGTCTGATAGATTGCTTAGCTCTGTTTCTCTTAATTATTTTTCTGGAGCTCTGTTCTGTTCTTTTATTTGGGACATGTTTCTTTGTCTCCCCATTTTGGCTGCCTCCCTGTATTTGTTTCTTTGTATTAGGTAGGGCTGCTATGTCTTCTGGTCTTAGTAGAGTGGCCTTATGTAGTAAGTGTGCTTAAGTGTGCTGTGGGGCTCAGTGGCGCAGTCTTTCTGGTCACCTGAGCCACGTGCTCCAGGTGTGTCCTTTGTGTGGGTTGTATGTGTCCTCCTCTTGTAGTTGAGCCTTGGTTGATAATTGCACATCAATGGGAGGGACTGACCCTTGGGCTCACTGGTTGTGAGGACTGGTCTTGACTACAGGGGAAGAGTTGTAGTGCAGGGGCTGATCCTATGGAGCACGATCTGCTTCAGCAGGACTCTGGTGTCTGCCCAATCTGCCCCTTGGGTGTGTCATAGTTGAAGGAGGCTGGGTGATATTCCAGTTCGTTTTGAAGCTGGCCACTGGGGGTGCCAGCCCCAGGACCACCTTAGAAGGGATCCGCTGTAGGTCTACTTTAGCTATTGGCCCTGCCCCCCCGCCCCCCCACCGAGAGCCACCCAGCAGGAGCCAGAAAGAAATCTGCAGATGGCTGCCACCCATGCGGTACTTGAAAGTGCTTTGAGAGACCAAGCCACAAACCAAGGCTGGCTGCTGCTAGTGCCGATTTAGGGCTGCTCATCCAGAGATACAGGACAAACTCAATCCAGATTCTGCTTGTCTGGGTTCTGCGAACCTTTCAGAGATCCTAAGAAAGTCTGCAGCTTGAGCCAAGGCAGGTGGTCTGCACCTTTTCTAATGTTTTTATGGCTTACTTTTGCATTTAAGTCTTTGATCTATTTGTATTCTGGTAAATTATCAGTAGTTGATATAACATTTTCCCCCCCAGATACCTACTCTTGTAATACCATTAATTTGAAATGTCATTTTTATCATATACTAAATTTCTATTTTTTATTTAGGCTATTTCTCTATTTTCTATTCTGTTCCATTGGTCTGTCTATTCATGGTTAGTATCACACAATTTGAGTTATTGTAGCTTTAAGATGTATTTTTATATTCAGTTGGGATTGTTAAACCTTCATTACTCCTCCTTCTCAGTTTTACTGGATATTTCTTATTTTTTCATATGAGATTTACAATGAATCTATCTAGTTTCAAACAAGAAAGTGTTTGCATGTTGTAATAAAATTTTGTTGTTATGTTATAAATTAATGTTGTAGCATTAATTTATAAAATAACTTTGACATTGTTACCACCTTCCTATCTCAGAAAACAGTGTGCCTTTTTATAAGTTCAAATCTTGTTTTGTGCCTTTTGGGAGTGTTAAATTTCTTTTTCTTTGCCATGGATATTTGAAAATTCTTGTCTCAGTTTTTTCTAGGTATTTTGTTGTGGTGATAACTGTTATTGTAAATGGGGTTTTTACAATTCCAGTATGTCTTGAAACTGATTTTTGTATATACAAAAGCATTTAGCTTATATATATTAATTTAATGAATTCTCTAATTATTTAAACTCATTTTTAAAATCCAGTTAATTTTCTTGGGCCATTTTTCCTCATGGGCCATTTTTACACCATTTATTCTTTCTCTCAGATCATTGCATTACCCTAGTGGTGATAATGGGCCACATAATAAAAGACATTTCAAAAAACTATAAAAAACAGAAAAGAAAATAATGACAGTACTAAAGCTAAAAGCTAAACTTGTGTGCCTTATCAATAAATGTAAGTGAGCTCAAACATCTATTTAATTAAAAAACTTTTCAAATTGAAATTGCATAGCACAATCCAATTTGATGAGTATACAGTAAAAACACTTAAAATAAAGCTATGAGATGTTTGCAGATAAAAGGGCAAGCAAAATGATACACTAGAATAGCAAATTAAAAGACAAAAAGAAAAAAAAAGTCTGTGGCTCTGATATTAATTTCAGATAAGGTAGACAAAAGAAAAAAACAAGACAAAGACAAAAAGACAAAAGTCAAAAAGAAAAGACAAAAAGAAAAGACAAAAAAGAAAAAAAAAGTCTGTGGCTCTGATATTAATTTCAGATAAGGTAGAATTTAGGAACCGAAATAATTTCAAAGAAGGAGGCCACTTAATGCTAAAGAATGCAATTCATAAGGAAGATTTAGCTACAAATATCTATGACTAATTAGCACATCAGCAAAATTAACGAAGCAGAAATAACAGAACATACAAAGAAAAGGAAGCAAAAGGACAGAAAAAATAAGGATAAAGAAAACCAACATAACATAAATAATATGGTAGATAATACTTATCAGTAGGAACCGATGATTGGAAATATGCCATATTTTTATGAGACTGAAATATACCGTATTTTGAAATGCCTGTGAACATTCATGAAAATGAACAAATACTAATCTCATATAAACCAGATATTAATCTCAATAAATTCCAAAAATTTAGAAATAATGTAGTCAACACTTTCTGATCACAAATCAATAAAATTTGAAATTAATAATATTTAAAAACAAAGACACATTTACCTGTTCTATAGACACTTTCTC
Source organism: Rhinolophus hipposideros (assembly GCF_964194185.1). Taxonomy (NCBI): domain Eukaryota; kingdom Metazoa; phylum Chordata; class Mammalia; order Chiroptera; family Rhinolophidae; genus Rhinolophus; species Rhinolophus hipposideros. Next base: position 56,387,455 of record NC_138053.1, read on the forward strand.
ATGGAGGTGAGGCCTATGAGGATTGCTCAATTTGGTGAAATCCATGTTTTCTATAAAGTCTGTCTATGAAGTGGCAGTTCCTGTGTTTAAAAAATTTCATTAAAGTAGTTTTGTGTGTATGTACTCAGCCAGTATTTGATATGCAACTGAACTGAAAAAAATATTCTCATAAAATTGAGACGATCATAGAATGATACTATTATTAAGGAGGAAAGAAGTTACTGGAGAATTCATTTAGCTATTTCCAAGGGACATTAAGCCTGTTTCCCTTATCCAATACTTTGCTGTTATCATTGAATGCTGGCTCTTTAGTGGATGATGAAAAAGAGGGAATGTGTGATAACAACACCAGGATTGACACATACATTCATACTGTACTTACTTGTTTGGGATCTTACAGCCAGCTTAGAAGGCTGTAGATGTAGCAAACACATTGTTGGAATTTCAAGAGTCTGAATTTTAACCTTATCAGCTATGTTTCTTTTCTTTAAGCATGAAACAAAATCAGCATTTTCTTTTTATTTTTTTGGAATCATTAAAAGTGACAAAGATAGTGAAAAACAGAAAGAAAATATCCATTGTTATTGAAACTGAAACCCTAAGCTATAAAATAAGAGGAAACATTGCTTAAAACAGTGAACGTCAAATGGGAGTACAGGAAGAAACAGAAAGAGGATGGTATGAGCTGCACACATCACAGAAAGCTAGCAAACACATATCTTTAAAATAGGTGGTATTGATACATACTAAAGTATAAAACCAACACTCCTTTATTTGTATCAGGGGAGATGGAGTGAGCAAGCTGGCAGATGGAGCTTCTTTGATTCCAGGTGGAAAGAGGTTGTGAGAAGCTGAGAAATCAGAATTGAAAAGGAATCAAATAGACAAGCCTTATTTACCAGAAATGGTCTATTGGTGAGACTGGAGAGAAGCCACTCCTTGGTTACAAGGTGAGCAATGCAGTGTGATTTTTGTCAGCTGGGAAGAAGTAAAGATTAAACTCATTAATGGATGCAGCCCTGTGCTGTGAGGATTATTTTATTTTGAAACAAGGTTATAGACCTTCTCCTAAAACAACTGACTACAGAGAGTTGACCCAGGAATTATTCATGTTACTCAAAGGTAAACTGCAACAACAATAATAGAGAACTCACCACTATATAGAAGTACTACAAGAAAAAAACTGGAAAAAAAACACCAAGAAAACCTACCAGTTGGGGAAAATATTTGTCATTAAAATGTTACAGCACAGGTAAAAATTGTGATGCAATATATTACTATAGAGTAGCGGAGAAATTATAGACCTGGAAGACAGGCAAAGGAAATCCAAAATATGCATAATTGGTGCCTCTAAAGTTGAAAACCAAATAAAAACATAATTCAATTAAAGTTTCAGGACTGGAATCCACAAATTTTAAGGGCATAACATGTCTCCAGGAAAATTGGCATAGAACGATTAATATCAAAATCTCCTTATAAAATTACTAAGAGTTGAAGGCCTTAGAGCTGAAGAATATTGTGGGCACCTAGGCAAAAAGATGAAGTCAACTGGAAGAGAAAAAAAATATAAATATCATGCTGGCCTCAGACTTCTTCACAGTAACAGTCAGTGTTGGAAGTGGATAGAGTAACATCTTTAAATTACTGAAGGAGAATGTGTGAGTCAAAAATACTATACGCATATAAATTGCTATTTATAGATAAAACAACAAGAACAGCAACAACAAAATATTTGCAATGAAAAAATGAGGGAATTTTTTTCATGTGTGCTTGTTCTGAAGATATTCACAGAAGAATTTTAGCCAACCAGTAGGTGAATGAAAAAATAAAGATAAAAAGGAACAGAGATGATCAATAGAATGTAAACATTATAAACCCTGATATTGTAAAAATAATGTACATAATCAAAACTGATGGGGAATAAAAAACTATAGATAGCGAAGTTATGCCTGAGTTTCTAAAACTAGGGATCATTTAATGAACTGACAAATAATAAAGATAGAATTATAAAGGTATAAATGCAAACATTAAGAAAATATGAAAATTATTCATATAACTTAGTGGGGAAGAGGAAGCTATTTATGAAAAATCAAGTGGACAAAAATAAGCAAGGAAGGAAAACCTATATAATATTGAATTAGATTGCATTTGTATATAATCTCTGTATCATGAAAATTGAAGATAAACTCATTCTTTCAAATATGAAACGTTATATGAAACGTTGAAAATATGAAACGAAAAATATGAAATGTTAGAACATTTATAAAAATTGACCAAATTTCAAGCCATAAAGTATAAATTTTAAATGGTAGGAATAGTTCTAACAAATATATTCGAATCACTGTGCAATAGGATTAGAAATTAAACCATAGAACAAAAGAAAATAAAATATCACTTGGGGAAGAAAATCTCTCAAACAACTTTTTAAGCTGAAGAAGGCATCAAAACTGAAATAGTCAATTAGAAAATAATGACATTGATAATGAAAGCAAAGCTAAGAGACTCATCAGGATATTGATCCTCTTGTATAGTATTCAAAGGATAATTTATAATGATAAGCAGTAAATAAAGGGTGAAAATATCCGAATGAAGTATCCAATTTTAGAAGAGTAACAATATAAAAGCAAAACAAAGCTAAGGAAAGCAGAAGGAAGGAAAACGAGAAATTAATAAATTAATTTAAACAGAAATTAATAAATTAAAAAGTAGATAATCTAGATATAACAAATCCAATAGCTGGATTAGTGGGGGAAATATTTTTAAAGATGTGTTAGTTGACCTAAACAAGAGAAAAAGGAAGACACCACAATTAGAAAACAAGAAGTGCCATTAGTGAAATAACTACCTATGCAAAGGAAAGCAAAGAAGTTACAAGACTTTCTGTGTTCACATTTATAAAAATAAATTTGAGAATCCAAATGCAATGTATAATTTTTAGAAAAGTATAAATTGCCAGAAGTGATCCCAAGAGATAAAAATATCATACTACCATTATCATAGGATAAAAGAGAAAACTATTTAAAATTTATCCCCTATTAAGAAGCAGTGGGTTTGATAGTCTCAGAGGATAATTCTACCCAACCTTTAAAGGATAGAGAACTGCAATGAAATTTAAACTCTTCTTTCATAGTATTCTTGTATGATCCTTTGTATTTCTGTGGTATCTGTTGTAATTTCTTCTTTGGCGTGGTGGCCCACACATGGAAACAACCGAGGGGGCTGTTGATAGATGATTGGATAAAGAAGATGTGTACGCATATACAATGGAATATTACTCAGCCATAAGAAAAGGTGAAATACTGCGATTTGCAACAACATATGTGGATCTTGAGATTATCACGCTTAGTAAAAGAAGTCAGACAGAAAAAGCTGAGAATCATATGATTTCACTCATGTGTGGGCTGTAAAACTGAAAGCAACAAATAAACAAGACAAACAAAAACTCATAGACACAGACAATAATTTAATAGTTACCAGTGGAAAAAGAAAGAGAGGGAAGGTAGAAAAGGGTAAAAGGTTAAAAAAAAATTTACACTTTTCTTGACCACAGAAGAAGGTAACCTTTCAAAACATTTTATAATGCAAGTTTACCATTGATTTCAAAATCCAACAAAAATTGAACAAAAAGCTTAGATTATCAATTTCACTTCTATATATTAGTGTAAAATCCAAAATAAAATAGTTGCAAACAGAATATAGCAGCATACAAAAAATTAATATATCATGGTGAGTTTTATTTTAGAAATGCAAGAATTATTCAACATTATAAAAATTTATTTCAAAATTTACAGTATTAATAGGTAAAATAAAACTATATTATAACTCCATAGAGGTATTTATTAAAAGCATTTAATAGAGTTCAGTTTTCATTCCTGAATTTAAAAATCTTTCAATAGATAGAAATAAACGTGTGTGTGTGTGTGTGTGTGTGTGTGTGTGTGTGTATTCCAAACAACCAGTATGATTCTTAATAGGAAAATATTAGAAACATTTCTGTTAAAATTAAGAACAAGACACAGATGTCCTCTCTTATCAGTCTTATATTTGTTAAGTTCTAAGAGATTGGAGCCAGTACAATTAGATTAAAACAACTGAAAAGGAAATATGCAAGATTTAGATGAAGAAAAAAATTCAGTGCAAGTAAAAGACTTGAAAATTAGCAAATGAAGACTTGCACAAATAAAAAGGCATATTATAATTAATTTTGGAAAAGAAGCATCAAAATCAGAAAGATGTCAATTTCCTGTAAGTATAAATTTAATATGATTCCAATAAAAAAATCAAAAGAATATTTTTGTGGAACTATACAAGCTGTTTCTAAAGTTCAAATGGAAAATAAACAAAATTCTGATAAAGAAGATAAAAAGAGGGAGAAACCAGCATACTAACTATTAGCTCTTGTTATAAAGCTACAACATATTAGAACAATCTGGTATTGGTATCTGAATAGACAGGCAGATCAGTAGAACAGAATACAAAGTGTAGAACTAGATCCAAGTCCATATGGTTATGTAGTGCTGATAAAGATGGTATTTCAAATCAATGGGGAAAAAAAGAGGGATTACTCAATAAATAGTATTGGAACAATTGAGTGTCCATCTGGAAAAAATTTGAGAACTTTGTATGATACCCCAAAATATATTCCCAATTGATTGGTGTAAAATATAAAACCATGCAAGTACCTTAGAACACTCTGGAGAATTATTTTTATAACCATGTAATGAAAAAGACCTAAGTATTATGTAATACAAAACACAGAAGTCATGAAAAAAAACAATAGACTACATATTTACAAAATTTATAAAACTTACAGTAATCAAAATCAAAACAATAAATGACAACCGGGAAGAAATATTTGCAACTCACAACACAGATAAAGAATAATTTACTTATATAGAAAGAGCATCTACAAATAAATAAGTACATGTCTTCTAAAACTATAATAGAATAATAGGCAAAAGTTACAAATGGTGGTTCAAAGAAAAGGAAATGCAAATAATTCTGAGAACTATGAGCAGATATTCAATCTTGCTCACAATTATAGAAACATAAATTCAAGTAAATTAGACAGTGTTTTTACTTATACAGTCAAAGATTTAAAAAAAAAAAACCTGATAATTGTTGGTGGTAGTATAAATGTATCCAACACTTATGTTGTATCTTTTTGTTATATCTATCAAAATTACAAAGTTCAATATTTTGGGGTTTTCTAAACATATAAGATTACGTCATGTGATAGTTTTATTTCATCTTTCCCAGTTTTATTTCTTCTTTCCCCATTTGTATATGTTTTAGTTCTTTTTTGTTTGTTTGTTATTCTTATTGTAATAGCTAGAACTTCCAGTATGATGTTAAAAAAGTGGGGAGAGGGGACATACTCAACTTGTTTCTGATACCAGCAACAAAACTTTGAGCTTCTCACCATTAATTATGATGTTAGGTGTAGGATTTCTTGTACATATGCTTTATCAAGTTGAGGAAGTTCCTCTCTATTCCTAGTTTACTGAGAGTTTTTATTTTAATCATAAATGAGTGTTGAATTTTTCAAGTACTTTTTCTGCATCTATTAATATAATTGTGATTTTTTTCTGTTTTAGCCTGTTGATTTAATGAATTACATTAATTGATTTATTAATGTTGAACCAGCCTTTCATACAAGGGATAAATCCCACTTGGTCATAGTATATAATTCCTTTTATATATTATTGGATTTTATTTGCTAATATTTTGAGGATTTTTGCATCTATATTCATGAGAGATATACAGTCTGTAGTTTTCTTTTCTTGTAATGTCTTTGTATGGTTTTGGGATTAGGATAATACTGGTTTTATAGAATGGGTTAGGAAATATTCATTCTGTTTCTATCCTCAGAAAGAGATGGTAGAGAATTGATATAATAATTTCTATAAATATTTGGTAGAATTCACCAGTGAACACATCTGGGCCAGGTGCTTTTTGTTTTGGAAGGTTATTAATTATTAATTCAATTTCTGTATTAGATATAGGTCTATTCAGATTGTCTGTTTCTTCTTGTATGAGTTTGTATTGTGTCTTTCAAAGAATAGGTCCATTTCATCTAGGTAATCAGCTTTGTAGGCAAAGTTTTTCATAGTTCCTCTGTTATCCATTTAATTTTCATGAAATCTCTAATGACGTCTCCTCTTTCATTTCTGTTAAAAAGAAAGTTAGTAATTTGTGTTCTTTCTTTTTTTTTTCTTAGTCTGGCTGGGGCTGATCAATTTTATTGATTTTTTTTCAAAGAATCAGCTTTTGGTTTTATTAATTTCCTCTCTTAATTTCCTGTTTTCAATTTCATTGAATTCTGCTCTATTATTATTTTTTTTTATACTTACTTTGGATTTAACTTGCCCCCTTTTTTTCCCCTAGTTTCCTAAGGTGTAAACTTAGATTATTATTTTTAGATTTCTTCTTTTCTAATGTATATATTAAATGCTATAAATTTCTCTCTAAGCCCTGCCTTTGTTGCATTCCATAAATTTTGAGTACCTGTTTCTCCATTTTCATTTAGTTCAAGATATTTTTAAATTTCTCTGGAGAGTTCTTCTTTTACCCATGTGTTATTTAGAAGTGTGTTGTTTAATCTCCATGTGTTTTGGGATTTTCCAGTTATCTTTCTCTTACTGATTTCTGATTTAATTCCGTAGTTGTCTGAGAATAGACACTGTATGATTTCTGTTCCTTTAAATTTGTTAAGGTGTGTTTTATGGTCCAAAATGTGGTCTGTCTTTATGGATTTGGTATTTTTTTCTGTTTATCCTGCTTAGTATTTTTCATGCTTTTTGAATGTGTAGTTTAAAAATTTTTTGAATCAGTTTGGGGATATGTTCAACCATCATTTCTTTAAATATTTTTTTGTGTGCCTCCTTCTCTTTCATTTCTTGATCTGAGACTCCAATTACATGTGTGTTACATTACTTGATATTGTCCTCTTACATGACACTGAGGTTTAACTCATTTTTTTTTTTTCAGCTTCTGTTTTCTCTGCTTGATTTTGGATAGTTTCCATCATTGTAGCTTCAAATTTACTGATCTTTTCTTCTGTAATATCCAATCTGCTGTTAAGCCCATTAAGTGAATTATTATTATTTTTTAACATTTCAGTTATTCTGTTTTGAGGTTCTAGAATATTTATATGGCTCCTTTTTATGTTTTCAACTACTTCTTCATGTCCTTGTTTTCTCTTAAATTGCTAACTGTTTATAACAGCTCTTTTAAAGTCCTTGTCTGCTAGTTTGACATTTCTGTCTTCTAGGTCTGTTTCTATTGATTGCTGATTTGGGCCATATTTTGCTACTTCTTGACATATCCAGTAACTTTTTATTGGATGTTGATATTAGGAATTTTACATGATTGGGTGAATTTTATTGTTTTTCTTTAAAGAGTATTGACATATTTGTTTTGGCAGGCAGTTTTGTTACTTGCAATCAGTTTGATCCTTTTGAGGCTTGTTGTCAAGCTTTATTACTCCAGGTTTAGCATAGCCTTATTGTAGGGCTAGTTTATTCCTACTAATAAGGCCTAGCTTTTCTGTAGTCTTTACTGAATGCTTAGGTATTCAATGAGGGCTTTCGACTCTGAATAATAACAACTTGATTGTCTCTTAGTCCAGTGTGAGCTCAAAGAATTGTTCAGTTAGAGAGCCCTTGCACTTGTTCTTTGTTTGGTTTTGTGGCATTCACTTAACCCATGTGCAGTTTTAGATTTAGCTTAAGACTCAATGAGACTCCTATGTAGAGTTTTGGAGCACTTGCTTTATGTAGCTCCTCCCTCTCTGGAAAGCTTCCCTCCAATTTCCAGCTGGCTCAGCCTTTCCAAGCTCCTATCACTGCTCAACTCAGAGAAGCTGCCAAGCTCAGCATACATTCCCCCTCCCTACCCTGAGGTTAAGAATTAGCTCCAGGCTTCAAATCATGGTGTCAGGGATCACAAATCTGTACTGCCTGTTATCTAATACCCCAAACAGACGTATTATATATTCTGTCCAATTCTGTAGTTATCGGTTATGGGGGGAGGGGTTACAAATACCATACAGTTACTACTTCTTTATAGGTGGAAGCAAAAGTTCTTCCCCTTTTGAAAATAAAGTAAATGGAAAGAACTATTAAAAGGAAAAGAAAACAACTCCAGATAATAAAAATAGTAACAGTTAATACTGAGTATTAGCTAGTATTTGGAAGCAGGCCACATTAAAAATTACTGGTTGGTGTTTAAATTTGAGCAATCGTTTAGGAAGGCATTTTGACAGAACGAAAGAAAAAAAAAAAACTTAATCGTTTTCTATTTTTGACCTAGCAACTTTGCTTTTAGAGATTTATCCAGAGGAAATAATCAGACATATATGAAAATATTCATTACAGAATTAATTATAGTAAGGAAAAATTTTACCTATAATAACTAAAAAAAAAAATATTAACCTAAATATCCAACCATATAGATTTAGTGAAAAAATTTCTTGGTGCATCCACAAACAAATATTATAATGACATAATATTTAACTACAAAAAATGATTTTGTGTAAATATAACTTGCTATGGGAGAATGTTTTAATAATTTTATTAAGTTAAAAAATCAGATTACAAAGTTTTTTCAGTTTGATGACAACAATATTATTATAAGCACAATGTAGAGAATACAAAAATGTTAACTATAGCTATCCCTGGGTGATGTGATTATAGAAATATTTTCTACTTCATGCTTTTCTGAGTTTTTTGAATTTTCTACAATAAACAGAAACTCATTTAGAAAAATTTTAAGCATTATTTAAAAATGATTTGTTAGATTAATCCACAGTTACGTGACAACTGGAATCTGGATAAAAATGGCTATAAGGGACCCAGTATGGTGCAGTGCATCAGGGGCCAAGTCATGAAATCCGTGTTTAAATTCCATTCCATAATTTGTTAGGTGAATGATCCTGAACAATTTTTATAACTTCTTGGAAGTTGTCTTACCTGAAAAATGGGGATAAAGATGCTGTCTAATTCTTTGGGTTCTTAAAATACTTAAATGAGATAATCTGCATAAGCTTTTAGCATAGTAAGATTCTACGCGTATACATGACAATACATTGTATTATTGCTATTATTTCTGCAAGCGCTGCTGCTACTGCTCCCACCACCATCACCACCACCACCACCACCACCAGTACAATTAGTAGGTTGAAGGACCTTATGAAGAGGATATGATCATATTGTAAGATTAAGAGAAGAGTGCTGAAAAGGAATTAGGACAAGAGCCAGAGAGAAATTTTACCAATTTCATGGTTTTTCTTATGATCAGTACTGAAAAAAACCAAACAACAACAACAAAAAAACCCCCTCAAATTGGGAATTGTTTTAAAGATAATTACTATAGACATTTATCTTTGAAGATCTTCAAGAAAAGTAGAAATTACACCCCTGCGCAGTTTACATTAAGTATCAGGATTCGGGTTTTGTTTTGTTTTTTTCTTGACAGGCAGTAACACTTTATATGAAAAAATGGATTATAGAACTTTCAAATATAATAACGCTGACAAAATACTTTATTACTTCATGACTCAGTTTTTCCCCCTGTCAACTAGTTTAACATTTTTGACAGGCTTTTGAATGGAATATATAAAATGGATACCTTAAAAACATATAAAAACATATGAGAATCTGAGCACTACCCTCTCTACCTTCACTGTAGTCACATGGACCCAGCCACCATTGGCTCTGGTTTCCCTGCTTCTACTCTTGCCTCTCTAAAATCTATTCTTTCTATATAGAGTACCAGGATTGATACTTTTAAAATGGAAATAAAGTCAAATCGGTGGGAGGCAATTCTAGGCCAAGAGAACCACATGTGCAAAAGCAGGGAGGCATAACGTTACAACGTTATGGGAAACTATGAGAATGTGGCATTGCTAAAGCTTCACGTGCGATTTGGGGACCAAGGAAGAGAGAGAGATGCTGAAGAGGCATTAGGGCAGTTACGTTGATTTTTGAGGGTGCTCCTAGTAATGAAGTAGGCCGGGGATTTTATGTTGATAACCCAGTGATTTGGAATCTACTGGCACCTGGAACTGCTTTTAGGGCAAGAATCAGGACTGGAAGCCACAATCTTCTGATGGTTAGATCCTAAAGTCTTACCCTAGACCACATAAAGTAGATTATCACTGTGGAGCCAAATCCCTGGCCTAAGGGAAAAGAGCAGTTTACAAGCTTGAGTGGCACCACCCAATGAGGGAATAAAAAAGGCCGGTGTGGGTGGGATGATTCAGGATGGAATGTGCCCAGGAAAGGTAAGGTTCCCTGAGTGTCAGGGAAGGCATGAAGGAGGAGGAGCTTGGAGTGTGTTGATTGCAAGAATTCCAAGTTGTTCTTGGCAGCTCTAAGTGTCAGGAGGTCCCATGACAAGTCTGGGTTAAGGAGACAAAGAATCTACTCGAAGGCAGTCCTCTTCGGGACAGGACGGAATGTATAGCAGGTTATGCAAGCCGGGGTGTGTGAAGAATATGGAGGTGTGGCTTAAAGTGAGGGGGAAAGAATCTAACACATTGGTCAAATAGCATTCAGCTTGGGAGCTGAGGTCTTTTATCAAGAAGTATTTACTGTCAGCAAGCTGTCGCATCAGAAAGCAAAACAGCACAAGTTGCAGGATTCTGGAGCATGTGGGTGGAATGTGTGTTGCCAGAGTGAATGGTATGTGACAACTATGCATTTGAGGCTGTGGCATGCCACGAAGCTGCACTGTGTCCTTAGTAGTTTGTGGCGTGCCACAGGGCCACGAACAGGTGGACGACAGCCATGCTCGCTTGCGTCCCTTGCCCTTGGCTTGCTGCATACCATATCAGCGTAACATTTTTGTGTGGGCAGCAACTTTTTGGTTGTCTTCCTTCATTGTGGATTGCCAGAAGACGTTGGTTTACGCGGACCAGGCACTGCTACTCAACTCTTAAGAACCAAAGTTGATTAATAGGCAGCACAGCTGTTACTTGTGACATGCTCCCCACCCCACATGGACCCTCCTTTCTGGCATGCAAATGATTTGCGTCTGAATTATCAGGGAGGGGACACAGGACTCTCTTAAGATTTGTAGAATCTGGAGCTTCCAAGTTCTACTCATTGAGAGGGAATAAAGTAACAGTTAAATGTGTGAGCTCTGAAGGTGGCTATGTGGATTTTAATCCCTGTGTCATCACAAGCCTCAGATTCCTTGGTTGTAGAGTAAAGAAGAAAATAGAACTGCTTTTGTAAAGTGGCTATGAGGGCTAAGGAAATAATGCTGGAAAGTGTATTTTAAAAGTCCCTGTCCCCCATCAAATGCTCCATAAATGACCATTACCATTGTTATACTTATGCCTATGATGCTCAGAACCACGGAAAGGACTGGCCCAAATGGTAAAAGCTCCTCGTGCTAAGGCTGTGTCCACTCCTTGCACCAACTTCCCGGTCAGCAGGCTCCTGCCCTAGCCTTATTCAATTCAGACCTGCCCTCTCTGCCCTTCCCATAGTTCTGTTTTACTCTTGGCAAAATGAGAATGGAGTCAGAGTTGTTTCCTTGGCATGGAAAGAATGAATGGCTAGCACTGGCCGGGGTCTGTGGAGCCAGAGGCCCCACTTTTCTGTCTGAGGTGCTGAGTCATGAGCTGTGGTTGCAGGCTCGGCTACACCGCTGGGCTTGGCATGGAATCTGGGGAGGATTAGAAGATTATGATCGGAACAAGACACAAGGGAATTGCAGCCGATGTTGATAAGTGATTTGGAAGATACTCAGAGGAGGGAAAAACATGAAGACAGTCTGTGGAATTAAAGGGAACGTGGGCAGAGAGAGCCTCATAAGCAGACTGGGTCTGTAAATCATGCACTTCAAAGAAGGTGAGGGCTTCCCTTTCTGTTCTTGCTTCTTGGGGTGCTTAAAGGAAACTGTTGAAAGGACTTTGATTTTGACATTTAATCAAATAAAAACGTTTAAAATGTAGAGTGAGGAAATCACTCATACATTGCAGGTGGGATTGTAAGCCACTGTGGAAAAGAGTATGGAAGTTTTTTACAAAACTGAACATGCAACTCTTATATAACCCAGCCATTGCTCTCTTTATCCCTGAGTAATACACACTTATGTCCAGGCAAAAACCTGTACACATGTTCTTAGCAGCTGAATTTGTGATAGCCATAAACTAGAAACAACTCAAAAGCCCTTCAACAGGTGAATAGTTAAACAAACTGTGGCTTAGCCATTCCACGAATACTTCTCAGCATAAAGCAACGCACTGCTGATACACACGACAGCCTGGATGAATCTCCAGAGAATTATGCTGAGTGGAAAAAGCCAATCTCAAAAGGTTACATACTGTATGATTCCATGTACAGTATATAACATTCTCAAAATAGCAAATTATAGAGATAGAGAACAAATTTATGGTTTCCAAGTGTTGTGAGGTGAGGCAGGGGACAAGGGAAGTGGCTATGTCTATAAGGCATATCATGAGGGAGCCTTGTGATGAAACTGGGCTGCACCTGGGCTGCAGTTGTGGTCACAGGACCTATACCTGTCAGAAAGGTGGCATAGGATGAAAGACACAGACATATAAAGGAGTGCATGAAAACGGGTGAAATCCGAAGAAGGTCAATGTGCTGTATCGATGTTAGTATACTGGTTGTGATATCAAACTATAGTCTTATGAGATGTTCCCATTGGGGAAAACTGGGTGAAGGGTGTACAGGTCTCTCTGTATTATTTCTTACAAGGGCATGTGAGGCTATAATTTCCTCAAAGTAAAATGTTTTTTAGAAGGTAGAGCAAGCCCTTAAGATGACCCTTCTTCCTGACATATGGACATTGCTGGGAGGATTTTGTAAAAAATATTCCATATTGGTTTTCAAAAGTGAAGTCTCTCTAAGAGAATACCTAGTACAAATCCTTGGTCTGGGGGGGGCACAATTCCCAACCTCCACCCACTAGTGAGTCAAGGGCTGTTAGCACTACTCTTCCTTGTGCTCAGGTACATAAATAAAACCTCCTCCCCTAATTATGACTGGAATAGAGGTCAGCTGGACAAGATACATGCATGGAACTTTAGGACATCTTTATAAAAGGCAAGGGCAAAAAAATTAAAATATTTAATTCCAAGGGCAAGACAAAGGGTGCCTTCCACAGGCAGAGGGGTGAGTGACTGTGAATCCTGACAGAAACCATCCAGTGACCTGAAGGCTGACAATACTGCCAGGTTATTCAGATGAGCCCAGAACTCGCAAGAGCAGTGGTTTAAAAGATGAGGGAATGAAGGAGGAATGTTCTCAGATCTCTGGGAAGAGGGCCCTACATCTGGACTTTTAAAACTTTAACATGTATATATAAGTCACCCATTAAAATGCACAGTCTGATTCAAGAGCCTACACTCCTTCTTCTTTTTTTTAAAATTAAAGTTTATTGGGGTGACAGTGGTTAGTGAAGTTCCATAAGTAACAGCCTACACTTCTTAAAGCTGCTGGTGATACCAAAGCTGCTGGGCCAGACATCGAATCAGAAGGGTCTAACTTCACCACATTTTAAAGAGTAAGGCCTGTCAGAGAAGAGAAAATGAGATGAAAAAAAAACAGGATGGGATAAAGGAGTTGAGGGCAGAAAGGAGAGATGAGGTGTTCTGGTGAGCTGTTGGAGGTGGGGGCTCTCTTTAGAGAAGTTCAGCCAGGATCAAGTTCCCGTAAAAATGTCCTATGAAATGGCTTAATGTTTCACCCTTTTATGATTGCATTTTCACAGATGCCTTCAGTGTCTTAACACAAAGAAATATCTGGAGCTTTCAGAGACCGGAAGAGGTGGACTTTATAGATGTATTTGCCTGAGAAGACTTTTCCAGAGTTCTTCCAGTCATGCTCCCTCTGTCAAAATTAGTGCTTTTCCTGACCAGAACTCAGGCTTTCTAGGAGCTGAGAGGTCAGATCAGAGCAAAACTCAATGTCCTTTAACCCGAGTAGAAGAGAGATGGAGATAAGCTCCACAAGTGGCCATGCCCTCTTATCTGCAAACATCCCACGTGTGATTATTCTTGGCTCTCTTTTCTTGGGACCCCCAGGAGCTGTCCTATTGCTGGTGTTTCTGCAAGAAATAAGGAATGGGGCTAGATCCACAATAAGAAAGGGAAAAGGTTCACTCTCCAACCCATTGTTTTGTTCTCACAGGTTCACATTTGCCATAAATTTATTCTCTCATAATAGCTACCACTTATCTATTCCCCCATCCAGGCTTTCCTGTTTGGGTACCACTGAGATTGACCTTGCTCTATGAAGGAGAGACTGACTCCCCAGAGTTCCCCTTGCAAAGCAGGGACACTCAGAAGGGTCAAATGTGAAACTGAGGTCAAAAGGCAAGCTGGGGCCAGAATGTAGAGTGGGTCCAGAGTCCCAGTGTTCAGAGAACTTTGCCTTATTTTTACCATTGGTGGGAAGAGTTCTCATATTTCTTATTGACTCAAGATGTATTTGATATGGTTGCTTGGCCCCAAAGCCTGTCTGCCTCGACAACTGCAGAAGATCCAGAGATACACAGCCATCCATCAATTCTGACAGGGCTGCCTCCTACAGCAGCTGTATTGTTTATGAAATGAGTCACTTTCATAGCAAATCCAACAGCAAACTGGTGCTGGATTTGACACATTCATCCCACTTCATTCTTCTCATTCTCTCCCTTCACATGCTTGTCCAGCTCCTGAAGAGCAGCCTTATTTTGCTAAGATGAAAGTGAGAAACACAAAGTGGGGTGATTTCCCTCAAATAAAACCATTACCTTTGGTTTCCTAGGTTTAGAGTAGTTCAGCGACCATGTGTCTTCTCTTTTCTCAGCAGTGGTAACTGAGGGAGGAAAAGCTGAGTGAGTGAGAGTGGTGGTTGCCACACGTGTACCTGAGAAAAAGGATCTCATTATTTTACTTAATGGCCACATGAAAAGCTGTCTAAAATTCTTTTTACAGCATCAGTTTTGCATTAGAGGTTGAGCTTCACTCCTTTATAAACAGTAACAGCAAAATGGAAGCCATTAAAGATGGGGCTTTTGTTAACTGTGTGATTCTGAGAAGAAATGAATGACAAAGATTAACTGAAGAAATAGCCAAAGTGTTGGGTGAAAAAGTCACTGAATCTGGTTCAGACTCATGTACAGATATGCAGGTCTAGAGACAGAATTTGAGTAACTCCACAATGAATTCAGTCCTTAGCTCCTTTTTCTAATAAAACTGTTTTTGGAGTAGAGTTACACGACCATCTTAATACCATGTGACCAACAGGCAGATGGAGTTATCAGATGCTGAATAACATGAGAGAATTTAGCATGAGCACTTAAAGGACAGGGGGCACCCAAATGAGAGGAGAGGCCCTTGCGATGGCATCAAGAGAACACTTATTGAACACCTATTGTTTGCTGGTCACTGTGTTAAACTCCAGGGTTCCAACAGTGAATAAGACACAGTCCCTGTATGCAGTGGAGGCCAGTCTGGTGGGAGACACAAACATCTACCTAGACAATTACATAAAATATGATAAACACTATAAATACAAGTGCAAACTGAGGCTATTAAATGTGTCTTATCCAGGATATTGCAAAGTAACCCCTGAGAAAATGAAAACTATCACATGAGGAGCCTGTGCAGCTCCTCAAGTCTCCTAAGAAGTCAGACATGAACAGATCCTGGTTTAGGAGGTGGGAGTGGGGGGGGGGCGGAGGTGTGCAAAAGATGCCACTAGGGAATCAGCGAGTCTCCTGAGAAGAAAACGTATATGAAAAGTAGAGATAAAAAGGAAAAGACTTATTACTTGACTACATAAGCATATAAAATTTTGGCAGGAAAAGATTCATGAGTCAGACTGAAACTTGGAAACTTAGGGGGGAAAAGAGCCACATTAAGTGCTACATTCCTTCACACATAAAGAGGGCTTACAAAAGAGGAAGTATGACTGGCTTATAAACATATAGAAAGATGTTCAACATCACTCACAATTAAACAAATGCAAATTGAAATGGAAGGAAGCAGGAGAGAGGTTGCTTTTAGAGATCTGCCTGACTCTGGCCTTGCTGGGAGGGGGAAAGGGACTCAAAGAGAAACAGTGAATCAGCAAGCAAAGTCATATTTCAGCTTGAAATGACCTTAGCTTGTTACTCACAAGGTTTATAGCTCAAATTCCAATTTCACAGTTATTCTTGGAATAATAGTGCAAGTTTGAAGCAAGGAATGAAAACCTCATAACTCCTTTGGGAAACTCAGTTTCCCTTTGCTTCCTGTCATGGTCACAGGGATGATTGTGAGGGGGAAGCGTGAAATTCTTTGACTGTGACAGGTGATCCCGAGGTTCCTTTAGCCAAGTGTTTCTACACCACCTGTGTTCTGATCAAACACTCTGGTGGAGGGAGGGTCTTGAAAATCCTAAGGCTCCCCAAGTTGGAGAAGATTATATCCCCAGAACATGCTACCTAGCCTGACTTTCCAAGCTCTATAAGAAGTGACCATAACCAACCTACAGAAAAAGTTGAGAAACTTATTTTATTGTGATTTTAGGCAATTAACTGGCCAGCTATAGTTGCAGTGACTTTCACTATCACTGTTATGGGTTGAATTGGGTCCCCCAAAATTCATGTGTTGAAGTCCTAACTCCCAGTGCCTCAGAATATGACCTTATTTGGAGATAGGATCTTTATAGAGGTCATCAAGTTAAAAAGATCAGTAGGGAGGGCCCTAATCCGATATGACTGGTTTCCTTATAAAAAAAGGGGAAATTTGGAGACAAACAGGCATACAGATAGAATGTGATGTGAACATGAAGACAGACATCTACAAGTCAAGGAATGAGGCCTGGGATAGATCCTTCCCTCACAGTCCTCAAAACCAGCCAATCCTGCTGATACCTTGTTTCGGGCATTCTAGCCCCCAGACCTATGAGACAACAAATTTCTGCTGTCTAAGCCACCTAGGCTTTGGTTCCTTCTTACAGCAGCCTTAGGAAGCTGTCCCATCTCTACATTCAGTAATTTCCATCTCCTCCCTGCAACCAGAGTTTTATATATAGTTTTTTATATATATATATATACATATATATAGTTATATATATATATATATATATATATATATATATATATATATATATATACCTATATATAATTTTCAGATATGGAAAGCAATGAAGAGGCAGTATGGAAGAAAGAGGACTATTTGGCCACTTAAGAAGTTTTGTGTTTCATAAACATCGCTCTATATGCCAGGCCACTCAATATACTCCAGAGATACCATGGTGAATAAGACAAGATCATTCCTGCCCTCATGGAGCCTATAGTCCAGCAGTAATAAAAAACAAAAAACAAAGGAACCTGAACCTCTACAATTGTAAGAGAGTGTGGTAAGTGCTTTCTACGACGAGGTATGCATAACCTCCTGTGGGAGCAAATGCGGCAGCCCTGAATCTCCTCCTGGGATCCAGAAAGACTTCTCTGACTTGGAAGTGACATCAGAGCTGAAACTTGAATAATGGACAGGAATTATCTGAAAGGGGTGAGAGAAAATGAAAAACTGGGAAGGCTATGTTTCTTGAAAGAGGCAACAGCCAGACTGTGCTTCATGTAAAAAGAGGGACGAAAACTTGTCTTCTATTTTGGAGCTGAGGAAAAAGCTCCAGAATCATAAGGGAACCAAGCAAAACAGATAGAGCTGTGCCAGTGGGGAAAAGAGTTCTTAGCTGAAGTACCTATTAGGGCAGTCTGTAGGTGTGGAGGTGACCTTGACTTTTGTGGGTCACCTCAAGAGCTAAATGCAGGAGAAATAATATTGGCTGCTTCAAATGGCCCCTCAGGCATGCTATCCAATCTTCCTGAACCACCGGGCCCAGTGTTTCACAGCCTGATTTGGGAGCTTCTAAAAATGTTTTGTACAGAGCCAGACTTTGTGAGGGGGCCAACCAACAAAGAACACCCCACTTAGCTGATGGAGGAATTGTTGGGGCTTGTCCCCTGATGGGAAAGGCCACTCCCTCCTCTTCCAGTCCCTTCCAAGAACCTCAAAAACTGAAAGGGCCTTTTATGTTTCTGATAAATGGTTTGGCAAACATTTAGAGTTTGGGAATCGTATGCTACCTGACTCGCCTTCCTCTAATCCCCTCTCACCCCCATCAAAATATGTTGTGTCTCCTGGCAACATAGCCTGTGGAATGAAGGGTGTCTCATAAAGGTTAATGTTCTAGAGGTTGCTTCTGGGTCCTGGTGTTGCTGTTAACTACTCCTGTAATTGAGAAAAAAAATCATCTATCATCCCTGAGTCTCAGTTTCTAAATGTATAAACCAATTGCAGTGAGCAAGGCTGCTAAGATGCCTCCCAATCTGAATGTTAGGATTCTTTTATTTCTGTATTTAAAGCCACTCAAGCTAACTGGAGCCCAGTCATTGTCAGAGGTCAGAAGAAATGGCCTTTGGCAGTGTTGCACATTCAAACGGCTGCTTTTTTCCTAAGTGTAGTGAAGAACAGGTAAACATGAACCAGCAGAAAATTAGTTTCCCCCTCTGCTCTGTCATGTGCCATCTTCTACCATGTCAACCTTCCCCTTCACCTCCCTCCCACCCTCTTCCACCCACAAATTCATCCAAAAACTTTTGCCTAGAGGGGAATTCAAGGCTTGTTTCTTTAATGGTCAGAATTGTGCTGGGTCAAGACTTTTAACTGTGTATTTAATTAGTCATCTGTATGCATGTAACTTAAAGGCGTTCAGCTGTGCCTTTTTATAGGATTAATAAAGCGGGTTGTAAATCACCTATGCAGCCTATAAAAGTATTTATAGCAGCTTTTCTCTCCCTTTGCCATTACAGAAGCTTTGTTTGAACTAGCTGAGGTTTGCATGGGGATAGTTCTACCCAGTTCTAGGAGGAAAGCGTTAATAGTCCCTTCCTGGCAAACCGCAACTCCATCATTAGGCAATGCAAAATGTGCTGAAATGTTAAGCTCCAGCAAGGACGTTCCAAGGCGTTATTGCCAACAGCAAGCCTTCTGTGTTAATGAAAATCAAAATACAAAAAAGCCAGTCAACTGCAAGCACAAAACTTAAGCCGAACTTGAGAAATATGACCAGAGCTGGAATGCCATGGCTTCTTGACTTCTATAAACCTTAACAGGATTTGGCAAGCCCTTCTTCAAGCTCATACATTTGCACTGGCCAAACACCTTTTGGAACCACCTCAGCCAATTCCACAGTATCACCGAGTCTGCAAAGGAACAAGCCACCTTTTGTCTGATAGACATTCAGAGCTTTTGTGGGTAAAATAAACAGTTAGCAGAACCCCTTCTTTGTGTCAGCAGGAGGTTCAGTACTCACACCCTACTCTCCAGCCTACCAAAGAAAAGATCCCAGTTCTTAAAAGAGAACTAGACCCAGTGGTCTCCCCAACACCATTCCTCCAAAAAGCCTATCTGGCTTGAAGTCTTCTTCAAGGTGAATACAATGGAAAGTAGCATTGATGAGGAGCCTGTCACAGACATTGACAAAAGGTTAAACAAACATACCTGAGTTATTTCAGGGCTAACCCTAGAGAGAAGCAGCCATAGGTTTTGGTTTGCAGACACATATTCTGATACCTCACAATTCACATTTCTTCTGTAGGAGAATCTTGACTGTCTGATGATCAGTTATCTCTTAGCTGAAATGAAAAAAAGGAACAGGAGTGTTAAAGAGATCACAGGACTCTGGGAAGAATAATCTGGCTTGGGGTTTGGGCACGGAGATAAAGGATAGGCTGCACTCTCTCAGGATTGGGAACTTCTATAATAGGCAGTGGTTTGCAAATTCCCTGGCTAGCCCTCAGAGGATAAGGCACTTGGTCACTTTGGTGGCTTCTAGAGTTAATCTACCTCAGAGGGCAGCTGGGCTTTTGCTTGGAGTCTTGTTATAACTTGTGTGTTTGTATTTATTCAGGAATAGAGTATGAGGGAGCACATGTGCTAAGGGAGTAGAGGGGCTCTTCTTCCTGAAAATTGGCTCTAAAAGTTGGCAGCTATGGGAATTTTGTTCATCAACTTGGTGAAATTTTTCCAGTTTTGGAGATTGGCTTGAGTTTCTTCAATCTCAAATGCTTTGCCTTTTCTTTAGCTTGTTTGCTTTCCTTCCTTCCTTCTTTCCTTCTTTCTTTCCTTCTTTTCTTCCTTCCTTCCCTTCCCCCCACTTCTTTCCTTCCTTCTTTTCCTTCTGTTCGGAAAAGATCTTTGGGGAAAATATGAATTATTGCTCCAATATCTGACTTCAGAATATGGGATTCAGGACTATTCTTATTGAGATGGGATATATTTTTATTGAGATGAAATATCTTCTACAGAGAAAATATTTAGAAGAAAACAGACTTTCCCTTTGATTATGGCTAGGTTAATTTGAACTTATTTACTTTCTATGAATGAATCATATTATGCTTCCAGAAAAGACATTCTCCATTAGAGAACTATTTTCCTCCTTTTTTTTTGGGGGGGGGGGAGGTGGGGTGGGGGAGAGAAGGTTAAAAAAGAATAAAAACATTTGAAGTTGAGGTTGAGAGTTTAGCTTTACAATCTTCTATCATTGCATTTCCTTTGGTTGCTACTGACTTTCAACAAATTTATTGAGGTGTGGCTTCATATCATGAAATTCATCCATTTTAAGTATACAGTTCAATGATTCTTTTCTGTTTTTGTAGATTTACTAAATTGTATAAGATTACAATAATTGTTTTAGAACATTTTCATCACTTCAATAAGATGTCTTATATCCATTTACACTTAACCTCCATCCTATCCCCAGCCTCAGACAACCCCTAATGTATTTTCTATTTCTGTAGATTTGCCTGTTCTGGACATTTTATATAAATGGAATCATTCAATATGTAGTCATTTGTGTCTGGTTTTCTTTCACTTAAAATAATGTTTTTGAATAGCATGTATCAATATTTCATCCCTTTTTATTGCTGAGACTATTCCATTGTATGTAGATAGCACACTTTTTTTATTCACCAGTTTATGGACATTTGGATTATGTCCACTTTTAGGCTAAAATGAATAATGTTGCTATGAACATTTTTGTGCAAATGTTGGTGTGCACATATTTGTCATTTCTCTTGGTTAGCTGTGTAGGTCTGCAATTGCTGGGTCATACGGGAAATTTGTTTAACTTTTAAGAAATTGTCAAACTTTTTTTCAAAGCATCTATACCATTTTACATTCCCACTAGCACTGTGTGAGGTTTCTTGTTTATCCACATCCAGAACAACATTTGCTATTGGCTCTCTTTTTGATTATAACCATTCTAGTAGGGATGATATGATGTCTCATTGTGGTTTTGATTTGCATTTCCCTAGTGACTAATGATACAGACCATCTTTTTGGGAGCTTCTTAGCCATTCATATATCTTCTTTGGTAAAATGTTTATAAGTGTTATCTAGTTTTAAATTGTGTTCTTTGTATTATTATCAAATTGTAAGAGGTTTTTTGTATATTCTGTATATCAGTTCTTTATCAGATATGTAATTTGCAGAAGTATTTTCTCCTAGTCTATGGCTTATCTTCTCATTTTCTTAAGGATGTTTTTTTGAAACAAAAAAGTTTTGAATTTTGATGAAGTCCTACTTTTTTCTTTTTATCAATCATGCTTTTGGTGGTATATCTAGGAAGTCTCTGCCTAACCCAAATTCCTCCTGTCTTCTTTTGAATGTTTTATATTTTAGATTTGATGTTTACATTTCTGATCCTTCTTAATTTTCTGTATTGTGTGAGAGCTGAGTTCACCTTTTTGCATGTGGATATACAATTTTCCCAGCATTGTTTGTTAAAAAACTATTCTTTCTCCATTGAATTTCCTTGTTCCCATTGTCAAAAGTCAATTGACTGTAAATATAAGGATTTATTTCTCTCAGTTCATTTGCATCTTTATATCTGTCCTTATGCCAATGGTTGCTACTGACTTTGATTATCCTGAAATTTTGATTGTCTAAAGAAAATAGGTGTAATTGGACATAAGACATTGAACTGAATTTTCTTTTTTAAAAACAACTCCTCCCCACAAACAGAAATGGGAGGAATGAGGTGATTTAACCAATGATTTGCATGAAAGGAGAACCCAGAAGCATGGCTATTTGTGGGATTGGAATGATTCTCATGCAGAGAAAACCCACTATATGAAATGAAAGCCCAAAGCAAATACAATTAATTAAGTACAAATAAAATACAAATGAATTAAGTAGGGAGCTCTCCAGAGACGGGGACAGGAGATGAGAGAGCTGAGCCAGGTGGCCAGCTAGGGAAAATATTTATCTCTCCTGCCTGCCCAAGCTCATCAAATAATGTAAACTTGGAGCAATTTAGTAAGAGCCTCTGTTTATTTTTTAATGGAGAGGTCTCTAAAAGACTATGATTTATGAAAAAAAAAAAACACTCCTTGTTTTCCTAAAAAAAAAAAAGAAAAAAAAAGAAAAAACAAAGCTACCTTGATAAAGAAGAATAATGGGAATAATGGGAGGAGACTTTAGCTTTTAAGTTTCCTTCCTTGTCACTCTTTCCATCATTTCTCCAATTTGTAATGTCAGGGATCCATTATTGTTCTAGACACAGACAGAACCAGCCTCAATTATTCTTTTTTAAATGGATATATCATCAACAACAGAAATACTTTTCAAAGTGACAGCAATATAGCAAGCCTGGTTTATGACTTATAATTTAGAGCAACATGCAAAGGACAAGGAAGACAGTTGGATGTGATTGAGTCCATTGATATGAGATGTCTCCTGAGATATATTCACATTGGAATGATGTATTGCAAAAACATGAATATTGAAATTGCTTCCTCAAAGGGAACACTCTTTCCTAAGCTTCTCATAGACCAAGGAGGAGAAGCTCATTGAAGCAACAGAAGCTGACTGTACAAAATAGAATGGCTTTGCCTGGTGTCATGTTGAGGCAATGTAGCCTTGACTCTTTATGTAGCCTGCCTGGAACAGCCTGAGATCCCTGAGACTTCATAGAGGATAGGCATGACCTATAAAATTTGGGGACTTTTTGTATATGTAGGTGAAGTGAGTTCCACATCGCCAAGCCTTATGGTTTAAGTCCTTTCCTCAACCCACCATGTTAAGTGAAAATAATATGACCTCTGGAATCAGGAACACATTACAATAAGTGTGGTTTAATACACTGCTGGAACCTAGTGCTGTTTAATAATCTTGGTTTCTCTATAATGCCAACATCTCTTTATCTTCCAATCACTGAAGAAGGGGGCTCTCAATAGAGCTAGGGCATTGGACAGTAAGTAAGTAAGTTGGTAAGTAAGTTTTGATGAAAGGCAAAAGAGACAGAAAGGTCTTACACAGGGCACGACTGAGTGCTTGCCATTCAAGCAAAAGCTTCGGATTTAAACATGTGAAATGAATTGGTCCTTCCGAATGTTAAGACCATATGGATTTTATATTATATTTTCTTCCAAATAACCAAGTCAATACCAACTATAATTCTCAGTGCAGAACAAGAAATTGATGTATCTCAGCTGAGCACATACCACTGATGCAAGCACTGAAAACAGGTGAAACCCAAACCCGGGGCTGGCCCAGGACAAAAAAATGAGGGAAACTGTGTCTCCAAACCTCTTCATCCTGCTTTAGACACTCCTCTTTTTCTGTCTCTCTCTTCACTGATGGCCCCAGAGCTCTGCAGTGGCCCCCTCATCACTCAGGGTCTCCTCCTAGACCAGTTCACTTAGAAAACACCTTCATCAGAATGCACCTGCCCACCTTTCTGTATCTAAGGGCCCTCCAGGGAGAAGGGTGCGAACCTACTCATGGGCACTGCTGTGGACTGAGAGTGTAAAGGCTTCCAGAAATTTTTCAGTTGTCAGAAGCTGGTTTGCGGAGGGACTTAGAAGCTAACAGAAGCTTTCAAAATCACACCATTGTTTGGCCTGGAACCCACTCTACCTACCATCCATATCCTGTCTCTGTCTTTCTTTGCAGAAGTCCATGGAAACCAGGCCTGTCTGTGGCTAAAAAACAGGTCTTAGTCTCATCACAGGAAAGAATTCAAGGACGCTCCAAATAAGCCAAGCAAATGGTGAATTTATCAAAGGTGGACAGTATACTCTCAAGAAGGTGAGAGCGAGCAGGCCCAGAGAAGAGCAGCTGCCCCAAAAAACAAAGAGGCTTTGGAATTTATTACTCTTAAAATGAGGGCACAAAATATTCAAGTTTTAGGGATGGCATAATAGGCATTCCTAGGTGGCTGACCCTGGCCCTGGCTGACCACTCTTTCCTATCGGGAAAAGGGATTTTTGTCCTTATTTGGGTCTTGTTGGATGATATAGGGAGCAGAGATTTTTCTTGGCTGCCATGCTAATAATATTATAAGCCGTTATAATTAGCTAACGTTCACCTAAAGTGACAAGATAGCGTGTTGGATCTGCTCTTGGCCACTGAAATCTAGTTCTAGCTGGTCTGGTAGCTGCATTTTTCTTAAAGATGACCTCAGTTCCTTCCTCCTTTGTCTCCCCTCACTTCCTCCTTCCCTTCCTCCCCCTCTCTCCCTGCAGCCCTAGTCTTTCTGCCTATGGTAACATGCCCAGGCCATGTGCATGGGGGAACAGTGGCAATGTCTTCTTAGCCTTGTTCTGCACAATTAACCTCAATTATTGCAGTAATACTCTTGTCTGGTTGTGAAAAAATCATCCTAGGCTGGCCTCAGATACTCTGGTTATTCACTGCTATTCCATAGGGCTCTGTTGTCAGCCTGGATGCATGAACAGGGACAACAATTGCCACAGGCTACCCTTTGCTCTGTGGCATGGACACTTTGTTCTGACCATACTGGGCTCTCAGCCTGGTTTTCTTTCCATGGAAGCTGTGACATTCCCATTGTGTTGAGGCTGGCCAGGGTTCAGGAGAGTCATGCAGGGATGAGAGTCTGCCGGAAGGTACACTGTCCACAGGGGTCTAGGATGGAAGACTGGAGCTACTATGGAACCTCAAGGCTCCGTGAGGTTTCCCAGCCTTGTCCTTATTCCAAGACCATAGGAAAGGGCTCAGAGGAGTTGCTGTTTATGTACAGAGTGTACAGAGAAGCACTCTGGGATGCAGACCATGGGAGGATGAGCAGGGATGAAGGAAGAGAAGGAAGCCTGACTATATCTGGCTTTAGCTTGTGAGCCAAGGTCGTTATCAGCAATTTTTGGAAAAAACAAACAAACAAAAACAAAAAACCAAAAAACCATTTTGTAACTATCCTTGAAGGGCTCATTTTTCTTAAATAGTAAATTTTCTTTTCCTGATTATGAAAATATCCATAGAATGATCACTATAGAAAACATGAAAAACACAACAATTACCAACAGAAAAACAAAAATCATCCCAATGCAGATAACTGTTGTTAATGTGTTCGTATTTTGGCACAAATTCATCTGGTCTTTTTTCTTATGTATATATAGAAATTATATATTACATATGTGTTTATATTTTTAATTAAAGGAGAAATCATATTATACCCTGTCTTTTTCACTCAACAGTGTTTCTGCAAAATGATTTTAATAGCTGAATATTATTCCATCTTTTTCATGTACCATATTTTAGTCAATCAAACCCCTATTGTTGGACATTTAAGTTGTCTCTAATTTTAACATAAGTCTTTGCTCACATTCATAATTATATTTTTAGAATACACTTTTAGAAGTGGAACATGCAAATCAAATTTTTATACACTCTGATGTATTTCTCTCCAGTAAGATTTTTCTAAATCATATTTGTACCAGTAGTATATAAAATGTATCTTCTTGCAGTCTAACATTGGGTAGCAGTCTGTTTTTGTTATTTTTTTTTCAAGTTGAGAAGTATAAAATTCTGTCTCATTATTTTAATTTGAACCTTTTACTTACCAGAGTGATTTGGTTTTTTTTCCATTTATTTATTGATGAAATATATATATATATATATATATATATATATATATATATATATATGTGTGTGTGTATATATATATATGTGTGTGTGTATATATATATATATATACAGATATATATATATATATACATACATACCACAAATAAATGGGGTCTCCCTATTTTTAAATGGTTATAGGGCCTACTTATACGTTGGGATATCTTCTCTTGGTTTTATGTAATGCAAATGCTTTTCTAATGTGTTATTTCACTTTAATTTTAGTTTATAATTATTTAAATGTCATATAATCAAACGTATTAATCTTTGGACTTTATAGTCTCTATACTTGGTGCTATTTAGGAGGATTGTTTCCACTGTAGGATATAATACTCATCTCTTTTTCTAACACGTAGAAACATTTTTTTCATGTTACAAGTAACTCTTTAATCATTTGTAAGTTGCGGTACATGGTGTAAGGTAAACCTAACTCTCCCCCAACCTATTTTCCCATCACCATTTATTGAATAATAGGATCATAATTCATTGATATAAAATGCTACCTTTTTGATATATGAAATACTTATATACGAATTCTGTTTCTAGACACTATAAAACTTCACTGATCTATCTGCACAATTCTGAAACAATACCACACTACTTCAGCAATCATAGATTCATTCTGCCCTTATATTTATTTACCAATTTTTTTCTTTTCTTCCAATTTTGTTTTTTTATTAGTTTTTATTTCTCATTTAATGATTCCTTTCCATTCTTATTTTGATATTTTGGCTTTCTTTATAACGTCTTCAGTGAATTTTGAGTACAGTTTTTTTTTACTCTTTATTTACTGCACTTCATATTATAAATGATTCTGATTACATTGGTCCCATAATATGGTATTCTCATTGTTATCACTTTCCAAGTATTTTTGATCAATTTTGATTGTCTTCTTTGTCCCAAGAGTTACTTCTAAAAGCATCCTTGAATAACCAAGTAGTGATTTAAATTTAATATTTTCATTATTAAAATCAAATATAAAATATCTTATTTGGGAAATTTGTTGATGTTTTCTCTGTAAGCCAAAGCATACCAACTATAGGAAAAAATATTTATCTGTTTATGGGGTCTACAAGTCAATATATATAAAATGAGCAGCCATATATATTATATTTCTCGAATTCTCTTTCTGCTTATTTGCTCTCCCCTCCCCATCTATCAAAAACAAAGGATTTTGTTAAAGTCTTTCCCTATTATTGTGCTTCTGTAAATTCTTTCATGTGTTCTAGGTTTTTTCTTTATGTGTTTTGATGCTATGTTATTCTGTTAATAAGAGGTTAATGTAAGTGGGACAAATTGATGTACCACCTAAGAAAGATACATTGAGAGCATCAATTCTGTGATATTTCTGTCAAAAATACATAGTCTGATCTAATCATGAGGGGTCCCCTGACAACCCCAAATTGAGAGATTTTTTAAACAAAATAATTCACCTGTAATCTTTTCAAAAGTGTTAATATCACTAAACCCAGGGAAAGACTGAAGAATTGTTCCAGATTGATGGGGATTAAGAGACATGACAACTAAATCTAACACATGATCTTGGATTGGATGCTTTTATCATAAATAATATTATTGGGACAATTGGCAGAACTTGAATAGGGTCTGTGATTTAGATACTAGTGATGTATGAGTGTATGTGTCTCAATTTTGATGTCTGTATTTTGGCTGTGCAGGAAAATAACCTTTTTAGTAGGAGCTACACACCAAAGTATTTTGGGGTCATGGCACATCATGTCAACAACTTACTCTCTAAAGGTTAAGGGAAAAAAAGTTCTTTGTACTCTTGAAGCTTTTCTATTAAATTTTAAATTGTTTTTTAAAAAGACCAATTTAGCATAAGTATATTCTGAGTCATCTGGACCTCCTCCTTATAACCAAGTGCTGTCATACAGTTTATCTTTATGGGTCATGTTGGTGCCAATTAACATCACTATAAAGAGATAGTTTTTAACTGTGAGTGTGTCAGTAAACACATCTGAGTGCTCTGTGTCCAGAGGGGGCCCAGCTAGTGACCTGAGCAGAGAAGTGCAGAAGTGGGGAGAAGGGAGGAAAAGTGGACAGCAGGGCTAGTGACAGACTTCCTGGAGATGTGCCGAGTAAGGAAGTATTGTGTGCCATAAAACTGTAGTTGAAGGCAGGAGTCTGGTTCACAGTGGAATTGAATGAATTCTGCGGACAGCGGTAGTCCTTTTGCCTCTGTTACTTTCCGGGGGCACTAAATGAGCAATGCATGATGTTCTTGGTAATCCACAGGCATCTCTCTTTCTGGCAATCATCTGTGGGGGAGGTAGAAAGAAAAGTCATTGTCAGGAGACTTAAATTCTTGTCTCACCCTTCAGCAACCTAATTGGGTGACACAGGGCAAGTGTCGCCACGATGAAGCTCCCAATGACTCCATTTTCTATTCTGGAAAATGGAAAAGGTTTGGGCCTAAGTTTCCTTCCAAGTCCAAAATTATAATTTTGAACATCAATGAGTACGAACATTTTAAGCTTCCAGAGAAAAGAGATATCCATTTAAGCCGGAGCAGAGAGGAATGCCCTTATGGAGTTGCTGGAGTGGTGTTGGGTCGTAAGTGTGGGGCAGGATATAAATCCTTGGGCAAGGGGAGAGAGCACTGGAGGAAACCTGTGCCTTGGGATGACTTGAGAAGGGCTCAGAGGTGGGTTGAGAGGTAGACACAGTGAGAAAGGAAACGGAGCCAGGCCTGACTTGGGGTATAGTTATCCATCTTTCACCCCCATGAATTCTGGCCCAAGAAGATCCTGGCTCAAGTTTTTGCTTTATGGTTGTTCTGGGGATGAAACTCATGAATGTTTTCAGTACCACTAGGAAAAGATCAACTGTTAAAAGTAGATCAAGTCTGCCTTCATACACTAGAAGTGTTAATGCAGTGCTTCAAGGCAATCCTAGGAATGTTTTTTTCTGAAACTAGTGGGCAGTGTTGAGGAGAACGAAGGTAACTGGAAAGAAAGAAGAACTATAAACATTAATGCAGCATTGCCTTATGAAATTTCATATGCCATGGTTGGGCCTTGTAGGTGTTTTAGTGTTATTTTTTCTCTCTTTAAGAAAAGGTCTAGGTAGGGTTCATGTAGATGATGAACAGAAGGCAGAAGAAAGGGGGCTTCTAAACTGTGGAGTGACCCACAAAAATCCAGTAGGCCACATGCCTCTCATTTTAGTGACTCTGATACCAAAAACACAGCCAACCATGCCACACTCTCTCTTGAGAGGCAACCATTCGTTGGTAGTGAATGGAGAATTGCCACAGGGTAACCAGCTCTGGCTGAATGGCCCAGACACATGTTGGGACAATGGATTCGGCATGCGGTGGAATACACTGGCTCTGTCTCTTGGTGACAAAAGGGTGTAATACCTCTTGTTTCATGGGAGGAATCTGTCCCATGGGGCAAATGTCAGGCTTGATTGGTCCCCATGGCTAGGAAATTCTTCATTTATCTAAAGGAAATAAAAATGTGGGCAGACTGTCTATTTTGTGAAAGGCAGACAAATGCAGCCCCGAGGAGAGAAGAGCCTGTACCCAATGGCTAAGTGGAGCGTGGAGCCCTGGCAAGGAGGAGAAGAAAAGCAGGACTGGGCTGAGGGCCATGGGCTGCCGCCTGGTGGGAGTACCACTATCCCGCCCCCTCCTGCTCTCTGTGGCTGGGAACACAAAGAGAAAGAGGGTGGGGTGGGAGGGCTTGGCCTCTCTCCCTGCAGAGGTCAGCCCACTGGCCTCAAATGATTATTGCGTTTAATGAATTGCAGCTTGTAAAAGGCTTTGAAGCTAGAAGGCAGAGCCTGAGCACTGAGGATTCTTTTTCTTAAATCACTTTATTCTGTGACTTGGAAAAACAAAATCTCTGTTGAGCAGAGAGCAACAGTCAAGGCTGCCAACCTCCTCCAGTCGTGGTAACTTTTTTTTTTTTCTTCCTCTTTCAAACTGCAGTTTAAAGATGAAGACTACAAAATGCGGAAAAACCAAAGCACCAAAAGACAGTGGGCTTGACATTAAGTCAGGAGGTAGGGGAAAACGTTAAGGGGCTTCCACTAGCGCAATAACAATTAGCCCCATTAGCTTGTGCATAACCCATACATGTAAGGAGCACATAAACCATGGAAGCAAATCACCATGGTGCCCTTGGGAGAACATCTCTATGCTGGAACCATCTCACTAGACGGGACGTAGAAGATCATATGGTGTGTGTCTTTCAGTCGCAATTAGCTTCAATTATTATCCTATAGTCCATAAAAACAGCTGCATCAGATAGGGTCCATGAAGAATCTGTATCTGAGTCTGGGTTGCCCACACTAGTTCCTGAAGAGATAGGGACTGAATTTGGGGTATTTTCGGACACGGTATAAATCCTAACTAGCACTGTGTGCTTCCACCTATAAAAGAAACAGTGGCAGGTGTGTCTTCCTAGCCAACCCTTTGTTGCCTGGGCTTTGTGACAGCATCTTGCTGGCTAGCACCTCAGTCATGAGCCAGAGAAAAGCAACGAAGGGAAGGCAATTGAATTCACCAGGGTTCTTTCAGTTACCTTGAAGAAAAAAGTTGTGCCTAGCTTTTCAATTCACATAGCTTCTTTCTCTGAAGAACCCCTTGCTGGTATTATCACTTTAAAGTGTCTCTGTAGTTTTATTTTGAAATTATTAAAGGTCTTCCATATTTGTATTTCCCCTCATTAACAGAAAATCAGTGTTTCTACAAATATCAAAATAATTGTATACCTGTCTATGTCGGGAACATTTTAAAAATTCTGCCTCTCCACCTGTGTCTTGTTCCTCTCCCTTCCCTTTTTTCCTCCTTCTCTCCCTCTCTCCCTCCTCCATATCTCTTTCTCTCTCTCTCTCTCTCTCTTTCTCTCTCTCTCTCTCTCTTTCTTCTCTCTGCTCTCTCTCCCTCTCTCCTTTTGGCAATTATTTTTCTAATTCTTTTCTAATTCTTTATTTTCTAATTTCTAGGGTTTACCATTTATATAATCTTATGCTTTTTTATACTTCCTTTTCTACTTCCTATTTAGCAAGACTAAAAAAATCCTTTGTTTTAGTTGGATTTGTCCACATTCCTATTCTCTATACTCTTGGTCATATTTCCCCCATATTTTTGTTATGGTATGTTCATATATTCATAGACAAAAATTTGTTGCTCATTCTCCTTAAGTTTCCTTGGGTCGTACTGTACCGTAAATTTTCTGTTAGTGTTTCTCATTATTTCTCAAGTTTGTCTTTATTTTTATATTTTTGCTTGTTGTTAATGATTTTTAAATGTTGTATGTTGTGATTTCTAATAAGAAATATGTTTGGTCTTCCTCCCTATTCCTTGCACAGAGCACTTAAACACCTTGGAATTTCCCAAGTGAGGCTATCAATTGATAATCTTTTTATTATGTTAATGAGGTGATGTTTGGAAAGCCCCTAGGTAACATAAGGATGAGGGCTGTTCACCAGGAGAACCAACCTTGATCAGAGGGTAGGAACTTGCATGTAGAGGGCCTGAAGATTGAGTTCAGTCACCAGTGGCCAATGATTTAATCAATCATGTGCCTGTAATGAAGCTTCCATAAAAACCCAAAAGGATGGGTTTTTAGAGGCCTTCCAGGGTGGGGAAACAGAACACTTTCACATGCCAGGTCCCCAAACTCTATGGGTACGAAAGCTCCTGCCTTTGCCCTCTGTAACTTCATCTGGCTGTAGATTCCTATCCTTTGATATTCTTTGTAACAAACTGGCAATCTAGTAAGTAATCTGATTTCCTGAGCAAAGGTAACAACTTTGACTTGCAGTTGGCATCTGAAGTGGGGGAAAAGGGGTGTAGTGTTGTGGGACTGAGCCTTTACCTTGTGGAATCCAATGCCATCTCCAGGGAGATAATGTCAGAATTGAGTTAAATTTGTGGGACATCAGGTCAGTGTCCATGGAGAATTGAGCCAATTATTTGGTGGTGTATTGAAGAAAAAACATACATTGGACTTGGTGTCAGATTTGGAAATGTCTTGGTTCTATAATCATGTATTTATTTTTTTCCATTGTGTGCTCTTTCTTGGTTTTCCTTTCTAGATTGCTTATCGTTGTACTCCACTTTGCCATCTTTATTTACTATATCCTTTTCCAAGAAAGCCATATAATATAGAGGAAAGACAAGTCTGAGTTCCAGCCTTGGCTCAGTTTGATCTTGGGCAAATTTTATAACCTCTCAGCCTCAGCTTTCTTGACTATGAAATGGGGATAATAAAACCAAAGTTTCAATTATTATAATGACTAAATTGAACAGCATAGCTGGAACCTCTATATTGTAGGTGTCCACAAATGTTAGGTTCTCTTTGCCATTTCAGGCAAACCCTGTCCATTTTATAAATTTTTATTAAGGAAATAATTTCCCACAAGTCTTTTTTTTTTAATTAAATGTTTTTCTATAGTTAATTCTCATATATGTAGAATTTTATTCTTTTGTTTGCTTTCAATTACAGTTGACATTAAATATTTTATATTAATTTCAGGTGCTTAGACATTTATGTAACTTACAAAGTGATCCCCTGATAAGTCTAATACCCACCTGGCACTATACATAGTTATTACCATATTATTGATTATATTTCCTATGCTTTTCTTTACATCTCCATCATTATTTTGTAGCCCCCAATTTATATTTCTTAATCCCTTCACCTTTATCACCCTACTCCCCAACCCCTCCCATCTATCACCCTGGTAAATCTAGTACCCATCTGACACCGTATATAGTTATTATAATATTATTGACTATATTCCTTATGCTATACCCTATATTTCCATAACTACTGTGTAACAACCAATTTGTACTTCTTAATCCCTTCCCCTTTTTCAGCCACCCTTCCCCTAACCTCCCTCCCATCTGGCAACCATGCAACCATCAAAATGTTCTCTGGATCTATGAATTTGTTTCTGTATTGTTAGTTTTGTTCTTTAGATTTTACATATAAGTGAAATCATGGTATTGGTCTCTGTCTGACTTCTTTTACTTAGCATTATACTCTCTACATCCATCCATGTTGTCACAAATGGTAAGATTTCATTACTTTTTAATGGCCAAGAAATATTCCATTGTATATGTGTAGCACATTTTCTTTATCCAATTCTAGCACTTAGGTTGCTTCCATATCTTGGCTATTATAAATAATGCTGTAATGAACATAGGGGTACATATATATTTTTGTGTTTTGGATTAGTGTTTTGGATTACTTTCAGGTAAATACTCAGAAGTGGAATTGCTGGATCATAACGTAATTTTATTTTTAATTTTTTGAGGATCCTCCATACTGTTTTCCATAGTGGCTACACCAGTTTGCAACCCTACCAACAGTACATGAGATTTCCCTTTTCTCCACATCCTCAACATTCAACAACACTTAATTGTGTGTTGATTTATTGATGATAGCCATCTGACAGATGTGAAGTAATATCTCATTGTGGTTTTAATTCACATTTCTCTGATGATTAGTGATGTTGAGCATCTTTTCATATGTCTATTGGCCACGTGTATGTCCTTTTTGGAGAAATGTCTATTCAGATCCTCTGCCCATTTTTAAATTGAGTTTTTTGTTTTTATTGTATGTTAAATTGTATGAGTCCTTTACAAATTTTGAATATTAATCTCTTATTGGATGTATCATTAGTGAATATCTTCTCCCATTCAGTAGGTTGTATTTTAGTTTTGTTGATGGTTTTCTTTGCCGTGCAAAACTTTTTAGTTTGATGTAGTTCCATTTCTTCATTTTTCTCTTTTGTTTCCCTTGCCCAAGGAGATATAACAAAAAAATGTTATATTGCCTATTTTCAGAGAGTTTACTGCCTACTTTTCTTCCAGGAGTTTTATAGTTTTGGGTCTTATATTTAAGTCTTTAATCCATTTTGAATTTATTCTTGTATATGATGTAAGAAGGTGGTCTGGGCTCTCTATCGTGTTTCATTGATCTGTGTATCTGTTTTTATGCCAATACCATGCTGTTTTGATTACTATAGCCTTGTAGTGTAGTTTGATATCAGGAAGTGTGATACCTCCAACTTTGTCCTTTTTTCTCAAAATTGCTTTGGCTATTCGGGGTCTTTTGTGGTTTCATATAAATTTTAGGATTATTTGTTGTCGTTCTGTTGAAAATGCCATTGGCATTTTGATAGGGATTGCATTGAATCTATAGATTGCTTTGGATTCTATAGACATTTTAACGATGTTAATTCTTTCTATCCATGAGCATTGTATATGCGTCCATTTATTTGTATCTTCCTCAATTTCTTTCTTCAGTGTCTTATAGTTTTCCAAGTACAGATCTTTTATTTCCTTGGTTAAATTTTTTCCTAGGTATTTTAATTTTTTTGACGCAACTGTAAATAGGATTTTTTTCTTGATTTCTCTTATAGTTTGTTATTGGTGTATAAAAATGCAACTGATTTCTGAATATTAATTTTGTATCTTGCTAGTTTACTGAATTCATTTATTAGTTTTAACAGTTTTTTTTGGTAGAATCTTTAGAGTTCGCTATATGTGGCATCATGTTATCTTTAAATAATGACAATTTTACTTCTTCCTTTTCAATTTGGATGTCTTTTATTTCTTTTTCTTGTCTGATTGCTGTGGCTAGGACTTCTTCTATGAGTCTTTTGATATAGACAGGTGGAACTTGAAGCTTTATCTTTCATTATAGCTATCTTCTGACGTTTTTGCATTAAAACATTTTTTTAAAACCTCCAAAACTTAGTCTGTGTGTAAAGTAGGCTTTTAGCATGCCAAGCTTCCCCTTTGAGGAGCACACCCCTCATAATAGCTCTGTGAGGCCCTTGTTTATAGAGGTTCAGGCAAGTTACAGAAGTCTAGTACATCACTGGTGGGAATTGTTTAATTGTATTCCGTCCCGAAAGTCCCCCCTGTCCCAAGGGAAAGGGAGAGAGGAGAAAGGTGGCTGTTTCAGGTCTAGATGTTGGGAGGAGAAGAGAAGTTGTTGTCGTCGCTGCTGTTGGATATTGTTGGGAAAAGAGAAGTGGTTGAGAAGAGTCATATTATATCCTTGCCCAGTGTAATCAAAGTTCTTGGCTGTCTCTATTTCATTAATTGCACCACATCAATGTCACTATTGAATCACCAGCAGTTAGCTAATCCCTGAGAAAACAATGAGCAATAATGTAAGACAGGGAAAGAGAGAATATGAAACAGAGATGGACATACCCTCAAAGAGAAAGAAAAACTCAAACTTACAGAGAACATGGTACTGACATTGCAGCTGTTTGGGTACATCAGTGGCTCAGTTCACTGTGAGGTCAAAATGGTAGGGCCAGGGGAGCTCAAGAGACATAGAAAATGTGAAGTATTCTATTTTATGAACACTAATCCAAAAGCTAGGGTGGTGGATAAAATAGTCATAGGATCAACATTTGCCCAGATGAAAGAGGTGTTCACATTAAGAGGATAGCCACAATCTTAAGGGTGTGTGTTATGGGTGTCCTGGGCCACTATAGAGACTTTCATTTGAACTGAGAAATTGTTACAAGAGAAGTGTACATCTCTAACTCTCTAGTTTTTCCTATTTCTCTACTTGGCCTTGGATATGCCAGCCATTGTTCTCAAATTCTCTTTTAGGAAGCAGTGAAGGGAACAGAAGTCATAGACTAGTGTTTTGTATTTGAAGTTCTTCCTGGAGTAGTCTTTTTAGAATATGATTGTTGGTGATCAGGGAGAGGCATTAGACTAGTGGTTCTCAAAGTATGAACCCCTGACCTACTGAATCACAAATTCTGGGGTGAGGCTTAGCATGCCATTTTGACAAGCCCTCCAGGTGATTTGATGTATGCTAAAGTTAGAGAACACTGAACTGGAGCACAGGATTGAAGAATGCAAACTATGTCACCTAGGTTCTAATTCAAATTCTGTAATTTGCTAATTGTGTGATGTCAAATGGCTGTTACAAGGATTAAATGAGAAAGTACTTGTCCACAGGGTTTTAACAGTATCAGAATCATAGCCGGTGGGTAGATAGTACCTATGGATGTGGCAGGTTGGATGGGGTAGGATTGTGAGTTTGCTTGTTGGAAGGCTTCCTAAGGGCATTTCTTGTTTTTGCATATTGAGCCTCTCTCCACCTTATTGAATGTCCTGGGTTCTGAATGACATTGTCTTCCTTACCTTCTACTAACTACGGAAAATGTTGCTTTGTGGATTCCCTGCGGCTGAGTGGAATGGCTCTACCAACAACAGTGAAAAAACAGTCTGGTTGCGGCCAGAGTTGCATCTTATTTTGTTTTTTGGAAGCTGGGTGGAGGGAGCAGGAATTATCCAGATTTCTTCCCCTTTGGCGACACTGTTCTTCCTAAGCCCTGAGAAATAATGAAGAAAGAAAAATGAACATTTTTGTGGTTCAGCTGACATTAAAATGGGAAAAGCACATCATGCGAATTAGAATGTCCTGTTCATTAGTCACTTTTTCTTCTAAAATTAAATTGTCCCTGCAAGTAGGAAAAAGAACAAGCCCTCAATGACCTCATAACTCATTATTTCTAAGGAATATATTTAATTCCAAGCACAGATAAATCTGAAATCGATTTTCCATTTCTGTCAATCATTGACTGGTGGCCTCATGGGTCCTTCAGAAGGAGAATATATACTTTTGTGTGGTTGTCAGGGTCTGATGGAGAGAGGGGGTAACCTTGAGGGCAGCTGCTGAAGATCCATTTTCTTTCACAGGCCATCTGAGCCTTTTAGAAACTGAGGAGGAAGAACTCAGGAAGGCTTTTTTTCATTGTAAGGGGCTTTAGTAACTGTATACCTGGCCACTCTTACAACAAAATCCCCTTTCCAGGACATTAGAAAAGAATGTGCCAGGCACCACATGCTGATACGGGATGAGAGAGAAGAGCAATGGGGCCTCATTGACACAGAGATGGTTGTTAGAAAGAGGGTTTGGTCTGATGACATGTGGAACATCCTTTGCCTCCCTGTCCCCTAGACTTCTGTACTTGGTGTTAACCAGAGCTGTAGTTGAATTCTAAACTCTCAGAGAGCCCCTCTCAATGCTAGGATTATACCTGTTTCTTAAGCAAGTTGGGTGGCTCAGCATTCCTCTCTGTGGTTAGATCAGAAAAAACATTTCTAGATATGGTTCAAGCATCTTATGCTATGACAAGCTGGGGCAACATTGGACCCCAATGTTTGTGATACCATCGCTATTGCCTCCCCCAAAGTCAACAGACTAAGAATATAGATCATCACAGAATTCAGCAGTGAGAAATTCATCCCTAAGCTCAGTGAAATGTCTGCTGATTTTCAAACACTGTTTTCATGTTGAATTTATAGTTACCAGCTGTGTAAACACAAGATGATAGGAACAGAAGTCACGAATGAGCCACACCTCAGAAAATCTATACTAAATTTAACATTTTATAACTTAATTCCACATTAATGTGCTCACATTCATGTTTACAGCATTAATTAAATTGAAATTATGTTCCAGACAAAAACCAAATCATCCTGGGGCTGACTACATAATGTAAAGTAGCTGAATGATGAGCAATCTATATTTCTTTAGATATATTAGCAACTTAATATATTGCATTTAAATAGCAGGTTTACATATAACACTGTAATTTGAGCCATTGTTTAGCAGAACTATCATTTCCCTGGAATGATAGCATAAGTTTCTGAGAAGCTGGCCAGGAGACTATTCCCCCATTGGCCCTTTGGTCAGGTTAATGTCCTCATAGTAGGCTAAATAATGATCTCCAAAGAGACCTCATCCCTGGAACTTATGAATATAAAAGTATACGGCAAAATCTTTGCAGAGGTGATTAAGTTAAAGATCTTGAGATGGGGAGATTATCCTGGATTATCAGGGTGGGTGCTAAATGTAACCACATATAGCCTTATAAGAGCAGGCAAAAGGAGATTTGCTAGACATAGAGGGGAGGTAATGTGAATCCAGAGCAGAGAGAGATTTGAAGATGCTGGCCTTGGAGACTGGAGTGATATGGCCACAAATCCAGGGATGCTGCAGCCACCAGAAGCTGGAAGAGGCAAGGGATGGATTTTCTCTGGGAACCGTCCTCTGTAGGAAGCAGGAGCCTGCCAATACCTTGATTTCAACCCAGTGATAGAGATTTTGGACTTCTGGCCTCTAGAGCTGTAAGAAAATACATAGTATGTGTTGTTTTAAGCCACCAGATTTGTGGTAATTTGTTATAGCAGCCACAGTAAACTGATACCTATAGCACCTATAGTCTCTCCCTAACGGTGAATCTGGTTGAGGACTGACGTTCTAGGCCAGACTTAATCCCAACACCTGAGATAATTCTGAGCCTCACTGTATTCAATTACTGATTCTCCTTTTAGATACCTCAGTCTTTATTCAAATAAACCATTCCTCACCTGCTTTCTATGCTTGAGTGTCTAGGAAGCACACAGTTCAAACCTTCATTACGGATTCGATTACACACACAAATGACCATATTCAGGACATAGATGTAAATACAAGAGAATGTAACCCATTCCAAAACAAAAAGTACACTCAATGTGGTTCTTTCATTTATTTATTCATTCAGTCATTTACCAATTATTTATTAAGAGCCAACTCTGTGCCGTGAACTGTGCACTTTCAGAAACTCAGCAATAATGTATCTCCCAGATCTTTACCTCTAAGGCAAAACTCAGCTGAATCCTATTTAGTGGTAAATTTACACAGAAAGGAGAAGTGCTACTTTTCTTGCTTAAAGAAAGTCCTTTCCTAAATCTAATCTCACTTATAGTTTCTGGGCATAGTGGATAAGGAGTGATTTGTTTTTTCTCTCACTTACTATAATAACTAAGCCATTTCTGGACACATAAGTCTAGTATGTTGCCTGTGATGACAATACTCACAGTCTCATCAGGTTTGCATATATTGTTAAATAATTTCATATGATGCCACTAACTGTGTTTGTACTTCCAAAATGTCCATTGCATTTTAGAATATGGACCTCAGAGATTCAGAGTAGTATCGCATTAATTTGTGTTGTGTGATTGCTAATGTTATTCAGCCTAGAAGCATGTATATGACTAAATTAAATTAATTATGACAGAGAGGAATATTGTAAATTTACCAGACTGATTACACTGAGCTTTATCTCTTAAGGTATAATTCAGATAGATTCTAAATGTTAAGATCAATTGAGTAACTTTTGTAGTAGATACTCATCTTCATACCCCTGTGACTCTGTGTACTTGCTGAAAAGTCTGAGCATCTCAGGATCTTGACAGCTTTTCACAGGATATCTTAGTGTCTGAAACAGTGGTTATGAAGCCAGGCACGGTAAGCAGACTATAAGAGTTGAAATCTCATATCTAACTACTTACAACCCATGTCACCTTGTGCATGACCTCTTTAGGTTTCAGCATCTTCATATGAAAAAATAAGAATCATAATAGTTCTTATCTCACAGGGTCTTTGCAAGGATTTTCTGAGATATCTATGTAAAATATGTAGCATAATGTCAGGAACAAGGCAAGAATGTCCCCTCTCATCACTGTTTTTCCACATCGTATTGAAAATCCTAACTAATACAATAAGACAAGAAAATTATATA
The DNA here is from genome assembly GCF_964194185.1 of Rhinolophus hipposideros. Lineage (NCBI taxonomy): Eukaryota > Metazoa > Chordata > Mammalia > Chiroptera > Rhinolophidae > Rhinolophus > Rhinolophus hipposideros. The sequence goes on from NC_138053.1 coordinate 56,426,981, forward strand.
AAAGGTATATGGATTGGGAAAGAACATAAAACTTATCTTTGTCTGCAGGTAATGAGATTGTCTGTCTATAGGAAACCTGGAGGAATTGACCAAAAAAAACCCTCCTGGAACTAATAATCAATCATTTTCCTAGATACTAGCCATGAACAAGTGAATCTGAAATTAAAAACACAATACCATTTACATCATCAACTAAATACTTAGGTATAAATCTAACAATATATGTGCAAGATCTATACGAGAAAAACTACAAAACTCCAATGAAAGAAATAATAGAAGAGTCACATAAATGAAGAGATATTCCATGGATATCTCTTCATGGATATGAAGACTCAATATTGTTAAGATGTCAATTCTTCCCAACTGGGTGTATAGATTCAATGCAATACCAATCAAAATCTTAGTAAGTTATTTTGTGGATATAGACAAACTGATTCTAAAGTTTATATAGAGAGGCAAAAGCCATAGAATAGACAACACGATATTAAAGGAGGAAAGCAAAGTGGGAGGACTGGCACAACCTGATTTCAAAGCTCACTGTAAAGCTACAGTAATCAAGAGAGTGTGGTATTGGTGAAAGAACAGGCAAATAGATCAATGGAATGGAATAGAGAGCCCATAAGTATACCCACATAAATATAGTCAAATGATCTTTGACAAGGAGCAAAGGCAATATAATGCAGCAAGACAGGCTTTTTAACAAATGGTTCTGGAATACTTGGAGGTACACAGCTACATGTCTCACCCCCCCACCCAAAAAAATGAATCTAGACACAGATCTAATGCATTTCACAAAAATGAACACAAAAGGCATCATAGATCTAAATGTGACATACAAAATCTAATACTCCTGGAATATAACATAGGAGAAAATAACATAGGATAAAGTCTAATACTCCTAGAATATAGCATAGAATATAATGTTGGATACAGCAATGATTTTTTAAGATGCAACACCAAAGGCATTATTCATTAAAGAAAGAGTTGATAAGTTGAATTTCATTAAAATAAAAAACTTCTGCCTTAAGAAAGATACCACCAAGAGAATGAAAAGACAAGCCACAGACTTGGAGAAAGTATTTGCAAAAAACATATCTGACAAAGGACTATATTCAACATATATAAAGTATATAGCACAATATCTGACCCAGTAAATGCTCACTAAATGTTAGCTATTACTATTGTTTGGTGATTGCTATTTCATTTTGCTTCAGTATCCCTCTACTTCCATCAGTTTTCTCTTTTAATTTTTTGTTAGCAGCAGTTGGTTTACTGCAGCCCAATGTCTCTCTGTCAAATCCTGATCGCTGGCTGGCTGATTTCATTGAGAGTTTATTGGGCTCATCTTCTAGAGAAGCCTTGTAGGCACAGAGGAAATATGTTTGATGGACTTGGGGTCATGCAATAGTCCACTGAAGCCCACCTTCTGTTGGGCAGATTGGAGGTAGTACCAGTGAGTACAGACAGCCCCCAGGCTCACTTCATTCTGTTACTTCTCAATGAGGAAAGAAGGTAGGGTTGATGACAGGTGGATGCAGCCATCAAGGAGCAGGCATTGTTGTGCGTCCATGCATACTGGCTGTGGAAAATGGACTAAACCAAACTTGAAAATAGTACAACTCTAGTAGAGTGCCTCCCTTACTTGCTATATCTTGAAGGATGGGCTTTGTAAAGTTTAAATCTCTCTGGAGTTCTAGAGCTCATCATTTAGGAAAGGTGTCCCTTGGAACAAAATTCTGGAGAATCCCTCCACTACTTCTTCCCACCCTGGGCTGTGGGCATAGCCAGCCACACTGCCTTGGGACTCACAAAGACTGGGAGGTGAAACAACAGCTGCTGGGTGGAGTTTGTGTAGAAAATGGACCCTGTGTGAGGGCAGGGTGGTAGGAATGGTAGCTCCCAAGTTGTGTATAATGCCTCCTCCACCCCCTCTATCCCAACGTCTCTCCCATTTTCCTTTCTGGGTGACCTCCTGCTGAAGTAACAAGCTTTCTTCAGCTTCTGGTCAAATGAATTAAAGAATAGCTTATAAAAAACTTATAAAATATTACAAAGGAAGATTAGAGTTTTAGATTTTGGGTTTTCCTTCTCTTATTGTGCATATTTGATTGTTTATTAAATATTCACGAGGTGTTAGAAGCATATAGAAGATGAAGGGAGAGTTCCTGGTCAGTGAAAGCAAAGCTGTAATACAGAGATATTCCAGGTAAAGAGTCAGATAAGTCTTCCCTGTGAGCCACTGAGAGCATTTCATTTCATTTTCCCTTTGCCCTTGGGTCTGTACTTTTAATCCTTCAGCCTTATATCATTAAGAATGGGGAGCAAGTAAAAGTAAGTAGCAGGGTCTTGCATTATGTATCTCTCAACGTGCAGACTGTAAAGAGGGCTTTGAAAGAGTAGAGAGATACAAGTTTGACAAACCAGATTATGGAGCAGATGCAAATAAAAGTAGCAGCAACTGAGGAAAATAAAGAAATGGAGAAAAATATAAAACTTAAACAAGACTTATTGACTTTTATTGGTAATAGATGGGAATTGAGGACCCAACATTTAACTTGAGGGATTTAGGCATTATGGGGGAGGGAAGTCTATGAAGATACTCAGGCAGGGAACACAGAGAAGGAGACATCCTCTTTTTTTTTTTTTTTTTTTAAGGGACAGACTCCATGATATGGGAAACTGCTGGCACATGGCAAGCCCTGTTCTATTCTCTATTTCTATGTTGAAACTGTATCAGGATTAGCATTAGCTGCAAGTTTCTAGGACCCAAATTACAGTATCTTAAACAAGGCAGACATTAATTTCTCTCTTGTGTACCAGTAGAAGGTGGATAGTCTAGGACTGAACAGACACTCTGCTTGACAAAGTCCTCAGAGACTTGAACTCTTCAATTCACTGTTCTGCTGTCTCTAGAGTGAGGCCATTGTCAGAATCCAAGATGTCCAAGCCAGCCCATCCAGTTCCAAATAGCAGAAAGGAACAAGGGATAGAAAAGAAATGAGCAAAAGGCATGCTTCAACTTTGAGGAAGTTTACTGAAACTGCATGACACTTCTATTTCCCATTGGTTAGCAATTAGAGACATGGCCACATCTAGCTGTAAAGGAAAGCAAAACATGTGGCCGTGCTCCGAGCTAAAAGTCAGGGGTTCTGTTATTATAGAGGAAGGAGAGAAAATAGCCATGGTAATTTCCTAACCCCCAGCTCTCAGTAAGTCATTTTAACAAGGCATGCTGGTCTAGCCTTCTTTGCAGCAAAGCAAGAGTGCCCTTATATGCAGTGTAACAGATGTGGCTAATTACAATTTAAAGTTGATAATCTAAGAATCTAGCTACTTTCCTTGGTTTTGATAAATCTGAACAGCTTTTCTAAAGGATGATCTAATATTTGAGTTTCTCACTACAAGTCAGAATTAGGAGGCAGACATAGCTAGATTCACATCCTAGCTCTTCTACTTACTAGCTGTGTGACTTTGAGCATATCACTTAAGCTCTCTGAACTTAAATTTCGTTATCCTTAAAATGGGCATGGCATTCATGCCTAAAAATGTTGTTAGAATTAGACATCAGTGCAGATGTGAAATAAGTTGATGCAATAAGAACCTCTGTTCCGTCCTCTTTTAATATACATCATCCTTATCCAGAAGATGCTTTTCCACTCTCTGACCATGTCTACACTCCCAACTTCCCAAGAAGTCCTTTTTTCCTTCCTGGTTTAGATCTTTTCCAACCAATTAGCCTAAAGGGGTAGCCCCAGCATACCCAAGGTACACCATCAACGGCAGCAGCTGCTGCCATGCTGACATTAATAGCAGGAAATGCACTACGGCCAAGGACACATTCTATGGAGTTGTGGTCACGCAGAAACATGCAGAACATACACAACGTAAATATAAGGCAATAAATATAAGGCAAATGTGCACAGGGATAAGCAAGTATCTTTTCATGTGCAACACATCATGGCTGCAACTTAAATTTCCTAGAAGTGCTAGAATGGTCTCTAGTTGCTTGATGAAACTTAAGAGCTTTATGGTCTTTAAAGCTGTTGCTTGATGGAGACTTAAGGGGGTATAGATTGACAGAGAATGAGTGCTATAGACAATATTTGTGTGTTCCCCCCCCCCAGCCCCCGATTCATCTTAAATGCAAATGTATTTGGAAGTGGGCCTTTGGAAGGTGCTCAGGTCATGAGGGTAGAGTCCTCATAAATTTGATTGGTGCCCTTATAAAAAAGACTTCAGAAAGCTGTCTTCCCCCTTCTGCCATGTGAGAGTATAGGGCCATCTGTGAATAAGGAAATGGGTCCTCACGGGATCCTGAAGCTATAGGAGACTTGATTTTAGACTTCCCAGCCTCCTCAACTATGAAAATAAATTTCTGTTGTGGATAACCCAGTCTATAGGATTCTGTTATAGCAGCCCAAGTGGAGTAAGATAACCAGGCTTCATGCTTCCACCGAGCCCAGCTCCCGTGCCCTCGCCTCATGCTTAGCCTTGCTAATAACATGCTATTTTGGCTCTTCAATTACGAGGCCCACTATGAGTAATTTCTTTTAATGCTTACTGTATTCATTTCTTAGGGCTGCTGTTACCAAGTACAACAAACTGGGTGGCTTAAAACAATAGACATTTATACTTTCACATTTCTGGAGCCTAGAAGTCTGAAATCAAGGTTGTCAGCAGGACCGTGCTCCCTCTGACACTGGACAGTCATTGCTCCTGCCTGATTCCTGGGAATACCTAGTAATCCTTGGTGTTCCTTGCCTTGTAGCTGCATTACTCCAATCCCTGCCTCTATTGTCATATGGTGTTCTCCCTGTGTCTCTGTACCTCTTCTTATAAGGACATCAGTCATGTTGGATTACGCTCTATTCTAACAATCTCACCTTAACTTGATTATATCTACAAAAACCCTATTTCCAAAGAACATCATATTTACAGGGGGTTAGGACTTCGATATACCTCTTTTGGGGATACCATTCAATCCATGAAACTTATGTTACAGAGTTTTGCAAAATTAAAAATAAATTATAACAGATTCAGGGTTAACCCCATGCAAATTTCACTCACTTTTAATTGCTTTCTGATAATCTTGATTAGCAGAAAAGAATGGGGTAGAGTGTACTACTGGCAGGGAGAAGTTCAAGACCCTGGGTGACCTTGGGGAATGGGTCTTGAATGTGAATGTCACTATTGTCATGTAGATCCAGAAAGGTCTAGGATCTGCCATCATGTAGATGGAAGGTTTTCCTTCTGCTTAGGAGAAGCTAGGGTGTTCAAGGGAGGGAAGAGGTGACCAAGTCGTTGCTAGGTGTTCAAAGACAGGAGGTGTTTTGTGCTAAGCTAGAGCATTTGTGCACTTGGGAGTGTCTGTGTGTGTAAGTGACCATGTGCCTCTCAATGATTGTATGTGACTGTGTGTATGTCTGCATGAATGTGAGTTTATATGTATCAGTGAATGCATACATATATGGTGAATGATTATGTATGTATGTGTGTGTGAAATTTCTAGGAGGAGGAAATAATGGAAACTCTGAGATGTTAAGAGCAACTGGGAGGCAAGTGGGGAGAAAGAACAATCACAGGGCCAGACTATATAACCATAAGAAGTTAGAATGTGACTGTCTAGTAAAAGGGAACACAGAAGATTGTGCAAAATTAGAAACCTAAAAGTCTGTGCCAAGCCTATATCCAGTTGCCTTATGCTTCTCTTCCCCCCATTATTTAGAATGAATGGCTGTAGACCACATCCAGTAGTAGTTTTTGCCTTTGATTGCTTTAATGAGAAACAAACACTAGTATTTTCTATTTTGTCATTTGAAGAAAACTATCTCTTCCTCCCCCTTTCTTGATTTTTACTCTAATATAAGAACCACCAAACAGATTGAGATCAATCTTGCCAGGAAAGTTTTATTATGAAGATGAAAATCCACTGAGAAAAACTTTAGTCTGAAAATACAGGGTGGTTAGATAGCTACAAAAAAAAAAAAAAAACATGGAAATCAAAATTTTGATTCATGGGCACATTTTCCTATAATTATTTTATTTGCCATTAACAATGAATCTCAAGCTGTAGAGCAACCAAAAACCTATTTGGGAAATTAGTACCAGTGAATGAGTCATTATTTTTACCTATTCCACTTATTCCCACTTTATTTTCAAAGTTCTTTGATGTCACATTCAGAGTTTGACTGTAATGAAATAATGCAAAAGAACAAGACAGCATAGAAAGTAAAACTAGCTTTGAGGCTATTTTTTCCTGGAAAAGAAATAATGAAGCATTCCTAAGAACAAGGTACACTAAAGGGAGATGAATATCTTATAACTCTTGTAAATAAATAGAAATCAGAAGATGCACCTTCCACATGAAGACACTAAAGAACTTTATGATCATGGTGGTGGGTGTGGTGATCTGAGAGCTGGAATAACTTGAATCAAAAAGAATATTCATGTCAGATTTGGTTTTCCAAAGATGGTCATCATAAAATGGCCTTAATTATATGGTCATCAGAAAAATATCTCTTCCCTCAAGGTGTACTTATAAGGTGACCTTGACATACCTCTATTATGTCAAGGTATGACCTTGATATACCTTGGGTCTAAGTTTCCTCTCAGTCAGCCTGGGCAGACCTTTGTAACTACCTTGGCCAACAGAATGTGGCAGCAGTGATGCTGCATGATATCCAAAGCTACGTCTTAAAATGTATTATGGTCTCAATGGATCTCTCTCTTGCTCTCTCTGTCTCCTTCCCTCCCTCCCTCCCGCCCTCCTTCCCTCCTTCCCTCCCTCCCTCCTTCTCTCCCTGATTGTCCTTGGAGACTAGCTACCATTTTCTGAGGAAGATAGCCCACATAGAGAGGCCATGTGTGGGTGTTCCACCTGATAATGCTAGCTAGGCCCTCAACTGACAGCCCACATCGCTGCCAGACATTTCACTGAAGGAGCCTTCAGATGATTCCAGCCCCCAGCCTGGAAGTCTTTCAGCTGAGGCCACAGAGCCAGTGCCCTGTCCACATTTCTGACCCACAGGAACAGTGAGAAATAATGATTATTGTTATTTTAAATAATCCTTTTTGGGGTATCATTCGTTATATGCAGAAGTAACTTACCTCCTGGGAGAATTCAGTGATGCCACAAGATCACACATCCAGGGAGCCAGGAGATTCTGCTTCTTGTAAAATTATCCTGTTAGCATGGGGCTAGGGCTCTCTGTCTTGGGAGCTCTTTTCTGACCCCAGATCCCATTGTTGCTGGGCTCAGCCACTGGGCTCTCACAGGCTCTTTAAATTGAGGCATCTCAGTTATAGTTAGAGTTCCATAGTCTATTATCCAAATTCTTTTTGTGTGTCATATAGTTTGCGTATTTTGAATTTTTGCCTACCATGTTGAATAGGTCAGTCCTTCCCAACTTTTAATGTGTAGATAAATCACCTGCTGGTCTTGTTAAAATGTAAATTCTGATTCAGTAACTCTAGGGTGAAGCCTGACAGTCTGCTTTTCTAACAAAGCTGCAGGTGATGCTGATGGTCTGAGAACCACATTTTGAGTGTCAAGGGTATAGAGGGTTGTAGGGCAAAACAAAACTTTGTATGACTCATCCCCAAAGAAGGAAACCAGGGATAACACTTCGTCATTGATCATCTACAGTGTGATAAGACCTTTTCTAGATCTTCCACATACATCAACTCTAGTTCTCATAACACTCCTGCAAGGTAAATATCGTATCTCCACTTTGACTACAAAGAAACTGAGGTTCATAGAAGTGAGATAAGCAGTAGAACCAGGATGAAACCACAAAATTGTGTCCTTGCCCATGTGCCATCCATTATTCACGCTTCCTAAGCCTGCGATTGGTTCTCTGATTATCACTTCACTTTGAATAAAGTGAAGCCTCTAGAACAGTGCTGTCCTGTAGAACTTTTGGCAATAACAGAATTGTTCTATATCTGTTCTGTTCAATACGGTAGCCATATGTGGCTACTAAGAATTGAAATGTGGCTAGTGTGACTGAACTTTTTATTTTATTTAATTTTAATTAATAATTTCAATGGCTGTATGTGTCTTGCGGCAAAGACAAGAGGCTATTTGCTATTGCCTACTGTGTAGGACAGCACAGCTCTGTAGAAAGGGCCCTAAAGTCACTGGATTTGAAAGGTGACTTGGATTTACACTGTAGGTGTGTGTGCCATAACCACCCCGCATGTAAAACATTTTAAGTATTTTATACAATGTTCATAACTTTCATCTATAACCTTCACCTCCCTTTTCTTCTCTTTCCTATATCACATTGCATCAAAGAAATTCTTCCGTTTGCATTCACATCCATTATATAGAAGTCCTAAACACAGGGCAAATACTAGAGGCTACAAAGAGGAAGAAATACCAATTCACGAAAGGGGGAGGAAATGATGGGGGAAGTCCCAGAGAGACTGGAATAGCACATGGAAACCACCCTTACATTCTTTGGAGATTTGGGAAAAGAATGAAAAAGATCTGTTCAGATGCTTCCCTTTCCTCTTGGAACTTTTAACAATTAGAATGCTTTTCGCTACAACTAAAAGGAATCCTGACTCAGATCGCTTTAAACAATGAAGAAGTTTGTTATTTCATATAATTGGAAGTCCAGGGCAGAGTGGACTTCAGAGTTAGTGGACTCAGTTGCTCAGTAATGTCGTAAAAGACCCGTGTTCTCACCATCGCTCTTCTCTGTCACTTTTGATGCTGGCTTCCTCCTTGTGCTGGCAGCAAGATGGCCTTAGTGACTGGGCAGTACACCCATACATGGCAATCTGCAGAGGTAGTGGGAAACTCTCTCTTTCTGCAGCTGTCTCTTGGAAGATTGATATTTTCCCGAGAGGTGCTCAGATTTCCCATCATGTTTCTTGGACTGGGATTTGGGCATATAACCACTCCTGAACAAACGATACAAAAAAAATGAAATTTTCCTTATGTTGATTAGGCCTACCCCTGGGGCTGAGAGTGAGTACATGGATACCTGAACAAAACTGGGGTTCTGTTAGAAGGAAAGAGCGGAACCCCACTGTCTCCTATAGGACCAAACCTCAAAGGGAGGTTGGAATGGGGGAGCTACTGAAGCATGGTTTGTTAAAAGCAAACTGGAGAATATCCGGCTCCGTGGCCTGTTTCTCCAAGCATGACGATGGGTGGCTCCACATCTCTAGAGGAAGCCTCACATTTGCCTCCTTGTCACCCCCACTGTATTTTAGGACTGAGCATTGGTGGAGTCTAGGCTGATGGATCTGTAATAGTGCTTCTGATTCCCCATGGCCTGGGCTGGGCACTCAGGGACCCAGAGGTTCCTACATGCCCCACTGAGAGCCAAAGAAGGACCAACGAGGTGCCAAGAAGTCCAGTGGACTAGCACAGGGCTGAGGAGTATCAACAGCAGTGTCATGTGCCCAGCACAGTATTCAGAGGGATCTTATTTTCACACAGAAGACTCTTCACACATAAGACTTTTCCTCTCTAAGAATGTTCCCAACTCATGTGAGTCTTACACTACGATTTTAGGGCTTATCTTTGCCCATCCCCAAGATGACGCCATTGCCTGCATCTAGGTTCTTGATTCTTGTTTCATTTAGAGAACACTGCTCTGGCTCACCTTATACCTCAGGGATTCACTCCCAGCCCTCTGTGTGGGATCAAAGGCCTGGGAACAAATTGATTTGGGTATCTTTTTCTCCACTTAAAAATGTCTAGTGAAACAGTGGTACCTATCATCAGCATCAAATGTTTTTGTAGTTAAATAGATCATTTCCTTGAATGTTGTTCTCTGACTTTGCTCTTTTTTAAATAAATTCACTTGGACTGTTCTGGAACTCTCAGAATGAGACATCCGAAGTGAGTGACACTGGCCCTGTGCCACCTCACTTCTCTATCTCCTGGGTGGCACCCACAACTTTCCTTATTGAAACAAGAGAGGAGGCGAGCCTTGACCCTCTCTCCATGCATTCAGGCTGAAACAACTTACTACCCTGGCTATGAAATCTCTCCTGTCCCATGTGTTGGAAATCCCCAGGGCTGAACCTCTGTAGTCTTTCCTGAATTGCTGTGTGGTTTCCTCAGGCTTCCTGCCTGCCTTACTGTCCTTGCTTCTCAAAAACCCTGTTTCTGGAGTTACCCATTTTTTACATTATTCATGTCACATCCCACATTCATCCCTGGCATCCTGAAGTCAACATTAAGTGTATCCATGCCATTCCACTGCATGCTTCTAACACATACTTCCACTGATAGAACCCATGGGCTAAGAATGCTGCCATACCACTCCCTGTGTGTCCTTCCCCTTTCTTTTGTTCTATATCCTTTGTAACACAATGGACCACTGGGTTTAGAAAAGTCTTAACTGAGCCCTGATAGATGACTCAGGTCAATGTTTCCAATGGGTAGTCCACTCACTGGAACCAGATGGTTGTATTAAAACTGCCTGGAGTTTCTTTTAATGCATATTCCTAGGTCCATGACCTGACTACTGAATAAAAGACCTGGGGGAGGAGAGGTAAGGGGACAGGAAGGAATCTAGATTTTTAAAATATACTTCTCAGGTGATACTGCAGATCTAGGTGTGGGAAGCACTAGCTTGGTTCCTCTCTAGTTCTCATGTGGCCCTCTGATTCCATATGACTATCTAATTGCCCTGTTGAACTTACTCTTGTAATGATGATTAAGGTAGGAACTGAGGCCTTTTTCAGACTCTGGGCCAACACAATTTTTTAGGAAGAATAGAGGGTGAAAGAATAGCTTCATCTACAAGCCAGACCATGGGTCTAGGCACTCTGAACAGCCGTTTATAGGGGTCAAAAATAGCCACTGCAGACATTTTATTTGTTTGTTTATTTGAGGAGTATGTGTTCATGGATTTGGGTCAGTGATGATGCCTAGATTTTGTCATGGGTTGAACAATTAAGGTGACATTAACTCAACAATCATTATTGTCAACAAACATCCACTGAGTGTCTACCATGCACAGGCACTATATATGGAGACTAAAGAAATAGCTCAGCACCTTTACCCAGAGTTTCTTATAAGGCAGCTTGGAAAGAACACACAGGCTTCAAAAGATGTGTTGAAACTGTTATTTTCCAGGGAAAAGTGGAATCGACTTGTTTCAGGTCTATTTTTCTCTAAATCCATTCACTCAAGAGTTACTAAGGGGCTATGAGTTACTAAGAGTTACCAGGCACTGTGCGAAGCCAATGATGGGATAGAGTGGTAAAGATACAAAGATGAGAAGAGATGGTCCCAGTGTAGCAGGGAGAGATACAACTTCTACACAATGTGGTCAGAACTAAACAAAAATCATACTAATTATTGTGGGAACACAGAGAAGGAGCTCTTTTACTGTGGAGTTCCAAGCACTAGTTGCTTACATCTGCCTAAGAATGAACTGTGTACTGGAGCTACACGAGGTACTTTAAATATGTTATCTCATTTAATATTGTTTCATTTATCATTTTTGAGGATCCCTTTAGGTAGATATTCTTACCCTAATTTTACGCATCACATGGATTCCCTCTGGATGGTGACAGAAGTTTTTTTTAAGAGGAGATTAAATACTATCCCTGTAACATGCCCAGCACTCCTTTGCATATGCGGATTTGCATAGAAGGTGCTGAGGCTTAAGGACGTGAACTCTCATGTGGGACCAATGAACTCTTAGGTAGGAAAAATGGTGAAATCTTTCAGAGAAAACCCCAAAAGTGGTGGAGGTGGCCCATTGAGTTGACTCAGTTAAAGATTTGGACAGATTTAAGGTCTGGAGATTTCTGGATATAGGTGCACCCTGTATTTATAATCCATCACTATCTAGAGGAGAAGAGCTGTAGAACTTTGGAGCCCAATCAGTATTATTGCATCATTTTGGAAATCCTTGACTGACTGAAACATGCATGATGGGATCTTTCTCTCTTGTTCCAAAAAGAACTGCTAAGAAATAGTGGTGGTGCCCAAAGGCTTGGGTGAGGAGGATCAAGATGGTGGCAGGACTAGTGGTGGATTTAACTCCTGATTGGCAGCCAATCTATTTCAACTGGAAAAGAAAACCAGTCACCTTTAGGTGACTAAGATGACTGTGGTAGTAACAATAAAGGCAAATGCCAGCCTCCAAGTGCAATTTGTGGACTAGCTGGGTCTGGATTTAGAGTCAGTGCTCAGCAATCTCACTTAGTTCCCAAAATTACGTGGGGAGAAAAGATCTTTTAAACAAACAAATGGACGAACGAACAAACAAACAAACACAACAGAATTGCCTTTAAACTGACTGAGGAAGGGATAGGATGGTCAAACCAATCAGAGTCGTGGATTTGTGTGAAGTGCCTAGATTTTTATTCTCAGCATGGTGGAGCTCTTTGGGATACCTATAGATGAGAAAACTGAAGACTGTTTATTGTGTCATGGAACCAGGACACAGCAGAGCCAGGGTTCCAACTCAGATTCTTCTGACAAAATATGTGTTTCTCTTGGAGACAACATTTGAATAGAGGCTTTGTAAGTGGAAACGGGAGCTAAAGGCAGAATGACCGACCTGGTCATTCTAGAGATAGTTGCACCCAAGTTTGCAAAGACAGAAAAGATGGAAGAGCATGGTATTTGGGAGACTAGCCCACATAATGTGTAATGCCGTGAGCTGGGTAATAAATTTCATGGAGGAAGGTACGGCAGGTGAGCCTGAAGAGGCATGTTGGGTAGATTGACAAGAGCACTGTGTATCTTGTGAAGGCAGAGTTTCTAGCCCTCTTAATCCAACTTCTTACCTTTTGATAAACAAAAAATTCCAATTTCCTCCTTTAGAGTTACTTGAAATAGCAAACACAGTAAATATCTTGATTTAAAAAAATCATAGCAATGGAATTTTAGAATGTGAATTTTCAAGTTACTATGTTTGTGAGTTCATCTAGTATTTTCCCTCTTAGCTGCCTGGAGTAGAGCTATAGACTCAGGGAGAACAGGATGAGGCCATCATAACTCTACACAAGCAGTGCAAAGAGAGAAGGAACAGATTCAAGAGCCATTTCAGAGGAATTGCTGATGAGAGCTCTCAGAGGAGAGAACTATGGGATTTCTAACAGCCTTGATTATTGAGGACTTTTGCTTTGAACCAGGAATCCTCTGTATTCCAACTCTACATAGACATAAGAGTTTGATTCTAAGTTCAGGAATAATTGAAAAAATGAGTTTAGTCCTGATAAATATTCTGTTATTCACAGCATCAATATAAATAGGTGCTTGGTGTCAAAATGAGAGACTCTATGATTTTAATGATTTTTCTTTTAAAACAACTGGACACATTGCCAAATGCATATTGATTATCATAATAACTGCAAATGGTTGTTGGGCTCTCACTGTGTGCTGGGTACTGTAGGAAGTACTTTCCATGTATCATACTCACCAATCATCACTACAACCCCATGAGTTAGGTGCTACTATTTATCCTCTTTTTACAGAGAAGGGAACAGAGGCTCAGAAAGGACAAAGTGACCTGTTTAATGTCACAGAGCTGGTAAGGGATGGAGCTCAAATTAGAACTCAGGTCTGTTTAATACCAGAGTCACTCTGAGTGTGTGAGGAACTACTGAGAAGAAAGCTCAGGTACTTACAGAGTGACCTGGGGTGTGGGCGCACCCCCATCTATACCTGGGGCAGGAGATGTAGGGAGTGCCAAACAGCAAACACCTCCTGGGGTCAAGATGTGCCATTCCTGTCGGGAGATCCTTATTCTGTGCTGAAGGTGGCCCCTGCAGTCTTTTGGCTTGGAACAAAGAAGACAAAACTCAGTCCCCATTTTCCAAAGCTTGCCCCTAATGCCACCCAACTCAGGTCCTGATGGAGTACGGAATAGTTCTAGGTACTTGCTGGCTACAAAGCTGGTTCCCGAATTGTCTGACTGATTCCAAAGCTTAATTGTAGAGAGGGGGCAAGCAAGGAAGGCATGACAGAGCCAGGAATAGAGTCTCAGAGAAAAGCAGACTGTCGTCCAATACCTCTGGCTCCGAGTCTCCAGTCATTAAATGACCTCGACTCTTCCTTTCCTGGGTTATATTAAATATAACCCTATGCACTTACTTTTTTTAAAAAAAAGTGATTATTTAAACATAATTCTGAAAAGTGAACATGCTTTAAAAATTCAGATATAAAATCCTTGAGCAGCTTTTAAACATTTCACTTTCAAAGTTTAACAACTTAGGCTGCAACTTTGAAAGAAACAAGTTGCGAATGGCATTTTAAAACAGATTCTTTTCTTACGACTAATATGGATCTCAGTCCTACTAACCACAGGACACAGTTTACCTTGTCTATGGAAGCCTTTTTTATTTGTCATGGATTCTGGGGAGAAAAAATATGTCATGTATGCTTATTTAATGTAGCCGTTTTAAACTTAATAAATGGCTTTTTAAAAGCCACTTGCAGATTATTTCTAACAGGCCTACAACCTAAATTACTAAGGTTTGAAAGTGCACAAAGATCTTACAAAGGCCCTTTGCTACTGCCAAACTCTATTCTCCATATATTTGGCATCCGAGTTTATGTCAGACAAGTCTCAGCTGTAATCTGTTGATGACCAACCTCAGCATTGTGATAGACAGCTCTAGAAATTCAAAAGAAAAAAGCCATCTCTGAAAGAGTTGAAATTTGTTACCACTTAACTGGCAGAAGCTGTAATGCAATGTAAATAGTGTAATGGTGGAACAATGAATCCACATTTCTTTGGAAGAGGAAACTCAGTAAGAATGGAACAATTCATAAATGTGGAAGGGGAGTAGGTAGTGAGTCTCCCAAGGTTAACCGCAGTGCTTAAGTTTTCCCAAGTTGGGAGAAAACAGACAACGTTTTGCACCACCCACAATGAAGTCAGACCAAGCCTATCATGTTTTAAATATGTGGTGATTCTTTCTTTAGAAAGGGCCCCTGAAGAAGATGTAAGAAAGAACAGTTCTGCCCGCAGGCCTATCAGAACACTGGCTTTGACAGCTTCCTGTGGGCTTTTATGTGACGATTTACACTGAATAAATAATGGGACCACATTCTCATGCAAGGACTGCTATGCTAATTCTGCAGCCCTCTGAGAACCTTGTACTTACATGTAGAAGGGGATCTGGAATTTCAAGGAGAAGCTTGTGTTCCTCTCGCATTACAATCCTTAGTCTAACACCAGGAATCTTTGTTCCATTAGCATTTAGGGTGTTTTGTTGTTGTTTTTTTGGTGGTTGGGTGGTTGGTTGTCACTTACATTGTTACATTCGAAGGAAGGTATAAGGGAATGAAATATTTAGATTGATTTGTAAAAAAAGGTGGACATTAACTTCTGTCTTTTACATGAGTCTAGCTGTATGTGCCATGTTGAATCTCCAAGAGATTTCTTGTCAATTATTTAGGGGGTGGAGGGAATTAGAAATTCAGTCTTCCTTCTCACTGGATGATGCTATAGGAATAAGTACTGAATAGTCAAGGGAAAGGGCTTGCTACTCCTCTCCCCATGTTGGCTTCTCAAATTTCTTGCCTTGTAGCCATTAAAGGTGTTCACTGTAATGAGGGAGGAGAATGGAATTAAACACATATCCCTCTTTTGTTGATCTCTCAAAATGGCAGTTCTCTCTCATTGCCACACTCATCACTCCCCAGGCCCACTGGGAGCCCTCTCTCATGCCCTTTGGGAATTGACCAGTGAGAATACAGGCCAGTGAGAATAAATGGATGAAAAAGACAGAGAGGGAGGGAGGGAGAGAGGGAAGTAAGGGGGGGGGGCAGAGAGAGAGAGAGAGAGAGAGAGAGAGAGAGAGAGAGAAGAGAGAGAGAAGAGAGCACCTTCACTTTAGCGGTGGTCAGTCTTCAACTTGAAAACAGACAGAAAGAAACACAGACTGTGGTTACTATACACAGAGAATGCATAAAATCCCATCTGTTAAATTTGGTCCAAGGTTTTTATCCTGACCTACGCGTAAACTTTCAAGAGATTCTCTTTACTTAAAACAGAAATTTTCCTAAGTTCCTTCATTGCTGACTTGTCTGAAGAATCGCAAATATGAAAAAGGTGAATATTACCTTCCTCAGTAACTGCCTGCTAAATTGCTTCCTCCCCTAATCGTAAGCTCCTTGAGGGAGTCACTGGGTCTTAATTATTCACTGTTGTATACCCAGGGCTTTGTGCATGGAGACACTCAATAGATAGTAATGAAAAATGAATGAATGAGCAACAAGGAGGGTTAAAGAGTTAGGAATTGAGTGCTATAGTAACAAATGTACTAAGTAAGCATTAAATGTAATCACCATGTGCACCCACAATGCGGCATGAGGGTGAAAAATACTCTTTGACTCTTTACATTGAGGTTCAGTTTTAGGAGTAAGTGATGACAAGAAGAGGTAATAGTTACATTATTCAGTGAAGCTGCAGAATTCAAGGACTGATAAGCAAAAGTAATTAATAAATCAGTGGCAGGTTAATTTTTGGAGCCTCAAATCAGTCATTTGCAGAGAAGGTAAAAAAGAAAAGGTGGAAAGAATCAGCTTCTCCTCTGCACTATCTCTGTGTTCTTCAACTACTTTGTTTAAGTAAGTTAGACATCCAAGGGTGTTATATTAACCCTTTAAAGCCAATGAGTTGGCAAGAGTTACCCCCCTCCAGATTAATCATCTATTCTTTCATACAATAAGTTTTTTATGTCTATCACATATAGGTCCTGTGCTAGTCTCGTAAAATAGAAAAAAAAGTTGTAACACTCACTCCTTACCTTTGTTACTTATAACCTATCTTAGTCTGTTTGGGCTGACAACAAAAATCCCTTAGACTAGGTAGCTTATAAACAACAGAAATTTATGTCTCACAGTTCTGGAGGCTGGTAGTCCAAGATCAGAGTGCCAGCATGGTCCAATAGGAGCTCTCTTCCTGGTTTCAGGTTGCTGATTTCTCATTGTGTTCTCACATGGCAGAAGAGCCAAGGTTGCTCTCTAGGGCCACTTTTATAAGGGCACTAATTCCATTCATGAGGACTCCGCACTCAACCTAATCACTTGCCAAACACCCCCACCTCTTAGTACCATCACCTTGGGGATTAGGTTTCAACCTATGAATTTTGGGGGGACACATTCAGACCACAGCATAAGCTAATCGAGGAGAAAAGATATAAGCCCATGAAAAACTAAGGTGATCAATAATAGAAATAGCAATACACAAAAGGATGTCATAGAAGTATGTGATCAGAAACCTAAAGAAAGGAGACTACCCAGCTCTCTTCTTTTTGGGGAACTGTCTCTTCCCCATCCTGATATACAGGATTACTGCATGAACATACCTGCCTGGCCAGATGAATGGACTAAGGATGGCACCTGACCAAGCTGGACCAATCACATCCTACCATAGGCATTTGGAATTAGGGATAAGATTCCAGTTTAGTTTGCTTATCCTCCCTTATAGAGAAGACATAAATGTTGGCAGTGGCAACACCAACCGTGATAAAGCAAAGACAATCAGTTGAGGTGAGGACAAAGACTGAAGTAAATGTGAAAAGAGAAGCAAATATAAGTAAAAGAGAGAAGGGGATCTAGTCCCTAGTTTCAACAGTGTTAAGATTCAGTGTTCTCCCTGCCCTTGTGATCCAGGAGACATTTTTGTATCCACCTAAGGATATACTTCTACTTCTGTAGAAAACAATCATATGGAGGCGAACTACCTAGAAGAGCCATCCAACCCTCATAGTCTATGACATGAGTGGGTTTAAGATAAATGTTTATTATCTCAAGCAACTGCAATTTTGGGGTGTTTGTTACAGAAGTTGCCGATTTTCCCTTATTAATCCACCTTACTGAATTCCAAAAATTGGGTAACCAACAAATTTGGCACTTGAGTATACATACCAAGATGACTTTTTATAGAGTCTGGTCTTTAAGAAATCTAGTTTCTGTTATTAATGAAAGAAAGTACTAATAATACTCTCAGAAGACACTCAGCCCAGTGCTTCTGCGGTTGTAAGAGGAGAGACCACAAGAGTCTTTGCCGTACCTGATGGAGTAGAACTTTCTGTGGCTCCTCAGAGCATTCCCTGGGTGGCAGGGTAAGCTTGTTGCTCATACAAGGACAGCGACTTCAGTCAGAGAGTTGGGAGTTACATTTCAGGATGGGATGCTGAGGGGCCCAGCTCCAACTTACATAGAGGCTGCATTTAGTTGCTTTTGGACAGCAGCTGAGCAGGATAGAAGTTGTTATTTATTTATTTATTTATTTTTTTAAACTTACATACAGTGTGGCCATTCAGTCTTCTTGAGCCCATCATTGTAAGGACTTTATCCATTCCTACAAGTTAGAGAGGGGAGTCACTCTTATCCAAATGGAAAACTTCTTGGGTGAATAAAAGAAGACGTAACCAAGTGGAGTTGATTATTTAAATTGTTTCACCTTTTGACTTTTTTCATCACTGTATTTATTAAGCTATCTGATTTACATGAAATGTGGCAGAGTGTTCTTCTCACAATTTATATTTAATAAAAATTGGGGGTACGTAAAAAACAAAAAGGAATGAACACTTACTTTTTGCAGGTCCATTGGTGGGACTATAGAATAAAATCTGTTTCCTTAGGCTAGGAAGTCCATATTAAAGCTGATAAAGTCCTTTGGGGAAACAGTCAAAAATATGCAGTAAAAATTGCTAAGTGTAATGTTACTCTCATCATCAAGTCAAAGGTCAAGGTGTTATTTCAAATTAAATTGATCACAAATTTAGGAAAATGGGGTTGCCACATTTCTTAATGATCTCAGCAATCTCCATATGGTTTGGGTATATTGTCATGTTGCAAATAAACTTCTGACTTTCCCAGTGCAACAGGCTCTCTCTGCCTGACTAAATAAAAGTAAGGAGAGACACAAGAGCTAAAAACGATGCTTTTGTTATATTTTTACAGTTTAAATTAAACAACCCAAGAATATCCACAATTCCTTCAAAATGCCCTGAGCTGCCAAAAGATTGCTGCATTAAAATTCAAGGACACGAGATTTGGAGGAGTCACGCTTAAAATAATCTGTGGCTGTTGTATTATTATTCATTCAACTGTTTTCTGAGTGCCTCAATGTTCTAAGAATTACTAGGTGCAACAAACTTTTACTTACTTACTGAATGATTTTTCTATAGTTTGTTGCTGCGTCTGCTAGAGCAAACCCAGGTTTAATACACTACAAGACAGAATATAGAGTCTGGCACATAGTGAGTGGCTGCTCAACAAATGACTGTTGAATGAAAGCATGAGGCCATTTGAAATCTTAGAAATCCTGTGTAAGTAGCAGCATCAATGTCACCTCTGCTTTACATCAGTCTGTGATCCCAAGAAAAGAATCTATTTTGCCACTTCAAAAACGTAGAGGAATTGTCTCTATAATTTCTTCATGCAACCAGCATTTATTGAATGGCTGTTATATGGCGGACAGAGTGCTAGGACCTCCAGCCATGATCTTCCAACAGCAGCATGATACTGGGTGACCTTGCTTTATTGACTTGGGTAGAAAGGTAATTACTCAGTGAAACACCAATGCCTTTGAAAATATTTCCTTTCTTTCACCCTCAGTTATTACAAGTGGAGAGAGAGGGAGGCAGATGGTTGGTATGAATGAATGTCAGGGCCGTAATAAACCCTGATTTACTTAAGAGTACGTGAAATAAAACAAAGTGTTAACCAACATTTTCTTTGAAATGAGGCTGGGAAGGATTAGCCTAGTGGAGGGCATCATTAGAGAGAGAAGAGCCATTAATCACTGTCCTACAATAATCCAAGCTGAATATCTTATTGTTTAATTATTTTTAATCTTTTGGAAATACTGAGCTGCCCCAGGGTGTTTTCTTTTCTCTCTGCCTCCTACAGAACAGCCTGCTTTGGGAGCTGAAGTTCTCCTGTGTATTCCTTGAATTGGATCCAAATTCATTACAGATATACTGTGAAGTGGACATAGATTATGGAGCTGGTGTAGACGGAGGGGGGTGGGGAAGAGCAAAAGAAAGAAAGCTACCGTAAGTAGCTGGGCTGGTTTTAAAAGTTGAAAGGTGATCTTTGACCTTCTCATGAATCATAAAGCACTTTATGACTCCCACCCCTGAGTCAAGAATTTTCGAGCTCAACAAAAGGACTTTTAGCTAAAATGCCGTTTTAACCTAGCTTCACAAGGAGAACTTATTTCAGTTTCTGTGTCGACCAAGTAAAATTCTTCACTTTTGACTAATAGCTGACCACCTTGGTTGATCCCATGTCTATTTGCTAGGTCATGCACTTTTTCTAGGTATAGAGTTGGGTGGGTGAGGTCCTATTTCTCACAGTTGTGAGAAATGTATCACAAGGTACCTTATTTAGGAACATGGAAGAGTAGAACTGCCAATATGCAAAAATAAAGAGAGGAGAATTTCAAGAGTCATCCAGCATTGCAAACCCCCACAGGCAATGTAGGGGAATCCCTAGAGTGGAAGATTCCTAAACTAAATATCATAGGTCTATTCCTAGGAATTTCTAACGCTTTTGCTGCTTCTATCTCTAACCTTTCCCTAAGACTGATGAAGAATACCAATCATTCCATTCACCACCGTTGAAATGCCCAGTTTCTTTCTGGGAAAGGAAACTGACTATTAAGGATTATAGTGGGATTCAAATATAGTTCAGATGGCCTGTGACCTAGCTCCTTGGGCAGTAAGCTATGAAGGGCCATAGGCACGAGAAAAGCCCTTGGATTTTTCTTTCCTTTTTTATACCTTTCCCATCTTTTTTGAACTCTTTATTTCCCAAGCCACAAAACATGGTTGGTTTATTTGGCTCTTTGAAAGCCCCATAAAGTCAGATTAAAGAATTCTGGCCAGTCTTTTTATAACAGGCATTGGCAGGTGTTACGTGGTAGACTAAGGACGGCTAAAAATTCTTCACCATTCCTTCAATGAGAACTGCGGTTTCTACGCCTCAGCTTGAATCTGGACATGCTCTATGACTGCTTGACCAATAGAATACTATGGAGGTGATACTGTGCTCCGTTCTCTGGTACTTTGTTATGTGGCAATAGATACCTAGAATACATTGGTGGGGTTCAAGGTATGGGCATCTGAATACGGTGATACATAGGAACCTCTTGTAGATGTGAGCAAAGGATCACATTTAACAAGAGTCTACTATTTCTCTGGCATTGTGCCAGGTTTGGAGAACATGAATATTCATATATAGCTCCCGTTTTTAAAGACGCCTACAGTCTAATGGAAATGTTCTATGTACATGAAACACCGGAATGGAATCAATGATGGTACTGATGGAATTCAGGCTTAACAAGCTACCCCAGGTTATTCTGAAGAATGTGACTGAGAACCACCTTTTAAGAAGCAATGGCTGAGTTTGGAGTGACGTGGACTGTGCATGAGTCGTCCAGAAAGCCTCCACAGAAAAGGTGACCGTTCAGCCAGGTTTGAAAAGCAGAGTAAGTTTGTGCTGTCAGATCCAGACTTCTGGCAGCTCTACATGTTGTAACTAGTATAGTCTGACAAATGCTGAAAGGCTACCCTAACCAAAACCCCTTCCTTGCTCACCCTGCTGTAATGTTCGAAACTCTTACAATATTCAATCTTTGGATGGGTTTTGAAGGTCTCTGCAAAAATTTAAATATTATTTGAAAAGGGTCGCAGAGTGGGTCATTTTTAGTCACTAACACATTGGCCCAAATGTTCTCATTTTTATATTCCAAATGATTATATTTCATTGACTATCTGGTCTAGTCCTTGTATTCTATCGGTTCTCAAAATATTTTTTTTCGGATGAAATAAATACTTGTCCTGGGCTCAGACTGTATGCACCCGGGTGCTTAAAGACAGAGTATTTTAGAGAAAGACACACCAGTGAGTTGTAAGGAACCCTTCCTTTCAAAGCACAAATTGCTTCCTGGTTAGACAATGACCATATGCTCTTGAAAAAACAAATACCTGTCTGTGTTTAGCCCTGGGGGTGGTGGTGAGAAACACACAGCAGAATTCCGGTGGTGCATTCAAGGAGGTTGCCATCTAATTAATCAAAATTAACAACAAGCTCAGAGAAAATTATGATGAGTACATATGTCAGTATCAAGTCATGTGGCAGCCATTTAAAGTGCTGTAAGAATTCAGCAAAAAAAGTCAGACAGAGGGGGCTTCCTATGCCAAGGAAGGTTCTTTACAAGTGTATGACAAAATAAGGACCTGGCTCTATATGTGCGAAGGATATGTTTAGTGTTGCTCTATATGTGCGAAGAATGTCCATAGATTTTGTGAAAGAATACTTAGAACCTAGAGGAAGACTACCTTTTGGAAAAGATAATTCAGCATAATAATTGTTTTGGTTATAAAGGGAGATGATTGTTCTGACTCCTAAGTTGTTACCAAAGCCAGATTCTCTGGGACTATTATGGTCAGAAGGAATTCTTTTATTTGTTTTGATTATCTAATCGCTTTGCCCTGCCTGTTTTTAGAAAAGGGTTTGAAGATTCACAGCATCATTAATCCTATTTCTGTACAGCTGGCAGCCTTTCTAAAATGTAGGTCTGATGATAAAACTTCCTTGCTTAAAGCCCACAGCAAATCCCAACACCTGGACGTCACATAGGATTCCAGAACCTGGCCCCCTCTCCCCGGCAGGCTCCTATCTTGCCACAGCTGTTTACACGCCAGGCTGTGGCCACACAGCTGTCTCCTGAAGCTCCTTTCCCCTTAGCCTTTCTCAGCCCCCCAACCCTTCCGTCTAGATCAGACTTCTACCTGCTCTGGCACCAGCTCAAGCATCAACTTCCTAATTATACATTAGCTTTTGGAAAGAATGGGTATGTGTGTGTGTGTGTGTGTGTGTGTGTGTGTGTGTGTGTACTCTTTATTGTGTCCTCACTGCAATTAGAAAAATATGGTATTCTAAATATTGTTGTGTCCCCTCACACACGCACTCTCCAGCCTTCTCTGTGCCCCAGGAGGCTGACCCAGAAACACTCTGGGCTCCCTTGTCCTTCAGTTCCCAGTGGGATTTGGCTAATTCATGGAGGGGGCGGGGTGGGGGGGTGGGGGGAGATGACACCAGCAGGAGATCAGAAAGTAGGAAGAGAGGAAGTTGAGGTATTTATTCCCTGGCTCCCCTCTGCCTGGTTGCTATAGTTTGTCTGGTCTTTCTACCAAAATCTGTAATTCTTTTCAGGCAACCCAGTCTCTATAGCTACCCTCTCCTGCTGGTGGTGTCCTCTGCCCCTTCTCGCTTATTCGGGTCTCTAGTAGTAGCCACAGTTCTTACTTGCTACTAGCCATGGAGTCCTGCACCATGTTTCTTCCCATACACCCTGCCCATGCCTTTGTGAACAGTCTCCACTTTGTTTTGTGAATTACCCAGTGTGAATGGACCATCTGTATCCTGTAAGACCCTCACTGCTACGTGTAGTTTGCAGAGTATGATCAGGAACTTTAAGTAACATTTATAATCTGGTAATTTGGTATCTTTTTTCCAACAGGCCAGCTGAACTGCTTCTTTGATCAATAAGACAGGTAGATCCAGCCTGCTAACAATACCAGAAAATATTATTCCAAGCCCCCTACTTCTGCATCTCAGATGGAGAGTTTGGATGCCATGTCCATTCACTGAGTCCATAGTGATAGATTTAATCTGTAGAATTTGAATAGCTGGCTGAGTGTCTCCTAGCTTCATTAGCAGAGGAGGAAACATGTATACGGAGGCTGGAGCCAGATGTAGAGAACCAGCAGTTCAATTCAACAACAGGTGTTTGCAATTTGGGTTGCCGTAGATAATTAATCTGAAGTAGATGCTCAATAAATTCTTGTAAAATAGAATTTAATTGGATGATTGGTCATGCCACAAGTACTGTGCAGAGCTGACCTGAAACCAGATTTGAATTCCTGTATGAACCTGCCAGTTTCTGAAGGCCCCCATGTCCTTCCTTAGATACCGGTGGCAGGGTTGATGTCGTGATCCATCTGTGAAAGGTTCTGACTGGGGAAAACCACCCAATAGTCTCTAAATTGCAAACTAAGGAGAGTAACTCACTATAAAGTATTTGCCAAATGATAATGTCAACCACACATAAACCGCAGTGGGTAGAAAATTGCATGTCTGAGCCGGGGACAGTTGTACATTTTAAAGGTTAAAATCAGCAAGGAATCCCTCTGGCTTTCCTCCCTGACAAATGCCCGGGTTCACACAGGCAGATGTATCTGAGCCTCTCAGCTGGGGGGTCTGGGGAGGCAGCCACCACAGAGAAGGAGTTTTTCATGAGTGATGCTTGTGGATGAAAGTGAAACCCCTGACTTGTGTGCCCAGAGGCTAAGATCTGAACTCCTGGCCTGAAAGAGGGGCTCTGTTGAAAGAACAGTAGGCCTCCCTATGCTGAATTTGGCCAGTGGGATTTTTTCAATTTGCACCTGGTGTTGGGCAGGAGTTCATGAAAATCCACAGAAAGGAATGTTTCCGAGTTAAATGATGGAAGAGGGGGAAAAAAATGAACGATAGTTTTTGGAGTCATGAAAAGCTCTGATTCAGTTTGTGAAATGGAGACTTAAGTCTTTGCTTAAGAATGTTTCTGGGCCGGCCTTGGAGGTCTACACTCCACAAACGTATGTATGCAAAGGAGTATTCCCTGTCACCTCAGTCGCCTTTGAAAGGGGAGCTGAGACACTCAAAGCCACCCAGGAGGACCCAGAAAGGCTGTCCTTTTCTAACCAGGATTCATTTTCATCTTTTCTTTCCAGTACAGAAGGTTTTTCCAACACACTAAATATTTAAAATTCATACTTAGTGACAGCCCTTTCTTGACTAAGCTGAAGATTGTCAGCATTTTCTAAACCCATTTCTTATTTCCAAAAGGGCCAGTCTTTTTGTAAAATGTGCATTTTATTTCATCAAAAATGTATCTTTTAAATAAAATATTAAAATAATAAATGCTCAGTACACAAATTTCAAATGCTACTAAGGAGAATAATATAGAAACTTAAAGTCACCCTAATGTTACTCCAGAAATGACCACTATCGAAGGATTAGAGGACATTCTTCCAGACTTTATTTTCTAAGCATTTAGCAACATAGAAATGATGCTTTCTTTATAACTATACAAGAAGTACCAAAAGTGTAATTTAGATCTTGAAATTACAATAACTGAGATTAAAATCACCAAAGACTACAACATTGCTTTGCTGAAAGGACACGTCTCTTATTTTACTTGACTTTTCAGAGCATTTGAAATTGTTAATCAACTATCTTATTGAGCTTCTACTGCTTCTTATCAGTTTCCCCCCTCTGGCAGCCCTTTCACTGCTGTTTCTAAAACCTCTGCCTCTTGAAGCTCTTCCATTGTGTGACTCCAGGTCTATATGCCCAAGATTTCCAAATTTGTGTTCTCTGTCATCGCAAGACGTGCATCTTTGACATATATCAAAATGTGAAAACAGAGTTATGCACTGAATTCACTACACTGAAAGGGATAAACTGCTTCTCTGATAAGTATAAATGATCTAAATGGTTTCATTCTTGGCACATGCTAGTTTTGAGAAGTTTAGGAAACTTTCAAATGATTTGTCCTAAAAATATTAGACAAGGCACATGTTGCGGAACTTTGGACTAAAGTGACCAGACCTAGGGCGAGGTAGAGAGAGTGATTCAGGCCGTGCTTTTTATCTAGGGCTGGGTCCACACTAACGAGGGAGAAGTATGGCAATCCAAGTAATACGGAAAATCTTCGCTATGTTTCAATTAAGTGCCCTGTAATTTTTTTACAGGAAGACATTTCGAGCTCCTGGTGTCCTCATCAGGCGAGGCTGCTGGCCCCATCACTCATGATTTCAATTTCCATTAAAATACTCATTTGCTCCTAGGTTGGCTTATCTCAGCCTCCATCTTATTTCTTATTTCCTGCTTAAATGCGCTTGAATTCATCGATGTGGTAGGTTAAGGCTGTGGTCAGAGTTAAGATAATTTGTTAAGAGAATGGCTGCAAAGACTTCAGAAATGTGAATTGAACTTCCTAGTGCCTTTATGGAAAATTGAGAATTTTGGACATATAGAGGTAATGATAATGAAAAAGGTTTGATCTTTGACTATGTGCCATGCGTGGCATCAGGTGCTTCATCAACATTATTTCATTTAATTTTCCATCCACCTTATGAGGCAACTATATTTATTAGTCCCAGCCTACAGATGTGTGCGCAGAGGCTCAGAGAGGGTAAGTCACTTGCCCAAGGTCACCCAGCAGGAAAGTTGCAGGGCCTGGATTTGAACCTAGGCTATTCTACTCCAGAGTAACTACTGAATGTCGCTACCTCCCCTTGCTGTTCTGGGGCATTCCTCATCAGTTTAACCCTGTGATCATTTCAGGCTAGCAGGGGATCTCAACCCTGGATGCACATTGATTCACTGGCTACCTTTTGAAATATACGGAGCCTAAGCCCAGCCCCCAGAGATTTAGTTGGACTTGAGGCCAATATTGATATTTTCAGCTAGGTAGAAGACAGTGTTTGATTTTTAAAAAAAGTGGTTCCGGATGGGAAAAAAAATGGCGGCGTGAGGTGAGCCTCTGTAACGCTCCCCTGGAATTTACAACGAATCGGACAACAATAACTCCACAAAGGACTCCTTGCACAGCAGACAGGCAAGACGAAGAGGCCGACTACTGAATTCACCTCCAGGTGGGTGAATCGCGCGAGCGGGGGAGGAGGGAGAGGAGAAGTGCGGAGACGGAGCCGCGCGGGCGCAGGACACAGACCTAGCTCAGTGCTCCCAGCTCGCTGCTCCCGGATCTTCCGCAGCTGTGGGAGAGGGAAGGACTTGGACTGCTAGGGCTCCGCTTACGGCCCACAGGGCTGAGGGGGCAGCATACAAAACCGCTGAACACAACGCTCGCTCACGGCAGACCTCGGAGCAAAGACTGAGGGAAGAGGGCTGAAATCGGTGGTTTAAGCCCTCACTGCCGAGCGGAGAGCGGAAGCCTCAGGCACGGAGACTAGCCGCCCCCTCCCTACCCTCCCAGAGCTCGCCCCGCTCCCACCTGCCCGGTGCTAGAAGCGATAAAGTAGCAGTGTCGGATCAAAGGACAGAATATTTGCTGCTCTGAGAACTGTGGACCTCAGACACAGATTCGCAGCTCAACTAGTTCCGGCAAAGGGGAGGGAGCTGTGGAAGCAGGACTGGCTGTGGTGGTGGTCGCCGCCATTGCTCTGGGCCACCTCTCACAACTCACCCCGCCCCTGGCCCCACCAATCTGGGTGGATCCCTGCAGGAGTAAACAGAACTGCTGAAACAAACGGGCTCTGAATCTGGTGCAGAAAGAGCTTTGGAACTCCAAAAGCTCTTCGCATACCTATCAACCTGTTGCAGAAGACACTCCTGTAGATGTCTAGGAAGAGAAATAGTAAATCAGTGATTGCCATGAATAACCAAGGCAACAAGATAGCTCAGAAAGAAAGTGAAAAGTCTCCAGAAAAGGAACTTAGAGATATGGACCTTAGTGATTTAAATGACAGAGAATTCAAGATCGCAATTCTGAAAAAACTGAACGAGATGCAAGAAAACACAGAAAGGCAGTTTAATGAACTCAGAAACACAATCAAAGAACACCATGAGCATTTTACAAAAGAGATTGAAATCTTGAAAAAGAACCAAATAGAATTTCTGGAGATTAAGAACTCAATAGAAGAAATTAACAATAAAATATCCAGCTTAGGTAGTAGAGTTGACCAGATGGAGGAAAGAATAAGTGACATCGAAGATAGGAACCTGGAATTTACACAGAGGGAAGAAGAAAGAGACTTGAGACTTAAAAGAAATGAAAGAACTCTACAAGAACTTTCTGACTCCATCAGAAAGAGCAATATAAGAATAATGGGCATACCAGAAGGAGAAGAAAGAGGGAAGGGAACAGAGAATATATTCAAACAAATCGTCGATGAGAACTTCCCAAACTTGTGGAAAGAACTGGATCCTCGAATCCAAGAAGCAAATAGAACACCTAATTACCTCAATCCCAACAGGCCTTCACCAAGGCACATTGTATTGAAGCTGTCTAAAATCAATGACAAAGAAAGAATCCTCAAGGCAGCCAGGGAAAAGAAGACGGTAACTTACAAAGGAAAGCCCATTAGATTATCATCAGATTTTTCAGCAGAAACTCTACAAGCTAGGAGGGAATGGAACCAAATATTCAAACTATTGAAAGAGAGAAATCATGAGCCAAGAATAATATATCCAGCAAAGATCTCCTTTAGATATGAAGGAGGAATAAAGACCTTTCCAGACATCCAGAAGCTGAGGGAATTTTCTAATACACGACCTGCACTACAAGAAATACTAAAGGAGGCTATTAGACCACCATCAACAGGGACAACTTGTGGCAACCGAAACATAAAAAGGGGGAGCGTAAAGGCCTGAACTGGAATATGGGAATAGAGAAAGTAAGCTTACTGAAGAAACTGGAATACTCTAAATATCAAACTTTCTTTTACATAAACTCAAGGGTAACCACTCAAAAAACATCCAAATCTGAAATATATACTGTAATAAAAGAAGAAACAGAGGGAAACATCATAGAATACCACCACACAGAAATAACAGACAACAACAAAAAGGCAAAGAAACAATGGAGACACAGCCTTACCAGAAAACTAAAGACAGAATGACAGGAAATCCTCACATATCAATAATCACCCTAAATGTAAATGGACTGAACTCACCAATAAAGAGACACAGAGTAGCAGATTGGATCAAAAAACTAAACCCAACCATATGCTGCCTACAAGAGACACATCTCAGCTACAAGGACAAGCATAGACTCAAAGTGAAAGGGTGGAAATTGACACTCCAAGCAAATGGTACCCAGAGAAAATCAGGCGTAGCCATAATGATTTCCGATGAAACAGACTTCAGGGTGAAAAAGATAACAAGAGACAAAGATGGACATTTCATAATGGTAAAGGGGACTATACAACAAGAAGACATAACAGTCATCAATATTTATGCCCCCAATCAGGGAGCACCGAAATATACCAAGCAACTACTAACAGAACTCAAGGGAGAAATTGACCAAAACACAATTATACTAGGGGACTTAAATACATCATTGACAGCTATGGATAGATCATCCAAACAGAAGATAAATAACGAAATCGCAGCCCTAAATGACACATTAGATGAATTGGACATAATTGACATATATAGAGCACTTCATCCTAAAACATCAGACTATACATTCTTTTCTAGTGTACATGGAACATTCTCAAGGATAGACCATATATTGGGACACAAAATCAGCCTCAGCAAATTTAAGAAGATTGAAATCATACCAAGCATATTCTCTGATCACAAAGCTTTGAAATTGGATATCAACTGCAAAAAGAAAGCAGGAAAAAACACAAATACATGGAGATTAAACAACATACTTTTAAAGAACGACTGGGTCAAAGAAGAAATTAGAGGAGAGCTCAAAAGATACATAGAAACAAATGACAATGAAAATACATCCTACCAAAATTTTTGGGATGCCGCGAAAGCAGTTTTAAGAGGGAAATTTATATCATTACAGGCCTATCTCAAGAAACAAGAAAAATCCCAAATAAATAACCTCATGTTACACCTTAAAAAACTAGAAAAAGAAGAACAAGCGAAACCCAAGGTCAGCAGAAGAAAGGAAATAACAAAAATCAGAGCAGAACTAAATGAAATAGAGAACAAAAAGACAATAGAAAAAATTAATGTGACAAAAAGCTGGTTCTTTGAAAAGATTAACAAAATCGACAAACCCTTGGCTAGACTCACTAAGATAAAAAGAGAGAAGACACTAATTAACAAAATCAGAAATGAAAAAGGGGAAGTTATCACGGACACCACAGAAATACAAAGGATTATCCAAGAATACTATGAAGGACTATATGCCACCAAATTTAATAACTTAGAAGAAATGGACAAGTTCTTAGAAACATATAGCCTTCCAAGGCTGAATCATGAAGAACTGGAAAATCTTAACAGGCCGATCACCAGTAACGAAATTGAATCAGTCATCAAAAACCTTCCCAAAATCAAAAGTCCTGGACCAGATGGCTTCACCAGTGAATTCTACCAAACCTTCAAAGAGGATCTAATACCAATCCTGCTCAAACTCTTCCAAAAAATTGAAGAAGAGTCAGTACTCCCTAACTCATTTTATGAGGCCAACATTACCCTGATACCAAAACCTGGTAAGGACAACACAAAAAAAGAAAACTACAGACCTATATCTCTGATGAATACAGATGCTAAAATCCTAAACAAAATTCTAGCAAATCGAATACAACAATGCATTAAAAAGATTATTCATCACGACCAAGTGGGGTTCATCCCCGGGGCACAAGGATGGTTCAACATTCGCAAATCCATCAATGTGATACATCACATAAACAAAATAAAGGACAAAAATCATATGATTCTATCAATTGATGCAGAAAAAGCATTTGATAAGATACAACATCCATTTATGATTAAAACACTTACTAAAATTGATATAGAAGAAAAATACCTCAACATAATAAAGGCCATATACGACAAGCCCTCAGCTAATCTCATAATTAATGGTGAAAAGCTGAAGCCCTTTGCTCTACGTTCAGGAACACGACAAGGTTGTCCCCTATCACCTCTGCTTTTCAACATAGTGTTGGAAGTCCTCGCCAGAGCTATCAGGCAAGAGAAAGAAATAAAAGGCATCCAAATTGGGAATGAAGAAGTTAAATTGTCACTCTTTGCAGATGACATGATGCTATATATAGAAAACCCTAAAGACTCCACCAAAAAGCTATTAGAAACAATCAATGAATACAGTAAAGTTGCTGGCTACAAAATCAACGTACAAAAGTCCATTGCTTTCCTATATACCAACAATGAAATCTCAGAAAAAGAGATAGAAAAAACAATTCCTTTTGCAATTGCAGCAAAAAGAATAAAATACCTAGGAATAAACTTAACCAAGGATGTGAAGGATTTATATGCTGAAAACTATAAGACATTTTTGAAAGAAATTGAAGAAGACACAAAGAAATGGAAAGACATTCCGTGCTCATGGATTGGAAGAATCAACATAGTTAAAATGGCCATATTACCCAAAGCCATATACAGATTTAATGCAATCCCCATTAAAATCCCAATGGCATTTTTTAAAGAAATAGAACAAAAAATCATCAGATTTGTGTGGAACCACAAAAGACCCCGAATAGCCAAAGCAATATTAAAAAAAAAGAACAATACTGGAGGTATCACACTCCCTGATTTTTCCTTGTACTACAGGGCTACAATAATCAAAACAGCTTGGTATTGGCGGAAAAACAGACACATAGACCAATGGAATAGAATTGAGAACCCAGAAATAAAACCACATAAATATGGACAGATAATTTTTGACAAAGAAGCTAAAAACATACAATGGAGGAAAGACAGCCTCTTCAATAAATGGTGCTGGCAGAATTGGATAGCTATGTGCAAAAGAATGAAACTGGACTGCTATCTGTCACCATGTACCAAAATTAATTCAAAATGGATCAAAGACTTAAGCATAAGACCTGACACAATAAACTGCATTGAAGAAAACATAGGTACTAAACTTATGGACCTTGGGTTCAAAGAGCATTTTATGAATTTGACTCCAAAGGCAATGAAAGTAAAAACTAAAATAAACAAATGGGATTATATGAAACTGAAAAGCTTCTGCACAGCAAAAGAAACTATTGACAAAATAATGAGGCAACCAACTGAATGGGAGATGATTTTCGCAAACAGCTCCTCTGATAAGGGGCTAATATCCAAAATATACAAGGAACTCATGAAACTCAACAACAAAAAAACAAACAACCCAATTGAAAAATGGACAGAGGACCTGAAGAGACATTTCTCCAAAGAGGATATACAAATGGCAAATAGACATATGAAAAAATGCTCAACACCGCTAATCATCAGAGAAATGCAAATGAAAACCACAATGAGATATCACCTCACCCCAGTCAGAATGGCTTTCATCAACAAAACAAATAGTAACAAGTGTTGGAGAGGCTGTGGAGAAAAAGGAACTCTCATACACTCTTGGTGGGAATGCAGACTGGTGCAGCCGCTATGGAAGGCAGTGTGGAGGTTCCTCAAGAAATTACGAATAGAATTACCATATGACCCAGCAATCGCTCTCCTGGGTATCTACCCCAAAAATATAAAAGCATTTCTCTATAGAGACACGTGTACGCCAATGTTCATTGCAGCTTTGTTTACGGTGGCCAAGACATGGAAACAACCAAAATGTCCTTCGATAGATGAATGGATAAAGAAGTTGTGGTACATATACACAATGGAATACTATTCGGCGTTAAGGAAAGATGATATAGGAGCATTTGTGACAACATGGATGGATCTTGAGAGAATAATGCTAAGTGAAATAAGTTGGACAGAAAAAGCAGAGAACCCTATGATTTCACTGATATGTGGTATATAAACCAAAAAGAACAAGACAAACAAATGAGAAACAAAAACTCATAGACACAGACAATAATTTAGTGGTTACCAGAGGGTAAGGGGGTGGGGGGGTGGGTTATGAGGGTAAAGGGGATCAAATATATGGTGATGGAAGGAGAACTGACTCTGGGTGGTGATCACACAATGGGATTTATAGACGATGTAATACAGAATTGTACACCTGAAATCTATGTAAATTTACTAACAATTGTCACCCCAATAAAATTAATTAAAAAAAAAAAAGTGGTTCCAAAGCTCAGGCAAGCTGTGGTTTAGAAAGATATTTTCTTTGGGAAATGGATACATAAACTCTGGGAGTTTAATGACTTCCCTTCATTGTTTTCACCTTGCTCTGAATGCCTGTGTCTTCTGTCCTATAGATACATGCATTTCAAAAATCAGCTCCCGTAAGTTTTCTAGTCACTCCCTTAGCAATTTCATACTCAGTTTGGCCCAGATATTGGTGTGGTGAGTGCCATATAGTTAGATTTTGCTCAATTTATGCATGCCACATCTTCCCATCCAGTTAATTTCTGTAGTCCTATTGTCCGTAAGGGCAGAACTGTGTCTTCTCCAACTTCTATTTCCGTTAAGATACCTTGTGTAGTGCTGTGTGTTCAGGTGTACAAAAAGTGCTGGCCGAATTAGTGGCAAACTGCTGTGGAATTTCAAACCTGTAAAAGGGTGTGCAAGGAGTAAAGAAGAAAATTAATAAAGTATTGGCAGTCTTGTTGTTATAATAATCAAATTGTATTTCATTATATATTCAGTAAATATTTATTGAGCACCTATTATGTGGTAATCATATTTTAATGAGAGGCATGGAATCACCATGTGAGTAAGCCCCAAAACAAGTCATTTCAGACAGTCATTAGTATCTTGAAGGAAATAAAAAAAGTTTATGTGGAAGAGAGTCACTGGGAGGAAAGAGAGCCTTTAGGAAAATTGGGGAAAGCCTTGCTGAGGGAAGGAACGAGTGAGACTGAAATCTGAGGAGTCAGCCATGGAAATCACAAGGAGTGTTCCAGACAGAAGCCCTGGGAGTAGGCTTAGCTTTGGTCTATGTGCTTCAGGAACAGAAAGAAGGTTAGTGGGGCAAACATACTGAACAAGGAAACTAGTGAGGAGGTCAGAGATGCAGGCTGTGCCAGATTCTGCAGGCCTTGAATGTCACCGTAAGAAGTGCGGATATTTTTGTGAACATAATGGGATTTTGAAAATTGCAATTCACAGTTAATTGATGATACAAATTCAGATGTATGTGGGATGTCCTAATTATTTTATATATTTGGATGGGGGCCTTAAGGAAATTCTACTAGTGACCTCTACGGTAGGGAAAGTTGCAGTGTATTTATTGGGTTTTATTTGTTCCATTCCTTGACACAGTGTCCAAATGCCCAAGGAACAGATCACCATTTACTATGCTTTTTTTTTTTTTCTAACTATGCCGAAAAGAAAGGAAAGGCATACCCCTAACCAAATGTTTATCTCATTTAACTCTGGTGGTAACTTGTCAGTAACGGAGTTGTGGTTCATTGTGTCATTTAGTAATATCAGTTAACTATAAAGTTCAGTTTTCTTTTTCATTATCTCAATATGAAACTTATAAGTAGCAGAAACCATTGTGATAGATACTTGGTGTATTAGTTATCTATTGTGCATAAGAAATTACCCCGAACTTAGCAGCTGGAAATGATACACATTTATTAGCTCATAGATTTTGTGAGTCAGGAGTCTGGGTACAACTTAGCTGGGTCCTCTGCTCAAGGTCTCAGAGGCTGTAATCAGGGTATCTGCCGGGCTGCACTTTCATTTGGAGGCATAATTGGGGAAGAACCTGCTTCTGAGCTCACTAAAGTTGTTGAAAGAATTCATTTCCTTGAAGTTATAGGACTGAGGGTCCTGGCTTCTTGCTCTTGCTATGTGGGCCAGTCTGCTAGCAAGATGAAATCTTAAATAACACAACACGACAGTGGAAGACACAGTCCATCACCTTTGCCATATTCTTCTGGGTTAGAAGCAAATCACAGGCGGCACCCATTACACAAGGGGAGCGGATTACAACAAGGGGGTGAAACAGCAGGAATACAGAACCAGGAGTCATGGGAGCCATTTTAGAGTCTGTCCACCATACTTGGTTTCATTTTTAAAAAGGTATTTTCCTTTGGAAGTTATAACCTATTAATGTGATAAAACTTAGTGGTTGCTAATAAGCAGATGTCTTAAAAGTTTCCCTTCTATAAGTTTAAACTTTGTTCTCCACGGGTCTCTTCCGCAAGCAGACGGGGAGGTACATCTTTTAAACATTAGTTTGAAACAGGTTTGTAAACCGACAAATGTCTGCATAGTTGTTGATTTTTATGACAGTCCCAGGCTACCTCCTATCTTTTCAAGGTAAGATCACTCTATCCTGTACCATACAACAGGAAGCTAACACAAATCTAGTGAATTTTTCAACCTGCCTTCCTAGGAGACAGCCTTCCCTGGAATATTTGCGTAGTGATTGTTCTTCATGCACGCTCACATGACGCTCTGTCATCTCTGGGAGGAGAGCCAATATTATAAAAAGTTGCCAGGAAAAAAATGGATCACACACAATAACCTGGGCATTTAACCAGACTGTGAGTTTGTTATGCTTGACGTCCATATCCTTTTAGCAAAGATTTGCCTATTATTGTCACTCTTTTCTAGCCAGTATTTTAATGGTTCCTTTTGTTTCTGGAAATTTCAGTACCCAAGATATTAGGTTCAGAGTGTGGTGTTGTCAGGTCAGAAGCAGGATTAAGAAGTGGCTTAGGGGAGTACCAAGAACCCACATTACCACCATATTCCGTCCTCTCACCTGGCCTCCGCTATTTGCCACTGCCCTTTCCTGGATAGGGACAGTTGATGTTTTCTCACACACATGTAAAGCACTATGTAAACGGGGCTGCAGAGCAAAACTTTTACCACAACACTCTTCCAACCATATTGCTGACCCTAAACCTCTCCCGTTGAGAGGCAGCACTCTTTCTATTTCAGGTTGCTATCAGCTAAGAGAGATTTGGAAGCACCTCTGTCTTTTTCTTTACCCTTGCCACAGAATTTAAAGGGGGAAAATATCATTTTAAATATTGTCTGAAGGACAGATATGAACTAGCTACTTTTCAGACTCAGCCAACCAGTTTGGTTTCTTCTCTAGGAGGTGGTTGCTGCCAGCCTCTCCAGGTTTCCTGGGTCAAAGAAACAGAAGTTAGAAACTGTAAGTGTTGACCAAGACAAATGCGGCAACTTTGATCAGTTAAGTATGAATAAGTCAGAAATGCATGGTTTTAATTCCCTTTGAAATACATACACACTTAGAGGTTAAGGGGAGAAGGCATTTGGCAGAACACCTCTGAGGAGCTGCCAACCATATAATGCTTGAAAAATGGCCAGATAGCGTTTGCCAAACCCCAAAGCAGCCAGGTTTGCTCATCTCCACATTAAAGGAACATTAAAGTCTTTATCTATTGACCTGAACCGACTAAAAAAAGAGAATTTTAGAATATAAACTAATGTTTCTTTGAAAAAAATCACCTCCTACTGCCTAATTATTGCTGAGATCTCTCTGTGATATTGCATATCTAATGCATGATATTTAATAACACACAAGTGTGGAGTTTGCAAGTAAAGGATATTATAAAGAGGGCAGGGACTGATTAGCCTCATTAGGTTGAGCAAGCATAAGGAATTGTCTCTGACTACAAAAATTAAAAAAAAAAAAAGCAGTAGGGAAAGAACATGAAATGTTAGAAAAGATAGCATTATGTAATAAGAAAGGCCACAGCTGCCTCAGGTTGTAAAATGGCTTTCCAAAGAATTCAAGGTAGAAAGTATATAACAGACACACTCTTGAAGTTCTAAAAAGAAAAGAGTACTCAACTAATAGTGATAATGATTGTTTGTTGTCATTATTATTATTGCCACCGTTTACTAGATACCTAGCATATGCTTAAAACTGGACTATGTTCTGTGCTAAGCCCTTTGCATATACTGTTTTTAAACCTAACAGCCCTTCAAACAGTTTGTGTGACTTCTTTTATACAATTCCTGGTCATAATCTAGAAACCATGTTGTTACCCATCTGAATCTTAAATTCCTATGGAAGGTAGCTCCAAATAGCCAGAATACCTGATATTTACAGGTCCTTGCAGATTTCCAGTCATTCAAATGTACTGTCTTGCCCAGTTTGACTCAAAGTGATTATTTTGAAGCATATCATAGAATCAATTTAACAACTCTGAGGAATAGGGGCCCCCGTCCATGCTCAGATTTGCTAAGAAGATGCAAATAGTATTTCTTAGAATTAATGAACCAAGTGGGGATCTTGGATTTAACCAACTGGCTAATTCTGTACTGATTATGATATGTGAGACAATATTTATTGAGAGCTTCTGTACCCAATACTATTCTAATAATTTCTATATACAGTAAGTCATTTAATTTGTGTAATAACCTGCTGATGTAGTCTTTAGTCAGGAGTGACTAATACTTTGAGATAGTATTAGAATTGATTAACTACTGTAACGGACCATCCCCTAAATCTTCGTGGCTTCATACAATAGAAGATTTATTTCTTGCTTACATCATAGTCAACTGGATGATTGACAGACAAATTACCCACCATGATTCAGGCAGGCAGCAAAAGCTTTCGGGGCTTCAGAATCCTCTCCTGGATCTTCTGCAACTGGCCAACCGACAAATGAGAGGAGAGAAATAGCGTGGAGAATCCCGTGGGAGGTTTTAGGGGGTCACATGGCAATGGACAGAACTAGTCACCAGGCCCCATATAGATGCAAGGGGGAAATGTGAAATGTGGTATTCCTTTGTTCCAGGAGGGAAAAGAAACAGTGTGGTAGATATACAATGATATTTCTGCCACAGGCAGGTACTGTTATTATAGCTTTATAGCTGAGGGAATTAAGGCATTGGAAGGCTCAATACCCAACATCACACAGTCAATAAAAAGGGTGTGGATTCAAAAACAAATAGTCTTATTCCTAAGCCCATGCTTGTAGCCACAACTCTGTACTTCCCCTCAGTTATTGCAAGGTGAGAATCATTATTCTCAAGTCATCGTTATTTGGTTTGATCGTTTCACCTCACATCTAGCCCCAAGCTATTATTGAAACACATTTATGATTGCGTAAGTATGCCATTTACAGAGTCCCACTCACAGATTTTCAAATAAAACAAATAAAAGCCAGTTATTCAAATAAAGCAGGATTCTAAACTTTGTAGGGCACTGTACAACAACCTCTCACCCATACTCCCATAATTTTTTCTCAACCTTAGACCCAACTACCTATTTACTACCTACTACTACCATCACCACCACCAAAAAAAGAAAACACATCCTGATAAATCATCCACTGTATTTGAGAAGGTCAGAGGGAGTTTAGTGAGATAATATCTGCCTGTTTCTGAAATTAACCAGACATTTGGTTCTTTTCCTATCATGGATGGTTAAAAATATCAAACTGTGAGCTATGAATGAGCTTAGGCCAACTTTCAACCTTGTGCTCAATGGCAGGCTACTACAGGACTTTCCTTACCCACCACTGCAATTGCTCCTACGTCTGAAAACATCTGAAACGATATCACTAGGGTTCCCCATGGCGCCTTTCCCTGAAGTCTTAGAGACAACCTCAGGCTGGCCTGGTCAGACCCTCGGAAAGCTTCAGAATCCTGCCTGTCAGATATGTACATGTCAACACGCCACCTGTTCTGGCAGGAAACCAATGTTCTATTTCTTCCTCCTTTGGGAAATATGCCTGTTTCTGGCATCTGTCCCCACTTATCCTGCTTCACATGCTGAGACAAAGAAGTCATTTC
Organism: Rhinolophus hipposideros; assembly: GCF_964194185.1. Taxonomy (NCBI): domain Eukaryota; kingdom Metazoa; phylum Chordata; class Mammalia; order Chiroptera; family Rhinolophidae; genus Rhinolophus; species Rhinolophus hipposideros. Next base: position 56,465,322 of record NC_138053.1, read on the forward strand.
ATTTCTCAAGCCATCTTTCCCACTTAAAAAAAAAGTTCTTGAGTTGTCTTTCACCAGTCTTGTTGACTCCTCCGTCTTCCTCTACTGTATGTATTTAAAACTAGTCTCGTTTCCTTTATAATATTCTTGCTCCATTTTCTCTCATAGACCCCCTTATTTGTTTCCGTTTGGAGTCTCAATTCCATCTTTTTTACCACCTTTGATTATATAAAAGAACCTCTCTCAAGTAATCTAAGATGTTTTTGTATGCTGAGCTTAATGATTTTCATTGCTGTTCTGGAATACTTTGTCATTTATCTTTAGGCAAGTTTGACTGTTTGCTTTTCTTTCCTCCTAACGGTGGATACTGAGGTATAGCTACTATGAGTGAAAAAACATGACAATATTAAAAGATGGGCTCACACTATTGGTCTGTACTTTAAGTAACACTGCTTTCTGGATTTTACAAAAAACATTGGACTTTCACTTTTTTTCCAAATCCCTGCCACCTCTGTTGTTTCAAACATGATTTCTTTGGAGTTTGGAAAGAAATGGGTTCCAAGGGGGTTGCCTCACTGTTGTGTAGGCATGTCAGATGGAGTCTCTTCTTACAGAATCATACAATGATCTTGAGAAAGTGAGGCTGCAGGACGAAAGTGTATTTAAAGAAAGATATTATGGGACCGGAAGCTTAGAGTATTTAATTTTACTCTGTGACTCAGATGCCTCCCATTTTGAGCGAGTCATCTAAACACTGTGTACTTTGGTTTTGCCTTTTTATAAAAAAGGAAATAAATAAAAATATAGTACCCAAAATATAGGCCTCTAACAAACTTCCAATAAATGGTTCATTAAAATCCTGTTCAGAGTAATGTGAGTAAAAAATTAGTGAATTTACCAGCAAGTTTGTTTCCCAGGAATTGGTGTTTTATGAACATTTTATGTCTTCCTCCTTCTGTCTCCTCTTGAGAAGAACTTTTCATCCACGTCTTCTCTTCCAATGAGCAATACTTGGATTTGCCTGATATGATTCAAGGGGGCATGAAAATTTTAGTGAAAAACGGGGAAAGCAGGGTGTGATGAAATTTATGGTACATACTCTTGGACATGGTATGGCTTTCTGTGTCCTCATACACCCCTCTGTCATCTCCAAGACACAGAGTCACAAGTCAGTACTCCTGCAAGTTGTCAAGGCAGCATCCATGGGCTCCGATCCTGGTTCTATTCCTGACTAGCTGTGTGATTTTCAGTGAGGTCTATAACCTCTAAGCCTTACCGTCTTCATATGTGAAGTCCTCCTTGGGATTAAATGAAGGAAAGCACAAGAAGCACATAACACAGTGCCTGGCATATAGTTAACATGAAACAATTGGCTCTCCCATAAGCTCAATGGAGGATATTTTTTAAACATTAAACTAGTCTCTCTTCCTCCTCCCTTCAAATAATTAATACCTAGCAAATCCTATTTTCCTAAATTCCTTTGGCCTTTACAGTTGATTGCCCCAGGGGAAGAGCGGGTAAGCACACACTAAAATGCAGAAGTCTTCATTTACTCTCAGTTGAAAAGCTGTCGTTTTGAGTCTATAGTGTGACAATAACCTTGAAAGCCAAGCTTTGAAAAAGAAAAGAGACTTTGACATTATAAAGCTTTCCTTTACTTCTTGAGAGTCAAGCCCAGTAGATTTGGCCTCCAGAGCTTTACTTAAAAGCTCTAGAAAAAGGAAGAAATGATGTAAGACAAAATTTCACCTGACTGAAAGGAAAAGTGAAAAAGCCCTTTAGGTTCCAGAGAGAGGAGTGCAGGAAGGAGGAGAAAGAGAGGCCAGATGTCAGAATTGAGGAACCTGACTTCACCATCAGGATCAAAATTCTGGGTGGAAGAGGATTTGAGAAACTCTGAGAGCAGGTAGACATATCCCAAACATCTCAAAGTAAATGTTAGGGAATTCCAAAGCCCTTTAGGGCAGCTCCCTGTTTTCAGCCTAGCACAGGAGCAAGATGGCACCACCCAGGTGGGAGTTTAGAAAGGCCAGCAGTATCTTTCTAGGCCCAGATGGAGCTCCAGAACCCTCAGGTATCTCAATAAAAAAATCAAGAAGTGCTATAGACCACTGAATGAGAGAGGGACAGAGAAAAGTCTGAGAGGTGAGATGAGATTATTTCATGATGTTCAGTCCTCATGTCAGAGGACTATGGGAGAAACCACAACTACCTCAGGTGCTAGGTGCAAATGAGATGAGCTGCATCACACTAGAGACAAGCACAGGCAACAGAGACAAGCTCTGAATAGTCACATCATGACAGAGGCCTGGAGCATCCAAGGAACAGCAGAAACAGAGCAACCCTGAAGTGGCAACATTAACTTTTCTCTGCTACACGTGGAAATGAAATGCTCCCAAACAAGATAAGATCTGAGAGGGAAAATAAAGAATCTACAATAGGTTTACTTTTGCCGATCTGAATATAATTTATAAATTTCTGAACCTTCTACAAAAGTAATTGAGAACTAGTCTCATAGTGAAGTTCGCTTTCAGTTTGCTCGTGTATATTGGGCATAGGCCATCTAATAGCCTCGCAGAGCTGTGGAGAACAGAGAAAGATATCTTTTGGAGCTCCACAAAGTAAAGGTGGTAGTCTGCCACAATAACATATTATTTTTCCATTCGAGAGTGGGTCACCTAAGGACGTCCACCAAAACACACACACCTGTAGACATGCCACGCCAGCCACCTAGCTATAGGAGTAGTCCTAAACAAAGTTGATGAGTCTTAATCAGATGTACCTCACTACTTACTGCCTGGAGCACTCCCTGTTTGGGGCTGAAGTAATCCAACTAAAAATATACCTACCAATCAACACCTCTCTGTTGTTTCTAGCTGCATGAATACTAAGGGCAGAAAAAGTCTCCAAATATACTTCAAAGAGCCCACAGCTCTTTGGGACACTAATTCACACCAGTAGTGGGGAAAGCAGAACAGACGTGTATGTAGCACAGTCCCCAATAATGTCAACAAACTCAAGGTGTTAGTGTGTAAAATGAGGTTGTTATTTTGATGACAGTGATGATATCAACTGTTCCTCCTTACAATCATAGGGTACTTTTAGGTCATGGACACTAAAATTACCAACCAGTAATTTGGAGATCAAATTTACAGCAGCCATTCAAAATAAATTGGTTCATTTCAATTCAGTGGCATTAGGAACAGAAAGAATGTGACGTTCTCAAACTGGTTTGTACCACGTCTTTGCAGCTTAGGCTTGATGAAGTTCTAGACAGATGGTCTTTCAGACATTGCTCAACTAGGAGGTCATTTCTGCTGTTGTCAGAATGGAAATCCAAAAAACATATTTTAGAGTCCACAGACTGTCTTAAACCTGTATTTCGGTAATTTCAAAAGCTTCACTGTTGGAAAATTATCTTGTAATCCATTAATTCTCCGGCTTCGTGAGGAGTCATTATGTCCTTGAATATCCATCAATCTTACTCCAAGTCTTCATCTTAGATACAAGAAGTCTTGTCTCCTCCTCAAGTATTTCTAAGCATCCCTGGATGGCTTACATTCCTGGTGGTTGCTTATTCTATCAGTTAGGAGTTGGGTCCAGCTTCATGTAAGTGAAACTTAACTGCTGTAGTTTAATCAAACAGGAAGAGGGGTGTTTTCCTCACACATTTCCTCTGGAGGTGAGCAGTCCAAGGGCTCTGTAAGGGCTTCAGCGTCCCAGGCCCCTTCAATAATTCTTTCCTCTATCCTTAACACATGGCTTTGCCTCATTCTTCTTGCTCCATGGTCACAAGATGGCTGCCACTTTTCCAAGTTCATGTGCGTGCTCTAAGCATAAAAGAAAGAACAAAGGGCTAAGGGGCAACACCTAAAGAAGGAAAGCAAAACTCTCTCAGAAATCCCTAGCAGATTTCATATTATGTCACAGTGGCCTGAAATGAGTGTCAGTGCTTTCCCTGAAGCCTGGGAAAGCAAGGACATCAGCGAGGTATGTTCCCACCTGAAACAAAATACAAACATGATTGGTAAGAAAGAACGGGAACATGGCAGCTGAACACCCAGCAGTGTCTGCCAGCCTACCTACCCCTTATTCTGTACCACTACTCCTGGCTTCTCCACACTGGTCCTGTCTGACCATTTCCTAACTACTGGGCAGGAGAACTCTAACACTAGATACAAAGTATGAATGTCTCAGCAGTGGCCTTGTATCTTCATGGGGGAGTGGCCTCCTGGGCCTTTCTTCCTGCTCCCCAGCTTGAAAAAATATTGCTGAGACCACTTTGTTTGCTTATTTGTTCAATTAACAAATTTTAGCAACTGCTAGGGGACAAGGACAGTTTTAGACATTGGTGATATGGAAGGGCCTAAGACCTCAAGGCCCCTATCTTCATAGAACTTCCAGTGTAATGGAGGGAAACTGGCTTTCAGGCCCCAGTCTTCCTCTTAGCTGGGCACCAGGTTTGGGGCACACCTTGCACCACTATTTATGATGAACCTGATCATTCCCCAGGGATCACTCCAACCTCTCTTTCTCTACCAGAAAAATAAGTCAGAAAAAACAGAAAAGAAGACAACAAACATTATTTTTGCTGAAATAAACCCGCTGATCCATTCCAAGTCTTTTATATTGTTAAACAGGATATTTACCATCTCAGTCTGAAGCACCTGCCATTTGTTTAGAGCTTCCTCAAGAAGAACATTTTCACCTTCTTCCTGTATGAGAGATGTTGCTAAACACCAATTCCAGTTTCTACCTTTACAGCCGCCAATAGTTCAGGAAATTTGCGATCCAGTGTTGGAGTATCCCATCAAAGGGATACCTACCTGATGGAGATTCCTCACAGAGCAATTCATGCCCATTGCTGATGGTTAGTAGCCTAATTTCCCTGGCACATTTCAGTTGATAGTCTAGGTATTCTAAAGCTCCTTTATAAAATTCAAATTCAGCATTTCTTTGAATCTAGTTGATCTGTTGCTTTAAACTTCTATGTTGGTTAGGGGAAAAGGATGATAAAATCTCAGTTCTGACAATGTCTTTATCACTTTCCTTGCTGACTCGGGACCTCAGATATAAAGGGAATATAACAGACAATGCTGGATTCAGATCCAAAGGTATTCAAAGTGGAAGGGGGTCCTTCAGGAGATTTGAAGCTTCTGTGCAGAGGTGATCAAGGATAATGCGGTTGAATTTATGAGCTTCTAAACTTCCCAACATAGACTCCTTCCCAAACTTCCTCATCTCCAGCTACCATGCTCTGTTTTGTGTTCTCTGTTCTAACTAAGCATGCGATTTTCTTTCTCTCACCTCAGAACTGCCCCTCAAATGCTTCTCCTCGCTGTCTGCCAAGCCACATCCTTCAAACCCTTGCTAAGGATATTCTTCCCCCTGAAATTTGCCACATGCCCTACCTGTCCTTGCCCTGCCCTGCCTGACTTACCCTCAGCACTTGTATATAGCTCTGTCCAACTGTCCATCACCTTGTCCCTTTACTAATGGCTGTTTGTGTTCCTCATGAAATGGTACAGCTCACAAAAGGGGCATTCGGGTCTTCTACATCCTCAGGAACTCCCCCTATACATTGTGTTACTCCTTGCCCAGAATAGACCATCTGTAAATGTGGCCACTGCAGGTTTAAGATGCAAAATTTCTCTTCACCAGGCTCAATTTTCTAGGCAATTTACATTTGAGACTGCAAAGCAGTGGGTGTGTAACTGATTCCAGCTTTTTCTGGGTGGTGACACAATCATGGGGAGGCCATCTGTGTTTCCTCCATCTGCTGAGGCTTCTCTGAACCTAAGCAAGTGCAGTGCACTGACTCGAGCCTTGCCTTATCAAGCAGCCTTTTCCTACTCAACCACTCCTTTCGGGTAGTCCACTGACCCCAGAGCACCAGGTACATTGAAGGGCTAGAGTTCCTTGAACATGCTAATAAAAAACTGCAGAATCACTAAGCCTCAGTTGCCTTATCAATAAAATGGGGTGATTATATATTCCTCATGAGTTTGTGGTGAGTAAATGTATAATAAAACCCTTTGCACATTGCAGATGTTCAGCATATATTCTCTGCCCCACCCCATCTCATTCTCATGCTGGGCCATCTATTGTTTGTTTTCGCAAAGTCTCACAATTCCCCTCCATTACTGTGAACCCCACCAGGGCAAAAGTCACATCTTGTTTGTCTTCTCATTGGAAGAGTAGGGTGAGAGAAGGAACGTTAGGAACCATAAAATCACAATTTTGGTCATGAACCTATCATTCATTATCTATGTGACATTATGCTAGTTCATTTATCAGTAAAACAAGGGATTTGGCTTGGAGGACTGCTAAATCCCCCAAAGAATGTAGTGAGTGAATGGATACCTAGTAAGCATGATACCCAAAATTTTTTAATAGGAAATGAGTAAGTGTCCAATGTCTTAGTGACATTATGGTTACATTGGGCATCCCTTCCCAATGGGTTCCTTCAAGTCCTACAGACTAGAGAACTTATGCTGCAGCTTCTCTGGCTCACAGAGGGAAGGTGTCGGTTAGAACTGAAGCCCCTCCTCAGGCCAAATCATGAACCAGCCAAGCAAGTCCCATGAATTTGTGCACTCGCCTAAACTCCATCCATTCAGCTGTCCAGCAAGAATGATGTGAGGTGCTAGTGGAAATGATAGATTGAGAGATAGGAGTGTAAATTCAGGATCTGCAATTCCCTTTTGTTTCACTCCCATAGCTGATGCTGGAAGCTAAGGTACAGAACTGATGAACAAATGTTTGGCACCTTCCGCACCCACTGATAGTGGAACAAAAGTCAGTAATAATGCTGAGAATTGCTTTGAGATTATCAAGTAAAAGATGCTATGTGGGTCAGATTATGAAATTGCCAATTCTCTTGCCACATCTCTGTATAAGGAGAAAGGTTTCTCCCTGTTCCAGGCCATTTATTTAAAATTATACAAAACCTGACAAATTTGCAGTACAACCAATTTAGATGTTACCTTTGAGCCTGCGTTAAACAAAGCTGGGATGATGGCCTGTTCCTGGTACCATCATAAGAATATCTGCCATGTTTATTTCTAATCAGCTCATTTGGATTTTTCTTTAAGAATGCTACGACACAGGATCATTCTGATGCAACTTCATTTCTGCCTCTAAAGACCAGGAACCTCTAACAATACAAGCTTTTATAACTAATTGAAATTGGCCAAATTTCAAACTGGTGGGAGGAAGAGATTGGAAATTAGTCACCAAAGGGAAATGAATTGTCCAGCTCAAAAGATAAGTGAACCTACCTGTGGCCCTAACCTCTATTTCAGGAAAGTCCTCATTTGGAAATATGGACTGGAAGGCAGTAAGGTAAAGAAGTACGGCTCATTCTAAGATATGAGCTCTTCCCTGTTTTCAATTTTTACGCATTCTTTAGTTCGGGATTTGCAGAAGGACTTACAAACAGATGTTATGAAAACTGCTAACTCAAATGCACCTCGGCATAACTAATATATCCTGCTTCATCAGTTTGGAATATGAAATAACTTCACGTTTCTTTGAATGTTCAATTTATAATAACTCTAATCCACTGTTATCACTGAGAAGAAAAGTCTATACTTTCTTTGTGGGCCATTACCCATGAGAAGTCTGAGAACTCAAGTTCTCATATGGAAGAAGATGACAGCTCTTGCTCTGTCTCTGCTGAAAGCATTAGTCTGTCTGCTGGTCGAGTGCAAGCAAAAGGGCTGCTGTCACCAACTATCTGGAGTTAGGGGAGATTGGCAGGGCACGGTGCTTCTCCCTAGAGTGCCATGTTCTGCTCATTCACAGAGCTCTGTGACATAGTACGCTGGGTTCCAGCAAGACGAGTCTTTGTGATCAATTTTCTTTCTCACATACTCAGCCACTTTCCACTGGGCATGGCCGTGGTGTGAATGTGACTGAATCAGGAAAGGATTATTTCAGTGCCAGATCAGCTCTCCTCTTGGACAATCTTGATCCTGTTCTTTAGCTTAAGGCACTCAAGTGTACCCAATGGTGAATTTCCCCATAGGCCCAACCCCAGTGACTTTTCCTGCTAAATTAGTTCAGTTACGAACAATTTAATCTTTCGGAGATGATCTAATAACTTGGAGTGTCTAAAATAAGGACTCTGAGTCCTATATCCCATTATAAATTTGAGATTCGTACATGAAGGAGTGGAACTGTCTAATGTCATTGCCAAAAGCTGCCAAGCAGTAAGGCTTTGTCGAATCAGGGAATATCCCATTCGCAACTCTTCTGTGAGAACAGTGGGTGAGCACTAGCCTTACATCTACGGAGCCTCTCAGATTGCTCCGCCCAGAACAAAATTGTCTGCGTCAAAGACACTTGATAACTAATCAGAAACAGCAACTTTTAAATGGCCTTTCTCAAATAGTAATAATAGAAATAATTTTAAGTTCTATATCGTTGGGTCCCTGGTGATAAAGACAAACTAAAAGTTTGTGAGAATTGACTACATGCCAAGTACTTTATATATACATATCATCCCTATTAATACTCAGTGAAAAGAAAAGGGTAGGAGGGGAAGAGCCCCAAGCCCCCAAATATACAGGTGCTGTGCTAGTCCTAACATACTTTGTCTCATTAAAAAGCTAAGATTCAGAGAAGTTAAGGAACCTGTCCATGGTTACACAGCCAGTACATGGCAGAGCTGGGATTCAGAATCAAGTCATCCTAACTCCAGGATCCGTGCTCTTAACCACTGCACCCTAGGGCCTCTCTGGGTTAGCACTGAGGTAAGTTGTTAACTAATCAAATAGGCAGAGATGTAGAAAATACAAGATATGGGGGTCCATCTAAGACTCTAACTCCTCTCCTCACATCGCTCCTCTCCTCACATCTCTATTCCATGCCAGGTGTGCCTTGGTGATTAATGCTTCTGATGCTCTGGGCGTGTCCAGACAATATGCTATCTACAGCATGCAAATGGGAAGTTTCAAGATGGTGTTCTTTAACAGGCTTGCCACCAAATGCTGTTAGAAAACTAAAATTGTCCAGGCTATTTTGAGACCAAACTCAAAAGTTTTAATCCAGCTTTTCTCCCCAAAGTAAATTGACGTTCCTGAATCTCAGAGCTGTTCTCTGCCTCACATTTTATTTGGAGAGATAGCACTAGAGTTTGTGCTCATTTAGATTCATGTTTCTATGTTGCCCCCAATCCTTCTGAAAATCCCAGTGGAGTTAAACGGTTTCAGATGGAATTAGGGGTGTGCATTCACTAGCTTCAAAATAAAGAAAAGGTAAGAGTTGACTCAGAACACGAACACAGAACCAAGAATAAAATTAGAATTGCCCGTTTAATGTTTACATACCTCATTGGCTGGGGGTGGGTGTAGCTTGTTTACTTTTCGGTGTAAATGACTGAGCTTTCCCACCTTGACGTAGAAGCCTGACCTTTGAGACAAAATTTTCTTTTCTTCCCTACTTTTACAAGTAGGGATGGCTTAATGAAATGTGTGTTGGTTTTCATTCCACGTGAGAAAGTAGATATAAAGCTGCAAATTCTAAGTAATACATCTAAGATGCATCTGAGACTAGACTGGACAGGACATTAATATAAACAGTAACAAGGACCGGAAATTTCACACACACACACACACACACACACACACACACACACACACACACACCCATAATTGGCGCTTGACACTTGGCCCCCGGGTTCCACAGTCTTCATGGTCACTGTGCAACCTGGGAAGTGACGCAGGGTGACACACACAGAGAATCTTTTCCTGGAAATGGGTTTGGAGGCGAGCTTATTATAAACAATAAGCCCTTGTGTATGGGATTGAAAATAAACTCAGACAGTGATTAAGGTTACGGTTATGTGTTGAAAGGCAAAAATCCACCATCTGTCACCTATCCACATGCCCTGACTGAAGCATTTGCCTCTGCCTGGAATCCCATTCCAGGAACTTGGACTAAGTGATCAGACACTTCTTTATACAGAGTCCAGTGACTTAGGGGTAGACTCCCATGGAATTTAAATTTATTTTTAAAACCACATAATTTTTGGTTCTTTTTAAGAAAGGCAATGTTGTATTGCATGGTTACATGATCTTTTATCTGTCAGCTCATTACTGATTACCCGAATGCCGCAGTAAAGAGACTGTTCTGAGTCGGCTTTCATATATTTTCCTCCATTAATTGTATGTGATATTACCCAGTCACAGCATGTTTGTTGGCCTCAAGCTGTATGAATGAGAAAAAAATTACAAGCTCTCAAGCGTTGCCCCTCCATGCAGAAAAAACATCATAATTTTCTGTCATTGCTTTTAATTCTATATTAAATTTCTTATTGAGGAAATAATATTTCTGGACCAGATACTGTGTATATGGGTCAGGATGTTGTATCCTCCCTTCCTCATTGATGTACATCTCAGCTGAAATGTTTCCTTCCTGTCTTCCTTTCTCATGTTGCATAGCTATATTCTGGAGTTAACTGTACAATTTCAAGAGGATATATTTCTGTCAACTCAAAGCACTTAAGACAACTCAGGGAAAAGTATTTTGGCACTTACTTAGGGAGAATTATTATACTGGTTGCAATAACATTTTGGAAATTAAAAGTGTCTTTAGTCTTATGATTACATAAATTTCTACTTGGCAAAGAAGGATCGTTCTGGCATTGTGGGCCTAGAATTTAAGACATCATCTTTCTTACCTAAATTCCTTTTCTGTGAATCTACATTGTTGATGAGGACACAACCCAGGAAGGTACTGGCTGTAAGTACCTCATTGTCCAGTCCTCAAGCCTGTGGACCATGCAAGGGCCCAGGGGGGCTCAAAGTTCTTAAGCTATTTTAGGGGGTAGAGAAGGCAGGGTAGAAGAGTCACAGCTTCTCATTCGGTTGGCCCATGTTCAGCTACCAGTGAGAGCTCTGGGGCACACAGGGAAAGTGTGGCGCCTGCATTCTCATAGTAGGGTCCCTGAAATAGGAACATTTCAGGTATTAAATGAGTCCGAATGGTAGTTTAATGCTATAAAAAGAGTTAGAAAGTTTACCCTAAATACAGGTTCCCAGCCTGTGGACTGTGGGCTCCTTGCAGGGTGCAGCTTTGTAAAGGGTGGGAAATTCAGAAGTGGGTAGAAAGTAGCCTGAATGATATGTTTCATACAATTGTGTCCTAGGTTAATTAGCATAGTGTTTAAGCCTCTGGAGTCTGCCAGGTTCAAATCCTGGCTGTGCCTCTTTCTAGTTATGCGGCCCTGAACACATTATTTTACCTGTGAGTGCTTCAGTTTCTTCATCTGTACAGGGGGTGCAATAGCAAGAATACCACCTCATAGGACCATCTTCTTAAATGAATTAATATATGTAGACTAGTGTTGCTCACACAGTTAAGACTCACACAGTTAATAGCTAGTAAATTTTAGCTATTAGTATGTTTGACAGACATATTTGTGGCTACCATCATGATAAATTAAAAATACATTCCTTTAAATGTGATTTCCATGCTACTCTTTGTCAGTATATACAGTTGTAATAGATAGAAAACAAATGCAGAATTGCTGTCATATGGGGGAGTCCTCATTGTCGGAAGCGAATAGAAGGAATAAAAGGGTAGGGCTGAGTTATCCTAAAATAGGAAAGGAAATACAGATGGCAGACAAGGCCAACTTCTCGCATTAAGCACAGTAGACAGAGTCCATGATCCTTACAAGAGCTTATAAAAATGTTTTAAATTCTGTTCAAATGAGGAGAAATATTTTAATATGTAATGTTAATGCATACATTTTTATGCAGTGTGTATAAATATCAAATATAGCTTTTAATATTTTATGGAGAAAGTGGCCAATGAAGGCAAAAATATTAGGGCCCATGGAAGTCGTAATGCAGGCCTGACTGCAAGTGCCTTTGTTACATTGCTCATGTACTTTTCTGCATCCCCTTCTGAATGGGGAGGTCTTAGAACAGAGGCAGCATGTTATTTGCCATTGCACACACAAAGCCTCATTTGCATCAGCTCATGGTGCCTGGCACATAATAGGCAACCAATAAATGTTTGATGAATGAAAAAAATATTGAACATTTTGAGTCGCATGCAATAAGCTTGGTGTCCTGGCAAGAAGGGCATTGCTAAGTCTCTAAGCAAGTCAATCTCAGGCCAGCCTAGCAGTGCTTTTGAAAGTTGTATTATGTGTTACATGGATGAAAATTCAAGAGGATGGAAAAGTCACTGAGCAGGTCAAAAGGGAGCAACGTACCCTCTTTTCTTTGGATTTGACTTCAGAGCGGTCTTTGCATGAAAGACTGAAAGTTTAGCGCCAGCTGGGGCCCAGCTACTAGGAAAGGCACCCTCAGCAATGGGGCCTGGAAGAGTGAGGCTCTTGTAGCAGAAGAGGGAATGCAACTGGAAAGACACAAAAACACAAACAAGTAACATCCTTTCAACCCTTCCTTAGAGCTCTTCTGGGTTCTCCACTGCCTGAGGCCAGAAAGGGAGAAAGGCACCCTTAGGAGGGCAACGCTTCCAGGAAGCTAAGATTATGGTAGCTAAGCACCAAAGCCAATCGGAGACAATTCGAAATGCCAGAATTCCACCCAGAGCTCACCGTGAGCTAGGTCCACTTCATGGAATACTCAGGAGGAGCTGGGGATGGTGTGGGGAATCTCTTTAGGAGAGGGCAGAGTTGGGGAGAAGCGTGAAAGAGATAGCGGTAACTGCAGTCAGTGGGAACAAGGACAATACTGTCACTTCAGATTTTTAGGTTAATCAAAAATCTTTTACATCAGTTCTTGTATTCAAAAATATTTCAAATATACTGTGACCTGTTTACAATAGGAAATGTTATACACAAATCAAAATAACTAACAATAGGGATGATTCTTAGCAATACAATATTTAGTGGGAAAAGGTCCCAAAGTATTACTACAGCATGATTAGTACTTTTTAAATGGAAAATTCTAAATATATGCAAACATTTTCATAATGTTAAAATTAAAACATTTTATGACTATATAGAGGCAGTAACACCAAATTTTCTTTTTATATAAAGACACCCAAGGGAATAAAAAGTGTGGTACTTAGGATGATAGTTATTGCAGGTAGGAAAGGGTTATATGTAGATTAACGTCAAGGTCTGAGATTTTGTTTTGAGTGGCCAGTTCTGGGTATTTTTTACCTTGTTAAACATAATTGATTAAAGAACTAGCTAAACCTCTAAAAGGAGATCACTCAAGGATCAATATAAGAGAATACATGAACCAAGGATTCAAATTCACCCAGTTCTGTGCCCAGAAGCCCCATGGGGGGCTTTTTCTGCCTAAGGAGATAGAGTCATCATTGTGACTCTGTCTAGGTGACCGCAGGGCGTGGCGGGGCGGTGGGGGTCAGGAAGAGAGCTTGTGAGTCTCCCTTGTATGAGGTCCCGGTTAGGTGGCTTGCAGACTTGAACTCTGTATTCATGACCATGTCCCGGTCGTTTTTCGCTTTAACTCACTTCACGTTGCCTCATTCCTGCTTGGGTTCTGGGACCCAGAACCGCAGCTTGGTAGAAACGGCTGCAGCATGATTGCATCCTACACTGGACAGACAGACCCATTACAGCTAAATGTACTGTGAGGGCTGCGATTGGATGCCTGTGCAGCAAATTGTATTTCTGGCAGGAGAGGTTCCAGCGCAAGGAGGAAGCTAGGGAGGAAGAAAGAAGTAAGAGAGAGAGGAGAAAGGTGACAGAAAAAGAGTGTTATTCACAGCATTTATGGCATGTATTTTTCTCAATTCAAGAAATAACAAATTGATGAATTTGAAAGACTGTTCCACTTTCAGCATAGGTTCTAACCGGTTTTGGATTTTAATACAATTGCGATAAGTTGAGTTACTTAATTAGCTGTGATGTGTTAAGCCAGGGAGTGGGGGCAGAGTGTAGCGCAGTGAGACACCCTCTTAACTCTGGCTCTGACCTATTGAACGGGTCATGTAAGCTCTCTGGGCCTCAGTTTCCACACCTGCAAAAGCAAGGAGGTTGGACTAAAAATTACCTAGGGTCCATTTCAGATGTAACATTTTATGATTTTAAGTGACTTGAACACACCGATAATAATAGTACAGTACAGAAATCAGTATTTCACAGGGATTTAAAAGAACAGTAAATTTGGTCTCTCACTCCCCAGATCAATGTTCAATTTCTACACATGCAGTTGCTTAGGTCTTGAGTTCTCATGTATTTCCACATTTTCTTATGACTTCACACCTGAAAGAAAATGAAGGTGGCAAAATCTTCTCCACAAAGCCCTATGTTAAAATGGAGCAAAACTTTTCTTGAATAAGGAAGAGTTTTCTGAATGGGAACAGTCACTATGTCAGCCTCAGAGTCTAGACAGTAACACAAGTCACAGGTAGAAAATGGCTCTCTGGTTTGGAGAACCACAAGATACAGTGAACCAACCCTGAGACACATGAACACACAGACACACAGACACACACACACACACACACACACACACACACACCCTTATAATTGAAGGAAGCATCTTTTTTTTCAATCTGTGCGTTCTGAGTTGGGGCCCAGAATCATGGCTTTTCTACCTAGAGGAATAAAGCAACAGGTGACAAAACATTAGGTGCTAATGCCAAGTTCCTTGGCGCCCAAAGGAGAATGATGCTGAGATAAACGGAGCAAGTTCTACCCTCTAGCGCCTGGGGTAGAGAGGGGAGGAAACTGTAACTGGAATCAGGATTAACATATCAAAGGAAGTAAATAAAAAGCTCAGAGAAAAACCCAAATATAAATTGTACTCAGAATGTGATGAAGATCAAATCAATGGGGAAAAACACATTTAATAAAGAGTGCTGGGATAACTAATCACTCATTTGAAAATTTTCAAGTTGAACCTTTAGCTCACATTAAATTCTTAAATATTAGGTTGGTCACAAGTAATTGCAGTTTAAAAGGTTAAAAATAATTGCAAAAATGGCAATTACTTGTGCACCAACCTAATACATTCCAGATGGACTAAAAAATTAAATATGAAAGTAAAACTACCAATTAGGTAGAAACAAATGTATATGATTTTCAATTGAGAAGACTTTTCCAAGGTAGAACTATGAGGAGATAGATGGATAAATTTGACAACATAAATTTTTTATATTTCTGTATATCCCAAAAATGTAAATAAAGTTTAAAGGCACAAGGCAAACTAGAAAACATATTTGCATAATATATGATAGATAAAAAAATCAGAATCTCCCTTATAGCAAGAGTTTTTATTAGTCAATTCAGAAAAGATAAAACCCCAAAAGAAAAAAAATCAGCACAGCCAATAGGCAAGAAAGCACTATAGAAGAACCTCAGGGATAATTACAGTGCAAATAAAATAAATTAAAATTTTATTTTAATTTATAAATTAAAATTTTGCCCATAAAGTCTAAGAGTTAAAAGACTATTAATACCCTTGGTAATGGTGTGGTGAAATTAGCATTCTGATTAGGTTTACTCTTGGCTCTGACTTTAATGTAAAATCTTAGGAAAGCCATTTAAGCTTTCTGAGCCTCAATTTTCTCATCTCTAAACTGGGTATCATAGTGGTCTCACTCATGAGTTAGCATGAGGTATAGATGAGATAATGAGTTTAAAAAGAACTTTGTAAATTCAGAAGCAATATACACACAGATAAATACAAGTATAATTATTGGTCCTATAAGCCAAGGGGACCTGTGTCTTGTCTTAAAGAACAAAAGAGAGATGAGAGGGTAGGTAACCTTGCTCTTTGATGCCATCTTTAAGATACAGTAAAACTCAAGTAAGTTCTTTGAAAGAGCTGCGGGGCATTGTAGCTTCAGTATGCTCTACATTAGGGGTGGTGCTGACAAGGACCGAGACACTTGATTATTGTTATAGGAGCAGCAGATATCACGAGGGCCCTAAAAAACGATGTTGGAAGGAGTGTATTCCTGAAGCCACCATTCGCTGGCAGCAGCTATGACAAGAAGTGGTAATGGAAGCCACTTACCCAGTGGAGCACCTACTGAGAGTGGTCCCTGGGATGGTACTATATTCAAGGCAAGGAACCACTAGGAGCAACTTCAGTGAGCCTGGCAGCAATTGCCTCAATGCTACCATTAAGAGTCACAGTTCAAAGCTGGCACTGGGGAGACCCAAGGGTAGGTAGAAACCACTGGTCTTTTGTGTAGTGGTTAAACCATGTGTGTGTGTCAGAACCAGACTTGCTGGGTTCACAGTGTGACTCTACCAATTGTGTGGCCTTGGGGAAAATGTCTGTGTATCAGTTTTCTCATTTGTTAAAAGTGTATAATAATTGCATCTAACTCCTATGTTATTGTGAGAATTATTTGAGCTAATACACATAAAGCATTTCAAGATTCCTGGAACATAATGAATGCCTAATTCGTATTCAGTATTATTATTGTTGCGGCAGTTACTAATAATATTGCTGCTACCACCACCTCAGTCTTCTCTAAAAAGAGAATAACAGCTCCTCACTAGGAAACCTGAAATCACTGGGGCTTGACAATTTCTGGTTGGGGTCTCTATGCAAGCCCTAAAGCTCCTCTAACTTTCCAAAGGAAAGAAGGTCTAAAAAGAGAATTTCAATCATAACAGTATTAAGTTCTTCCCCTTGCTACATACAGAAGTATTTATCTGTCATTTGGCTCCATCTCTTCTTTCCCATGGAAGGAAAGGCGGGGAGAGTCCCTAGCACATACTATGCCAACTTACAGCATTCACTAAGATGCAACTCCCTTTCACGCCAACCAGGGACCCCTCTCAGATTCACAGCCTCAAACCCATGCTCCAAAAAAGTACCCCCAGTCAGAGGGCTACCACTGTGCTCTGACAGAAGGGAGGACAAGTATAACTTATTGCTTGTTGTATTCAACAAGAATATCTCAGTCATGAATATTTCCTAGACAATATTCCCATGATGTTTTGGAATTTCTCTTATGGGTTTGATTGAAAATTGAATGAGAGCAGGTCAAACTTCACTTATCAAATTGCCTTTCCTTTCTGGGTCAAAATGTGCTTGTGCCCTGGTATTAATGGTGCTATAAGCAAAACTTTTTTCCTATATAATTTGGAAACAAAAAAGATGTGAGAACCTAACTTAAATATAGTATTTGGGTGACGGTGACCAGTGAGGGACATGTGCAGAGTGGGCCTGCAGTCAGGAATGTCTGATCCCCACTGCCCCAAGATGGGTGCCACTTACCAATCAGAATTGCCATTCAGAAGAATGCTCACTATAAGATGTCTCTCTTTAAGTGTAATTGGAATTGTAATTAATTATTCATGTCATAAGAGAGAGAATGTTTTGATTAATTGCTCTTGGTATAGAAAGAGTAGAGGCTCATGAGATGCTCTGGGTCATGCTCCTGCTGTCAGATACGTAAGATACCATCATCTCTGTTCTATAAATAAAACACCAAGGTTTCAAGAAGTTAAGTGACTTGCCCAAGATCACTCGGCCAGATCATTATTAGTGGGAGGGAACAAAGGAGAAAGAAGAAAAAAAACTGTTTGCTTTATGTGCCATTCATACTATCTTTTTCTCCAGAGAGAATAAGGGACCACAGCCATCAATGGCTACAGAATATACACAAAATAGTGCTCCAACTATAAACTCTAAAATAGGCAGCTAGAGAGAAGGAAAGTAGAAAAGAAACAAAATGGACACTCAAAATCAACAGAATCCAATCCTAGATGTTGAACAGGCAGGACTCCCAGAAGATGGCCGCCAGTATTGTCAGAGATGAGTTGAAAGAAGAGAGTAATAGTGAGAGGTGATAATACAATCCAGCATTGTTGATTTCTCTGAGGAGTAACTCAACTTTCCTGTCCTATTTAATCCCAGCTACTCTGTTGGAGCAAAAGGAACACTGTTGCTTCTGCGGTTTCTTGGAGGATGCTGAAAACATCTCTGTTTCCCTGTGTAGTAGAAAGAGTATCTTTTGGAGTAATATATGACATTGACTTGGCCAACTAACAGTGTGAAAACATATTTGCTTATCTATAAAATGGGAATAACAATGATAGGGCTGTTGCAAAAACTAAATAAGGTAATATTTGTGAAGCAGTTAGCATTGTATTGTACATAGTTCTTCCCTAACAGGTGAATTCCCTACTTTTTGGGTGGAAATAGAAGTAGGGGAAAAAACTGGCACCATAGTCAGCCAGCCTTTTCCTCTTTCCCTCTTTTCTGCTTTGAAGTTGAAGTAGAGGCCCCGGACTTAATTTCCACTCCTATTTTAGTTTTTTTCCCCCCTCTTTATCTCTTGAATTGTGAAATATCAGAGCAACCGACAGAATACAATTTCAATTCCACAGCCTCTTGAGCCTGTGCAAACCTATGATCAGATAAGACAATTTCACCCAACCACTGGTTATGTAGGCTCAGTGTCATATATTTATAAGGAATGGAGCACTATTACTGTAGATTTAATCTGGATATTGAATTAAAATGTATTAGCAAGCCAAGAGTTCAAGTTATGGTGCCAATGTGACTAAGCCCAAATTAAAGACAACTGAGTAGCTTACTCAGAACACACTCTAGAGCAGAAATGATATTGGAGTGTCTCATTTAATGTCTATATTTCTG
This sequence comes from Rhinolophus hipposideros, assembly GCF_964194185.1. NCBI lineage: Eukaryota > Metazoa > Chordata > Mammalia > Chiroptera > Rhinolophidae > Rhinolophus > Rhinolophus hipposideros. Next base: position 56,483,882 of record NC_138053.1, read on the forward strand.
AGGTGCTGGGGCTTGGGATCTCCTGTTGATATTTACAAAATACACCATATTTCAGGGGGCTCATTGCTCCCTCTGTAGTATGCCTTGAATGGCATCTGATTTTGGTTACTTTAAATGAAGAGGGTCAACAAATCAGCCCTGGAGGTGAATCATATAAGAAAACTGCATTCAACCCAATAAACTTTAATTAAGAAAAAAAAAAAAAAAAGGAAAAGCAAAGAAAGAAAACTGCATTTATACTTCCAGAAAGGAGGAGCAGGGCTAGATTAGTGAAAAGCCCACCAACCACAGAGGAAGGGCAGCTATGCCAGTCCTACAAAATCTTGGCTGAACGAATGAACTTAGATCAGGAACTGTTAGATAGAGGAAGAAAAAAGAAGCCAGAGTTTCCTGTAGAGAGAAAACTCTTCAGAACACAATATTTGTATTAGTTGTGTTTCTTAGAAACAACAAGTTTGGCTGAGTTTTACTCAAAAAAAATTTCTTGAAGAAATATTTAATCGCTTCAGAAAATCCTGGATGATGAGAATCTGGAATCTATGGAGGTTGGACTAAAGCCAAAACCATGCCACAGGAAGTTTTTGATGAATATGGTGTCTTAGTTTGCTAGTACTGGCATAACCAAGTACCACAAACTAGGTGGCTTAAACAACAGAAATTTATTGTCTCACAGTCCTAGAGTCTAGAAGGCCAACATCAAGGTGTCTCCATGGTTAGTTTCTTCCAAGGGCTGCGAGGGAAAGATCTATCCCAGGCCTTTCTCTTTGGCTTGTAGATGACGGTCTTCATGTTCACATGGCTTTCTCCCTGTATGTCTCTTCATATTGTCTTCCTTCTATGCATGTCTCTGTGTTTAAATTTTCTCTTTTTTATAAGGACATCAGTCATATTGGATTAGTACCCATCCTAACGACCTTATTCTAACTTGATTTCCTCTACAATGATCATATCTCTAAACAAGGTCACAATCTGAGATACTTGGGGTTAGGTATTCAACCTAAGAATTTGGGGGGACACAGTTAAACCCCTAACAGAGCCCCCATTGGATACTAGTTATAGGACACCTGCCAGTGCTATTAACCCTGCTACTTTGGTCACTGAGGGAAAATGCTCCACTGCCCCAGGTAGGGGCACCTGATTCGCTGGGCTTAGTCACATGCACACACCACCCCTGCCAGTGAGCAGAAGGAAAGCTAGAATCTGACTTTTCCAGTGTCTAGAATGGGAGGCAGGTGCTACCTTCTACCAAGACTCATGCTATGAAAATACTCCAAACAGAGGAAGGAGGTTTCCTGGCTAAGCAGTTAAAAATCTGACAAGAAGCCACATCAGTACTTTTTAAACCAACCAGTATCTTCAGGTAGGCATATTAGTCTTTGAAAAGAGGCTTGGATAACATTTAAATAGAGAGTCTAGAATCAAGTCAGTTGAAGAAGGAACTCTAATGACTGGACAAAACTTGTAAATTGTAGCCCAAGTCTGTCTCTCATTCACATTGAGAAAGGTGGGATAATATGGAGCCTTTCTGCTGAAAATGAGTTATTTCTACCTTCATAATCCCAAATGGAAAACTCAAGCACCCAAGTCCACGCGTCCCTTGTCCTCTCTGACTTTGCCACCACAATCATTTGATGAGAAGCAGGAACAAAAAGCTTCTTTGAATTATGAGAGAAGAAAAATTAGGCAATTGCTACCTGAGCCATGGATCAGAATCACTGCTGAGTAATAGATATCGTGTCAGGAGGGTCCCTACAGAGACTTATCCAGAGAGAAGAGGAGAGTGTCGAGGGAGAAGAGGCATTCCTTGTGTCTTCCCATGGGAATACATGAGTTGAAAGGAATGAGAGCCTGAGAATGAGTAGCTAATGCCATGACAAAGTTCTTGGCTCCACACGTCTCAGTGCCATGCCTTCTGTAGGCGATGCCTTCTTCAGGGCTCTCTTGCCCACTTGCAGTTTCATTATTTATTGAGCACCTTCTCAGGCAGACACTGTGCTAAGCATTACAGAGGCAAAGATGAAAAGACTTGGTCCCTGCCCTCAGGGATATCCTGGCATAGTGGGGGAGACTAACATACTCATAAAGAGCTACAAAACAAATTTTTAAAGTATGTATTATTATATAAAATTATGTTTATTTTTGTGTATTTATTTATTCACTCTCTGTCCTCTTCCATGGCAATGCAATGGACTTTGTCGCATTCACTGTGATGTGCAGCAAACACCTCAGCATCTAGAGTCTAGGAAATGTTAGGGACTCAATAAATATTTGTGAATAATTCCTATATTGGAAGCATATTAAAAAGAGTGCTCAAGTTTGCTGAGGGAAATCAGGGAAGGCTTTCCAAAAGAGGAAGCTCCACACCATCCTGATTCAATTCATTGTGTAGGATTGATTGCATTATTGGCTTTGGGTTTTTTTATACCTCCTTGTATCCATGCTCTCTGGCAGTGGCCTTGGCCATGTGACTTTTTTGGACAATGAGATAGTAGCAAACTTTATGCAAGCAGAAACTTGAAATGTGGCTTCTGATTTATCTCTTGGAACCCTAGAAATACAAGGCTGCTGGGAGATTGGAGACCTTATGGAACAGAGATAAGTTATTTCAGCTGAAGGCCATCCTAGGCCACCTAGTCCAGCTGAATGGACAGCTGATGGCAGATACATGCATGAGCCCAGGCCAGATCAGCAAAGCTGCCCAACTGATCCATAGAGGAATGAGAAATCATAAATGGCTGTTTTAAGCCAATAAGCTTTGAAGTGGTTTGTCACACATAATTGTTATGGCAGTAGATAAACTACACTGTCTCACACAACCACAACCTGTGAAATAGCAATTTTTATTGCCACTTCAAATCTAAGAAAACTGAGACTCATAAATAAATAAATAAATAGGAGAAAAATAGATGTTTACCTACATCTTTAAATTCCTTTCTTTATACCATAGCTGCCTTTATGTTTAGAAACATGACTCTGATATATCATGGACGACTATCAGTTAATTATGTGAAGGAAAAGAGGAAGAGGGAGGAAAAGGGAAGAAGGGAAAGAAGGAAGAAAAGAGGAAAAGCAGGCAGAAGGGAGGAATATGTTTGACTCCCAAGGCAATGCTTGCTCTACTAATTTGGCCATACAGTGGTGCTTAAGGAATTCTAAGTGATGTTTAATATAAACCACAGGCTAACTTAAGAGATGGGTTGAAGAGAACATTTTAAAGGGTGAAAAAGTAAAAGAGGGGTGGACAAGAAAGGACAGGGAAAAGGAAGTATGTATTTCTGTGAGACAGATGAAATCATTCATCCTACTTTTGACTGGGTTGTCAGGGAAGAAATCTGAGGAGGTGGCAATATGAGATTTTAATAATAAGAAAGGACTGGCCATGTGAGGATCAGGGAGAACAACATGGCAAAGAAACTAAGGCTAAAACAAGCTTGGCAAGTTCACGGACTCAAAGGAGGGCTAGGGTAGCTTGGGTGAAAGGTGGTGGTGGTGGGGCAGCAAATTTTATTCTAGGTGACATCCGGCATATGCTTTGAAAAAGGTGACTCTAGAGAATGAGTTGTGGGGGCAGAATGATTATAGGCAGGCAAACATGGAAGAAGAAAAGCCAGGTAAGAGATTATCGTGGTTGTCCCTATGAGAGATAATGGTTGCTGGACTGTGGCGATGGTGGTAAGATTGTGAAAAGTAGATTTTTCTTGGAAGTAGAGTCAACCAGACCCACAAATGGATTGAATACCAGGGAAAGGCAGGAAGAGTGACTCCCAAGCTTTTGGTTTCAACATCTGGATGAGTAGTGGTGCCATTTACTGCAATAGAGACAAGAGCAGGAAGAAACGGGTTTGTTTTCCCAGAATAGGGGATTAACAGGAAAAGGAAAATGAAGAGAGAATATGACACAGTGTCTGCATTGGAGAGAGACTGGGTAACCTCCTTTGCAGTATCAGTCTGAAGCATCAGTCCTCAGGTTGCGTGTCCTGATCTAATGTTTTAATGTGTGTAAATGATCCAGGAAGTTTAGATTGTTATGGAATAAAAACAAACAAAAGAATTAAACTGAAACCACAGCATTGCTGAAGAACAGCTTGTTAGTAAATAGCAACAGCTCGAGGCACAGTACGCAGTTTGTTTTTCCTTTCCTAACCTAAGCACAGCACGACTGTGAGGCCAGCACTGTTCAGTGGTGAGGTCTTGGGTAACCACCTCCTTTTACACGTATCCCCTCTCTACCACAGTGGAAAGAAGAGACCTTTGGGTCTGTTTTCTAAAATATGAAGGTGTGACAATTATACTCACAAACTTCTTGCAGCAATGTTGCCAACTTTTTTGATGTCAGAAGGATTATTCATTATGAATTTGTACCAACTGGACAAACAGTGAACCAAGTTTACTGTTTGGAAGGGCTGAAAAGGCTGCGTGAAAACGTTAGACAATTTGAGCTTTTCACCAACAATTCATGGCTCTTGCATCACGACAATGCACCAAATCACACGGCACTGTCTATAAGGGAGTTTTTAGGCAGTAAACAAATAACTGTATTGGAACACCCTCCCTACTCACCTGATCTGGCCCCCAATGACTTCGTTCTTTACCGAAAGATAAAGGAAATATTGAAAGGAAGACATTTTGATGACATTCAGGACATCAAGCATAATACGACAACAGCTCTGATGGCCATTCCTGAAAAAGAGTTCCAAAATTGCTTTGAAGGGTGGACTAGGTGCTGGCGTCAGTGCATAGCTTCCCAAGGGGAGTGCTTCGAAAGTGACCGTAGTGATATTCGGCAATGAGGTATGTAGCACTTTTTCTAGGATGAGTTCACGAACTTAATTGTCTGACCTCATAGCTCATACTTTTGTAGCACTTCAGATGATTGCTGTGAGGTAAGCAGGAAAGATTATCATTATTCCCAAATTTTAAATCAGGAATCTGAAGCAATGACAAGGCCAGACGGCTAATAAATTGTGGAGCTCAGACCTCACAACACCTTGGTCAGTTTGCTTTCATGGCCCAAGCCTGCCTCTCCCTTCTAAGGCTGACTCCGTGTGGCTGATGACCAGCTCTCTATATTTCCCACACCTTTGGGACCTCTCTATATTTCTTCCACCTTTGGGACCTCCTATTTTCAACCCCCTGTCTTCAGTGCTCTTCTCTCCTCACTTCCCTCCCTACCCAAAGTGAATTTCATGGTTCATCTTTTCAGTCTTTCTCTTGTTCACTCAGTAAAACCCTATGGGAATGCATCTTGCAGTAATGCGAATTCAGCAGACATCCTCTACTTCACTCCATGCTCATTTCAGGAGCCTAGGCATAACAAGGCTCTCCATTTTATGCAATTAAATTTCTCAATCCCATGTATTATGTTATGGACATGTATTATGTTATTTACTGTGCTCTTCCATCACATTGGTTAACCAACTGTCCATTTCCTCACATTCAGCACTCAGGTTGCTGGGAGCTGCTGGAGGAAATCACCAATTAAGATTAAGGAAAGTTCAGCCTCTGTTAGGCCACAGGCACTGCTCTGATATCCCACTCTACCTCGTTTCTTTTTCTGCATCCTGTTTCAAGTCTTTCTACTCTCTTCAAAAACCTCAGATCCTTCCTCCCTTAAAGGAGATAACTTCCTACTTCACAGAGGCAACTGAAGCTGTCATATGGAAACAACTTCAATTTCTGGCTATGGGATCTACACGTGTTCCTGCATGAGTATATCTTTGCCTTCCAATTATAGTGAAGGATGTGGTCCTTCTCTATTCTAAAGTCTCTTCATCCGCTGTGCTCTTGATCCCATTTTCTGTTTTTTAACTAGGTTGTGTATTTCCAACTTTCTTCCTCAATAAGTTCAAGTCTCTCTACCAAAAAATAAGACAAAACAAAAAATCTCCCTTAGACCACCATCTTCTGCTCTAGCTGTTATTTTGTCAGTCTCCACTCATAGCAAACTTCTTATCTTTTCCATCTATTTAATTCTTATTCACTCTTCAACCTCCTACAACCTCCTACAACCTGGCTTCCTCACTATCTAAACTTGTCCCACTGACTAAGCTCACCAATGATCTCCATGATGCTACATTCAATGCACACTTCCTCGTCTGAGCTTATCTCAGAGGTATAACACACAGGTAGACATTCTACACTTACCTTCAGGAAACATCCTGGACTTTTATAGCACTAGGTTTCCTTTTAACTGGCTGACCAGATCTTCTTTTGCTCTCTGCTCCACTGCCTCCTCTTCTTCTACTACTTAGCTAATAAATTTTTTCTCATTTGACATACACCTCAAATGATCTCATCCATATCCTGTACATGGATCACTACCAAACCTTGAACTACTGCCAAGAACTTTCTATTGAGCTTCAGACCCATGTATCCAGCTGCCTTCTTGACATCTGCATGTATAAGCTTAATAGGCCTCAAAAAGAATATGCTCAAACTTGAACTTGTGGTCTTTCCCCTCAACATTCTACTCTTCCTCCAACAAATGACCCCACCAACCACACAGTTATGTCAATAAAAATCCTAGTTGCTACCTGTAATGACTACGGTCTATCACATCCATTCACCATCGTACTGGTCATAGCTCCTCAAATTTCCTTCTCCATACTAGGTCTATTTGCTCCAGGAGTGAATGTGTTACCCAAGACTAGCTAGGATATTTCCTGAAAATACTGAGAAGTTCTCTTCTGGAGTCGCTACCCTGTGAGGATGTCAACTTGGAGCTGCGAGCTGCTCTCTTACCACCATGAGGAAAGAACTTTCCAGAGAGATGGTGAAGCCAAAGCATCAGATAAAGAATTGGAAAGAAACTTACTCCTAAAGGCATCATCTGAACTCCTAGATCCAGCCATGTCTGAAGCATCTGATCTGTTCCCAGGACTTCTCCTGCACTTGAATCAGTCAGTTTCCTTTCAGGCTTAAGCCAGATTGAATTGGATTACAATTCCTTATATAGAAATAATCCTATTATCTTTAGTGCTTCCCCTTCCTTCACTCCTCACCATCCAATCAGTCTCCAAGTCTTTTTAAAACTACTTCCTAATTAGCTAAATATCTTTCAAATCTCTCTACTTCAGTCCATTCCAGTCATCACTCTAGGACCATCATCTCTCAGCTGGACAATAGCAATGGCATTCTAACTAGTTCCTTGTATCCACTTGTGAGCCTTCACTATGCTCTCTACACAATGGTCAGCATGAGCTTAGTAAAACCTAAATCTGATTGTGTGTCTCTTCTACTTAGAACTCTTCATTGCTTCCCCTTGCCCATATAATTAAATCCAAAAATTAGTCACATGGCCTATGGCCTCTGAATGAGCTGATCCCTGCCTAGTTTTCCACTTTTTATCTCATTCCTTTTCCCTTTTATTTATTTTTTTATTTTATCCCAGCAATGCTAGGCACTACTCCTAAATTTCAGCACCTTTGTAAATGCTGTTTCCAGTGCCTGGAACAGTTTTCCCCTGATTTCCCCTTAACTAGCTATAACTTAAAATGTCATTCCTCAAAGAAAGGCTTCCGTGATATACTAAACCAGAAACCTTATATTTTGTACTTTGCCTGCCAATGTATTTGTCATCATTTACTTAAACATTTAATATTAGCAATTAGAGTCAAACTCCTACACTAGACTCTAAGCTCCATGAGGATAGGGACAATGCTCCTTTTATTCACCTCTATAGCTAATCAGAGGGCTTGACATAGTTTTGACTGATTTTCCTTTGTTCTGGGTGCTGTGGGTGGAGAGAGGGAGAAATTCAAGAATAAATAGAGATGTTTGATCAGGTACAGATTTCATTTTAGACTAAAAATTTTACATTCAAGCAGTTGACCATCTGTTATACCATTAAGGCCATATTTCTTGCAGGTGAAGATAAAGCAGAAAGTTGGGAAATTTCCTAAATATCTGGTTTATGTAAGGAATAAAATCTGAAAGAAAAGAAAAGAAAAACGCAAAACCTCAACCTGTCCTGTTCTCTTCAATGAGTTTCATGAAAAGGAAGAGAGAGAGAGAGAGAGAGAGAGAGAGAGAGAGGAAACCATGCTAGAGTAAAGACTTTTAAAGGACATAATAATTAGGTGCAGTGTAGGATCCTAGGTTTGAGCTCGGTTTGGATAAAGCAACTGTAAAAGACATTTTGGGGACAAGCAGGGGGAATATTAATACAGACTTGGTTTTACATAAGATGAAAATTTATTGGCAAGGGAAGATGGAGATCATCAACTCAAGAAAGCCGGTTAAAAACATCATGTAATCTCATTTTGGTAAAAACAATGTATACATATATTGATATGTGCATAGAAAAAACTTTCAGGATATATACACAGATGCATTAGCAGTGGTAATCTATGGGTGGTAAGAATATGATGCTATCATTTTCTTATTTTTCTTTATAACTTTCTACAAGGGACAAATGCTGCCTTTGTAATAACAAAGTTAAAACATAAATTAGTTTTAAAAATTTTTTCAAGTAGGCTTAAACAGACTCAGATTTTTACCAAAAGCTGTTCAAGACATTTTTCTGTGTCCTCCACCTTAGAAATGAATAGTGTGTCCCAAATTCTGAGTAGGTCTCAGCATGAAGTATTAAAATTTTTAGCAGTCCTTGAACTGAAAGTGAATCAATCAGATATTGAGCATGCATACATTTTCTGCTGGCAATGTCAGTAAAAGACCTCCCCATGAGTAGCAGGAAAGGTCGCAAGAAAGCAACCTCACAACGAGGTGCTCACATAATTACCAGGCAACGCTGAAGCAGCCATTTCCTGCTGTAATGGAAAAAGCCACAGTTCATCAACTCTTAAGGGTAGTTTGTACATAGAAAATTTAGAAAAAGCTGAGTTCCAACGCTATCTGACAAGGGGAGGGAAGAATATTTTGAAGACAACTGCGAAAGTCTGGAAAGGTCACTGTTGGACTCTACTGAACTGAAAATCAAGAGACTTGTATTCAAGCGCAGCTTTACTCCAAAGGAACGGGAAGTTTACAGCCATGGTAGTCCTCATATTCTTTATGTATAAAATATGGTCCAGGTAAAACTAAAACTCTAATTGCTTCACAACCATGGCTTATTAAATATCAAAATATTATGTCAGACACTAAGTCACAATATTAAATATAAGAAAAGAATTTTGCTAACATCCCCATTATGAATTCTCATAGTGTGGAGCAAGTTGCCTGTAGAGGGCACTAGTCAGTTAATATCTCCTTTTTTGAATCAATTTGACTCAAGAGCAGGAAGGGATCTTATGGATCATATATCCAATTACTTTTTCTACGTAGAGGAAAAAATTGAGGCCCAGAGAAATCAGGTGACTTGCTCAGAATCACACAGCTAGCTTTGGGCAGAGCTGAGGTAAAGAATTCTGAATTATGTTTAAAAAAATAACAACTTACAGAAATCTAAAAATTAAATTGCATTTAATTGCCCATTTACTGAATCACTTTGCCTGAAAACAGTATGACCGTCACCATAAAAATAATGACACTGTCCCAGAAAACCTACTCTTTAAGACAATTTTCTTGAAGGTATTTCATTCCAATGTCAGTCACCATTCAGTATTATCTAGTAAAATTCCCTTAGCCCATTACAACAGTGTTGATAAACTTTACTGTCTAAATATTTCTTTGCCAAATGTATATAACCCTCAATGGGGGACAGGATGACGTATAGGGTTTTTTTCTCCTCCCAATCCCATCAATAGTGGTTAAGCATCAACGAATGTATTGGATCTACTTCATTCATTTGTTAAAATTAGGCAAACATCTGGACTGGCACTGTGATTCCCTGAGATTGGTGTTCAATTGCTTCAGTCATCCTATGGTCAGATTAGAACTATTACTTTGCAAGATTGTCTATTCCTTGCCAATACTCCAGAAAACAGTTCATCTGGTCAAATACTGTACATGGACCCAGGCTCTGTAAAAAGACAACAAGATGCATTTGATGTGTTATCTTTGGGTTTTTCTGTTTATTGTTTTGAGAAATACAGACAGTGCCAAAAAAAAGTTTTAAGAGATGTTATCTTAACACCCCTGGTAGACATAGAGTAGAGTCATGCTATTGTAGAAGAATCATCAGCTTTGGAGCCCACTGACATAGGATTAAAGCCTGCTCCACTGATATCAGCCAGATCCCTGCAGCAAGTTACTTCAACTCTGTGAGGATCAGATTTCTCACCACAGTATTTACCCTAGAGAGTGAGGATTAAATGAGCAAATTATATGAAGTGCCTAGGTCAGTGCCTGACACAGTACAAGTAAGCCTCCCACTTGTAGAATCTGACCTGTTTTCAGAATTAGGAGAGTGCAAAGAGTAGAATTCCAGAGTGTAATGGATTCAAGGACATGGCTATTAAAGCAAGCTGCATGTTTAAAATGTTTCATGGAAAGTAGATTTGGATGAACGTTCCAGTGGATGAGTTTCAGAAACGTAACTTTTAACCTATCGCAAGCTAGTGCCATGGTGCTTTTATTACTCACCAACTTTTACAGCAGTGACATTACTAAACTGCAGCCTAAGCCACCCCCCATGTTTTAGTGACAATCAGAGACCATGTTCCATTGATGATGGGTGGAGGAACTTAGAACAATTAGATGCTCTCACTCATGATATATCTAGGATGCAGAGAGAACATTTTATTTCTTTTTAAGCCCAGTCTTTTCTTAGAGCTTATGGGAAAGAGAATGAGGGAGAGCCCCAAAAGCATGTTGGTTCAAGCATAGGTGCACTGTTACTATAGCATTTTTTTCATAGTTTTGCATAGTTGGGTCACACCTACCGAGTGCATATTATGTTCAGAGCACTAGACATGTATGTTCATTCAAGCTCTATCACAACCTGATGGGGTGATACTATTATTAACTTCAATATATTGATGGAGAAACTGAGGTTTAACAATAGTGTTTTGCTTGCCCAAGTCTCGCAGCTAGTAGTGTGGTAAAACAAGGATGAAAACCTGACACTGACTCTAGAGTCCATGCTCTTCAGCTATGCCTCTTTGGTCTTTTATGTATTGGCATTTCTGAATGTGGTTATAGTGGGCAAAAAGGCAGGTAGAAATCAGAGGGAGAAGAAAACAAGGAACTTAAGAAATCCATTGAGATTTACAAATGATTTACATCCACACAATCTACATTAACTATTCCAGGGTCATCAGCAGCATAATTTTACTGTTCCAGAAAGCTATTTCCCAGGAAAAGAATAGTTACAAATAACATTATTGTTCATTCCAGGAATTTCCGCAAACTCATCAATGGAAAACCTCAAAGGAAAATTTTACATCAATATGAGCATTTTCAAACCCCTTCACTTCAAAATCCTTATCTTGCATTGTCTACCAATCCTAAAGATTATCATGACCCTCACCCAACCCTAACCAGAACTCCTCCACCCTGGCACTGGGGACACACATTGAAAACAGACTTCAAAATCTCAAAAATATTCTCTACCTTCCCCTCTTCTTCTGAGCCACTAAGACTGTTAAGATAGTGTTCTTTGTTACCTGTAAAGCATTGGTTCTCAACTGGGGCCAATTTTGCCTCCCAGGGGACATTGGGTGATGTCTGGGGACATTTTTTATTCTCATGACTTGGGGTGCTACTGGCATCTAAAGGGTCAAGGTCAATATTGCTGGTAAACATCCTGCAATGTACAGGACAGTCCTTTTCCCCCAAAAAAGCATTATCTAGTATCGATACATTATTTTGATAATACTTTGGGGAGCCAGCATTTGAACCACTAATTAGCAATGTCTAAATTCGTTTGTAAAGAAGTTTCTCAATCATTTCATTCTCTGAACCATTCCAGCTGCGTTCTTATTCTCCATTGCTATTGATTTCTAGTGTCCCTGCAGGTTAACAAGCTCCAAATCCAGGGTGCCCATTAATGCTTAAGAAATTTCATCCTGAGAGTCTATAGTACAAAACATATACCTACCTTTCTTTTGGGAGAAGTTTTCCATCTTCTAAGAAAAGATCACCTGTGGTTCATTATTTTTAATTTGATGTGTTATTTTTGTGTTTTTCTTTAATTTCTACACTTTGTATTCTGTATGAGCAGTATGAATGGATGGACTTGAGACCATAATTTTTTTTAGGAGATGTCCTTAATTATCTTAACAACTGCAGAGTTCCTGAAGTTGTGAAGATGGTTTTAACAAATAGGAAGCATGTTCTTGCAACCAAACAGCACTAATTCATAGCAGTAATTCAAAGTGTTGGAATCTGGAACACTGCCTTTTGAAATTAGCACTTTGAATTTCACCTTCTCTTCTAGATATTTCCACTGATAACAATATTTCTTTGGAAGTCAGTGTTTGGGGTTATAAGATCAATTTGTGGCCCAAAAATATAATCTATGTTTCTGGCTTGTGGTAGGTAAAAGACAAAAGATATATATACACACATATATGTGTATATATATGTGTATATGTGTATACACACACACACACACACACATACAGTTTAAAAAACCTGATATTACTTAAGGCTTGAAATATTGTACAATGATTTTCTGAAGGCAAGTAATGGTCTTTGAATCTTGGGTACTTAATGAAGTTAAATACCAGCTTTCACTGTGGGCACAGAAGCCAGGGCTTGCTTGCATTGTTGGAATGAGGCCCAGGATGATCTCAGCCTATGCAGAGACTACATCGATAACCCACAGTGTCTTTCTCTGTCACTAGGAGCTTCACTGAACCTTCTCGAAGCTCATCATAGAAATATTGCGTGTCTCAAAACTTACCTCACAAAGGACACAGGAGGTTTTCCTTTCCATAATATTCTTGTGATGATAGGAGTCTTGTGAGGACACATTCAGACTCCAGAGTAGGTCTAAAGATAATTTGGAAGACAGAAACATTTTGCTAAAGCAGATAAAGAAATAAATCTTACCTAAATTGCCCTTATCTAACCATACAGAGCCTCCAGAAACTACAACTGCCCTTAATCCCCCTCCCTGGGAGTGTCCTGCAAATTCAGCTGCCAATGATGCAGACTGCCCATTTCTGTTAGAATAATAATAAAAAAATGAATAGAACCTTCCATACATTTTCATTGAAGCCCTAACCACCACCACCAACACCAATACCTCTTCATTAAGTTTGGTACAAGAACCTTTTAATCTTTGGCTATGGAGTGAATACCTAACCACTGAGTACTTGCACTTGCAGGCATAAATAATCTTTTTCTTTTCTCCTGTTAATCTGTCCATTTTCAGTTGATTTGCAAGCTTTTTGGCAATAAGAATGGCATGATTGGGACACCTTGCTCATTTCACTTTGAAAGCAGCAGCTGAGATATTGGGACTTCTGACCAAGCTGACAGGTGAATTTCCTTACTTGTTAAACTCCCAGATCTCTGCTCTAGGTCTGGCTGAACAAAGGCAGCAAGAGCCTCTCCTTTTCTTCTTACCAAGATTTAGATCAGCAGGAGAAAACACACAAACTAGTTCTTTGTGTACTATAGACCCTCTTACGGATCCTTTCCCTACCAGGGGTAGCTATTGTATCCTCTCTGTGTTCTTTTGTGTCCCAAGAGCTTGCAATGGATCTAGTGAGAGCATTCACTCTGTTTTTCTGTCTTCCCAGGGGCTTACATTTTTGGATCTGAGCTCAGAATTGGCCAATCGTTAGGTTGGGAGCGTGAGAATTTGTAGTCAGCCGGACAAAAATGTGTTGGTGTAGAATTACCCTTGGTCGTTTGTGGAATGTGAAAGAATTCACAAGACTCAGAAAAGTAAAAAAGTAAGGAAAGTTTTATTGAAGGTTGGGCAGAGAGAATGCCCACAGCAGTGTCTAAAGAAGACAACTGGTATGTACAGGTAGTACGGAGAGAAACACCAACAGAGGAGTTGCTGGGGGCAGAGTCTAAAGTCAACAGTTGTGCTGCTCTTTAGGTTAGCTTTCTCCTATATAGGAAAGGGTAGGTAAATTTTCTTACAGCAGAGAATGTGACATCTAAACTCAGGACATTTGATGTATAAACTGAGGTCATTTGATTAACATATGTAATAACTAGTTATATAAATATGTAATAACTAGTTATGTAAATATGTAATAAAATAATAACTAGTTATGTAAATATGTCATAACATATGTAATAACTAGTATGTAAATAACTAGTTTCTTATTGTACATGTTCTTAAACAGAATGCATACAGAAAAACCCACTGGACGGAGCAAGCCTTAATGTTCATTTTATTCTAATTGTATCATAATGAGGCTGGAGTTCAAGCTGAGGGCAGGCTCCAGCAGTCTGTGCAGGCATCAAAAGCTAGATATTTCTGGTTAGGGTTTTATGTCCTCTTCTAAGGATGTTTCAACAGAAAAATTTATCTCTAGGGGTAGAGTCTGCATGGTCCCTGGGGAGGGGGTGCAGGCCTGGGTGGTCCCACTTGGGCTCACTGTTATTAACTTTTTTTCTGCCTCATCAAAAAATATGAGTAGACTGGGCACCCTATTGGTATCTGGTGTGCTGCTAACCATTGCTAGCTCTTGGAAGGTTTGTCTAAATCTAAATAAAGTGTCTCAGTTCTTCAAGGCCTGGTCCTCTGTTTTCTCATTGCCCTGTTAGTGTTGGGAAGTCCCATCCCGGCATTGCCTGCCTAGTGTCACAGATAGGAAGTCCATAATTGTAGACATCTCACTTTTATGGGAAACTGGAGACAGGCGTTTCCACAAACACCATTCTCATCACATGTGGCAAGGAGATTATTAGCTTTCTTTCTCTCTGACTATCGTTGAGAGTGACTTAGGATCATGGCACTTCATCTTCTGTACCCTTTTTTGAGGAAGACTTGTGTTTATGGCTAAGTCATAAAAAAGGCTTATTGATTTTGAGTCACATTTTTGAACAGGTATACCTTGGAGATCCTAAATCATCAAAGGCCAGACAACAGATCCTTTGATCTGGAGAAGCTTTTATATTTGAAAGAATTTTTAGAGAGCATTCACCCTAAATAAGTATCCTAGTACCAATATGGGAAGATCAAATTGAAAGAAGGACACACACAAAAAGATCATGACTAACTTAAAAGGACCCCTTAGCAAAATTAAAGAACACAAATCAGATTCTGAACAAAAATTAAAATCTCCATCCACAATATCCCCCTCCCCACCTTGCTTTAAAATGCTTGCTTGCAAAAGCTCAGTGCTGGGGCAGCCCATTGGCTCAGTTGGTTAGAGCACAGTGCTCATAACACCAAGGTCGCTGGTTCAATTCCCACATGGGCCAGTGAGCTGAACCCTTCACAACTAGATTGAAAACAGTGATTTAACTCGGAGCTGAGCTGTGCCCTCCACAACTGGATTGAAAACAACCACTTGACTTGGAGCTGGAAAAACACACTGTTCCACAATATTCCACAATAAAAATTTAAAAAACAAAACAAAAAATGCTCAGTGCTGTCAGGAGACTATACTGTTTGTCTCAGTGTATAAAACCTCCTAATAGGCAAATATGTTCCCTGAAAACCTCAGAACAGTTACTTTAAAAGGTGGCATCCTTCCTCTCTCTTTTGAGATGTAAATCTTCTACCACCCAGAACTGTCTTCTCAAAGACCTGAAAGCCATCTCTTTAAAATGAAAACATCCAAGAAAATAACTGACTGGTAACCCAAGGGATGCCTTGTTTTTGCTTGTGCTACTACTTCCTGCCATAAAATATGAGACATTGATTTCACCTTCAGATAAGTGCCAATTAATATCCCCCCTTAGCAAGCCCACTATGTCCCTTCCTTTAGCACAACTCAGCCTTTAAAAAGTAACTTTTCAGTCCACTAAGAATAACCTGTAGCCTCCATGTATTACACATCAGAGCAGAGAAAAGATCTTAAAGGTCTCCCCCACAAATATTTATAAAAGGCTTAGTCCTTATATTGAACAAATAACAACCTGTTCTATCTGCCAGAAACACAATTTGAGTAAGAAGTGGAGCAAAGGTGAAAACTAACTCTTATACAAACTAGTGAGTTTTGTATTACTATGAAAGCTATAAGGGCTCTATTTGTGTCTGTGTGTACCCTTATGTATGTCTATGTATGAATGTTATGTGTATGTGGTATTTTCGTATCTCTAGATGGCATTGCCAAATTAATTTATTAAATTATTTAAAAGGGCTTTATTTTAGTTGGCTTAGAGAAAAATAAATGCTCATATAAATTAAATATTTCTAAAACTCAGAAATACAGGAACTATTCCAAATATTTTGTCAAATTCACATGATTTGGATAAATCTTTGGTAAATAAAACTAGTTTAATATTGTTGGCTTAATAAAAATAATTGTGTCTTCTTAGTTAACATCACTGTGATACAAGTATATATTTCTAGGTTACTTAGGTTTATTAATCTAATAAGCTAAAATTATATTTACTTGATGCTTAAGGTTTTAAAACTTAAGATTTTATTTTAATCAAATTGAATCTTTACTCTTACAAACTTTATTTCAAGAATAATAGTGTTTATAATATATCTGCTTGAAGTAGTTTCCAAAATCTTTTTGGAACCTTTGAAACCTTAGAGTTATTCTAAGTTAAATGATAGACACATTGAATATGTAGGTCATTTCTAAATAAGATAAAATATTGAAGCATTAATTACTGAGCATAGTTTTAGGTTTATTTACTTTTGGCTTCCTATATATACAAGAGATTAAAGATGTTTGAATCTGTTAATAAACACGTGCTTTTTGTCATATTTAGAAATTGTACTGTGGCAGATGTCATAAAAATGGCAGTGTGAGGTGAGCCTCTTGAAATCTCCCCTGGAATTTACAACAAATTGAACAACTATAACTCCACAAAAGACTCCCTGAACAGCAGACAAGTAAGGCTAAGAGTCCCACTAGTGAAATCATCTAACGGTGGGAAAATTGTGCAAGCGGGGCAGGTGATGGGGGAAGGAGGGAAGGGAGAAGGGAGCGCGCAGGCACAGAATGCAAACCTAACTCAGTGCTCCGAGCTCGCTGCATCCCGGAAATACTGCAGCTGTGGGAAAGGAAAGAATTTGGACTGCTAGGACTCCACCTATGGCCATAGGGCTGAGGGGATAGCATATAACACGGTTGAACCCAATGCTTACAGCTGAGACCTCGGAGCAAAGACTGAGGGAAAAGGGCTGAAAACGGTGGTTTAAGCCCTCACTACTGAGCAGAGAATGGAAGCCTTAGGCACTGAGACTAGCCGCTCCCTCCCTACCATCCCAGAGCTCGCCCCGCCCCAACCTGCCCAGTGCTAGAAGCAGAACAATAGTAGGGTCAGATCAAAAGGACAGAATATTTGCAGTTCTGAGAACTGTGGTTCCCCAGACACAGATTCACAGCCCAACGAGTTCCTGGAAAGGGGAGGGAGCTGTGGAGGCAAGACTGGCTTTAGTGGTGGTCACCACTATTGCTCTGGGCCACCTCTCACAATCCACCCCACCCCTGTCCCCACCTATCTGGGCGGATACCTTCAGGAGTGAACAGAGCTCCTGAACACATGGGCTCTGAATGTGGTGCAGGAAGAGCTTTGGAACTTTCAAAGCTCTCCACATCTCTCCACGGAAACGGCGCCCTATGACCCAAGTGAACCCTTCACAGAGGAGAAACCCACCTTCCAGAAAAACCCCCATCTAGTGAGAAGCTGCAATAGTGCAGAGAAAATATAACAATACATTGTGAGAGAGAATAAAAGGCTGCAGTCAGAGAAAAAATAAAATATTCTACCAATACCTACTGGAAAACAAAAAGAAGACCTCTTCCTATCTACCTGTTGCAGAAGCCACACCTGTAGATGTCTAGGGAGAGAACTAATAAATCATTAATAGCCATGAATAACCAAGGTAACAAGATAGCTCAGAAAGAAAATGAAAAGTCTCCAGAAAATGAACTTAAAGATATGGAAATCTGTGACTTAAATAACAGAGAATTCAAGATTGCAGTTCTTAAAAAAATCAATGAGATACAAGAAAACGGACAGGCAGTTTAATGAACTCAGAAACACAATCAAAGAACAAAATGAACATTTTACCAAAAAGACTGAAATTTTAAAAAAGAACCAAATAGAATTTCTGGAGATTAAGAACTCAATAAAAAAAATGAAGAATGAAATAGCCAGCTTAGGTAGTAGAGTTGACCAGATGGAGGAAAGAATCAGAGACATCAAAGATAGAAATCTGGAAATGACACGATGGAAGAAGAAAGAGACTTGAGACTTAAAAGAAATGAAAGAACTCTACAAAAACTTTCTGACACCATCAGAAAGAACAATATAAGAATAATGGCATACCAGAAGGAGAAGAAAGAGAGAAGAGAACAGAGAGTATATTCAAATAGTTGACGAAAATTTCCCAAACTTGTGAATAGAATTGGATCCTCGAATTCAAGAAGCAAATAGAACACCTAATTACTTCAACCCCAACAGGCCTTCTCCAAGGCACATTGTATTAAAGATGTCCCAAATTAACGACAAAGAAATAATCCTCAAGGCAGCCAGGGAAAAGAAGACGGTAACCTACAAAGGAAAGCCCATTAGATTATCATCAGATTTTTTAGCAGAAACTCTACAAGCCAGGAGGGAGTGGGACCAAATATTCAAACTATTGAAAGAGAAATTATGAGCCAAGAATAACATATCCAGCAAAGATATCCTTTAGATATGAAGGAGGAATAAAGACCTTTCCAGACATACAGAAGCTCAGGGAATTTTCTAACACGTGACCTGCACTACAAGAAATACTGAAGGAGGCTATTCGACCAGCATAAATAGGGATAATTTGTGACAACCAAAACATAAAAGTGGGGACAGTAAAGGCCTGAACTGGAATTTGGGAATGGAGAAAGTAAGCATGCTGAAGAAAATGGAATACTCTAAATAATATGAAACTTTCTTTTTACATAAACTTAATGGTAACCACTCAAAAAAAAAAAAAAGAAATCCAGAACTGAAATACATAACATAATAAAAGAAGAAACAGAGGGAAAAATCATAGAATACCACCACACAGAAATAACAGACAACAACAAAAAGGCAAAGAAACAATGGAGAAACAGTCTTACCAGACAACCAAAGATAGAATGATAGGAAATCCTGACATATCAATTATCACCCTAAATATAAATGGACTGAACTCACCAATAAAAAGGCACAGAGTAGCAGATTGGGTCAAAAAACTAAACCCAACCATATGCTGCCTCCAAGAGACACATCTTTCCAAGGACAAACAGACTCAAAGTGAAAGGGGGGAAATTTACACTCCAAGCAAATGGTGTCCAGAGAAAATCAGGTGTAGCCATACTGATATCAGATGAAACAGACTTCAGGATAAAAAGGGTAACAAGAGACAAAGATAGACATTTTATAATGATAAAGGGGACTATACAACAAGAAGACATAACAGTCATTAATATTCACGCCTGCAATCAGGGAGCACCGAAATATACCAAGTACCTACTAACAGAACTAAAGGGAGAAATTGACCCAAAAGACAATTATAGTAGGGGCCCTAAATACATCATTGACAGCTATGGATAGATCATTCAAACAGAAAATAAATAAATAGCAGCCCTAAGTGACACATTAGATGAAATGGACATAATTGACTTTTATAGAGCGCTTCATCCTAGAACATCAGACTACACATTTTTTTCTAGTTTACATGGAACATTCTCAAGGATAGACTATACATTGGGACATAAAACTAGCCTCAGCAAATTTAAGAAGATTGAAATCATAGCAAGCATATTCTCTGATCATAAGGCTTTGAAACTGGATACCAACAGCAGAAAGAAAGCAGGAAAAACCACAAGTATGTAGAGATTAAACAACATACTTTTAAAGAATGACAAGGCCAAAGAACAAATAAGAGGAGAGATCAAAAGATACATAGAAACAAATGAGAATGAAAATACATCCTACCAAAATTTTGGGGATGCAGCAAAAGCAGTTTTAAGAGGGAAATTTATATCATTATAAGCCTATCTCAAGAAATGAGAAAAATTCCAGATAAATAATCTCATGTTACACCTTAAAGAGCTAGAAAAAGAACAAATGAAACCCAAGGTTTGCAGAAGAAAAGAAATAATAAAAATCAGAGCAGAACTAAATGAAATAGAGAACAAAAAGACAATACAAAACATTAATGTGACAAAGAGCTGGTTCTTTGAAAAGATTAATAAAATTGGCAAATCCTTGGCTAGACTCACTAAGATAAGAAGAGACAAGACACTAATAGACAAAATCAGGAATGAAAGAAAGTTATCACAGATGCCACAGAAATACAAATGATCATCCAAGAATACTATGAAGGACTATGCCACCAAATTCAATAACCTAGGAGAAATGGACAAGTTCTTAGAAACATATAGCCTTCCTAGTCTGAATCACAAAGAATTGAAAAATCTAAATAGACCGATCACCAGTAAGGAAATTGAATCAGTTATCTGAAACCTTCTCAAAAGCAAAAGTCCGGCACCAGATGGCTTCACTAGTGAATTCTACCAAATCTTCAAAGAGGATCTAATTCCTGTCCTACTGAAACTCTTCCAAAAAACTAAAGAAGAGACAATACTCCTTAACTCATTTCATGAGGCCAACATTACCCTGATACCAAAACCTGGTAAGGATAATACAAAAAAAGAAAACTGCAGACCCTTATCTCTTATGAATACAGATGCAAAACTCCTAAACAACATTCTAGCAAATTGAATGTAACAATGCATTTAAAAGATTATTCATCATGACCAAGTGGGGTTCATCCCCGGGGCTCAAGGATGGTTCAACATCTGCAAATCCATCAATGTGATACATCACATAAACAAAATAAAGGACAAAAATCATATGATTATATCAATTGATGCAGGAAAAGTGTTTGACAAGATACAAAATTTATTTATGATTAAAACACTTAATAAAATAGGTATAGAAAGAAAATATCTTATCATAATAAAGGCTTTATATAACAAACCCTCAGCTAGTATGATAATTAATGGTGAAAAACTGAAGTCCTTTGCTCTACATTCAGGAACACGACAGGGCTGTCCCTTATCACCTCTGCTTTTCAACATAGTGTTGGAAGTCCTCGCCAGAGCAATCAGAAATAAATAAAAGCAAAAGAAATAAATAAAAGGCATCCAAATTGGGAGTGCAAAAGTTAAATTGTCTCTCTGCAGATGACATGATGCTATATATAGAAAACCCTGAAGACTCCACAAAAAAGCTATTAGAAACAATCAACAAATGCAGTAAAGTTGCTGGCTGCAAAATCAACGTACAAAAGTCCATTGCATTCCTATATATTAACAATGAAATCTCAGAAAAAGAAATACAAAAAACAATTTTCTTTGCAATTGCAGCAAAAAGAATAAAATGCCTAGGAATAAACTTAACCAAGGATGTGAAGGATTTATATGCTGAAAACTATAAAAATTTTTTAAAAGAAATTGAGGAAGACACAAAGAAATGGAAAGACATTCTGTGCTCATGGATTGAAAGAATCAACATAGTTAAAATGGCCGTAATACCCAAAGCAATATACAGATTTAATGCAATCCCCATCAAAATCCTAATGGCATTTTTTAAAGAAACAGAATAAAAAATCTTCAGATTTGTATGGAACCACAAAGACCCCAAATAGCCAAAGCAATCCTAAGAAAAAAGAACAATGCTGGAGGTATCATACTCACTGACTTTAGCTTGTATTACAGGGCAACAATAATCAAAACAGCATGGTATTGACAGAAAAACAGTCACACAGATGAATAGAATAGAATTGAGAACCCAGAAATAACCCACATAAATATGGACAGACAATTTTTGACAAAGAAGCAAAAAACATGCAATGGAGAAAAGAGCCCCTTTAATAAATGCTACTGAGAGAATTGGAAAGCCATGAATTGGAAAGAACATGAAAGCAAAAGAATGAAACTGGACTGCTATCTGTCACCATGTATCAAAATTAATTCAAAATAGATCAAATAGCTAAGCATAAGACCTGAAACAATAAACTGCATAGAAGAAAACATAGGTACTACACTTATGGAGCTTGGGTTCAAAGAGCATTGGATGAACTTGAGTTCAAAGGCAAGGGAAGTAAAAGCTAAAATAAATGAATAGGACTATATCAAACTTAAAAGCTTCCACACAGCAAAAGAAACTATCGAGAAAATAAAGAGGCAACCAACTGAATGGGAGAAGATTTTTGCAAACAACGCCTCCGATAAGGGGCTAATACTCAAAATATACAAGGAACTCATGCAACTCAACAACAAAAAACAAACAACCCAATTGAAAAATGGGCAGAAGACCTGAAGAGACATTTCTCTAAAAGGGACATACAAATGCAAAGACATGAAAAAATGCTCAACATCACTAATCATCAGAGAAATGCAAATAAAAACCACAATGAGATATCACCTGACCCCAGTCAGAATGGCTATCATCAGCAAGACAAATAGTAACAAGTGTTGGAGAGGCTGTGGAGAAAAAGGAACCCTCATACACTGTTGGTGAGAATGCAGACTGGTGCAGCTGCTATGGAAAGCAGTGTGGAGGTTCCTCAACAAATTAAGAATAGAATTACATATGATCCAGCAATCCCTCTCCTGAGTATCTACCCCCAAAATCCGAAAACATTTATTCATAAAGACATGTATTCTCCAATGTTCATTGCAGCTTTATTTATGGTGGCCAAGACATGGAAACAACCAAAATGTCCTTCGATAGATGAATGGATAAAGAAGTTGTGGTATATATACACAATGGAATACTATTCAGCAGTTAGAAAAGATGAAATAGGACAATTTGTGACAACATGGATGCATCTTGATATTATAATGCTAAGCGAAATAAGTCAGACAGAAAAAGTAGAGAACCTTATGATTTCATACTTTGGAGGTTACCAGAGGTTAAGGGGGACAGGAGCTCTGGAAGAGGGTAAACGGGTCTAATGTATGGTGATTGAAAGAGAACTCACTCTGGGTGGTGAACACACAATGTGAGATATAGATAATATATTACAGAATTGTACACCTGAAATCTATGTAACTTTACTAACAATTGTCACCCCAATAACCCTTAATTTAAAAAAATGAAAAAAATACAAAAATAAAAAATGCAAATAATGTGCAACACAATAAAACAGCTAAAAAGAATATAGATTTTTAAATTTAAATCAGGTGTTACTACTAAATGTGTCAATTTTCTCTCTATAGAGTTGTTAATATATGGATTTTCTTTCTTAACCTTAATGTAATGAATTAGATTAATAGGCTTAAATCTATTAAATTTTTGAATTTCTGCACAAAAAAAAGATAAAAGAAATTGTACTGTGAGGAGACAGGTTTCTAGAAATTGTGAGATTATATATTGATAGATGTGCTAATCTACTACAGAATGCTAGTATATGACAGTTCACAACTGCCTACTTCCTAGTTTACTCCGGAAAATAAAAGTTACTTTGGGTTGATATTATAATATATGTAAATGAACTACTAGAAATAATAAGAATAAAGAAAAAACTCTTGAGTGCAAAGTATTCAAGGAATGTAGGATTGTTTTGGTTAAGAAAAAGAAAGAGTGATTCTGTCCTAAAGTAGTTTAAAGATTGTTCCAGAACGGAAAAAAGAAAAGTAAAAGACAAGAATGTGAATGGATATAGAAAGTTATAAAGTTTGGGTTGGGGGGTGGGTTGCACTGAGAGGGAGAATCTTATCTCACATGGTCAAACTAGCTAACATTGAATGATTTATTATAAAGTTTTAAAATAAGCTTTAATATCAATAGTTTGCTAATGTAAAATAATATAAACATTTTTCTCAAACATACAAGTTTTCTTGCATGATTGGTCTGTTGTTAATAAGAGATTACAAAAGATTTTCTTTACATTTTAAGTAATCCACCTAGGAAACAGCATTTCTGTCTTATTGGATAATGTCCAGTGCTTTATCGTGTTTTGGTTATTTAAGAAGACCAAGCCTTTTATATATATATATATATATATATATATATATATATATATATATATATATATATATATATATATATATATATAAAAACTGACCTGTGATCCTATTTAATCAGGTGTTCAAATCTTTTGACATTTTTGACAACTTTCCAAAATCAAATTTTAAATGAAGTCTTCTTGACTTCAAACTGACTTTGAGATTTTCCAGAGGGTTTCTGGAAAATCTCAAAGGATTTGTCCTGTCACCTTGTAAAGAGAGATGTTAAACTAATTAGGTTTATTTAATATGTTAAGTTGCGTGGGAATTATTGTCATATAAGAGGAGGTGCTTGACTTTCCCTAGGTTAATTTGTATGACTAAATGGTATTATATAACTACTTCAGGAATTCTATGAAAATTCCTAGAAATTTGTCTCTGCTCTTACTGTCGATGATCTGCCCTGATATAATGTTATCAGTCATAATTCCAGTTATTATCTTTAAATATTGTGTGTCACAGAAACGACCAAATGTGTCAATTGCATTTTTTAAATATATATATAATGAACTCATCAAATTTTAACTATGGCCATTTTATGTTTTTTGTCATTCACACATAGTTACTGTTTTATTCTGATGCTTTCCTAAAAGCTCTTGCAATCAACTACAAGCCAAAATACTTTGTCTTCAACAAAAGGGATGTCTCAAAGAACCATAGAAAAGTCTATGACAGGTACCCTGGGGTACAGGCTTCTTATGGCATTGCTTAAAGAACTTTGATATCATACCACCGAGTAGATTTCCAGAACTCTGGTTCATAAAACTGCTAACACAAGATGAAGCAGAGCAAGAATAAATTACATGGGTCTGAAGGAACAGAATGATTATAATTTTTATGGGTCTTTTGTTTGTTAGAAATATTGCTGGTTATTTAATGGTTTGTTTTCTGGATATAAGAAACCCCTTTTTCTTTTCTCTTTATCTATAACTAATAATAATTTAGTAGATTCTATCTTTGTAAACAAAAATGAAACATTTATCTCTTTCTCCCTACCTGATCCCTCTTAGTTTCAGAAACTCTTACTGAATATTCTTATTGCCATTGCAATATAGTTGTTTGCATAAGTTCAATAAGACTCTGTTCTCTTTATAACAGGACATAATTGAGAAAATTGGTTCTATCATCAAGGCTTTGACTGGAATGCCATATTTTAGAATGATGTGCATAGAATCAGGTATGACCAGACAGTTTGAAGGAATTAAGATTGGCTTTATGGAGCCAATGTTTACAAAACCGTCTTGGAAAAAGTGGCTTGATACTTGGCTTACAGGTTTCCCAAACTCACAGGAGGTAAGGGAGGCCACTGTCTGGCAGGCCGGGGACTTTAGAATATTTTAGGGACCTTAAGAAGAGAGGAAATCACCCAAATATACAGGTACTGCAAATGAAGTCCAATAAATTCTTGGCTTGACTTACAAGCATTCATTGAGAGGCATGTAAAAGTCCAATTGGAGATTCCTTATAAAAGTTCCAGCAAAACAATCTTGAAAAGACCTATATGGTCCATTACCATTCTTGCTGCATTGATGTAAATGATCAGGCCAAATTTAATGAGACTAGACTTATTTTGTAAACAAGAGTAATCTTACTTTGATTGTCTTTGACCTAAGTGGGGTCAAATTTTATATTTCAATGGAAAATAACAACCTACCCTTGTGTGTTATCAGATTTGAGTCCTGTTCATTGTCTTTGAGCTATTTTTCACTTCTTTGTAAACTATACCCTGGTGTCATACACATTTTGTTGATAAATAACGTTTCCAATTTTTTCCTACTTACACTCCTGACGTGGCATCACTGAGAACCAAAACTGCTTTTTTTTCCTGAAATTCCACAAGCTGAAGCTAGACAACTTGATATAACTTCAAAGGATTTATCACAACAGTGTGGGCCAGCCACTCAGAAAGTTCACCAGAACACCTGCATCTTCCACACTCCCCTTCAGGAAAAAAAACATGACTGTCAGATTACCACTACCATCCTCCTTAAAGATGCTTCAAACCCAATGTATAGAAATCTTCTTGACTGGCAGCTTTCTGGACTCAAACCAGGTTTATAGTCTGCTCCAACCATTACTCTAGGTTTTTCTCATCCTTTGCATATCTCTTTTTTTGTAACTTCTAATCTGAATCTCTCTCCACACCAAATAGCCTTGCTGCTGCTTGTTCCTCTACTTCTCCTTCTCCTTCCTCCTCCTCCTCCTCCTCTTCTTCCTCCTCCTTCTTTCTTGGTGGAATTTCTAGGGAAGTTTTAGATGGGGGAAATGTAGGGAGCCACTCAGACCACCAGAGTTGATTTTGAAGTGAAAACATTTGAGCTAAAGAAGTGTACAGAAAAAAATCTTATCTCAACTCCTTTCCTCTGACTCATGCAGAGCCTCCAGAATATACAGCTGCCATTACCAACAGTACCCCCCCATACTCCCCCCTCCGTTCCCCCGGGGGAATTTCCTATGAACTCAGCTGCCATAAAGACAGACTGACCATTCCCCATTAACATCTAAAAGCCCTACAGAACCTTCCATACCTTCCCACTGAAGTCCTTCCCTCTTTGTTAAGTTTGGTATATAAACCTTTTTATTCCTGGCTATTGAGTTTCCAATCACTGAGTAAGTCCATGGGTAGGTATAAATAAACCTTGTTTTTTCTCCTGTTAACCTATCTATTGTCAGTTTATTTACAGGCCCCCAACCACTGGACCCAAGTTGGAAAAAGAAAAGTTTCCCTCCCAACAGTCTCCTTACTGCTGACTGCAATGGATGCTGCTCCCTGATGAAAGCAGCATTCACTGCCATGACTACAAAATTTCTATTCCTGTACCTATGTGTGCATGCATATGGGCATGTGTGTATTTACAGAGCTGGCAGCTCAGCAGGTCGTGACTGAACGTCCTTAGGAATTTCCTTGGAGAGTCAAAGCTTATTAAAGTAGAAACACTTCCCAGAAGATCAGAAATCTATCTTCAAACCAAGCTCATTCCCCTGCTTGTTGCATCATCAGGCCAGGCAGCTTAAAATAAATCATCTATTAAAAGTGAACCAGTTACCAAACTCACCTTCTAACACTTCCAACACCAGTTTTGGGAAATGGACTGGAAGGACTCCTTCAATGGTAACTTGACCATTCTCCCCCTGATGACATCGTCTTGGAATGTTGATAAACTTCTTTTGGCATATGCTTTAGGAGAAGACAGTTGTCTAAGTTAATGACAATTGTTGAGAGGCAGTTTTGAGCTTTGGTGGCTACTGGACTGGGTTCAGCTCCCAACTCAGCCACTTGTTAGTTTTGAAAGCTTGAGCAATCTGTTAGCTTCTTTGAGGCTGCCTCAGTTTCCTCATTTGCAAAGTGGGGGAAGCAATACTTAACTTGAAAGATTTGGGGGGAAGATAAATGAGATAAACGTGTATGCAAGTGCTCAGTGTTATTCCTGGCTCCACTGCAGTGCTTTCAAAGTCATTGGGATGTAGAATTAGTACTCCACAGGCAGCAATGACACAGGTCTTCTCTACGTTATAACATATACACTGTTCTATTTATTTATCTTTCCTCACCTATTTTCCTGCTTCCCTTATTCCTAGACAAAGATCACACATGCTTCATAGGGACAGAAAACACATTCAGTTTTTCCTATGAAAACCAAATCAAAATATTTTAGAGGAGAATATGGGTTTTTTTAGTCATTTCTAAATAATAAAAACAACAACAACAACTTTTCTGTTTAATTTTGTGAAGGTTTTCAGATTTCCCTCTAGCTTGGGACTGGTGGACACAAGCTGATATGGAATCTGGATCCCCTCCTCCGGCCTTTGCTTGCATACGAGTATATATTTCTTATTATAGCTGGCTGTACCCGCCATGACCTGAGACACCCTGCGTCTGGACTGACTGCATTGGGCAATACGCGGGCCAAGATCTTTCTGGTCAGGGCTTGGCAGAACGAATGGAGGAAGATGCCAACATTGTTGCCAAATGGATGGCTCATATTTTCCATCTTTGTCTTTGAGGATGTCAGTCATGTGCTTCCTGTGCTGCCCCATTGTGCAACAGATGCCAGGGGTACTGAGCCAGAGCAAGGACCTAGCATGAGGTTAGGCTTTCCTGATGCATGTGGGCCTAGGTTAGGCCAATCAGCTACGGCAGGTTAGACCGAGGCTTGGTTGGGTAGATAAAATCAGAAACAAAGGCTGAAAGTGGCCCTACGAATGGCAAGATGGGGCGGGTTAGAAGGGGGAACTTGAGCTGCTGCTGGTTGTAGACGTAGGGTGTGGTCATCAGGTCAGGCTCAGAAAGAAAAAAGCTGAGGAGTCAGGTAAGGTCATAGCTTGGACACACAGGAAGAGAATAACCAAGATCATTCCAGATGCTGCCCAAGGAGCATGTGGTACTGATGGAGGCTTCCACTCACCAAAGCCTAGCTTAGAATTTCTCTTGGCAGCTTCACTATGGGGCAGTCAATCTGTCTGTTTCTCTGAGGCCCAGTTCATGGTGGGCCAGGATAGTGAAAGGAGGGTTCTGGTTCCATTGGAGCAAAAGCGGAATATTCAGTGGACCAGGGCCACTGAATCTTTCTAGATAAGCAGTGCTATCTCCTGAGCTGAAATCTGAGGCAAAGACTAGGATTTTCTCTGTCCATTGGCAGAAAGGTCCCTGCCATGGGGCCTTGAGATGAGAAAATCAGTGCTTTAGGAAAAGTGATTTTCAACTTAAATCTGTGTCCATGTGAGAGCAATACATACGGTGACTTTTAGGGAGTATATCACTGGGTTAGATATACCATCAAGGAAATACTGCACTGAACACTTGTCTGTGAGCATTTCTATCTATGATAGCCCAGAAGGGATAAACACTTTTGTTAACAATAAGTAGGTATCACTGTCAGAGGTCATCAACAATCGTAAAAACCCCTTGAGGTCCCTTAATTAACTGATCAGTCCCAGACCTGAGGTTTTTATTGACCCATGTTTGGTCCATCAACCTGGTTTGTGTCTTATAAGACCCGAGGTATTGGCATAAAGTGGGGTACGGGAAGGAGAGGAGGTGAACAATGAGGAGCCATTCCCAAGAGATCTCTGGTTCTCTGTTGATGGGGTACATGGCTCTCTGGGCTTCCCACACCTTCCAGAACTCTTTCCAGAACTCCGGCAACTCAGTCCCGAGTCCTCTAAGCATCCATGGAAAGGAAAAGATCCCTGGTTGAGGTAGCAGGTGAGGTCCCTCCTTGATGTAGAGATATGAAGTCAGGAAGCTTCTATGACCTCTTTGGTAGTGATGTCCACATACAGCATAAAATGAGGATTGTGGGATTGAAGGAATCAGGGCTCAGATGTCCTGGAAGAGTGCTATGTCTTTCCTGAGAGACTCCTGTCCTGACACTGAGGTAGCCATCACTCTGTGGCCCAGTCTCATCTCAACCAGGTGTCCTTTCAGAGGGAGAGGCAACCTTCCCAAATGACCACACCTAGTTTCCTAGAACCACACCCTAGTTCCCTAAGGCAGCCAGGCCACCTGCTTTTTCCCTTGATTAACTTTCATGAGACTCTAGACACATTGTATACACTAATCACATAAATTAAAAGTCAGCATGTCTTTTTATTTGTCTTTTTATTGGCAAATAAACCTTGGTCCTAGATACGGGGGAAAAAATTGGCTTTACAGAACTTCTGAAAACAAACAAAAAAAACTATGGCTAAAATAAACAAAAATCCTTGGCTTCTTCAAGCTTCAAGCTTCACATATAAATAAGAAGCCTTGCAATTTTCAGCAGAAATGTCTGTACATGTCAAAGCAAGACACAGGTGCTTAAAGCTTATAATGGATACTGGAATATTTTCAGAATCAGAGGTAACATGCAGTGTTAGGTGGAGGGGATTTTCACCTATCTCTGGCCCATGTGAAAATGATCTCATCTATCTGGATCACGTCCACCTACAAAGTACTTCTTAGATTGAATTATCCAGGCTATTGCTTTATCCTTCCAACATACTTTCCATGTATAAAAATATCTTAAATTAACACTAAATACGATGCCATATTTTATTGAACTTGAGCTTTTATAGCATTTTCCAAATCTATACTTTGACCTATATTTCCTGGAATTTTTGTATAACATTGTTTTTTAAGAAAATTTTCTCAGTGTTGATTTGTGCAGCTGAGCTCCCCCGAGAATAGGCTGACCTCCAGCAACTCCTCATTCCACCCCCAGTAGGAGCTTGAATAATGACTGAGTGACAAAGTGTCCCATTCAGTTATTATTCAACTATATTAAATTGCTAAAGTTGGTAATTGGAGCATATCTTATTACAAAGGCAAAAGTTCAACATTTTTCCCCAGGCACAATAAGCTTGCACATTTAAAAACTTCTGGTCTGGTAGGGAATAAGATGTTAGGGCATGGAGCGTGCAACAAATTAAACAGGGAAAGATACATTAACCAAACCTGGGCAGAATTACCAGCTATTACCTTGAAGGTATTTAACAATCTCAAGCCCTACCTATATAAAGGGGTGTGAGAGAAAAAGTAGAAGAGAATCTTGAAAATCAGTATCCTCTAGCTCTGTTAGGCTTACACAATTGAAAAACTATCATTTAAAATATTATACTAGTGACTGATATATATATATATATATATATATATATATATATATATATATATATATACATACATATATATATACACACATATACATATACAAATATATACATATATACTATGCCCACACAGGACTGACTGATTATTTAAATGTTTTAAAATCTCACCAGAGTATATTAAAACCCATTTGGAGCCATAGCTATAGGCTATTTACTTGAAGTACCACTTGGGGTATAACTGAGGGGTCCAGATTTCTCTAAAATGGTACTCCAGTGAAGGGGCAGTTTTACTAAGACAGTGGGAACGCTGGGTGTCTGCTTGAATGAGAGCACTACAAGTCACTGTTTCAAAGAACAAAAAATGATTGTGGGGGAAATAATAGAGACCACAGCCCATGGTAGTATTCCCCACAGATCCTCCTCAGAAGACTCATTTGGGGCACTTGTTTAAGAATCTAGGTTCCCAGATGCCTTTCCTGTAGATTGTGATTTCTAGGTCTGGGGTAGGCCTAAGAATCAGTATTTTTCATAAGTGTCCCAGGGATTCTTACCGTGGGCAAATGTGGGAAACACTACTCAAACATTGATATTCATTCATGATACTATCATTCATTCATTCTTTTATTTAGTTGCTCAGCCCTCTCTATGGTATTCCTCAAACTGCGATCCTGGATCCCCTACATCACAATCATCTGGAGTGTTTAATGAAAATCCAGATTTGGGTCCCACCCCAAAGGTACTATATTCGCATCTCTAGAGGTAGGACCCGCAAGCCTGCATTTTAAATGAGCATTCCAAATGATTCTTATGTAATTGAGTTTGAGAATGTCTGCTGTGTGTCAGGCACATAGCATGTCTCTTCATGTTGTCTAGTCCCAGTCAATAGGTAACAGACACTTAGCAAAAGATTTACTAAGGTAGGGATCCGTGGATGGTGTATGTAGGAGTGATGTAAAGGGTGACGGAAGAGAGGCAGCTCTTCCTGCTTTAAACTGGAAGTCTGTAAGGCTTGTGGGAGCAGGAAGGGAAGCCGCCCTACAGAAGGAGTGGGCAGATTTTGGGGGACATGAGAAAGCTGAGTGAAGCCTAGGTCCCTTCAGTCTCTGGAACGTGTGGATGGGGCCAATCACATATTTGTTTGGAGATGGCCTTGCAAAGGCTCCACAATCCCAAGGTCAAGTGGTGGGGCACTGGCGAGAACTCTCACTCGGAATTTCCTGCCAGACCTCCTGCCCTGCAGAACATAAATATACTTTACTTTTCTCCTTTCTTCTCCCATTTCCTTAGTTTTGTTTGTGGAATAGTAATGGAACTTGCCCAGGCATTGTTTCATTTTGATACCATAACAAGGTCTGTTCTGAATTCACTTTCTCCATCAGAGGCCTACGGAGTGTTCATTGTTCCTTTGGACTTTTACTGATGTACAATTGTGTTTAAAATAACTTGTCCAAAGCATATCTGGAAAATAATAAGTGAACTTAGTTTAAGTAAGTTTTGGCTGATGATTCCAATTCTGATTTCTCTGATTGCTCATGTGGATGGAAGTTCAGGCAAATGCCCTCTTCATTTTGAATGGTAAGTGTAATAGTAAAAATGTGAAAATAATACTGAAGTACTCAGGAATCTTGTGGTATTGTAATTCTAACATAGGATTTGAAATCAAAAGACCTGAATAAACCTCATTTTCCCTCATCTATAAAATGGGAATAATGAAACCTGCCTGAGTTACCTCACTGGATTACTGAAAGCCATCAGACTTTAAACAATGAAACTTGGTAAACTGTAAGGCTTTGTATAAACATTGGTTGTTGGTTTTAATAACTTTTATTCTTGACACCTTGTACTCTTCAGGCTTCAGATATTGTTGAAACATTTTAAAACAGTATTGGTCAGCTTAAAATAAAATGCTGAAAAACCGTGGGAATTTGGGTAAAAGGTGCTTACCATTGCAAGTATCTCCATTAAAGATACAATTATTTGAACCAAAATATAATATTTGCTAAGGTCTGGGAAGGAGGAAGTATGACCCAAATAGCAAAGGTCCCAGTGACAAATGAAGGCATTTGGAAACTATGGTGCATTGTTCTGTTCTTCTGGAAGGCAAAACACTGCCAGGATGAAGACAGAGCCATTCCAAGTGGGTGATGAAATTTACTTTATTGACATTATCAATAAGGATATATTTATGGGAAACAAAAATGAAGTATAGCTCACACTTATGGGACATGACAGGTAAGCAAAGGGAAGTAGGGTGACTGATCAGGAGGCCTAGAACTTCGGGCTTATTTGGCACTGGTTTCTTGCCTGGTTAGCTGTGTGATTTTCAGGCAATTATGTTCCCTCATGGATGCTCAACTTCCTCATGCATAAAATGGGCATAAAAGTCTCCATTACACATTATAAGAGTACAGAAGATTATGTTTTCCACTGGATGTAAAAGGTCATACATAGTTTATTGTTACTAGGTAATGAATATTACTTTTTTCATGTAGGTTGAAATCTACAAGAAAGAGCAAATCACAGAGAGGCACACAAGCCTCTTTTTACTATTTTGGCTTGTTTAATATAAATATCTTTTCGTTTTCTAGGACTTTTTTTCTCTTTCAAGTAAGCGCATATAAACATATATACACCCTATATCTTCAAAAGGAGAAAACGTGCCCCTCTTCAGGACCGCCAATGAAAAAGGAGCTGCATTATTCCAGGTCATTCCCTCTTTGTACTTCCTGGAATCTTGTGAGAAGAATGAAGACTTTTGGTATATTAAATGTAAGTTCATAAAATAATTATGGCCATGCCCTAAATTCATGCATATTATTAAAAGTTGATGAATCATTTCTGGTTCCTGTAGAATTTTTTTAACTGGAAAAAAAGTTATTATATTGATTGTTAAAGTTGCCAAGTTGACAAACTCAGAGAACAAAGAACTTTTCTTTTAGGATTAGATAGGAGTCATGGCATGTTAAAGCAGAAGGAACCTTTAAAATCATCAGCTTATAAATGAGAAAGCTGGTGCAGAGATGTAAGTTGTAACAGTAACAATAAGAAATGTTTATTGGGTGTGCTCTATGTGCTAGATATGTGCTAAATTATTTGTACGTATGATTTCATTTAATTCTCAAAACAATCCTCAGAAACAGATGCTATTATTAATGGTTTAGAGAAATTAAGTCACTTGCTTAAGATTTACTGCTTGTTGATTCTCCTGAGCTGCCTTGATCCCTTAGTCAGTTCAGGCTGCTATAACAGAATGCCATAGACTGATGGCTTAAACAATAGCAATTTATTTCTCACAGTTCTGATGCCAGCCAATTTGGTGTCGGATGAGGGCTATGTTCCTGGTTTGCAGATAGATGACTTCTTGCTATATCCTCACATGGTAGAGAGGAATTTCTTCTTTTAAGGGCACTAATCCCATTCATGAAGGTTCCACCTTCATAACCTAATTATCTTCCAAAGGCCTCACCTCCAAATACCATCACAATGCGGTTTAAGCTTCAACATATGCATTTTGAGGGAACGTAAACATTTAGTCTATTGCAGTTGATGAGAAGAAGTACTGATTCCCTCATTCTGTCACACAAACACATAAATTAGGAAAAGTGGTTATGAAGAAAAAGTATAGGAGTTTTGACAGCAGGGAACTTGTTTCATCTGGGGAGTCAGAGTGGCTTCTCAGAGGATACATCCTTTGAGCTGAGATCTGAAGCATTGCCGAGAGTTAACTGGAACACTTGGAGGAATATGAGGGTTTCAGACTTGGGAAATGTAAACACAAAAGCCCTGGGCTAGAGCACTAAGAGCTAGGGTAGGGGTGAGAGGTAGGAGATGAGAGGTAGACAGCGACCAATTATCCAGGGCCTTGAGATATTTGGTCTTTATCATGAGAACAATGGTTTCTCAATAAAGGTCACCAGTGACTTGCTAATTACCTAGTTTTATATCCCCTCCCCAGGTTTCTTTCTTCCCAAATGTCTGCAGCACCTGATAGAAATGACGTTGAGATCACGGTCCCATAGTAAGCTCTTTAAAAGTGTGTGTGTGTGTGTGTGTGTGTGTGTGTGGAGAGAGAGAGAGAGAGAGAGAGAGAGAGAGAGAGAGAGAGAGAGAAGTCTCAATGTTCACTCTTGTTAATTTTCCCAAGTGCCCAAATCTCTTGCACTGTATTGACTCCATTTGGTGAGGCCACTTAAATTCCTGGAACACACTATTTTTTTAAACAATATACTTGTCAAGTGTTTCATTTTAGCTCATGTTCATTGATATATCTTCATTAAGAGCTCCAAAACCTCTATGCTATTAAGCTCTCACTTGGGTTGGGAAGACATTCCCCCAATGCCACCACCCTCACTGACAAAAATCATCCTTCACCCAATGCCTGGCTGCTAAAATTCCCATTAGAGTCTCTTTCTTTAGACTAAAGCATTATCTAATATGTTAAAATAAATGAATGATAGGAAAACTTGTAACACTTAAGTTATCAATCATTTATACCATAATGGAAATGAGTTTCAGATCTTTCCCATTCAGCAAGTTTTCGTAGAAATGGTGGGGAAGTGCTGAATGTTACTGAGCTCCTGGTTGAAGTGGGAAGGGGTGTTGAGATGGGGGAGGAGGAGAGAAGCTATGGGGAAGAGATTCTGCTCTGCCAAGTTGGCAACTTTTAACAATGTCATTCTTTTTTTTCTCCTGTCCCTAAATGTTATTTATTTATTTTTTGGTAATTATCCATTACAGTGAATAAATTTTTGGTTAAAATTTTTACTGTGGTTTCCTTTAGGCTGTAATTATTGGAACACTCCTGATTAAAAATAGTAACTTGAAATACAAACACTTAACCCTGGATATATAACCCACCATACAAATAGACTTACATTTTTTTCACATTTAACTTTTTTCTATTCCAATACGGTACAACATTTTAAAGGAATAATGTGCCCAAAGGCATCATTTGGCTTAATGGGAGATGCTATTTTGAAAAAAACATTAGCTAAACTCAACAGCAGCATGATTCAAGATGATTGACACTTGAGAGTGGGCATCCAAGCTCCTTTCATGAATAGCAGGGGGAATTTGGCTTTGATTGAACATTTACTAATCAGTGTTTGTGCTACTGATTTCCAGGCAATGTAGAAATTACTGCTTGCTTGCATATAGTGCAGAGAATCAAGGCAAATCCATCTTTTGGGAGGCAACCAGTGTCTACTTGATTTATTAGATATGGTAACATTAGGCCAACTAACGAGAGGGCTCAAATGGAGCCATGACAAAATGGCAGCTTTGTTCTAACTCAGGAAGACTCTAGAATTCTGCTGCTACCTTGGGTTTATTGCTCGCCTAGAAGGAAATATGCTAGAGTAGTTAGAGGGAAATGATCTTTCTGTTCCAAACTTGTATCTCCAGTGGCTTTGAAGTGGTTTGTGAAGTTATATTTCAGGCTGTGCAGCCTCATACCAGGTGTTAACCCAGGGGAAACTGCTTTGTTAAGTTTCCTTCAAAGTCTGTTGAAGGACTTTGAACAGTGGAAAGTGTCTGATGTTTGAGGATTGCTTGCATTGTTATGGATACAAAGCAATTCATTCTCTCCCCCCACCCCCAACAGCCACTTCTGGGCAGAGTGGTAAAATGGGTCACTATGTCAAAGATAGCCTAAGGACAGAGGAAAAACTCAGGACAAAACTATCCAGATGAGGGGCAGCTGGAACACAGTGGTGGTCAGAAAGTGTCACTTGAGCTCTGCTTGGCAGGTGCCCAGGAGTCCAATGGAAAGTGGATATGAATCATGGGAACGTGTGACACTGATGCTTCTCTCTTTCTGCTCCTTAAAGGGAGATATTCGCTGAAAGGGAAAAAAATTGTCCTCCCTTTATATGGGAAGCTGGCCAGTTGTCCTGGGTCTTGCCAAATAGAGAAGAGCAATAGATGGCATGCGCGGTGTAGCGTGAGGTAGAGGAGAAATTAATTGAGAGTAGTGTCATCAGATAGTTATACTTGGAAAGCAAGGTAACTTGGTATATATGGTCAGATTGTAGTGATATCATTGTAAAATCACTTTGCCCCCACTTATCAACCTCTTTTTTTCTTAACCAAAACCATATGATTCAACCCAAAATTCTGTTTGATAAGCATTTGAAGAGTCCAGAGGTGAATGGCAGGGGAATGGTCTGAGGGCCCCAGCCTCCATCACTGCCTCTGTCCCTCTGCATTTTTTAAAGCAGATATTCCCTGGAGGGAAGTCAGACTCCTGTGAATCACCAATAACTTTTTTGAATTGGTTACACATACTGCTCAGTATTGGCAGTGAGGGGAAGAAGTGGCACATTAGGGTGGGGGAAGCCCATGGGGCTTCGTGGTTCACAGTCACAGGGAGCAAGTCAGACCCCTGCCCCAGTACTCTCTCAACATCTCTTAAACTATCCCTGGGGAGCATGCTTTCCCTCATGACCCTCAGTATTATGGACTTCTGGCATTGCTTTATTCCTCTCCCCAGGAGGAACGGAAAGAAGATTGAGCTGGTGAAAGTGGTCTTTAATGGGAGGGAGACTCACAAAAGTTCAGTTGAAAGGAGATAGGGGCAGGGTCAACACTAGGAGGGTGGACGTGCCCCCTTCCGCATGGCCTCTAATACTCTATCTCAGTGTGCTTCAGGCTCCAAAGCTCCTTCCTTCCTCCTCAACTTCCCCCAGGGGAGTTCCCATTGATACTAGCAAATCGGTAGAATTTACCCTGTTCTCATATTTAAGGAGCCTCAATTACTGCTTAGAACGGGACAGCTGAAATTCAATCTGCACTCCCTACTGTTGGGAAATTAAAAATCTAGCCAACAAACAAAAATGTCTCCACATCAGTGTGGAAAGAAAGGCAACTTTTGATTTATTATTGACTACCTACAACAGAGCACATGCAGCTAGGTGGCCTGCAAGAGACTACAGAGTCAGGATGAAATTTCACACAATTTGTACCTCAAAGTGGAAGAGATAACAATAGAACATCTCCTATCTACTCCAGAGTTACATCTTGAGATAGGCTCCCAGGTTAATTCCAGAGGTATATGGTTACATTTTAAGAAGTTATAAGGCCCATGACCTTGAAGATTTCTCTACACTATAAAACTGGAGACTGGGTTTATCTACCCCCAGTCTGGAGAGTCATTTACATTCCAAAAGGTTAGAGCAAGGACTCAGGCCTATTATGCTTTTAAGGAGACCCTTACTATAAAGCTACTAATAGTAATAACAGAAGGATTCTTATGCATGGAATCAACCTCTAGCATACCCCCTCCCATAACTAAAGAGCATCCTGCTTCTTTTCATACTTCCATCCTTTAAGCCTGCAAGCTTTTCTCCATCGATACCTCCCTTTACCTAAGTGCTTCTGTGTAAAAGTACCGTATCTGTGATTAGGAATCAGGCTACAGAGTACAGTTTTTCCAAGTGACAAAACCCTTTGGTAGAAACAGCTCCTGTAGAAATCAAAATGTCCATCCCATGAGGGCCAGGGTCTCAGAAAGCAGGTAAGAGGAAAACAATCTGATTAAAGGACCCCACACGAAATTATGACCGATAGCACCCCTTTAACCTTCCCACTAGAGCTTCCAGTATAAAGACGTAGGGAAATATTTTTTTTTTGTCTCTTGAATCACATGTTAAATTAGCTCTAGAAATTTGGAGATTGAGGAAAAGAACTATTCAAAGCCTCTTTGAATACTGGCTTGACTTTGACTCCTATCACCTACCCAGTGTATCTCAAACTTCAGTTCAGTGCTTATAATGCTCATTTAAAATGCACACGTCTGATCCCCTTGTCTAATTCAGCAGCTCTGAGGTAGAGTCAAGGAATCTACACTTTTATAAAACATCCTGGTGATTCTGATGCCAGTAGTACCCAGAAATACTGGCTTTCATTGTGCTGATACCCAACAGCTATGCATGATCCTTTCGACCCAGCCAGGGACTCCTGGAAAGTAGAGTAACACACGCCACCAGTGACCTAGGCCCTCTTAAATTGAGCATTTTGGGAAAAAATTGTGCAGTGTGCAAAGTGTCCCTGGTCCCAGGGACATTAATAATGTATTAATGTATTAGAGGATACAACATGTAAGAGAACTGCGTTAAACCAAATTTAGCAAGTATTTTTGCTGCAGGACTTCTCAGATCCTTTAACATCTTGATATATTATGATTCTCAAGGAGGAGTATATAGCACCTAGAATGTTCTACATTTATATGGCTACAGATTCCTCTGCTAAATTTGGAGCATGTATTTAGAAAGTATGTTTTAGGATTCTTTAGGGATTCGTCAGAGCAGTTTTCTGCTCTACATAAATGACTACTGAAGTCCTTGATTTGGCTGTATAAAATAAAGCTAGATGTGTAAATATATGCAGGCGTTATCATGTATATACCAAATGATATCATACATTGAGTGATACACTGTCCCAGGTGCTATAATAAGTGTTACATATACTATTTCACTGAGTCTTCACAAAAATCCTCTGAGGTGAGTATTATTATTCCTATTTGTAATGAAAACCCTGGGGTCAGGAGAGCTTAAGTAACTTGTCCAGCATTATACCGTTAATAGACAGCATAGCTGAGATTCAAATACAGGATTCACACCCATGTCAATCTGCCTTCAAACCCACATTCTTTTCCTTATACTCCTCTGTCCCCCTAGCAACACAACAATACTTACAGTGGAATCTCACCTTCTGTGAGGTTAGGTTCCAAAGTCAGGTGCAATCAAAGGTAAATTAGAAAAATATTTAAATCACCCATAAAGTGTAGTTATACAAGGTTTAGGGCATATAATCCTGCCCAGTATTGTGTTTGTATAAATATATACCATTTATGTGTATGCAAAGTATAATTTTACAGCATTTTTATTTTCAAGTATGTAAAAGAGACAGAACTTGCATAGTTAAATTCACATAAATTAAACACCTGTATGATGTGTCTCTTAGATATACATATACACATATCTAAATGTGTGCCAGATTAACAGTGGTAACATCGAATAGAATTATACAACTTTACAGCCTAAAAGGAGCTTCGATCACCAACTGATTTGTTTCACATTTGAGGGAACAGAGGCTGTCCTTTGCCCACCTTCACTGTCTACCTTTGCTTCCAACATGCTTTGTGCCCCTGTGTGCCTGCTCACGGTCTAGGAAGCAAGTAGTGGGAACCTGCCCCTTCATTCTTTTGCCCATTGCAGCCCTGCTGACTTGAGTGAAATGCAGGGAGCTGCCAGATAGGGCGATGAGGCTGAAGTCTGGCCTTGACATCTTACAGGGAGGCCAATTGGCTGGAGCTCTGGCCTACCTTGGAGCTGTCTCCCCACAGGAGACAGGTTCCCAACCAGCTGCCTCTTTCTGTGCATTTCCTGGGATTGTCCAAACTGGTGGACCCATGAAAGGGCCTAATGGGTGCATAAAGGGAAGGAAATCTGTAGCTACAGAACTCAACAATACACCGCCCCCCTCTCCCCCACACACAGGACATTTACTCCATTCCTTTGAAAAAGGAAGAAGCCAGAATATATGATGTGGCCAGCTGTTTCAACTTTTAATTAGAGTATTTAATCTAAGGAATGGAGAAAGTTAGGGAATGGACACTTATAGTTCCAGGTGGGGAAGACAGCAGCAGTTCTGAATCTAATCATAAGGATAAAGGGCATGAGTAGAATGGGCCTTTGACATGGGAGATTCCCCCCGCCCCCACACACAAACTGTAGGTGCCCCTTCCAATCCCATTATCCATCTGATGCCTCCTTACCTGCCTTAATTTTCTCAGCTAGCTGCCAATGTGTGTGTAAGAATCCCTTCCAAGATGGCAGATGACAAAGGAAGTATGGTGTTCTCTTTCAGGTACTTTCCTGTGGGTAGTCTTGCAGTTCCCAGTGCTTCCAGAGACAAAAGAAAACCACATAAGGACAAAGTGTCAGGCAAGTTGGACAGAAATTTCCGGGCCACATGGCTTCATATTATTTTTCATATCACAACGCAGGTCAAGCCTATTCCTTTTGTAAGGAGGAGGGAGGCCAAGTGTTAAATTAGAGGAATTGCCTCACCCTCCAGCCTGAAGAACCCTCCATGCCTGAACTTGGAGGTGTAAGCTACCCTTCTGAAACTCAAAGCTTTTTTTTATCTGCCCTCATTATAAAAATCTTTGTTTTCATACATGAAAATCTTTAGTATTTTACTATGTAAAATAAGACCGGGTCTTATCTAACATAATATAAGACCGGGCCTTATATTAATTTTTGCTCCAAAAGACACATTAGCGCTGTCGGTCCGGCTAGGTCTTATTTTCGGGGAGACATGATACTTCTATCTTAATGACCGGAGGAACTTGTTAGCATGCCAATTCCTCGACTAGGAATATGATTTTAAAGGCATTGATGATTGAGAACTTCTGGACTAAGGTTTGCTGTCTCTCTTGAGAGTGGCAACTCCATTGGAGTGGCTGGTATCCTGTCTGTCATTTCCTGGAGAGTTCAATAATAAATCCCCTGCACAGCAGGAAGTCGCACCACACTCAGGGCATTGAGGGTACAGGGCAGTGGCAAGTCTACGTTTATCAAGAGGGCCCCTTGTCCTGTACTGCCAGGGGACCTCCCACCCAGACCTGCTACTTAGCTGGAAACATTTAAGTTTCATTCTATCTGGGGCAGCCTGGGCCTAAAACGATGGAGCCAG
Organism: Rhinolophus hipposideros; assembly: GCF_964194185.1. Classification (NCBI taxonomy): domain Eukaryota; kingdom Metazoa; phylum Chordata; class Mammalia; order Chiroptera; family Rhinolophidae; genus Rhinolophus; species Rhinolophus hipposideros. Next base: position 56,525,146 of record NC_138053.1, read on the forward strand.
CCTCTCCAAGAACTCCCTAATAATCCACCATTCCGTGTTCAGCCCAGAGGCTGACTGAAATGCCCCTGAGAATACAGCATACAAAAAAGACATCCCAATGACCCAAGACTTAAATCATCATCATCATCAACTAGGACTCAACAAAATCATACTGGGAGGGAACACGGCCTGTGTTCAAATCCCAAATCTGATACAAGTAGTGGTGTGGTATTAGATAGCTTGTTCTACCTCTCTATGCTTCTGATTCCTCACTCATAAAATAGGAATACTAAAAGAATCTGCCTCTTAGGATTGTCGTAAGAATTAAACGTGACAATGCATCGAATTCCTAACACAGAATTTGGCATATAGTAAGTGCTCTGTAAACAGGGCCACAGCTGGCATGCAGAATGCCTACTGTGTTAGTTAGGGGGAAATAAAGCTGTCCTCCTTTGAGTAGACATTAAAAAATAAGCCCCATCCTATGGCTGGTGCCTGGGTTCTTGGCAAGCAGAATACCCCCCTCAACGGGCCACCCATACAACTGAATGGGGGCCACAGCTCATCAAACTGAATGGGGACCCCGGCTGTCACCAGCTGTTAGTTGTAACAATTACAGTTGAGGGTGATAGTGACGTTGGCAGTGGGAATTACCCTGAAGGGGCCGCCCGGCCTTGCAGATGACTGTGGGGGCCCAAGCGGAGGGGGAGTGGGGGCTGCTTCTGGTTTCTCAGGAGGCAGTGCTGTGCTCAGTAGACGCTCATCTTGATAAACTTCAGGGAGAACAAAGGCATGCAGAAACGCTGAATTTTCCTTTTCTGAGCTTGGTACCAGCTGATTATGCTTCCTGTTTCTCTAAGAGCTTCCCTGACATAGGCGACTTGCTTCTTTCATATTTGGTCATCGTCCTGTCGCTTTCCTGTGTGAGTCAGTGTGGCTGCCCTTGTGCACTCCAGCTCCCAAGCCTATGCTCCATCCCGGTTTCCTGGCCTCCCCAGGTAATCCCCCTCTGCTGAGGGTGACTGTCCCCGCCCACGCTGCTCTGCCTCGGAGACCTGCACCGGGGACGTGAGTCACAGCACTGTCCTCCCAGCTGGAGCTATTACTGGAATGCCTCCGCACACAGCCCAAGCTTGCGTCCCGGATTCCACAGACCTGGGCTCAGAGATCTGCAAAACACACTCCTCAGCCTGAGGTTCCACTTGCGTGATCACAAGGTGGTTTGTGCGGACGTCGGAGTTTTTAAGAAATGTCTCCTTAGCTAGGCATTCCATGTCCTTCAACAAGCATCATGTGCGGTCTCCAGCGTTGTGGCCTCGCAATGTGCCCGCCTTCATGGGTGGCTCCAGAGAAATCATTCTGGACTTCTGCATTAAGTTTAGAGGAGGGCAGTAAACTGAAAAGCAAGAAGGCTCATTGCAAACAGAAAATGGAGCAGGAGAGAGCTTTTGGGGCAAACACACCTGGAGTTAAGGGGGAAGGGGACGTTAGAAGAGGCAGACAACTGGGAGGAGTGTGGGAGAAGAACCAGGGGGGTGACAGAAGCCTGGACAAAGACGTGGGGGCGGGGGGTGAATGAGTTGGGCTTATTTATACGAACCTAAATATTGAGCTAAATTGGAATTTTGAAGATCTTTCACCTCTATGCTAGGCTGAATGATAGCCTATGTTGGCAGACACTACACCTGCCGTGAACCCTCCCAGTTATGCAATTCCTGTGTCCCTTTTACAGATGAGAGAACTGAGGTGCCGGGAGCTGAAGTCCTGAGCTTATGTTCATGCAGCCAGCAAATGGTAAAGTGCACACCCAAGCAGTCAGCCTCTTAAACATTAACCTCTGTGGCTCAGGGTAAGAATAGGTTTCCTCCCTCGCCCCAGGTGGGTATTTGAAGGCCAAAGAGATAGATTTAGTTCAATAATCCTTCTATGAAGTCCTGATCTGGCCCTCACCTCTTGTAAGCTAGGTGTTGATTTATGCCCAGCTGGCAGCGAGCTCAGGGAAGTACTGGCTTTTGTTGCAGGTTGGATAATCTTGTAGACAAACAATAGGTCCTGAGTTCAGGAATCCTAATTTCATGTTGGTCTGGCTTTGGCTGAGATAGAAATAGAGAGATAGATAGATAGGTAGACAGAGAGAGATAGAGAGATAGAGAAAGAGAGAGATTAGCTTCCTTATTTTCCCTGTTTGACAAAAGCATGAGAACATGAGCATGACAAAATAAAAACCTTTGACTAGAGCGCTTTTAAATCCTAAGAAATAAAACCAAAAAGAAAAAAAAAAAGGTAGACCCCAGGGTAACATGCAAGAAGACCCTGGAAGAGGTTGAGGTTGGTTGTGACAGCGGTGGCTTAGCAGTACGTATGCAGAAAGACAACAAGGAAGAGATGAGAGATCTCTCTTCACGTTGCAAACATACATAACATCCAAGGATGCCTGGGAACTTTCCCTGTCATTTCCTTCCCTTAATGACAAGGGACAGAAGGGAGCTTGTGACTCATATCACCTGGCAAGATGGTGCCTGTAGAGAGCACTTCCATAAATAAAGTCTGATCAATCCTATTCCTGGGTGCAAATCTCATCCTGAGTCTCTTTCCCCAAGAGTGGCCACCTTACCAAAGTGAAGAGAAAAGCCTGCTTTTTCTCAGCTGCTTGAATGCAGTTACTTGAATTAACATGGAGGAGGAGGCTTAAATTTTCCCCTCACAGACTGGTCCAGTGTAGAGCTTGGGATTGGCAGGGAAGAAGTAGAAATTCAGAGCACCTCTTTTATTCCTTGATCTGAAAGGGAAAACCGGCACTTCTGCAGTTAGGACAAGTTGAGGGAGACTGGAAGATTTCCCCAAAGGACAGCTAATGATAAACTGGGTTACTGAGTTCTCTTCCCACCTCCTCTCAGAGTTGGGCAAGAATGCACAACTCAGCCTCTCACCCACACCTCCCCAGTCCAGCAAGACCTGGTCCAAAGAAGGAAAGACGCCTGTATGAACTCAGGATAAGCACATTACTAATTGAACACCTAGTAAGGGCTTTACTGGAAATTTCTCAATATAATTCTTTCAGCCTTCTTTCAGAGAGGTCCTTTTATCCCTGTTATCCCCATTTTTTCAGACAAGGATACTGAGTCACAGAAAAGCCTTTGAAATCCATCTGATTTCAAAGCTGCTACTCTGATAAGCCTCTAATGAATAGATATCTTCAGTGATTCCATTAAATGATTTTGAACAAAAATGAAGCAGTTGATGAAAATACCTAAACCAGCTCTATTGGGATTGAGACTAACAAAGAATGAGAAGTTTCCCACTAGGGCGTGTGTGTGATGAAGAAAGGTGAAAACCAAAGGGAAATGTTCATTCTCTAAGGCATATGGTTGAACTTTTTTGTGGCCAAGAAGTGTTACATTAGAACTACTTAACTGGGTGGCGGGGGGTGGGGGGGGTGTGTGGAGAAGGCATTTAAAACCACCCGTAACACTAAAATAACTCGAAGCCACCACACTGCTTTTGCCAAAGTAATATCACCAGATATTTATGATTTAAAAATGAACCATTTGGCCAAAGGTAGGGACACCCCTGAAACAGAAACTTCTGTTTGCACAGCTCTTCGTTCTGCTTTTCAGGTCGTACGACTATGTCTCCAAATCACAGGAAACGTTTTGCTCACATAACCTTGGGTATTTCAGACTTTTCAATGTAACTTCCCTGAAAACCACCCCCACCATTCCCTTTAAAACATAGAACCAAAAACTGCTTCTATCATGTCAGTTCAAAGTTCAGTTTAAGTCAGAGGTTTTCAGAGAATGAAATGGTGTGCTCTGGGAACAGAAAACCATTGTAAAGGAGACAATGTAGAAAACTTAAAAAAAGAAGGATCTGTAATTTTTAAAAATGTATATTTCATTGAGGTATAATTGACATAACTAATTTCAGGAGAACAGTATAAGGATTCAATATTCGTATATGATAACTTTTTATAATTAAAAGTGTTTTAAAGTTACGGTTGATATACAATATTATATTAATTCAGGTGTACAAAATAGTGATTAGGTATTTATATAACTTATGAAGTGATCACCCTGATAAATTTAGTATCCACCACATACCATATATAGTTATTACAATATTATTGACTATATTCCCTGTGCTGTCCTTTATATCCCTGTGACTACTTTTTTTAACTATAGTTGACATTCAATAATATTTTATATTATTTTCGGGTGTACAGCATTATAGTTTTTCATTTATATAATTTATGAAGTGATCCCCTGGATAAGTCTAGTACTCATCTGACACTATACATAGTTTTTACAATATTACTGACTATATTCCCCATACTGTACTTTACATCCCTGTGACTATTTTGTAACTACCAATTTGCACTTCTTAATCCCTTTACCTTTCTTACCTAGCCTTTCAAACCCCTCCCATTTAGTAACCATCACTTTGTACTCTTTATTTATGAGTATGTTTCTGTTTTGTTTGTTTATTTTGTTCTTTAGATCCCACATATAACTGAGATCATATAGTATGTGTCTTTCTCAGTATGACTTATTTCACTTAACATAATAACCGCTAGGTCCATCCATATGGTCATAAATGGTAAGATTCTATTCTTTTTTATGGCAGAGTAATACTCCATTGTATAAATGTACCACAATTTCTGTATCCAATTGTCTGTTGATGGGCATTTCTGTTGCTTCCATATCTTGGCTATTGTAAATAAAGCTGCAATGAACATAGGTATGCAGATATCTTTTCAAATTACTATTTTGAATTTCTTTGGATAAACACTCAGAAGTGGAATTGCTGAGTCATGTGATAAGTACTTTTTTTTTTTTTGAGGAAACTTCATACAGTTTTCCATAGTGGCTGCACCAATTTACAATCCCACCAACAGTGCATGAGGTTTTTCTCCACCTCCTCTCCAGCACTTGTTTGTTGATTTATTGATGACAGTCATTCTAAGAGGTATGAGGTGGTATTTTATTGTGGTTTTTATTTTCATTTCCCTGATTACTGATGTTGAGTGTCTTTTCATTTATTTGTTGGCCATCTGTATGTTCCTTTTGGAGAAATGTCTATTTATGTACTTTGCCCATTTTTTAATCAGATTTTTTTTTGTGTGTGTTAAGTTGTATGAGTTCCATACATACGAGGTCAGACAATTAAGTTTGCGAACTAATCCTAGAAAAAGTACTATCATGGGGATTAGCATAAAGGAAGGAATTAATAGGTGGAGCATAGAGCAATTATTCTGTAATTTATTCAACAAATTTTTCATTTAGATTAATTTCAATATTTATTGTTAAAAGGAATGATCAATACATATCCTTGCTCATATATATATATATGAGCATACACACACACACACACACACACACACACACACACACACAGTTAGACAATTAAGTTCGCGAACTCATCCTAGAAAAAGTGCTACATACCTCTTTGCTGAATATCACTACAGTCACCTTCGAAGTACTCCCCTTGAAAAGCTATGCACCGATGCCAGCACCTAAGTCCACGCTTCAAAGCAATTTGGGAATGTTTTTTGGAACGGCCATCAGAACTGTCATTGTATTACCCTTCTTGTCCTGAATGTCATCAAAATATCTTCCTTTCAATATTTTCTTTGTCTTCAGGTAAAGAAAGAAGTCATTGGGGGCCAGATCAGGTGAATAGGGAGGGTGTTTCGATACAGTTATTTGTTTACTGGCTAAAAACTCCCTCACAGACAGTGTCGTATGAGCTGAAGCATTGTCGTGATGCAAGAGCCATGAATTGTTGGCGAAAAGTTCAGGTCGTCTAACTTTTTCATGTGCCTTTTCAGCACTTCCAAATAGTCAACTTGGTTAATTGTCCATTTGGTACAAATTCATAATGGATAATCCTTCTGATATCAAAAAAGGTTAACAACAGCTTTGCAACAAGTTCGTGAATTTAATTGTCAGACTGTATTTTGGATTTTAATCCCTTATTGGACATATCATTGTCAAATTTATTGTCCTGTTCAGTAGATTGTCTTTTCATTTTCTTGATGATTTCCTTTGCTGTGCAGAAACTTTTCAGTTTGATGTAGTCTCATTTGTTTACTTTTTCTTTTGTTTCTTTTACCAGAGGAGACATATCAAATATATATATTGCTATGAGTGATGTCACAGAGTTTACTGCCTCTGCTCTCTTCTAGGAGTTTTATGGTTTTGGGTCTTACATTTAAATGTTTAATCCATTTTGAGTTTATTCTTGTATATGGTGTAAGAAGGTGGTCTAGTTTCATTTTTTGCATGTATCTGTCAAGTTTTCTTGACAGCATTTATTGAAGAGACTGTCTTTACCTCATTGTATATTCTTGCCTCCTTTGTCGTAGATTAATTGACCATATAGTTATGGGTTTATTTCTGGGCTCTCTATTCTCTTCCATTGATCTATGTGTCTGTTTTTATGCTAATACCATGCTATTTTTTATTACTACAGTCTTGTAGTACAGTTTGATATCAGGTAGTATGATATGTCCAACTTTGTTCTTCTTTCTCAAAATTGCTTCGGCTATTTAGGGTCTTTTGTGGTTCCATATAAATTTTAGGGTTATTTATTCTAGTTCTGTGAAAATGCCATTGGTATTTTGATAAGGATTGCATTGAATCTGTAGATTGCTTTGTGTAGTATAAACATGTTAATGATGTTAATGTTTCCTATCCAGGAGCATGGTATATGCCTCCATTTGTGTATATCTTTTAATTTCTTTCTTCAATATCTGATAATTTTCTGAGTAGAGGTCTTTTACCTCCTTGTTTAAATTTATTCCTAGGTATTTTGTTCTTTTGGATATAATTGTAAATGGGATTGTTTTCTTAATTTCTCTTTCAGATAGTTTGTTATTGGTGTATACAAATGCAACCAATTTCTGAATATTAATTTTACATCCTACTACTTTACTGAATTCATTTATTAGTTCTAACAGTTTTTTGGTGGGATCTTTAGGGTTCTTTCTGCGTAGTATCATGTCATCTGTGGATCTGCAATTTTTAATCCAAAGTGGACTGACAAACATTTCAGTTTATCTTGTTTAATAATGAACAGCAGAAGCTTATTGTTTAGTATTTTTCAAATTTTTTTAGCATTTTGAGGGTTTTTATAAAGATCAACTCCATACTCTAAATATTCATGAACATTTCCAAAGCCTTAACAAAACAGAACTATTAAAAAAATCCTTGACATGAACCCCAAATAAAACTGGTCAGCAGTATCTTTAAGTGAATTTTGAAACAAATCAAAATGGGTTTCTCCCCTTAAAATCACCAGTGAATTGTGCAGAATCAGAACTCAAACTGTACTTTTTCTTTAAAGTATTGAATTAGAATGAGAACATCAATATATTTTCTAAATTCATAATTTAATTAGTTCAACTTTTTTAGTTTCTCTCCATTTCTCATTAAATGTGAAACAGTCCTATTAGTTGGTAGCAAGAGTTTCAACATTTCCACATCTACTGAAGGACATAGTAGTTGCAAGGAAGATGCTGCTACTGGAGAGGGTTGCCCACCCAGCATAATAATTCATGAATACTGCAACTTTGTTATCTCGGACAATGGAAAGGTGACCCTTGTGTTGGACGCTGTCCACACACTTTTGTTCAGTTATATGTGACAAAAGGAGCTACAGAGTTTGTGATTATGGGTTTTGGGGCAAATCCTGGAAGCAGAAGCAGATTTTGAGCATAGCCGCACAAGAGTCCAATTCTTTTGAGAAGAGTTTTAACCCTGGACTGACTCTTCTTCCACTCTACCAGCCTCCTACTCCAGGAACAGGTGAGCATAGAAAGTAATTTGCTTCCTTCCCTATAAACATCTGATAGGCAGGCTTGAAATGTGTTTAGCAATATCTTGACTTTTTCTTTTTCTTTTTTATCAAGTCTCAATAAGGGTGACTATCCTGTGCCAAAGGGCAGAACCCCAGAAGCTGCTGCCTTAGAACAGGCATCCTTCTGGTCTATGGCTGGAAGGGAGCCATGAGGTGAGCTGTCAGCACCTTCAAGCCATAGTGCAGCCCAGAGTTTGTTTATATAAAGGGCCAAGGATTGATGGGCCTTGTAGATCTAGCTTTCGCATTTGGGGGAGGAAAATGTCGTAGTAAAAACAATAAGAGCAGCGGCCTGAAATGAAAGAAACAAATGGCATTCAGTCAGAGCCGAGGTTTCCTTCCAAACCTCCCCACCACTCCCCCCACACACACATACACTCCTGCACATATTTCTTACTTCTCAGCACTGCCTGACATGCTGCCTCCAATGCTTATTTCGAAATACCGACTGAGAAAGCTCCATAGGACTCCGTCATGTAGGTAAGTACTTTGGTCTCCCTTTAGAATCTCAGGGGAGCCAGACAGAAGCCATGTTAAATTAGACAGTCTGAGAAAGGGAGAGTGTCCCCCTCACCTCCCCTCTGCCCCCCCAGGCCTTCACTTAGGCCCCTGAGGTATGCATCACATCTGGTAGCCAGAGGCACTGAAATGGGCTCAAGGGAGGCCCTGGGTGGCCCACAGTCTTCCCGGGGCTCCTGCCACCATTGTCATCTTCATTCTCGCTTCAGCCTAAACTATCAGACCTGCAGCAGCCTGAATATCAGAGCTGTGCACACAGCAGATTCATGTTTGATTAAAAAGGAAGCTGGTAGCCTTCTGCACCTTCTTGTTTACTGAGGCCTGTTTGCAGATAATCCTGCCTAGGATATGCACTGCAGATCACGATGGGTCACTGAAAATCCTTCTACCCCGTTTGCTGCCTCAAGTCCCCCTTCTGTTTCCAATCCCCTCACTTGGATCTTTTTTTTTTTTTTTTTTTTTAAGATTTTATCGGGGAAGGGGAACAGGACTTTGTTGGGGAACAGTGTCTACTTCCAGGACTTTTCTCCAAGTCAAGTTGTTGTCCTTTCAATCTTAGTTGTGGAGGGTGCAGTTCAGCTTCAAGTTGTTGTCCTTTCAGTCTTAGTTGTGGAGGGCACAGCTCAGCTCCAGGTCCAGTTGCCATTGCTAGTTGCAGGGGGCACAGCCCACCATCCCTTGCGGGAGTCGAACCAGCAACCTTGTGGTTGAGAGGACACGCTCCAACCAACTGAACCATTCGGGAGGCAGTTCAGCTCAAGGTGCTGTGTTCAATCTTAGTTGCAGGGGGCGCTGCCCACCATCCCTTGCAGGAGTCAAGGAATTGAACTGGCAACCTTGTGGTTGAGAGCCCACTGGCCCATGTGGGAATCGAACAGGCAGCCTTCGGAGTTAGGAGCACAGAGCTCTAACTGCATGAGCCACTGGGCCGGCCCTTGGATTTTTTTAAAAAATTAAAAGGAAATTAACTTGTACTTATAATTAAAAGGATAGAGCACTTAAAAGTGTGATGTCCGATCTATTTATTCTGCTTTACCTCTAGCTGCTATTTTGTGACGGCTTGAATTTTATTTTTGTGTTACAAAAAGGGCCTATTTGTGTGTCTCAGTATTTCTTGATAAAGTACTTGCAAACAAATTGTACATTTCCACTTGGATAGTTAAATGTAAGGGGCCAGCCTTTAGTATAACAAACATTTTAAGCACCTACTCTTTGCTAGACCCTATGTTAGCACTCTAGAGACACAAAGATGAAAGGGCACACACCTGCCTCCTATAAGCTTAGATTATTCTCAATCTTTCCCTCCATGAGACAGCACAAATAGTTCTAATTAGTGTTCAATTCCCAAATGACTTTTTTTTTTTTTAGAGAGAGATGAGAGTACCTGAGTACCTGTATATACCTATACAAGTATTGTGGTTCTAAACATTTAGAAAAGAAGAGCTAGTCTACTTTACCCAACTACAAGGCTTAGGCTTTCACAGAGCTTAGCGTCAAAGATTGTATATATATATATATATATATATATATATATATATATATATATACATATACATATATACACATATATGATACAAACTGTGAAATGTGGAACAAAGCCAACCTGTATTAGCTATTTTATGTAGCCAAATGACAGGAAGAGGATAAAAGATGGGAGCAAAGTCTCAGTGTCACCTTGTAAGTAGGTAGAAGGGTCTTGGGTAGGGAGTTAATGAGAAAATCCAAGAAAGCAATGATGAGACCAACCAAAATAGAAGGACAGATCAGTGATCTTCAGAGTAGAGTATAAAAAGGTGGTGTAAAATAGATCTTGTTTTGCTTATTAAAAAAGTAATTAAACTTTATTAAAATTCAACAAATAGATTGTCAGTAGTATATGTACATACTATGTATGCATATATGTATGTGTATATATACATATATGAAATGCTTGCTCAAATAGTCATTATTAATAAGTTACATAAGCAAAAACTATGAACAGGCCACTGATGGATAAGAATACAAAAAGATAAAAGTTAAGGTCAAAAACAGCATGTTCCAAATTGTAAAGTGTGGATAGAATAAGAAAATAAGCATCAAAGTTAGTAGCTGGGAGAAATAGAACCAATCAGTGTCCAAAGATGGCCACTGAGTAATTCCTCCTCTCTCTGTAGGCACATGCTGTTCTACCCTTCAAGAGATAGACCCCACTTCTCCTCCACTTGAATCACAGCTAGCTGTATGACTTTCATTGACCAATAGAATACGGCAGATGTGACGTTCTGAGACTTGCATGCCCAGGCTGTTAGAGGACTGGCAGCTTCCACTTTTTCCCTTTAGGAAGCCAGCCGAAATGCACAGAATCTGGCTACCTGAGACTGAGCTGTAAGGAAGCTTAGGTTAGCAACATGGGCAGAGAGAAGCCATATGGAGGGACAACAAGGCATTCAACATGTATGTGAAGCCCCATTAGATTTCCTAGCCCTGCCAGTCAGCCACCAACTGAATGGAACTGAGTGAGTGACCCAGCTCACAACACAGAGAGCAGGAGAGCCCCACTGAGTCCTCCCTGAATTGCAAACCCACAGAACAGTGAAAAAGGGGGATTATTGTTTTAAGCTACTACGCTTTACAGTGTAGTTTTTTTCCACAGCAAGAGATAGAAAATAGTCATATCTTACACTTCAGGCATTAGCTCTGGAAACAAACATATTTACCAAGACTCCTTCTTTTACAAGTTGCTAACTTAGATAGGAAAAACAAAATTTTGGTGGCCAAGAGTAAACAATAAGTGAAATCCTAGGGCTAGGAGAAGCTCAGAAGACATGGGACAGCAAATTAACAAAGTATTGTTTTAAAAGAAAAAGTTGCAGATGGGTACAACATACTCAGGGATTTTGGTATTTTACAATAAACAGAAACCTAAGCACTGGTGATTATTTTGCCTCTTCCTTTTGTCAAAAGTTTTATTCCGTCAATCTTTTGGAGTTGTTTCTTTAGCTACATAGGCCAGCTTGTCTGTTATGTACTTCCTTCTTATTGTTAGGACTAGAAGCCTGGGAACTACATTTCCCATCATCCTTTGCCAGCAGTTTCAAATCACGCTGACAACCGAGGTACTTGCATGAGATTTGGAAGAGAGAAGTAAAAGCCACATTATAGTTCCTCTCTCAGATATGGGCAAATGTGTGGGTTTCAGAAGATATCATTGTTTGTATGGGCTCCCAGACATTTCCCTGTGAATCACTCATCTCAGTGCTGGAAGCAGATGAGATCACCACCAAGAGTTTCCTGTAATCCCTGAAACTTCCTGCTCTGAAAAGCTGGCAGCAAACTTGCAAGTTTGTGGCTTTCCCTGACCTTCCCCCCTCTAGCCCTTCCAGGAGTTTTATATGCATCCAATAACTTGTATTGAATTCTTTCCCTTCCTGAAATACCTAGAATGGTTTCTGTTTTTCTTTACTAATTCCTATTATATAAAAGTCTAAATCTCATTTTCTAAAATGAAAAAGTAGAATTTATCTTTAGTTTCTTTCTTCTTTCTTTCCTTCTTTTTTCCCTTCCCTTCTTTTGCAAACAATTACAGATCTTTACCATAAAATTTTAAATAGAAACACATTCATATAACATTATGGAGGGAGATACATAGAATGGGAAGAGAGAAAAATAAAAGGTATAGTTGAAGTTCTAGGGTCAGGAGAAATTCACATTTTTCCTTCGAATTAATCAAAGAAAGTTTTATAAGTAGGGTCATAGTCACCACATTTAGCAAACAAAAACAGAACAGCTAGTTCAATTTGAATTGAGATGAACAATGTGGTAGGTAGATAATGTCCCACAAGAGATGTTCATCTCCTAATCCCTGGAATTTGTGAATGTCCCCATGGCCTTTCAGGTGTGATTAAGCGAGTGAGCTTAAATGGAGTGAGTCTCCTGGACCATCCAACTGAACCCAATCTAATAAAATGAGTTCTTAACACTAGAGAACCTTTGCCAACTGTGATCAGAGGGAAGTGTGACTGAGGAAGAAGTCTCGGAGGGCTGCAACATTGCTGCCTTGGGAGACGGAGGAAGAAGGCTGCACACCAAGAAATGTGGGTGACTTCAGGAACTGGAAAAGGTAAGAAAACGGATTGTCCCCTAGAGCCTCTAGTAGGAATGTAGCCCTGCTGACCAGACCTTGGTTTTAGTCAGTGAGATCTGTGTCAGACTTCTCACCTCTGTAACAGTAAGGTAATACATTTTAATCCACTAAATTTGGGATAATTTGCTACAGAAGCAATAGAAAATTAATACAAACAACAGATAATTTTTTAATATAAGTATGGCCCATGCAACATTTCGGACATTACTTTGACTAAAAACTATTTCTGTTTTGAAATTAAAATTCAATTGTGAGTCCTGTACTTTACCTGGCAACCCTATTTATAGAAAAGTGGGGGATACAGAGCTCTTTTACATCTCTGCCTAGAAACCTGTATCAATTTTTGTGCAAAGCACTTAAAATGGGCAATTTACCTATCCTATTTCATTTGATCTTCTTTAGTGTAGGCATTATCACTATTTTATGAATGAGGTAACTGAGTCTAGTAGAATTAAACCGTTTGTTTAATGCAAATTTTAGGCAGTGGAGGAGATGGAGGTTAAGTCAGGTCTGGCTGACTCCAAGGCCCATTATGCTATGTTATCTCTGTATAATTTACCAGGCTGTCACTCCATTTCTCAGCCTGCTTTCATTACTGGAGCTCCCAAAAGCTAGCTTCTACTGGCAGTTTACATATCCTCCCCACCCACTCCCTCCTGTAGCTCTGTAATCTGATTTCTGCCCCCACCTCTAATATACCATCGAAACTGCTTTCTCAAAGGTCAATGATGGCCTCTAATCTGCCATCATTTCTTTGTCATCCTTCTCTTTACCCTTTCTGCAGTATGTGATTGTGTTATCTTCCCCTCCACTCCCACCAAACACATAGACACTGGGGCTTTTATGTTGTAATACTGAATCTCCTTCTGCCACTCTTCTTTATTCATTCCTTCTTCTGATGGCTAATTTTGTGTGTCAACTTGACTGGACTAATAGTGCCCAGATAGCTGGTAAAACATTATTTCTAGAGGATGTCTGTGAGGATGTTTCTGGGAGATTAGCATTTGGATCTGTAGAGTAAAGATCACCCTCACCAGTGTAGATGGGCATCATCTGATCCATTGAAGGCCTGAGTAGAACAAAAAGGTGGAGGAAGGGTGAATTGCTTTCTGCTTGAGCCAGAATATCCATCTGCTTCTGCTATTGGACATCGGCACTCCTGATTCTTGGGCCCTTGGGCTTGGAGTGGAATAACACTACCAGATTTCCTGGGCCTCCAGTTTGTAGACAGCAGATTGTGGGACCTCTCAGCCTTCATGATTACGTGAGCCAATCCTTCATAATAAATTTCTATATATCTATGTATATCTACATATGTCCTATTGATTCTATTCTAGAGAACCCTGACTAATACACTTCTGTCTCCTTACTATTCTCATTCTTTACAACTGTATGGCATAGCCCTGGTTCTGTTCTCTCTCTCTCTCTCTCTTTCTCTCTCTCTCTCTCTCTCTCTCTTTAATTTCAAACTCCCTTGGAAATTGCACTGTCACAGCTTCAACTTCTATCTCTGCTTTTGATTCCTAAATAGTATCTTCAGCCCTGCATTCCCTCCAGCTTTCCTCTCACATTGTACAGCTACCTGCTGGATAATCCCATCCAGACACTTAATACAAGACCCACCCCTCCCCCACATGGCTCACTTGCCCTTCTTCCCTAATGTATGAAAGGAATGGGTGCTCTCCACACACAGGCTCTTGCTGATCCATTTTTGACCTTGCATCTTTCCCTAAATGAAGTAGCCGAGCAGTCCCTAGATCCCAGGTGTTTTGTTCTTCACAATATCACTTGCATTTCTTGCTTCACTCTATAGTTATGCTTCAAGCCTTAGATGTGGCCTCCTCCTGCTCAGAGGCCCTCAACCTGGCTGCAAACCTGGGAGATATTGCAGATGCCTGGGACCCACCCTCAGACAAGAGTTAATCACTCTGAAATGGGGCCTAGGTATCAAACTTTTGTAAATCTTCTCCAGGTGTATTATTTTTCTATGGCTTCTATAACAAATTACCATAAACTTTATGGCTTAAGAGAACACAAATTTATTCTATAATTTTGGATGCCAGAAGTCAGTTTCACTGGCCAAAATTAAGGTGTCGTTCCCTCTGGAAGCTCTAGGGGAAAATCTGTTTCCTTGCCATTTCCACCTTCTAGAAGATGTCCCTTTCCTTCATAAGTGATCGCCTCATGTGACCTATTCTCCCCCTGCTTCAGGTGTCACAATGCCTTCTTCTGTCAGATTTCCCTCTGCGTCCCTCCCACAGGGACACTTGTGATTACATTTAGGGTCCACCTGGATAATCCCAGATAATCTCCTCATCTCAAAATCCTAAACACATCAGCAAAGTCTCTTCTGCCATATAAGGAACATTCTTAGGTTCCCAGGAGTAAGCCACGGTATGCTGAGTGGCCATCGTTGGCCTATCACAGCACCTCATTCTAATTTGCAGACTAGTTTAAGAACAACTCCTATAACTGAGCAACTTTCTTCCAAATTTCTTTCTCCAATTCATCTTGCTCACCGTCTTCCTAGTACACCATCTCTATTATCACATGGCTCCTGATGAACTGCCACTCAAGTTCTTCTCTGCCTTGGGATACATTCCAAACTCCTGAATGTAGAACACAACCCAGAGTACAGAGACCCAACCTCCTTACCCGACCAGGTATATTCTGCCACTTTTCTACCTGAACATTTTGCTTCAGGTAAACTAATTTTCTCAGATTGTATCTGGCATTTTGATTGGCTTATTTTATTTGTGCTGTTTCACTGACATGTAAGGCTTTCCTCATCCTCCTGTTCTTAGTTAAGATCTTACATGTGTCAAATTGTGTGAATTTCCTTAGGCTGCTATAAGAAAGTACTGCAGGGTAGATGGGTTGAAAAACCAACAAGAAACTTGTGTTACAGTTCTGGAGGCTAGAAGTCCAAACCCAAGGGGTCAGGGTTGTTTCCTTCCAAGGGCTGTGAGGGAAGGATTTGTTCCAGGCCTCTCTCCTTGGCCTGCACATGACCATCCTCTCCCTATATTTTTACATTGTCTTCTTTCTATCCATGTCTATCTCCAAGTTTCCCTTTTATAAGACTTTTAATCCTGTTGGATGAGGGCCCATAGTTATGACCTTATTTTAACCTGATGACCTCTATAAAGACCTTATCTCCAAATAAGGTCACATTCAGAGGTACAAGGGATTAAGACTTCAACATATGAATTTGAAGGGGGACACAACTCAACCCATAGCACTGTGCTATCACAGACCTATTTGGTCTTTAGCTTCCTCTTCAACTTAGGCTGAAGGTCCCTCTTTCGTCTAAATAATACAGCAGTTTTTGTTCATTTATTTGGAAAAATAATGACAAGCTAACCTTGATTGCATCTCCTGAGAGTGTGTGTGTGTGTGTGTGTGTGTGTTTGTGTGTGTTCCCAAATAGAATATGAGCTCCTCGAAGACAGCCATTGTGTCTTACTGATCTCGTTATACTC
Source organism: Rhinolophus hipposideros (assembly GCF_964194185.1). Classification (NCBI taxonomy): domain Eukaryota; kingdom Metazoa; phylum Chordata; class Mammalia; order Chiroptera; family Rhinolophidae; genus Rhinolophus; species Rhinolophus hipposideros. Next base: position 56,541,106 of record NC_138053.1, read on the forward strand.
ATGATACCTGATATGTACTCAATAAATGTTTGACTTAATTTCAGAAAATTTGAGAGTATAGTTTGGGGTGGGAAGTGGGTAGAGATGATCCCAATAATAGGAAATGATCTATAGCATTGAATGATCCTGTCAATACATTTGTTGGAAAGAATTGTAGAGAATGTTTTCTCGTGGTGTGGTACTTAAAAGTTATCAGCTTACTAAAGGGAAGGAGGAGGAGAGAAGGAGGAGAAAAAAGAAAAGCAAATCTCTAGATATTCAAACTAATTAATCTAAAAACTGGGTGAGTCAAGGTTAACGGCATTTTGCATCGTCAGCATCACCCCCAGTCCTTACTCTTCAATGATAGTGTGGTGTTTTGGAGGACTTATCAATCTGATGCAGGCAGGCAGCCTGAGTTGGGCGCTCCGCCAATACTTTGCTGGGTGGCCTTGCATTTCCGCCTCCTTGTTTTAGGTTCCTATTCTGCCTAACAGGCAGAGAAGCTCTGGTCACATTCACAGAAGCAGTGTACAGATTAATGAGCGTGGGACTGTCAGGTTGGGAAATGTAAAGGGTTGTCTACGTAGGAAGTATTTATCTTCTTAGCATGTGTCCAGAGGACTGAAACGGGAAAGTCTCCCATATTAAAAAGAGGCACTGGAGCACAAAAGTGTGTCATCCCTTCAGAGAGGACAATATCTGAGTTCTATTAAGAAAATGATGAAGCAGGTACTTGAATCAACTGCTATAAAAAAACTCCCTTTACCTTGAAATAGCGTGGAACTTTAACAGCCTGTGTCTTGCCTGGATTATCCAGACAATTGCTTAGTCCCTCCTGCCCCCGCCCAGTTCTCCCAAGGGGCCGTGTGGCTTTCCACATCTATTTGACATTGCTGGGCTCCAGTTCCTGCTTCTTTAGTTTCAGCTTTGTTTCTTGTTATTGTGCCCAGGTCACACCAGCTGTCCCTTCCTGGTGTTGACACTGGGAGCGACAGGAGCCTGTTCAGCTTCACCCTGACTTCCCCATAGGTGGGGGCTTGCCCCAGACTTCTTTAACTCTATGCCCCCTGTCATTCTCAACTCCCTCTCAAGTGGGCCCTGGTACCCAGGAATGGCTACCTCCTCTGCTGCAATTCCTATGTGCTTACCAAGTAGTATGTGGGACTGAGCATTATCCGGGTCTCCTTTCTTGCTGCAGCTGCCACACTCAGAGAAGGAAGAAGAATCTTCAGGCATCCTATGCTTGCTTGAGTGGGCTGCCATTCCCTCTTAGGACTTTGAGTGAGGGGTCGGGCTCGTCCCCATGACCTCTAGCACTCCTAGAGCAGCTGGGGGTTATTTTTGCAGTAGGGGCATTAAAGGAACAAGAGTGCAGTTGCCCAGGGCTTTCCTCCATGTGGGACTTGTACAGGAGGTCAGAGGTTAGGGTGGAGTAGGGCAGGCTGAGTCAGCTTCAGGGAAAGGGAGTCGGGCTGGTGTAAGCCTGGCCTGCATACCATCTCAAAGCCCCCCTCCATCATTCTTCCCTTTCAACCGCTAAGCTTATTCTCAAGAGGCTATTCCCAAGAGGTCTGGATTATTTCATTTTAGCCCACCAAACTGTAAACAACTCTTGACATTTGACCTTCAAAGATTCGTGCAAGCGTTGACCTTCCCTCACTCTATCCTATGTGGATTTGGAACATGGTTCCTCTCTCTGTTCTCTATCTAAATGATTGACTTAGCTTTAATGTCCATGTGTTATAAATTTTTTATTGTTCAGGGGTAGATTTAATGCCCCTTTTTGTATTTTTATATATTTTTATACTTCCTTCTATATCAGTGCTGTAAGATGGGAATTTAGCATTCCGTAATAAGTTTGGGTGCAAGTAACAGGAAAATCAAAATTTATAGAAACTTAAAAGAGCTCAAGAAACATGAGTAGATTTCTGTCATGTAAAAAAGGAGAAGAAAGCAGTGCATGGCTGGTAGGGTGGCTCTGCACCAGGAATCCTTAGAAAACAGTTCACTGGATTGTTTCTTGTATGGTATGATCTCATGTTCATGGTTCAAGGTACCATCTGCTTCCAGTCAGCAGGACAGGTGAAATGATGAAAAAGAAAGGCAAAGACTATGTGTTGGCCAACTCATAAGGTTCCCAGAAGTGGCTCTGACATTTTTGTTTACTTCTCACTGACCAGAACTTAGTCACAAGACCATCCTTAGCTGCAAGGGAGGCTGGGTAACGTGACCTGTATTTGGGGAAGTCATGTTCCTGCTAAAAATTGTATCACTAGACAAGAAGGTGAGCATGGATAGTAGGGGAAAACTAGCAGCCTCTGCCACAAGAATCTGCTCTAAAAATAGGTTTTGGGGGGGCTCCTGGTAGAATGAAGAAAATGTGTTTCTAAAAAGCAAACCAAATGATTGCTCCTAGAGTGCAAATCAGTACCTATCCAGATATATATACAAATACACAAATTTATATGGGTCAATACATACATAATAAAATTATATTTTAAGTCAAATAGAATTATACGCGTACATGAGGAGGATTTTTAAGATATCCGTGAATAGTAATGACTTGTTCTGGAATGTTTTCCCTAAGATTGCATTAATCGTCTGAGTCATTAAGTTGGTCAGTGACCTTAAACAGCACAGCCCGGCACTCAGATGGTGAAATCTCTGAAATCTCTGGGGTCCCAGTTGCCAGAATTATTTCAACCTAGTGCTAGGAAACAGTACCCCATGGTTACTAAGTCTGCATATTCCGTTACAAAGAAGAAGTACATTGGGGGAGACTATGATCCTTAAGTTACAGCAAGGGTGTGGGAAGGCGTGTGTGTGTTTGGGGTGTATATATAGGCTGGACACCTGCCTGGGGGAAATTGATGAAAAACCAAGTGAAAAAAAGGTGCTTAATAAAAATTTTTAGCATCCTCATGGACAAACATATCCCTTGAATGATGGTCTCCATCTAACAGAACTCAAAATAATCTCTTGAATTTTTAGATTAACTTTTTAAAGGGGATATATATTTTTGCTTAATTTTGTTCTCTTCTCATTTCTGTATAAAAGAATAAAGGATTTTTTTTTTCTTTCCCTCCAGAAATACTAAAATGCCATGAAGGAGCAGCCTCTGGCTTGATCTGAAACATGTAAACTTGAAAATAGTTTTTGAATGTTCGTTTACAGATATATTAAGTAAAAACAAACAAACAAACAAAAAACACCAAACATTGTTTTTTAAGAAGTCATTACATTTTTTATTTTATAGTTTGTGTTATCTAAGGCAGAAAAATATAAATTAAGAGCACTTTTTAGTAAAAAATCTTTTTACTTTCAATTATCAATAAATCTCTTCCTCCCCCAGTCTCACCATAGGAGTGAGTTCTCTGCATTCTATTTCTAAATCCCCAAAAGTTATTTTATTAATGATGCTTATATAGGAAACCTATTAACTAGGTCAGGTAGTCCCAGGCAAAACAATAACCATGTGTCCCCAAAAATAAGACCTAGCCAGACAATCAGCTCTAATGCATCTTTTGGAGCAAAAATTAATATAAGACCTGGTCTTATTTTACTATAAGACCTGGTCTTATAATATAATATAATATAATATAATATAATATAATATAATATAATATAATATAATATATAATAATATAACATATAATAATATAACATAACAATATAATATATAACAATATATAAAATAATATAATATAATATTATATAATACCAGATCTTATATTAATTTTTGCTCCAAAAGATGCATTAGAGCTGATTGCCCGGCTAGGTCTTACTTTCGGGGAAACAGGGAAGCTAGCAAGATGTTTTGCAAACATGAATATGTTCTCTGAGGCAGGTGTAGGATTTTTGTGATACTTTTAGCTTTGTGTTTTCACACGTGTTACTATAAGCAATTTTGGACATTGAACAATTAGCTTGTAATTGAGTGCAGCTATTTGATTTCCATATTGGAATTTGCATTTGTGTTTCCAAGAATCGAATACTCCTAGCAAATAGCAGCGTAGGCAGTCCTAGCTCATAAAGACCACCATCGTAGCAGTCCACACCATAATCAGGCTGCTGGCAAGTATGGTAGTAGGTGCCCATCTCTGCATTCATGTACATGGAGCAGTTCATAAGCAGGCAGCATGACGAGTTATAAACATACATGAAAAACTTTTTATGAAACGTAATTTAACCCCCCCCCCACCTCCAGTATGGCATCTTGGTAGGCAGTTTTAAATAGCCCATCAACCTAATAAATTGATGGCTAAAATCAATTTTTTAACAAAAATAACGACTCAATAGTTTATCAAAAGCAAAAGAATCAAGTAAAAAAATGAGGCAAATGCATCTTTCTTAACATTAAATCCAATCTGGATGATTTAGTTTCAGTGAAAATAAACTCATCTATTTTATTAAATTATTTTTACTCATTTGAATTTACGAATTTTTTTTTTGGATGTGACTACCCGCCATGACCCACTTTCAATTAGGAATTTTTATGTTCAGACCATCCTGTGTGCTTACTTTGGGTCTCCGAGTTTGTAGGACGTGCAATGCTGGCCTGAGCTTTACCAGGTTTAATATGTGGCCCCTTTTTCATGCACATAAGGTAGTTTAGTCAAAAGGAGAATACAAAGATACTTCACAGTTGCCTTCAATATCTTAAGCTCTATAAAATTCTTAAAGAGTATGGAGCTTGGTTCTGTTACTTTTGGAAACACAAGTAGTTTCAAAATGCTTAAACATCTACTATTTTAACAAAGATTTTTTTCTATTTAAATATTTTTGCTTTTGAAGTGGAACAGAATTTGTCCCAAAATATGTTTCTTTGGCAAAAGAATTATCTTGAACTAATTATGTTTAAGAAATAGCAGACACAAGAGAAGCTCTCTAAACCCAATTAGAACTTCTGATAAATTTTGATAAAGTTTTATAACTTACACTTTCTTGGATTTTAGAATAGTTTTAAAGTTATGTACATATGTTCATTACTTGTTTTATTTTGTAATTATCTAAGTAAAATGATGAAACACTTCTCAACATTGAAAATCCTGAGATTTATTTTTTTCTTTAACAAGAGACCATATAACAAGTCTGTAAAACACAGAACCAGGAGACAAATTTGTAGTGTTTTCTTTTGTCCAAATGTCAGTACCATTTCCTACCTGAATGTTTAGGCCCACTTGCCTCCCCACCCCAGTCAGTCAGGAGCCCCACAGTTGAACCCAACCATTTCTCTCAATCATGCTTTCTGCAGAGGAGGCTGACAGACTTTTACCCTAATAAGTATTAGTGAAACGTCAGAAGCTTAGTCTAATAAGCAAGGCAAAATAAAAGAAGAACATGAATTCATATTCAATACCAGAAAGCAAAGATGATAGGAGGTATAAGTTGGCAGAGGGCCAATCCTATAGAGCTATTAGTTAATGAATTGCATTAGAACTGTCATTGTAGGAACTGAGGTAAAAAGAGGGTTCTTCTGAAAATTTGTGACAATCAAATTTAAAGTAGCCCATTATAATTTTGAGTCCTTCCTAAGGCTCATAAATTGAATTTGTTACCCAATTGTATATATTTTTGCTTTTACTTTTCCTTGACTTTTCTGGGCCTATCCCCCTTTCATTCTTTGGTTATGTCCATTTCTGTCTCCCTTGTCCCTGTGTGTTCACTCAGACACACACACACACACACACACACACACACACACAAGTTCTTGGAGGAAGAGATTGATAAAGTATATAAAATATTCAAGAACAGCAAGAAGAAGCAAAACAAAAACTAGAGGCAAGATGAGAGTGAGAAAACTAAATGCATCTTGTTTTCTTTGGCTCTCAAGTAAATTTTTTACAATTACTGATTTTAGTTTATGAATTTGTATTTTTTCATTCTTACATAATGTAACTTTCAGCCAACCACTGCCTCAACAGCCTGAGCTGTTTCTCTCAGTAGAGGAGCTCTTGCGTCTTACAGGTTGCAGATTGCTGAGCCAACATGAAAGAACATGGGAGTTTTGTTTTGTTTTATTTTTCCCAGTCTCTCATGAAGTTGTTACACTCTGATACTGGGAGGCTGATTTATGTCTATCCATTGGGGAGGCATGCTTAGTGAACAAAGACAAGTAGAATTAATAGAATTTAGCCCATGACTTGGTACTGTCTGAGTTTTGTAGTCAGGAAAACAGAATGTTCATTTGTGTACCTTCAAAGACATATCATCCCATAAATTTCCAAATGAGTAATTTGTATTCTCAAAAGCCCTCTGAAGAGTGATCCACAGAGTAACCTTCAAAAACATTCAAGCAATAGGGAACAGGCTGCATTCTTCAGAGAGCACATGGCTTCTTCGGTATTTTGTCGAAGTCTGTCAGGAGACGGTCAAAACCTCCCCAAATAAGTTGGCTCTTCTGCGTAACTTGACTTTGGTTCTTCCTTTCAGTGTCCTAAGGTTACCTTTGAAGCAGAAATATGAAGAATTATTTGTAGAAGTTTCTTAAGCTTTACATTTTTTTAGTCTGCTTAACTGGAGGCCAAATGGGAAGGAGTTTGTACATAAATGAAGTATAAAAATCTAAAGCTCCTGGCTAAAGAGCTCTAACGTTTTCTATAGTGGTAAGCTAATCGATTGGTCTACATTACTATAGCAGAAGAGGAAAGGCAAGTCACGAAAACTCTGTAATGATCACCTGTAAAATGAAGACAGTATCCAACTCAAAAAGACTGAGATTATGTAAATCATTCACTGTTTACAATATTAGCATTTACATGTGGCCATTAGGAATATAGGGTATCTATTGCTTCCTTAGTTATTGAAGAAAACAACCAGGTAGCTTATTTAGGCTGGGCTCAGCTGGAAAGTTCTGGTTTTAGCTGGGCTTTCTTATGAATCTGGAGATACTGACAGATCATCTAGGTATCTCTGCTTCTGGGTGTGGCTGGCTGTTGACTGGGACAGTGAAACTAATGGCCATATGTCTCTAATCCTCCAGCGAGCCAGCCTGGGCTTATTCACATGGTGGTCTCAAGGGACCCAAAGGAAGAAAAGCATGCAAGGCCTAGAGGCCTGGGCTCAGACCTGGCACACTTTCATTTCTGCCATATCCTATTGGCCAAAGCTAGTCACAAAGCCAGCCCAGATTTAAGGGACTAGAAAATAGACTCTACCTCTTTCTCGGAGGAGTTGAGAAGTCACATGGCAAAGGCCATAAAGACACATGGCTGTAAAGACACATGAAAACTTATGGCCATTTTCGTAATCCACAATAATATATATTAGCTCTGTAATTTATTTCTTCATAGTTAGCTTTATTTCAGAAGGGCTTTGGGAGGCTTATAGTAAAAACGAATACAATGATATGGTAACATAGTCGTACATAGAAACACAAAAATAGTATATATTGGAATAGGAAGCTAAAAACAGGATTCTGATAGTAAAGAATGAGCTAGTGTGAACAGTGAAGTTATCTTCATAGAAGTTTGACAATATTGAGGGGATAGGTTTCAACCAAAAGCCTTTTAAATGATGACATAAGTTAATAGTAGTGGAGTCCTTGAATCATTACCTGCTTAGCATATATGGGAGCTGGGTCAAGAGCAGAGGGATCAGTGGTATAATTGTCTGGAACCCTCTCTTGAACCCCTTAGTTACTAGTCAAGGGGTCGTGAGGGGCCCTCACGAGTCAAGGGCCTCGTGAGAAGCTTTGTGACACAGAAGGAAGGGCTTTGGAGACAGAGTCTTGAAGACCATCCCAGCTGAGAAACTGGGACTTGAATCTAGTTTTGTGTGGCCTTTCTTCCTAATTTTCTCAAATTGGGGCTAATGATGCTTATTAGACAGAATGTGTTAAGTCATGTGAAAAAAGTGTTTAGATGTTAATGTCACTTTCCTCTTTCTGGTTCCTTTACCTTAATGTATCTTGTCTCCCAAGAAATGTGAATAACTCCCTTTTAGAGAGGGATTTCTTCATAGATAGACTTCTTGGTCTCATCCATAGGTACATTCAAAAGCACAATATAATCCATGAAATTGAATGGAATTGGTGAACATTCTACATCTCGACCCCAAATAAGATTTCCAAGAAGAGTTTCTTAACCCAAAGCAACCCAGTACAGCTAGGGCAGCCATCCATGCCTATGAACCTCTGATCTGTATAGGTCTCCAGTTGTTTCTAGGCCCCAGGGAACATTGGGAGCATTTTGTGACAGTAGTTTCCTTGCAAGTGTGTGTGGGTGCAGTTTGCTAAAACAAGTCTGTGGCCTGGTGAAGCTACAATGTTTGCTTGTCTCTGTGAAAAGATAGGTGACTACATAGCTAGAAGGACCTCAGTGCCTTGGCTGAGTCAACTTTTGTATTATGCTCCTCTGCGTTTTCTTGGCTCTGGGAATGGAAGAGAGACAAAGTTTGTGGAAAACAGATAATAAACATTGAAATAAATGTACAAGATGAGTTTAGATAATGATAAATGGTGTTTTTAAAAAACAAGGGTGTTGTGATAGTGAGTGTTGCTGGGAGATGAGGCCGGCACTATTTTGATTTGGTGCCATGGAAGACCTCACTGGTAAAGAGGATTTACTTGAACTGAGATCCAAATAAAAAGGAATCAACAGGCAGATCTTTCCAGATGGTTTTGAACAATAAGTGCAAAAACCCTGAGGCAAAGACAAACTTTGTGTATTTAAGAAAGAGCAAAGACAGTATGACTGGAGGCCCAGGGGGAGGGAGTGAATGGGAAGAAATAAGCCAGAGAGATGGGCAAGAGTCAGATCATGTGGGTCTAAGACGGTCCTTATAGAGTTACTAAGAAGCTGGAATTTTCTTATTAGCAAAATATGTGTGTGCATGTATAATAAGTATATTTTTGAATGTAATATATAAGCTATATAAAAATAATTTCAAATCTAAAGGTATCTAGCTTTAGGGGTGTAGCTTCCATCAGTGACTGACTCCTTGGTTCAACGCCACAGAGTTTTGTCTGCTTGAATTAAATTTCCAGTATGTGCAACTAACTCATATATACTGGATACGTTTTAAATAAAATATTCCTTAAAATATCTGTACTGGGACCGAGGACTCCAGGACCTAAGTGAAGAGAGTGAGCAGCTCTGCTATAGAGTGAGTCCAGCGTTATGGTGATGTCCCAGGATCCATCTGTACCTGCATGTGATCAGAGACTTCAGAATGGCCCCTTTGCTGTCAGCCTCCTACCCACTTCAGTATTTATTAGGAAATGGATATGTACTCTTTAGTTTAAGAACCCTGAGTGGATGATTTATGTTAATTAGTGAGAGCATATGCATGTATCGACATCATCTGTTAGACGTTAGCTAGTAGACTCCTGAACTATTCATGATACATTTGCCAAATTTCTATTCACACCAGTAAGCTGTCCTGTAGCAAAGTCAGTTATTTTCTGACAATATAAATATGCATGTAGGAATTATGAGAAAGAATTACAAGCTATAAAGTAATTTATTTATCAGTTTTATCGAGCACCTACTATGGGCCAGGAAGGGGATAATACAACAATAACCAAGTAATGCGTGGACTGGCTTCTTTCACTTAGCATGGGGCTTTTGAGATCCATCTATATTATAATATGTGCAGCACTTCATTTCTTTTTTATTGCCAAATAATATTCCATTGTATCCCTTTTCCACTTTTAAAGGCCCTTGTGATTTCTAGGCCCACCTGGATAGTCCAGGATAATCTTCCTATTTTAAGGTCAGCTGTTTATCAATCTTAGTTCCATCTGCAATGTTAACTCCTGCTTGCCATTTAACATAACATGTTCACAGATTCTGGGAGTTAGGATGTCTTTGTGGTGGGGGAGAGGCATTTTTCTGCCTATCAGAGTGCCCAGCTCCATGGAATGCCATTTACAACAAAACACAAGAACACTTTTTACCTCTCTCCTCACAGACAGCCCTGTTACCAGTCTCTTTTATATCCTTATGTCATAGTCTAGGCGTACAAGGTCTGACAATTCGTGAACTTGTTGCAACGATGTCGCTCACCTTTTTTAATATCAGAGAGGTTATTCATTATGAGTTTGTACCAACAGAACAAACAGTTAACCAAGTTTACTATTTGGAAGTGCTGAAAAGGCTGAGTGAAAAAGTTAGATGACCTGAACTTTTCGCCAACAATTTATGGCTCTTGCATCATGACAATGCACCAGCTCACACGGCACTGTCTGTGAGGGAGTTTTTAGCCAGTAAACAAATAACTGTATTGGAACACCCTCCCTAGTCACCTGATCTGGCCTCCAATGACTTCATTCTTTACCCAAAGATAAAGGAAATATTGAAAGGAAGACAGTTTGATGACATTCAGGACATCAAGAGTAATATGATGACAGCTCTGATGGTCATTCCAGAAAGAGTTCCAAAATTGCTGTGAAGGGTGGACTAGGCACTGGCATCAGTGCATAGCTTCCCAAGGGGAGGACTTCGAAGGTGACCATAGTGATATTCAGCAATGAGGTACGTAGCACTTTTTCTAGGATGAGTTTGTGAACTTAATGTCCAAACTCATATGTAAATATAGACATGTTTTTTTAAAATACCAATAGTAGCATATACACCAGACTGCATACTGTATATACTGTATTTCACTTTGTTTTCTGGTTTTGGTTTTCTAGTCTTAAATCTGTCTTGGAGTTGTATTTAGTTTTCTAGAACTGCTGTAACCAATTACCACAAACTGGGGGACTTGAAACAGAAATTAATTCTTTACAGTTCTGGAGGGCAGAAGCCCAAAATCAAGATGTTGGCAGGGCTGCGCTCCTCCAGAGGCTCTAGGAGAAAATCTGCTCCTTGCCTCTTCCAGCTTTTGGTAGCTCCTGACATTCCTTGGTTTGTAGCTGCATCGCTCACTCTGTGCATCCATCAGTCTTGTCTTTCTGTCCTTCTCCTCTTATCTCTGTGTTTGTCTCATCCCCTCTTCTGTCCTCTATAAGGACATTTCATTGGATTCATTGGATTCAGGGCCCACCCAAATAATCTAGGATGATCTCATCTGAGGTCGTTAATTACATCTGCAAAGGCCCTTTTTCCAAATAAGGTTGCCTTTGCACATTCTGGGGGTTAGGACATAAACATAGCGTTTTGGAGACCACCATTCCACTTACTACAGAGATCATTCTGTAGCAATATAGGTAGCATAGCCATATTCTTTTAAGCAACTGCATAGTATTTCATGGTAAGATTATGCTAAACAAGTGTCCTACTGATGGAAAATTAGCTTGTTCTATTTAAGGCTTTCCTTTTAAATTCACTATGCAAATATTTTGAAATAGCTTACAAAATTTCATAAAGGTATAAACTTTAAGAAAAGGAGGCCTAATTTAGACTGGCATGTGGGGTTCTGCTGAGGATAGAAATAAGCAAAGGAACCTGAGGGAAGATATCAGGTGTGCTTAATCCTGCTGAACTTGGAGATTCTCTCTCAGTGAGAGAGGTGCTGATATATTCCAACAGGGTTCTCTTCAGGCTGTGAGGGGACCTGAGGTCACTCTCTGATCAGAGAATAAGATAGAGTTCTTGCTGGTTCTTTCCCGTCACTTTTTACCACTTCTGGGCAGTGAGCTTGCTTCAGCAATGAGGTCATGTTTACAGAGTGCTTGAGGATCTTTGGAGAACGGCATGCAGACAAGCCAGATATGCCTACCTCGGGAGCAGCTTCTTCTTTGGGAAGAACAAAAGTCCCGGAACCTATTTAGTGTTTAACTTAGTGCTTGCCAGTATGACCGATATCCTGCCCAAATACCATACAATCTGTAACTACTCTGTGGCAGCATTGGGTTAAATCACCCTCCACATGTGACTTCAAGTACTGCATTTCATGCCCATATCTTTATTCCTCTATGAATTTTACAAGTAAGACGTTTACTTTTGAGTTATAGTTTGGTTCATTTACCCCCTCAACACATACACACACACACACACACACACACACACACCTTTAAAAGAAATCAATCAGGTAAACTTGGGCTATTGTGTTTCCTAGGTAAGACTTTCAGATAAAAACCTCAGGTGAGACCAGCCTGCTTCCAGTGGCTTCCAGCCCAGAGGCGGTTTGCACAGATTATATTACACAAAGGCATAATTCAGGTAGGGCTCCAAACAAGGGAATATTGTATCATTGTCGCTTTGTTGGGAATACTGTTAATGGTTTACATGCACTGTGTCCTCCAACTTAAATATATATGTCCCATTTGGCAGGAACAATCTGGGGGCTTGTACTTGCCCATATGTGCAGACTGACTGCATCTGAGGGAGACCCTGAAACCTGGGATGGAAAGGGTCTCCCTTCCCTTTCCTGCCAGCCTCTTCATTCTTCCACTGTCTGCCCCCCTCCTCCTGGAACCACTTGGCTTCTCATGTGACTCCAAGCCCTCAGGGCCCTCCCCAGGGATTAGGTCTAGCCAGTAGCATGAGGCCTGAGAGGTGGGGCAATGGGCACCTCATATCTGACAGGACAGAGCAGCACCCTTTCCCATTCTCAAAGGAAGTAACTGCTTCCGTGCCTGTGGCTTGTGACTTTCTAGCTCTCTGAGAGCTAGGATGGATTGTTAGCTGTTCTCTATAAACCACTCAATAAGATAATCAGATAATAAAATAACACAACATCTGATTCTCCATGCTGCCTTCAGGAGGATACAGCAATCTGCCATCCTAAACAGAGCGGGGAGAAATCCTCTTACCTTCTTTTGCTGCACCATGAAACTCTAATAGGGCTAATGATAATAGAATGCAAGCTAACATTCAGAGAGTGCTACTTGTGTCCAGCCCAGAGCCAGGTCCCTGCCCTTTTTGGGACTCTTCCTATCAATTTTCATAAGAAGAATCAGATCTTTGCAAACAGTCATTAATATTGAGGATGGCCTTTTCATAATCCTTCCCTGGAGTGTATCTGAAAAGACAATAAATGCTTTCTGTCAATTAAGGATCCAAGACCCTCTTTGTGGAGTCATGCTGGCCCCATTCTCTCAAAAGTGAAGATGCAGTATTGAAAGCATCTTCCTTGGTCTGATGCGCGCAGATACAGTCCTAATGAAGACTGGCCAATTATTATTTGCACGGGGCCTCCTGGGGTACTCCCAAGTGCCCTACCTTTAATCACTTATCTCCTTGAAATTTTATCCACTATTTGTGGCATTGACTGGCACCATTAATAGCTAAGTGCTTATCTAATCTTCTTTGGGTCAGAACTAGGGCAGCTACCTATGTGCAGGGGAGCCTACACTGTATGAGTGAAGGAGAGTGGGAAGTCCCCTGTCCCTACATTCTCCATCACTCCTCAGGCTCCCAGCATCTCACTAGTAGAGTCCACACTTGGCTTAAACATTTTTCCTTCCAGGACTTTGTTTCAGTTAAGACTGAGATGGGCTGCATGTAATGGAAACCCAATGAGTATCTTGACCAAGTTGTTTATTTTTCTCATGTAACAAGAAGTCTGAAGATAACTAGTACAGAATAGTACACTAGCTCGAGGAAATGCCCAGTACTCATTCCCCTTTTTAGCCTCTTGCTCAAACCCCTTCTATGTGTGGCATTTGTCTTCACAGTTGTAGGAGGGCAGCTGCTGCTCTGCTACCCATGATGTCTGCATTCCAGGTGGGAAGAGGCGAAAGAACAAAGTCTGTCCATTTTTATTAGGCAAGCAATCTCCTTCCTGAAACCTTCCCTAGTAGACTACCTCTTCTATTTCATATTCACCTCTGACCAAGGGGAAGTTTTAAAGGGTCAATATTCTTAACTGGGCACGTTGCTTCCTTGGGCAAAGTTGGGAATGCTTTTAGTAAGGAAAAAGGAGAGATTGGCTCCGAAGTGGGGATTTAGCAATGACTGCCACACCATCTCTTGAACAGGAATATGTTTTGAAAAGTTAGTATGGTAAGCCATTAGCACTGTAATAAAAATTGGGGTGCAGTAGGCAGATGCTGTTTTTCTTCAACTAAAAGAACCAAGGGCCATATAAGGACACTGGACTCTGTAGAGTGGAGGTTGTTGAAGGGAAAAAGGTTAGGAATAGAAGACTAAAACTTTCTCATCTTCACAAATTTGCCCAGGGTAAGCCTTTTGGAATGTGGTTAAGCTTCCTCTCGTCCAGGCTTTATAAACCTCGGTCCTATTAACATTATGGACAGGGTACTTCTTGGATGTGGGCGCTGTCCTGTGCACTGTAGGATGTTTATCCTGGCTTCTACCCACTAGATGCCAGTAACGCTGCCTCCCATTGCCAGTTGTGATAACCCTAACTGCCTCCAGACATTGCCAAATTGTCCCTGGTCAAGAATTCCGGCTTTAGTCTCTTCCATATTACAGAAAATTGCTGCCAGACCTCATCTTTTTCCTGGTTTTGAAATGAGAAGTGTGGAATTGACCTGCTCACCAGCAGAGGACCCTGGCCAAGTAGGGCAACAACAGGAGTGACTCCGGGCAAGATTTGTCCTGCATGTTCTGCACAGCAGCTGGATGGGGCTTCTATTGGCTTGGCCAGAATGGCACCTGCAGGGTGGCCTGCTCAGCCCCTTCTATTCAAAGCCCAGCACCAATGGGCAGAACTCATCATAGGCAGAACAGGCTGGCACCAATGTAGGGCTGTCAGATTTACTGCATAAAGATAGAGTACGCCCAGTTAGATTTGAATTTCAGATAAACAACAAATAATTTTTTAGTATAAGTATGTTCCATGCAACCCTAAATGGGAACAATGTGTCTGTATTTTCAGTTTGCATAAATCCTGGGATCAACTTTTGCTGCCAACTTTCACAGCAGTGTGCACAGTCCAGAGAACACTTCCTGTTCCTACCACCAAGTATGCTGGTGGCCAAAAGCTCTGACAGAAGGGCATCAGACAGAGTCTGTGTCCTTCCCCTGACCTTGACCTCTAGGTGGTGCCAAGCAAAGTCACTAGGCACTCAGATTGCAGAGCTTATTTCTGCATGCAGATCTTGAATGCATTGAGGCCCTTTCATTTTCACTGAGTAAGCGATCATTTGGCAGTGTGCTGCTCCCCTTGTTCTCTGTGTCTGGGTGGCATAGGGAGTATTCCCTGGGCAAAGGGCAGGGTTGTGTTATCAGAGAAAACCCAGGTCAGCACCAGACTCTCCAGAGCCCAGCTGACGGCAACGGAAAAGAAGAACACTTTCCTTCTTCAGCTGGAAGCATTAAAGTTCTACCTGAAACACTCAGAAAAATGTTTCCAAAAGACTGCCCCAGATGATTCGGCTCCTGAGATGCTGCAGGGGAGAAGTGCCTGTGATACTCTGTGCATACCCGAGAGCTGTGTTAGAGACCCACGGTGCCCACTAGTATGTGATCTGGAAAACTCCTTCATTAAGGAAGCCTATTTGAGTTTTAAACCAGAGTTCCTCAAAATTATCTGATAGTCTTTTTCTTGCCTAATAACTATTACCAGAACATACTTGGTCATTTAATCCCAATGCAAATAACCTGTGGAATAGCAGATAATTAACAAATATTTGTTATGTATGTATACTGTGTTGGGCCAAGGGCTTGTTATATAGAAGTTTGTTCTTTTCTTTGTAGTTCTTAAATCAGTTGTAAATATTTAATTAACTCTATTTGTGTAGTATCTGACTCTCCCAATAAAAATACCATGAGGGTAGGGACGATGCCTCTCTTATTCAGTATCCTGTGGCCAGTTCCTAACAGCTCCTGACCTATTGTAGATGCTCAATAAACGCTAGTTGAACAGAGAAAAATACAGTGTCCTTTGAGAACTTCTTGTCTAATACAATGGTTCTCATTGTATTCTGAAGAGCAGAATCAAGGGAGGAAGTTTTTAAAAATGCATGTGTCTGGTCCCCACCATTGAAAATGATGTAAAAAGATTGGGAGATAGAGCTCTGTAGACAAAGCTGAGGGTTGAGACAATGCTACTAACTCTTCAGAAACACACACACATGCACAACCCACACTTTGGATTAGATTCCTTTGTTGAGTTCTCTATTTTGTCTTATCAAGGTCAGCAAGTCACCCGAGGTTGTGCTTCTAAGAGGCTGCAGGAGAAAAGCCACTTGACCTAGAAGCTAGGTGCTCACGAGAGGGCAACAAACTTTTCAAGGAACAAGAATAAAGCTTATTTAAAACAAAACAAAAACTTCTAGAACATGTTGGTGTGATGGATGTGGAGTAGGTGGCTCATCATTTCCAGAAGGCATTCAACTTCTCTTTTTGGGCCATAGCCTGTGCTCCCACATTAAAGTTTGTTTCTAACCTCCCTCTTCCTCTCCTGAGCTCACTCATACTCCGCACACATTCTCTTCTCAAGAGTGCTTGAAATAATTTTTTCAGAGTGAGTTTCAGTCCTTGGCTTTGGTTGAGACAACAAATACCTGCTCCAACCCTAGGTAGGTTTTTGGCTTCTCTGAGTTTCATCTTCATCATTGCCCCTCAATTTAATTGGGGGCAAACCATCTGTCTGCGGAAGCCTTTCCAGGGAAGACTTTCCACACACACACACACACACACACACACACACAAACACACACACACACACAATTCCGAGTTACATAGGGTTATTATAAAAGCCAACTTTTTGCTTTCTGTACAAAGCTTTGAACATTGACTTAAGTCTAAATATAACTGCATCTTATATCAAGAATCTTGAGTGTACAGACATTTGAAGCCATTTACTGTCTCAGGATCTGGTTTGATTATATATCTATCTATATAGTGCCATATATATATATGGTGCCTAACAACATACTTTTCAGGGGTTTTAGATGTCATTTTGCACTGAATTTCAGTGGCGATGCATAACTTCTTTGGCTACTGATATGTGTACACCATTATGCAAGTGCCCATTCATCAATCTACCGAAATGTGATGGATTATCACCTTAACTTGGCCTCTGAGTCCTTATGTCTGCAATAGCCCCTTTCCTTAGAAACGGCTAATTCTTGTTAGTTATTTATACCTGTCTCTTTCTTACACAATTACCGAGAGAAACAGAGAGAGAGAGAGAGAGAGAGAGAGAGAGAGAGAGAGAAATTAAATAGATTTGAATCAGTTGCTAAAAACAGCAGCTTTCACAAAATTCTAAGGCATAGTACTCTAGCAGTAGCTTTAGTGAATGATTTTTCAGTTCAGCATGTTTCATTCCATTAAACTGTCCTCATTATGTTACACGTGAAAATAATTCTAGTTGTTTTGTACAGATCTTTTTTCTACTTCTTTTTTCATGTTCATGCATTCTCAATCTCAAAACTTAACTGGCACTGTCTCTTGTCCAACTGAAATGCTCCCTCAGGTCCCACAGAACACAGTACATTGTCATCACAGCATTGTTTACCTGTCTCCCATGATTGACTGGGAGCTCCCTGAGGATGGGGCATTTTGGTTAGGATTATTGAAGAGGTCCTCTTTGGCTATCCTGGGTAAGACCTGCACTGCTGGCTAACAGAGGGCAGTGCCGATCCTGAGCATTGACCTCCAAACTCGTTTTTCCTGCCAGACTTCTGAGGAAGATCAATTGCATAAGAATCTATTGGCGCCACTAAGGAAATGTTAGCTTTGAATTCAAGGTATTTTAGGATAATAGAATCTGTATAACATGGTAAGTACTAAAATAGGGGAAGCACTCTTCTATTGTTTTTCTATTTCAAATTTCATTGATTTCTGTTCTTTATTATCTTCTTCTATCTTCTCATTTGGGTTTAATTTGCTCTTCCTTCTTTAGTTTCTTAAGGTGGAAGTTTTGGTAACCAATTTGAAAACTTTCTCCTTTTCTAATATAAGCATTTAGTGCTATAATTTTCCCTCTAAGTACTGCTTTAACTGTATTTCATAAATTTTGATGTATTTTGTTTTTATTTCCATTCTAAATATTTTTAATTTCCCTTGAGAATTTCTCTTGGAGCCCAGGGTAAGTCAGAGTACATTGCTTAATTTTAAAATATGTGTAGATTTTCCAGACACTTTCTGTTGTTTGTTTCTAGTTTAATTCTCTATGGTCAGAGAATATACTTTGTATGATTTTCTAGTCTTTTTAGTTTGTTATGGTTTGTTTTATGGCCTGAAATGTGGCCTATCTTGATGAATGGTCCATGTGTACTTAAAAAGAATGTGTATTTTGCTGGTATTAAGTGAAATATTCTGTAGATGTCACTTAGGTCACGCTGGTTGATAGCGTTTTTCTGGATTTTTTATTCTTGCTGATTTTCTGCCTACTTTGTATTAATAACTGAGAAAAGTCTTGAAGTCTCCACATATAACGATCAGTTTCTCTTTTCATTCTATTTCTGATTCAAGTATCTTTGATGCTCTGGTATTAGGTGCATTCCAATTTAGGATTGTTTTCTTTTTTGGATAACTAACCCTTTTGTCATTATTCAATGTTCTTCTTTATCTTGAGGTAGGAGGGTTTTTTCTCACTATAGCTGGGATGGACTGTCAGTGTTTGTTGTCTCCTTCTCCCCCACAGCAATTTAAAGCTTTTGTCCTATAGAGGAGATACAGGGGAAGAATCTGGGCAAAGCATCAATCCTTTCTCACAGTGGCTCCCTTCTCCTCTCCCAGGATGCTTTCCCATGACTCTCACCAGTCTTTTCTGTGAGCACCCTCAGAGGTCGGTGGAGAAGCACCTGCATGAATCCCCCTTATATCTGTGACCCTCAGGATTCTATACTGTCCTGTTCCCCCACACTTGACCATTACCAATCAATTCACTGACTCCTTCTTACTAGGATGTCCAACTGCACCAGCCTTAGAACAGGAAGTGCTTGTATCCCATCTCTGTTTGCAGTCATCTGTCTTCCTTAGATTGAGTTAGTTTTAGTTGGTCAGTTAGTTGCTGTGTGACCTCAGCTCTCTGATAAATTTACAAAAAGTTGTGAATGTGCAAGTCTGGCTTTTTATTACTTTAAGAATAATAGTGAATCTTTTCAGCTTTCTATATTCCATGTGTAAACAAAAGCTGTGGATTATTATTTTATTGAATACCCCTCTCCTTTCTTAAAAGGAGTTTGAAATGGCAATCCTGAGAATATCTTTCTGGAACCTAGCCTAATATAAGATCCATTACCTTGCTTTTATTACTGGAGCCAAGTTTTCTGAAGGGAGGAAAGAAGAAAGGATAATATGACTAAGAATATAATTCCGTTTAGCCTTTTCTTCTTTCCTTGATAGAGAATGAATAGGAGAGCATCAATATTTCTCTCAGACTCCAAAAACAAGCTAGTCAATATCTAGAGACCAGAGAAAAAAATGGAGGAAGTCTTTAGCCATTTCTAAATGAACTAAAATAAAAATTCTATCAAAACCTCTTTAAGAAATGAAACAACTTAAGAGATTAATTAATAGTACACGTTTTGTCTTCCTTCTATCCCCATCCCCACTTCCTGCGCAGTGCAATTGGAGTCTAAATCCACTACCTGTTTGGGAGAAGGCCTGGAGGCAGGTCACCAGTGGAAGATGAAATACTGTTTGCTCCTGACATTTGTGTCTATTAAATGGTGGCGTCCACCCCTTAGCCCTGTTTGCATCACAACATATCACCAGCTTGCTTTGACCCTGACACCATTGTATAGGCTTAATAATAATAAATCTATGCTCTGAAGTAGTTTCACAGATTATAGTAATCAATCAAAATTCAGGGAGCCCAAGACCATTAATGTCATCAGCAGTGATGCAGCACCCCGGGAATCCATCTAAATCAGCCATTATGACGAAAACTACACCTTAAAAGCCTGAAGATAGAAGGAGTGGATGAAGCATAAATTGCACTTCTATTTTTATCAGCCATCAAGGGATGAATTTCCTGAAGAGGTGCTGTCTGTTCTTGGTAGGAAGTGAAACTAGGACTTGCTGTCCATTGCTGATTCCCACTCCATATTGTAAACTAGGAAGATTTTGCTGTTCCTGGGCCTGTGAGCACTGGCCTGCCTTCTATAGCCACAGCCGCATGCAAGCCTAAGCACTAAGGACTTTTCTTTTGAAACTTCCCAATGAGCCAAGGCAAGACCCTGTAGTTTACCTTTCTTTGTAGATGATTCCAATTACTTACACATTCCCTTTGTCAAGACAAATCCTAAAGAACACTTTGTTAAGAAAAGTTTGAGATGTAGCCACCTGGAGGTGCCAGATACTCCACAGTGGTGGTTTGTCATTACAGCTGAGGATGAGGGCTGTGGGAGAATGAAAGGATTCTTTCTGAGGCTCTGTAGTTTGAATCTTTCTATAACCTCTGAGATTTATTTCTTGTAAGATAGTACAATATGGTGAAAGAAACTAAGATGTAAGAGTCAAGAAAACTGAGTCCTGGCTCTTAGCTAGTTGTATGACCACGGGCAAGTAATGTCTCAACTTTACGGTTCCTGTGTCTCCATCTGTAAAATGAATAGATTACTCTACACCAGGCATTCTAAACCAGCAATCCGCGGATCAGATCCAGGTGTGTGTTTTGTTTGGTTTTGCCTTAGATTGTGTGTGCGCGCATGTACATGTGCGCTAAATAATGACTTCAACATCAGTACATTTCACACACAAATTACCATTTCATCTTCTGAAAAATTGAAGGTACTAGCTATACTGGGCCATCCCCACATGGCAACAATGGTATTGCTGGGTTGTGAATACTGCTTTTGACAGAGTCTGTCCTCCTCTCCAGGACCCTAGAATCCCCACCTACTGTCCTACTTGCCTCTTTCCCCATGATTCTTTCTTATTGTCCAATTACTGGAGGCACAGGTATTAACAACTCCTGGATTATATGATCTATATAAAGTGTGATATTTAACTTTTGGCTAGTAAAGCAAAACTTATGTTAAAAGACTTTTTAAATAAAGTCTTTAAAATATGTAATGGAAGGTGGAAGCCCAAAATAATCATGTAATGTCTGGATCCCACATTTCCATTCTTCACTTCAAAGAACCAGCATGAATATAAGCAACAACAAATCAGTAACTAACTGTTGGCTTCTAATTCACAATAGAAATTTGAGAAATATTTTATATTTAGAGCCTCTTCAAGTCATTCTCCTTCCATACATACGTTAATGCCTCATCTGATAGGTATGGGGAAATAGGCAAAATAATTTGGAACTTTTTATTAAACATTAAGTTCTTAAGTCAGTAGTACTGTGGTGCCACTCAGTCCCACACCCATCTCACCCTTCTTCCTCTTCTGTTTTATGTTCCTTGGTCCACATCGTCAGGCCTCTTTTGGCTGCTTCACGTGTTGCTGTTTCTTCCCTGAGTGCAAACTCCTTGAGAGCAGGGATCAGATATAGTGCATTTGTAACTCTTCTTCCTTCCAACTCCAGTGCCCATGCAGAGCCTAACCCCATCCTAAGTGGTCAGCAGGCTCTGGCCTGGTTTTGCAGTATTATCATGTGAGAATGTTTCTCCCAATGAATGAGCCAAGTCCAGGCTTCTTAGCATAAGTCCTTCTAAAGTTCTAAGATTCCAGGGCCCATATTTAAGCAACAAAGCTACAACACTGGAGATTAACTGTGGGGTTGACAGACTCACTGTGTTATTTCACCACCTTCTGTGGTTAAGATATCTTTACCAGGTGAGTGAGTCCCCATTCACCTCATTCCCTTCTTCCCCCTCAAAGCCTCCCCTTCCTCTGTCTGCACTGTAGATTGACAACAGCAAGATGTATGGAAATTTCCATCAAACAAATGCACATGAAGATAAATCATCTGGCTCTTTCCCTCCTTTGCCCCTTAACCATTGTCTCAAATGGAACTTGTGACATTTATGCCTTTTCTGATTAATAGAAAGATTGATTCCACAGCAGGGAGTGGTGACCTTGACAAAGTCAAATAATTTAATGTGCCATGAGGTGCCAGTCCTGTCCACTGGGTTCATTTGCAGTCATTGCTGGCACTGTTTTCTCTGAACAGTATGGCTGTTGAGTGAGACCGAGGTGGTGGTCATCCATGCAGCAAGCTGCTAAAGGAGCCTTCCAATCTCATTGTTAATAGGAAAATAAAACCAGTTACTGTATCAGCAAAAGCTTTTCAGAAAAATCAGGTCATTCTATGGTCGATGGCTCTTTTATTATGATTGGAGTTATGTGACCAGCTACATACATAATAAAATGCTGCCTTGTTGGTCTGGGGAAACAGGCAAGAAAGTTGGGTTTTCAAAAGTTTCACAAACTATTACTTCCTTGAGACAACACAACTGTGGGAGTTTTACAAAGACAGCAACAGCAGCTTGGCCAGGAGGAAAGTTGAAGCTATGCGGCCTCTTCTGTAGAAAAAGAAAATTAATATTTTCCTGGGAACATGTAGCCTGATCCCCTCATTGACAGACCAGGCCATTGTACTTGGCTCATCACTGTTCCTCAAAATTACACTGGCCACCAACTCTTGACCTGAGCTTGAAATCAAGCACAGTTGATTTTGCATCTGGGCTCTCCACTTACTGGGTGACCTTGGGCAAGTTACTTAATCTTCGCCATGTCGCTGTGGGAATTAAATGAGATCCTGCTTATAAAGTGCTTCTCATGCAGAGGTCAATAAACAGTAGTTGTTATTAGTGTCATTGCTATTATTGGGCTTGCTTTTTGGTGTCTTAATTATCTGTGGGCCCACCCCATTAGTGTCTTTCTGGCTCTCTGAACAGCCTATCTCTTCTGCCCGGGTTTCATTGTTGGGGTTTCACTGTTGGGTCATTGCCAGCTTCTCCCCTACAGTAAAGCAGTGAGGGAATGGCGTCCTCTCCTTTCTCTGGGTTGTAAAGTGAGAACCTCTAGGCACTTTCTCATTCCTCGAAGCAGAGCTGTAATCTAACAATGGGCGCTCCCTGAACTGTGGGCACCCAGAGCCCTGGGGCACATGGCAGAGCCCAGCCGGTCTGAGCGCTTTAGACCACCCAGCTAGGGAATTCCAGATCTCTGAGCTCTCCCAGGAGTGCCCAGCCTCTGCAGGGGAAATCGTGGTTCAGTCATTCTTTGTTTCTTCACAGAAATGTTCTTCCAAAGGTACACATAGACTTTCTTTACACTCCAAGCACCTGCCAGCATCCCTTGGCCACTCCAGACTATCCTAGTTACATAGTGGTCTTTCAGTGGCCAATCAGGGCTGATCACAGCTTGAGGATGGGAGATGTTTGTTGCCCCCACATATCCTGTTGTTTTTGTTAAAATTTGAACTGCCAACATTAAAAATCAAGAATTTTTCCCACATAAATTTGGATTTAGGGTTTTTCTTGACAAAAATCAGGACCTGACAACATTGGACCAGCACAGTTTATTGTAGAAGGAAGAATAGACATCCTACATGTTTAATGGCAAATACAGTGCTTACTATACAAACATCCTACTTTACTCCTTTATGTTAACTTGTTGGCCCACTAAATGTCTGAGTTTGCAACTCCTGAACTAGAGGTTACTCTACCTTCATCATAACATCTTAAAACTGGGAGAGGATTAACTAGGCCAGGAAATTAGTCTCAGAGAGTTTAAGAGGCATATCTAAAGTTCACAGAGAATTTGTGGCAAAATTAAATTTGGGGTTCCTGGTATCATCACCCTTTCTCAGGACATCATGCTTTCTCTGAACTTAGAAAGAAATGGCCTGGGAACCTCTGGTTCAGGGGCCTCTATCCATCCTCTGCAAGTTCTGAGGGTACGATTCAAGCGTCTGATGGAATCATTCAAGCCATAGTCACTCTCTCCTCTGCCTTAGGACCCAGAATTCTCACTGTTCATATTATATACCAACATCCGTCTATGAAGTAGCTCATTTCATTGGTTGAGACACTGTCAACCTCAGAGTGGCAACCTTCTGTTGAGAAAATGCACCTGTTAGAATTTTTCTCTGAATTTTTCTCTGAATTTTTCTCCTTTGTCTCTATCATGGCCAGCAGAGAATTGGGAGCATAGAGAATGTGCTTTGGGCAATTTTGAGTTGAGGCTCGAGTTGTAGAAGATGGCCTTATAAAGAGGAAAGAATATAGGCTGTGAGTCATGAGCCCAGTGTAATTGAGGGCTCCCTTGTGCTCAATTTCTACCCTTGTAAAATGGCGGCATTTGGCATGATGAGTTCTGAGGGCATCACCAGTTCATGATTCCATGAACAGAAAGGTCCAGTGTTACAGTTGTTCCTGGACTGGAAGGACAGTACAAGGAGATACTGTGGAAGCCAAATCCATGGGATTCTAGGACCTGGGGCCTGAGGTCAGAAGGTGGCTTGTCAATATGAAGTTTGTAAACAATTTTTGTACAGGGAGGAGAAAGTTAGGCTCATAAAGAAGTGACTAAACAATGCACTCTGGTTTAGCAAGGAATTGTGAAGAGAATGATGCCAGTTTTGAAAGCATTGTGATGTGGAAGAAAGAACACTGACCATTGAGTTATGTGACTTGGACTCCAGTTCCCTCCTCTGCTGATACAAAAGACTTGGCCCATGAGACACTCAGAAGAGAGACTTTAGAAGTACCTTCTACACTTATAATCTAAGCAAGGTCACCAGTCCTAACTGTAACGTGCTCCCCATAACAGACTTCTTTTTGATCCACATATCCTGTTGTGGGAAGTTCACAATCTTCAGAAGTAGCCAAGAAAATGATAAGGCAATAGACAAACCTGACATTTTCGAAGACAAGATTGTTGTGAAGCGACTTGCTGTATCAGAGAAGTCTGATACAAATGGATATCAGAAAGTCATAACTGGTCAGGAAAACTGCCCAAGTGTACTGAACAAAGAAATATCAGATTCTCAAAGACTCCACTGCTCATCTGAGTGTAGTGTGTATATATTTGGCAGGACGAGAACAACAGGGATGAGAGCAGGGGGAAAAGACAAACATGACTATCATGCCTTTGGAAACAGGAGTTCTGCCTTAGCTCATAAGTGGCAGCATCACTTAAAGTCTTATGTGTCTTTGCCATCATATCCCATAAAAACACAGGGTAGAAATCCTCCCTGTCTTTGGGTATCCTCATCTATTTGCTTTAAACTGACAGACCACAGTTGCTGCCTACTTTTCTAGAGCAATGATGGATCATATTCCCATTCTGTTGGACATTCTTCTTCTGAGGTGAAGACTTCATGAAGAATTGACTCTGAGGATGGTTTTTAGTACCCTGTCATATGAGTAGTGACCATCCTATGTTGTCTGCAAAGTCACCAATCCATTGAATAGTCTAGCTCAAGCACTGGGTTTATGATATGCCAAGGCTCTGGCTCCCAGCAAGACTTTGTGTTTGCCCCATTGACAAAGTTCCTGCTTAGGGAACTCTATCCCCCAAATGTCCTGCTGTGAACTCAGCATCCCCAGTACATGTTAGAATTGACATAAGAGATTATTACTATTATCTGCTTTTAGAAACCTCCATCCCAAGCCTGCTTAGGGTCATGAGAATCTTTTCCATTTTAAGCATCTCTAGAAAAAAAGATGTCTTTATCAAACTGTTCTGACACTGAGCCACCAACACATTCATTTCCTCCAGTTGTTTTTTTTTTCCTGGCCTTCGTGAAGATGGAGAACTGTTTGCCATAGTCTTACCAGGAATATTATTATAATAATAGATGCTATTATGACTATTTCTGTGGTCTTCTCTAGTTTATGGAAAGCAGTGACTAAGTGAATAACAGGTATAGGACTGACCATCCGCTGTTTCCCATGAGCCAGGCAAAGATGTGGGAAGCAAAAGAGCTGCTGTGATTTGTGCCTTTAAGGACCTTCAAGTTCTGCTGGGGCAAAGGTGCAGGAATACACTTATATCAAGAACTGGATACTTTTAAGTACCCCCTTAGTCCTAACCTGGAAATGAAGGAATTCCAGAAGCCTTGCCATGTAGCCTCTGGTAGAGTAGGAGATGTTTCTAATAAAACACTCAAGAGTTTGTTCAGCTATTTCCTTTTGATTATTCTTAACTGAACCATGGCGACTTTCCTGGGGTTCAATACATTGATGACACATATTGGTTTCGCCCCAATTAAAGAGCATTATATGTATAATTTATTGTATGCCCACTATAATGCAAACTCCAGGAGGGCGTGGGTTTTTGTCTCTGGTTCACTGATCATTCGAAATGCCGAAAACAGTGCCTGGCACAGCAGAGCCATCCCATTGGTAGTTACTGTAGGAAGATTTAGAGTGGAGAGGACTTGAGGGTAGATTTTGTACTCTGCTAGGCTGTTAATAGTCAGTTCAATTTCTTTTCCACCTGAAAATAATAAGGAAGAGCCACCAAAGTCTTTGACTTCTGATTAAATTGTGTGAGTGAGAAGGACTCAAACAACCCCTCAAGTAACCCCTTTCCAGCTAGAGATGTTGTTACCTTTTATTACCTTTTTTTGTTTGTTTCCTGTTTGGGAAGTATTTCGCTTCACATTAAGCTATTTTATCCCTTACCGTGATTTCTTACCTGGGGCAATCGACTTTAATGTGCAACCTTATCAAATGCTTTTTGAAAGTTTAGGTAAATATAATCCTCGTCTTTCTTTTTTCTTTTGTCTTTTATAATAGTAACTCCTCTAAAAAAAATAAAACCAAAACAAACCTAACGTGTTCTTTCAAGCTAGGCCTGCCCTCACAAATCCACACTGGCGATATCTTATCAGACTCTGTTACTGCAAATCCTTTTGTAACTGCATAGCCCAAGTGGTTGCTCGTGTTTTCTTAGCCAATCTGATATACACCCTCTTCTAATTCTAACAGTTTGGTAATGAAATGTGTTGGGCTTGGCACTCCTTTCTACTTCTTAGCCTTTCCACCCTCTTTGTAATTGGCTGTGGAGTTCATTAGCTGGCACCTGGCCCTGGTGTGCTAAGCCAGGGGCAAGATGTCTCTCTTGAATGCAGAGATGAGCTTTGATAGAATGACCAAGTTTTGCTTTATTCCAAAGACAAGAATTTATAACTGCCCTTTGGGCAGCAGTCTGAGTAAGGGTCTGGGAACTGGGAGTAGACAAAGCCTAATAAATCGACAACATTTAGAGTGTAGATCCTAGTTCTCCTCCCAGTTTTCTCAGCCTCTATTTGTCTACCTCCAACTTCTACATTCCACGGATGTACAATGATAACTGTCATGCTGGTTGAAGTTAAATGGTGCTTTAGGGTCAAGTAGATCTGGGTTTGAGCTCTGACCTTGGGTAGTATAGTTGACCTTTTGTTATGGACTGAATGCTTGTGTCCTTTGAACTTTCATATGTTGAAGCCTTAATCCCCAATTTGGTTCATATTTTGAGGTGGGGCCGTTGAGAGTTAATTAAGTTTAGATGAGGTCTTGAAGAGAGAACCCTCATGATAGGAATAGTGCCCTTATAAGCAGAAGAGACCAGAGTTCTCTCTCTCCACCGAGTGAGGACACAGCAAGGAGGCAGGAAGAGGGTTTTCAGCAGGAACTGAATTCCCTGGCACTCTGACCTTGGACACCCCAGGCTCCAGAACTCTGAGAAATAAATGCTTGTCGTTTAAGCCACTATGTCTATAGTATTCTGTTATACCAGGCTTAGCAGACTAAGATGCCTCTCTAACCTTCAGTTTCTTCACCTGCCAAATAAAACCTTCTTGGAAATGTTCTTATGAGGAATTAGGTAAGATAATGAATGCAAAAGCCTGGGCACTTAGGAGACACTAACGAAAGGTAGGTATTGTACTATCCTATCTCTACTCTGTGAATAACAATAATAGTAACAATATCAACAACATATTTATAAAGCCCTGATTATATGTAAGGCACTCTTCTAAGTGCTTTGCATATATTAATTTCTTTATTCCCAATTACTAGGTACTATAGCTTTCCCTCTTTGCCCAACTGTCCTTGGGTTTTTCCTTCTCCCCATTATTTTCTTCTTTAAAAAGTTCTTTCTCTAAAGTTCTGTGCAGATTTCTGCATGGCAAATAAACAACAAAAAAAGAAACCTACATTTCCTTGGGTCAAGAGCATTTACCCGGTACCCCGGCCACATCTTGGAGGTCTAGAACAGCTCTCAGCCATGGCTGCACTTTAGAATCACCTGATGAGCCTTTCAAAGTCTCCTTGCCCAGGCTGTAAATCAAGACCAATTAAATCAGAATCTCTGAGTGTGGGACCAGGTACTGCCTCTCAAAGTTTAATGCTCATTAGAATTACCTGACGATCTTGTAAAACTGCAGGTTCTGCTTTTCTAACAAGTTTCCAGAGAGGCTGTTGCTGCTAGTCTGTAGAGGACACGTTAAACAGCAAGGCCAGGTCAGACCCTCTCACTTACTGCTAAGTGGCTCTCGTCTCAGTCATGGACTGTCTCTTGACTACTACTTCGAGCATTCTTCCTCAAACCCCTAAATGGGCTTGAATCCCAGATCCCACAATAATAGTTGATTTGACCAGTGGCAGAGGAAGGTAGTGACTCACACACATAGGCAAACCAAATAACTTTGCTTACAAAATTCATCTAGAAACCAGGATTTAGAGATCAGTGATAAACCACCACCAATGCCTGGAATATCTTAAAATGGGAGCACTACTCAATCTTTGCTTGTTTCTCAAATCATGGGCCATTTTTGATGGGGCCCTTAAAAATAGCCCATAAGCCCAGAAACCTAAAAGATGGGGTTTGGAGAGCTTCTGGGTTAGCAAACACATCTAAGTTCTGGGAGGATGGCACACCCGAGAGGGCATGGAAGCTCTTTGCCCCTTCCCCCATACCTTGCCCCATGTATCTTTTCCATTTGCCTGTTCCTGGGCTGTATCCTTTATAATAAAATGGTAAACATAAAAAAAAAAAGATAGCCCGTAAGGGAGAAGTGTATTCTGATTTTGTAACTTTGTTACCCTCCCACGGCCGTCTGTGACAAAATTTCCCTTCTTTTGACCTGAGTTCAACAGTGACCACCCAGATTACCCTCTCTGGCTCTGTGCCCAATACTCTGTGCTAGTAGCTGTGGTATTCATGGATTTCCTACCTGGGCAAATCTGTTTGCAAGACTTTTTGAGCTATTTAAGTCACATGGAGAGAAGCAAAAGTAACACCCCCCCCCCCAAACAACAACAAAAAAATACTGGAAGGACATGATGTCTCTCTGGAACTCAGCTTCCTCATTTATAATAAACAAAGAAGCTAGAGTTAGCCAATATCTGAGGTGTTTTCCACCCAATGTGTTTCTGTATATTTTAAGTTGAGATCAGAGCATCAGTTATCTTTCATGAGCTTAGGCAACCAAGACTTCAAAGGTAATAATAACTTCCCAAGTGTCCATTGCCTGGTTCTCTTCTCTCTTAATATCCTAGGACTTGCTAGATTTAAAACTGGTTCTCACGCATCACAAGTGACAACAATACAGGGAGACTCAGTGAATGGTAAATCTAGGTTGCAGAAAGAGACTGATTCTAGTCCTTACTCAGTTATAAAAATGTCAAAGGAGGAACAAAATCAAGTTTCTAATAAGTGAAATTATTTTTCTCTTCATTTAAAACTAAGATGTCCCCAACAGGCAGAGGTTGCAGTCAAACAAAACAAAACAAAACAAAACAATTCAAGCTACATGTGGAGCAGACAACCTATTGGCCTCTCAATTTGGGATAGTTTTAACAGGCAAATAATGACATATTTCTTCTCTCTTCTGTTTACCAGAACAGCAGCTGCTGTGAGGAACATTTGCTGTGGGATGAATCTAGACTGTCTTGAGGAGCTAAGATTTAAGTCCACTCTTTCAACATTTCCATAGTACTCAGTTTTATTTCAGCTGTGGGCATGTTTAATCTTGTTTAAAACCAAGCTCCTGGAATGAACCTGGAAAAGACGGGAAATGCTGGGAAACAAAACTCATATTTATTTTGGAAGCAAAGGGCCACTGCATTCCAATTTTCATGGCAGGGAGGTAAATCTATATAATGTTGTAACACTGCAGTTGGAGTCAGGAGAAGGAAGGAGGACTGAATCCTATCCTGCAATGGTGTGAGCTTTCTGATAGGCTGCAGCTGTATAGGTTTCATTTTGAAGGTACACAATAGGGACTTAATAAGTAAATGTGGACTTGATTTTGCAGCCACTTTTAAAAACAAACCCTTTAAATTATCTTACAATAGGTACAGCATTTTTCTGACCACCCTACTTTTTAGCAGCCTTTCTACCAACTTAGAATACTCCCTCCCATCCTACAACCTTCCATAGTCAGTAACATGACTGAAATAAACAATATAGATTTTGTCACTCAGGTATTGTGGTTTTCCTTGGTAAAGAGGAAATGTTTATCTGTAAGATTGCCTTGAATATTATTCATTCTTTGTAAAAGCAAATAGAGGTGACTATAACTAAGAAATATGTAAGCACAGCACTTTGCAAAAATGTTACATTTTATGTTTTCTGCACTTTCTTTTTTTTGTAATTAATTAAATTTATTGGGGTGACAATTGTTAGTAAATTTACATAGATTTCAGGTGTACAATTCTGTATTATATCATCTATAAATCCCATTGTGTGTTCACCACCCAGAGTCAGTTCTCCTTCCATCACCATATATTTGATCCCCCTTACCCTCATCTCCCACCCCCTACCCCCCTTGCCCTCTGGTAACTACTAAGTTACTGTCTGTGTCTATGAGTTTTTGTTTCTCATTTGTTTGTCTTGTTCTTTTGTTGTTTTTGGTTTATATACCACAATATCAGTGAAATCATAGGGTTCTCTGCTTTTTCTGTCTGACTTATTTTTTTCTGCACTTTCAGAGGTCAAATCCAGAGTCAATGATTGGAAATCATATGCTTAGATAACTTTAAAAAAAAAAAAGGTTTTATTTTACTTACATGTAGAAGAGAAAAACAATACTAGTGCTTTTTAGGTTTCAGTTTCCCTTTTCTCAAAATGAAGATAATAAATTATTCCAGCATGTTATATTGGTAAAAATGTCTTACTTTCCTTTAGTTAAAAAAAAAAAAATACATAAATATTTTTAAAGTTCTTATAGAATTCAGGCTTCTGGTTGAGAAGTTTGGAAGAGTTATCAAGAGATCCTAATGCATTCCTCATATCTAAGTTTGAATTGCATTATGTCAGAATAGAAAGAAAACTGCCCATCTAAAATAGTTATGAATAATCTCGAAAAAGAAACAAAACTATCCCTCACAATCCTCATGGTCAGAAGATTCTTTAGGTCTCAACCCCAGCCATCTTGCTGCCGCTCAAGTCCTTTCCTTTGGGCTGGGTCCCCTGGAGGAGGAAATGAGCTTGTTCTGTCATTCAGACAATACACACTGAATACTCTCTTCTCCCTCCATCTGTAATTAGGCCCTCTTCACAAAAGCCCTTCTCTTTTCTATATAATTACATCCCATTTCCATATTCCTTCCAGGTATGGCTCATTTCCAGAATCTTTCCTCACTTTTGCTGTCTACTTCCCTGGCTCATCCTAGTTGGCTCTGTCTCACCGCCTCTGTGGGGCCCAGATAATGGGGCATGGTAAGCAAATAAAGGTTTGACTGGGGATGGAGATGAGGAGTCCCCTGGGACTGCTTCAGTACTCTAAGTTGGCTGCTGGAGGGGGAAGAATCAAATAATCTTAAGAGACATTTTCACTGCTTCTTCTTATTGAAAAAGAAATATAAAATATGAAAATCATACCATTCTTTGAAATGCTGACCTTGCATAAACAAGGTGCATGTACCAACAGCATGAAAGGAATTGAAATATTTGACCCCCCAAAAAAAACACCACCCCACACAGTCAGCCAGCAGCCCTCCCCTTGCTACCTTCAACCCATCACCAAGCCAGATTTCTTGATTCGCATCTGCCATCACACCCCGGTCCATGTGAATGCTGTGTTTATTTGAATGTGCAGTCAACAATGGTTCTTTTTCTCTTTTTATTTTCTATGCCAAAGACAACAAATGTAAATGGTGAGATGAAATTGGGATTAGAAGAGTCCAAATAAGGGCTGGCATAGCATTAAGGTTAATGACCTACATGACGCCCCCAAACAATGAGAGGGAGGCAAGTATCTTACAATGGCTGGGCAGGCCATAAATAAAGCTTTTCTGACTTGTATGCATGTAAAGTCTTGACCATAAATGTTACATTGACATTTTTTTGCAGAACCCATGGGAGACAAGTTCTCCCCTAAGGACTTTTGCCCTTTTGTTGCTTATACCTAAGGCATATGGAAACAGACTTTGGTTTAAGATTTTGAAAGTCCTTAGAATTGGGCAATTTCTTGGAATATTGGGGTAACTGCAAAAGAGGGGGCAGTGGAGAGCCTGGTGGTTAGGCAAAAGGCCAAGAGAAAAGTTTCCCAGAAAATGTTGGATGTATTCTTTACCCTGCCGGAAATACTGTCTCTTTTCATTGAATTTGTCCATGATATGAACTGTTCTTCCCAAGTAAGTTCTAAAAAGCGTACAGACAGGGCATTGCTTTGAAGCTGAGATATCCATGGCTTATTTTTATAATATACAAATTAAAATAGGGATGAATATGTAGGAAAAGCTAAGTTGGCTCTTTGGCTAGAATATGCTCCCACAGTCATAAAAATGCAGACAGGTAGATCTACCACTTTAATTTAAAAATGAAAATCCCTTTAGAAAACTGGCAGGCATTCATTCCTGGCCAAATGGATTTGAAAGGATTGTGATTTCTCCTACTGTCAACTGGCTCTGGGAGAGTTGCTGTTGGCAGGCCCATTCATAGTAGGATTTGCAGTGGAGCCACCAATGTACCATCACCCTTGGCTTTGAAAGTTAGGAGGCTTAAAAATCATAGCATCTAGGTGCTGAGTACTCAGTAAGTATCAGGCATTGTGTGTTACTTGCATTGTCTTCATTTTAAGACAAATACCATTGTTAACTGGATTTTATAGATAGTATATTAGTTTTCTATTGCTGCTGTAGCAAATTACCACAAACTTAGTGGCTTAAAACAATACAAACTTATTGTTTTATAGTTCTGTAGAAGTCTGGCACTGGTTTTCCTGGGCTAAAATCAAGGCGTCTGAAAGACTGCAGTTCTTTCTGGAGGTTGTAGGGAAGAATAATTTTCTTGCCTTTCTAGCTTCTAGAGGCCACGCACGTTCCTTGGCGCAGGGCCCCCTTCTTCCACCTGCAAAGCCAGCAAAGCTGGGTTGAGTTTTTATCATGTTACATCCCATCACATCACTCTGACCTTTTCTGCCTTCCTCTTCCTTTGTGATTACATTGGGCCTCTATGGATAATCCAGGAATATCTTCCCATTTTAAGGTTAACCTTAATTCCATCTCCAACCTTAATTTTCATTTATTGTTCACAGGTTCCAGGGGTTAGGATGTGGACATCTTTGGGGAGCCACAGAGAGAAAAACCAAGGAGTAGAGGAGTAAAGAAACTTGCATAGGGTCCCAAAGCTGGTTGGTAGGAGAGCAAAAACTAGCTTTGAGCCAAAGCAGACATGGAAACAGGAAGAGAGGCAAGTGGAAAGAGAGAAGAGAGAAAGTTGAGGGGAAATTTTTCTACTATGTTGAAAATTGGCTTTTGTAGTAAATGTACTGTTGGTTACAAGTTAATGTAACTAGAGGAATATGTGAGTGACAATTTGCCTCTGTTAACCATCTTCTGTTTAAACTGTAAATCATTTCCATAATCATCGTTCACCATATTACATTGGCCTCACTCATAACACTGGTCTTTCTGGTGTCATAAAACGTACCCGAGCCTTGAGACCTACCCCACAATCGACCACAAACTATAGGGACCCCATGCACACACATACACTACACCAAGATGCAAATCAAGCACGTAGGCTTGTTCCATGTAATTCTAGTGGAGAGGATTTGAATTAATAGGTGAAAGGTACAGGGAGGCAAGTCAGGATTAATATCAAGAAGACTTTTTCTAACAGGAAGAGCAATGAGCTATCCAACAATGAGATTCTGCCTCAGGTACTATCAAGCACATGCTGGAAGACTTGAAACTACCGTTTGAAGTTATTTAGTGCACATTCTCATTTGGGACTCTTACCACTTGCTTGACTAGAAGGTACATGCATGGAGGGGATTAAAGCAAGAAAGGCAGAAGCTCTTTTGCAGTTTCCCTGTGATAGGTATTTCCTACACCTCCTCTTCCTCCTACTCAAGTGGAATTATTGAATATCAGTAGTATATTTGAGATCTCCTGGGCCAACTCTCCATGCACAGTTGAGAAAACGGAGCCTCCTTTGAAAGATGGGAGACCTAAAGGTAAAATGATACAGCTGCTATGGAAAACAGAATGGCAGTTCCTCAAAAAATAAATTAAAAATAGAATTACCATATGACCCAGCAATTTTACTTCTGAGAATATAGCCAAAAGAATTAAAAGTAGGGTCTTGAAGTGATATTTGCACACTCATGTTCATAGCAGCACTATTCACAGTAGCCAAGAGGTAGAAGCAACCCAAATGTCCAGCTATGAGTAAATGGATAAATAAAGACCAGTATTATGAGTGAGGCCAATGTAATATGGTGAACGATGATTATGGAAATGATTTATAGTTTAAACAGAAGATGGTTAACAGAGGCAAATTGTCACTCACATACAATGGAATGTCATTCGACCCTAAAAAGGAAGGAAATTCTGACACATGTTACAACATGAACCTTATGGATGAAACGTATGACAAAGTCATGAATGAAGACATTATGCTAAGTGAAATAAGCCAGACACAAAAGTAGGGATACTGTATGATTCTACTTATAGAGGTATCTAAAGTAGTCAAATTCATAGAAACTGAAAGTAGAAGAATGGTGGTTACTAGGGCTGCAGGGGAGGAAATGAGGAGTTGTTTTTAATGGGTATAGAGTTTCAGTTTTGCAAGATGAAAAAGTTCTGGAGATCAGTTATCTGACAATGTGAATTTACTTAACACTACTGAACCATACACATAAAAATGGTTAAGACAGTAAACTTTGTTACATGTGGCGATGAAAGAATGTCCAGTCTCAGAAAAAGTCTTATAAAAGTGTATTTGAGCCAACTGACAATTGCTGGGAAGCAAAATCTCAGTGGATTGAGAAAATGCTCCAGAGAATGGCAGTTTTGCAGCTTATTTTATGCATTAGCATCAAAGGAGGAGACTTAAGGAGAATTACATGAAATCCATTGGTGGGGAAATCTCTGGGATTGGGTAAAAAGTAAAATGGAGAGACATATACTTCTTTTACATTGGTGGGTACAGGATAGTTAATAATCAACATTTACTGCACATAGAGATGGTATTTGGGGAACAAGATAACAATAAGAGGTTCTGTTTCTTTGCTCTAGTGTGGTGGCTGTGCCCTGAGGGGTCTGGAAAAGGAGATGACTCTGACATTTCAGAGGTATGTTATCTTAGATGCACAACGACAATAGACAGGTTCACTTAAGGTAAAATTTGACCTTTGTCAAGGAAGTTACAAGCCTAGGACACAATTACCCATCATGACCCACTTTTAGTTAGTAATTTTTACGTTCAGACCATCCTGTGTGTTTACTTTGGTCTCTGGATTGGCAAGACACACCAGTCAGGCCTCCCCTGACTTTGTCAGGTTTAGTATGTGGCTCTTATTTCACCCACACATATTTTTTTTGTCTACCACAATTGACAATTTTTTTAATTATTAAAAAATAAAATTTAATTTTAAAAAGATGGGAGACCTAATAGTGATTAAAAATAGCAAACCAGAACAACAGCCAAAAAAATCCCTAGTCTTAACAACTTTCTGATATCAGCCTCCCTTTCATTTTCCTGCTGAGAAGACTTTTAGAAATATCAGTACATAGGAAGGATTCCTTGGAGTGCCTGCCCCGAAAGGTGGTGATCTATTTAGTCAGCTTATTCTGGAAGCCAGCCAGCATGTAAGAATTACAGTAGTTTAGCTGCAAATGCTCTGTTATGCTTCCCTCAAAAAAAAAGAAAGAAAGAAAGAAAGAAAATAAAGAAAAAGAAAAGAAAAAGAAAAATGAATGAATGCATGACTAAATAAATAAAAGGTGATTCAAAACTCTGGCCTGTTTCCAGGAGCAAGCTGGAGGAAGTACATTAAAGAGCCCACCCTGGGTCTACTCTACACCCACACACTTCTCTGCTCCCGCTGGGTGCTGCCTAGAAGCTTGAGAAACTTGGCAGGGAATGGACAATGATGGATAAATGAATCGGTCTTTCTAGTTTGCTTTCGGTGCAGCTCCAACTTCATTCCCTGTAGGGCACTTGCCCTGTATCTCTCAGGCTGCATTGGACCCTGCTCCATGCTTCTGGATCTTTCTGTGCATACTCATATCTCAGCATTTCTTGTGCTGAATTTTAATAACTTGGTACATCTCTCTCACAAGTCTGTAGGTTCCTTAAGAGCAAAGGGTTTTTGACCACTAGAAGAATGCCTACACCAGTTGAGACTTAGTCAATGAATGTCATGTAATGATGGCATCAGTCATTGTTTTTGTAGTCTCAGGCCATGAGGATGTCCCTTTTGGACAACTACCCATGTACACAGAATAATTCAGAACATGCTCTGGCCCCAGTGTTGTGTACATGCTCAGCACTTCTTTGAGCTCTACCTTCAGCCATGACTTGCCTCACTTCTCCGATCACTCACCCTCTTCCCTAAATATGTGGGTGTGGTTTCTGTTTCATTTGTTTTGGTTCTACCTGTCCTTGTTAGACACATGTGGGTGTCCCTAGGTCTCTGTTATCTCCTGAACTTCTTAATGACAAAGTATCCAACACATTTTTTGCACTTTGCCAAAACATCACCCACTGATATACCAAGTTTAAAAGCTGTTAGTATTTGAGAAGAGTCTAGCTTGTCAAACTGCTTGGTTGACGCCTCTACTTTTACGTTCTGCCAGGACCTCAAAAGGTGAAATCATCATTTTTTCTCCATTAACCTGCTCATTTTTCTGAATTCCTTGAGGTGTGGTTGTTTATATGCTTTTGTTGTTGTTGTTGTTGTTGTTTCTCTTCTTTTGTTTGTTTGGAGGGGATATGCTTTTCTTAATGGCACCAAGAATTCTCCCACTTCTAAGTCTTGAAAACTTACTGTGATCTTTGATCTGGATTTCTTCATGCTTGCCCCATCTTGCCCCCACCTCCTGCCCCATCAAAAATTTAGACACTGACTCTTATTGATTATATTTCACATTTTCTAAATAACCTCTCCCTTTTACCCCCATTGTCATCAACCTGTAGCAATTGATACCCAGATCAGAGGCTTTACAGCCCAGTTTCCTTCTATTGGAGTAACTGTCTAGATAGTGCTTAGTTCTGAAAACATTTTGATGTCTGGAATCATCAGAAGAGAATATTTTTAACCAATTGAAGGTGTATAAGTATAGTTGAGAGAAGTTGTGGTCCAAATGCTGAGATTATGTTATCTCTGGCCAAGATAAGTGCAATAGTCTTTTTTCCCTGATTCCTTATCTAACGCATCCTACACATTGACCAAAAGTTGACCCTTTTAATTAGCACTGTGATATCTTGCCTCCTAAAACAATAAGTGATACCCCATTGTCTATATTAGCATGTGTCAAGCTGAACCTTTCCCACCACTCACAGCAAGATTCTCCAGTGTCTTTTACCTCCAGGCTAATTCATGCTTAGGAGCTGAGCCAGTTTAGATTAAGACAGGACACATATCAGCTGTCTCAGCCCCTCCAGATGTGGGGCCTGAAGTTAATCACGGCTGACCACAGACCTGGTATCTGCTTTACCTAGCATAAGCCTTAGATGCTTCCAGGTTACACCACTTATTTCTTTTATCCACTTCCCCTGTTCCCACACCTTCTGACATACTGCCCTATGGGTGGATCTGAGCTTCTGCCACAGTTTGCCTGGCTGTTCTTACATTTAAGCTTTGAACATAATTTGCTTATTTGGGTTCCTAAGGATTTAAGACTTGCCAGGTTCCTTACTCCTAGCCCAGTCTGAGTTCTGGCCATATATAAGCAGATTGCCCAAAGTGACATTGAGAGTCTTCTCCTATAGGGTCACACCCATCAAACTCCTCCCCTTCCTACTGTTAGCACAGCCTGTCCCTGCATGAGACTGCCACACAACCTGAACGTTGCATAAGACCACTCAGCTTAGCCTAGAACATTGCATAAGACCAATGAGTTCCTTGCTCCCTTGGCTCAGATGCTTTCCTTTTCCCAACAGACCCAGCACATCCTGTGCTTGAGCAGAGTAATTATAAAGATATCATTTTTCTGAGCATTTGCTATGTGCCAGGCCCTTGAGTATGTGCATTGTATGCATTCCTTCACTCCACCTTTACAAGGACTGTATGTATGAAGCAGGCACTACTATTATGCCCGTTTTACACAGGAGAAAATCAAGAATTGGAGAAGTTAGACAATTTGCCTAAAGTCACTCACATAGTAGGAAGACCTAGAATTTGAACTTACAACTATCTGAATCTAGAGGTTATGTTTTTAATTACCATGATATAGGTTGCAAATTAAGGGTAAAATGTTGGCCATGGTTATGTTTGGCCACCAGAGTTTTTATTTATTTATTAATGATGGCCAGTCCTTAAAAAATCAGGAGATGGCACATAAAAATTCAGATTTATGACCTCTCTTTACAGAACTGGAAGGTCTGGCCACATAAGTTCCATCTCCTACAAGGCAAAAATCAAATAGAGCTGAGAAATGTCTGCCCTTTACATGGGGTGTGAGCACACCAGTTTGCCCCTATCTTCACATTCCTTATTGCAGTACCTCTCAAATGTTACTATCCATCAGAACCATCTGGAATTGCTGGGCCCCGCCCCAGAGTTTCTGATTCAGTAGGTGGGGAGTAGGGCCTGAGGATTTGCCTTACAACAACCCAAGTGTTAGTTGCCATTTCTCATCACATTTGTGGTATTGCTATTTTTACATTCAGCCCACCCACCCACTTCTTTTACCTCCATGCTCCCTGCAGGCATTTGAGTTTGCAACCTAAGCACTATGTTATATTAGCACCAAGGAATTCAGGGCCCTCCCATCTGTTCCTAAATTCCCATTAATCTCTGACATGAATGTTAAAGCTAATTTGGACTTCGTGTTTTTCTGACTTCTTCTTTCAACTCTTTTAAAAACATAATGCATCTTCTTGATTCAATTTCACGAAGGTAGTGGAAGACAAGACAAACCACAAAGCAGGCATGGTGCAGTAGCTCCTTCCCCTGTGCTGGAAGGGACCAGCAGGAAAAAGACATCTAGGTATATGAACAATAATAACTTCTGCTAACATAATCCTCTGGTGGCTTAGATTTAAAAGCCATAGAATTCACACAGAAGCAACCACTTTTTCTGTGCTTCCAGAAACACCTGCTTCATAGCCTCAGCAACTGCTCTTCAGTGACAATAGAAAGTCAATCTATTCCAGGAGAAATCTATTCAGACCGTTACCCAAAAAAACATAGTTCATCAATTAAGCTGTTCATTAGGTTTCGCTCTGCCTGGAGTACCCTATTATAACCTTCAGTACCCAACTCAGATGCCACTACCTCAAAATGCCTTTCCTGATTAGCCTCGGCAGAAACAATCCCCTCTTCCCTCTTAGGATGAGAACTACACAACTTTGCAACTTGAATGAGGCCTGGTATAGTGCTTTGCTTTCAAGGTCAGACTTAGGTCAGACTTCCTGAGTATTTAGATAAATGAAGAGACTTAAGCACCATGTCATAGAAAAGACAGAGAGCAGAGCAGAGGTTCAGAGAAATTTGGGACCAACTGAAGTTCTTGGTTATTAATTGAGGGCCTAGCACTAACAGAAGTACTATTAAATAAATATAGGAGTAGAGAATGATGAGCTCTGCCATGATAAAGTTTGCAAGACCAACACATGTGACAAAAGTTCTACAATTTACAATGTGGTAATAACTGTAAGAGAGAAATATAATTTCAGAGAAAGGCTTAATCAGAGTGAGCTAGAATAAATGGAGAAGACTCTATAGAGCAGATCAGATATATCATATACATCTGAGTCAGATATTTAAATAGGGGTGGTGTTCCAGTGTCTGCTGCCAAGGTCATGAAGATATTCTATGTTACCTTCTGTTATGCTTTATTATTTTACTCTTCACATTTAGATCTATAATCCATCTAGAACTGATTTTTGTGTGTGGTATGTAGTAGGAATCAAGGTTGACCTCTTTCTGTATGGATATGTATGTAATTGATCAAGTATCATTTATGGAAAAAAGCCCTCCTTTCCCCTACTACTGTGATATATTTATTGTAATAATGTTTCCCATATATGTATAAGTCTACTTCTAGACTCTGTTCCTTCGTTTATCCATTTTTCTATCTTTGCACCAATACCTACCATACTGTTTGTTTTTTTAAAAAATACCAGCATTGTAATACTTTGATATTTGGTAGCTTAAGTCCTGTAGCTTGCTATTTTTCTATTTCTAAGTTTTACTATTCTTGGCCTTCTGTGTTTCCATTTAAAATTTTAGAATCCACTTGTGAATTTCCACAAATCTTTCCACTTTCTGAAGCAGTTCTGGAAGTCCTCTTTCATGAGTATCTTTAGTTGTGCTATTGTAGCTGCCTCGATGTCCTGAATCGATTCAAAAAGTTTAACTTTAATGGTTATTTTGACTTTGAGGAAGAGTCAGAAGTCACACGGTGCCAGATCTGGTGAATGAGGTGGATGAGGACACAACGTAATGGTTTTATTTGACAGAAATTCCCATACGAGAAGCATTGTCACGGAGCATTGTCATGACACGGAGCATTGTTATGATGGACTTTGAAACCATTTGCCCATTTCATATTAATGCACTGTTTATGATCCATGATTTATGGTACACTTTAAAGCACACCTTCTCTCAACCGTAGCTCACATCGACTGACTGCACCAAACCAGTTGAAACTTGTCACACACACTGTTACTAAGGTTTGACACACTGCTTACCGTATTGAAGATCCCTGCCTTTCCTTCAAATGGCACTCAGCAGCAGCATTCACTGTATTCTTTGATCACACAGCCACACACATACATACATATACAAATACATATATAAATATGTTTGTATATATACATATCATTAGCAATAAAAGTAATAAATTTTATATTAAAAGAAAAACATTTCCACAAAAAAGGCTTCTGGGATTTTTGATTGGGAATTTATTAAATCTAAAGGTTAATTTAGGGAAAATGGAGAATTTTGTAATATTTGGTAGTCCAATCCAAAAATTAGTATTTCTTTTCATGTACTTAGATATTCTCTTATTTCTTCCATTAATATTTTGTAATTTTCTCTGGTGATGCTTTGCACATTTTTTATTTCATTTGTTTCTAAACATTTAAAGTTTTAATGCTATTTTTAATTTAAAACTTTTTATCTAACAATTGTATCTTTTGACATAATTGAGTTTTGTATGTTGATCTGGTATCCAGGGACCTTGCTAAATTCACTTATTGTAACATTTTATCCTTTGAGTTTTCTACATACACAATTATATCATTGTGAATGACAGCTTTATTTCTTCCTTCCAGTTGTTTTTTCTTTTTCTTAAGTTATTACACTGGCTAAAACCTCAGCTACTACATTAAATGTAAGTAATAAAAATGATCATCTTTGCCTCATTCCTAATCTCAGAAAGGCTTTTAAAGTAATTTTTCCATTACATATGAAGTTTTATTGTAGGTTTTTAAAAATATATCATTTATGAAGTTAAAGAAGTCCCTTCTAGTCTTGGTTTGCTAAAAAGATATTTTTTAGTCATGAATGGGTATTAAATTTTATCAAATTCTTTTTTTGCAACTAGCAAAATAACGATCACATGATTTTTTTCTTTATTCCATTAATATAATTAATTTTATTAATTGATTTTTCTATTTTTCCAAACTTACATAAACTCAACTGGTTTATAAATTTAATTTGTTAATATTTTATTTAGGATTTTGTTTTTGCATTCATAGAGAGATTAGCTCATAATTTTCCTTCCTTATAGTATTCTCCTGAAATTTGGCATGCAGATTTAGTAGTCTTTTAAAACTGGTTCGGAAGTTTCACCAACTTTACTATTTTTTGGAAATGTTTGTGGATGTATATTATTCCTTAGATATTTGGGAGTATTCACTGATGAAACCATATGGGTCTAGAGTTTTCTTTATGGGGAGGATTTTCAATACAAAAACAATTGCTTTAATAAATACAGAATTTTCTATTTCTTTTGGGTCCACTTTTAGTAAGTTGTATTTTCCAATGAATTTTCCCATTTTATCTAAATTCCCAAATGTATCAGCAAACAATTATTTATAAATACTCTCATCTTTGTATGATCTGTAGTAATGTCCCCTATTTTATTCCTTTTATTAATAATTTGTGTGTGCTCACTTATTTTTCATGCTGAACAAAGTCGATCAATTTTATCAATACTTTTAAGGAACAAACTTTTGGCTTTGTTGAATTTATTGTATGTTTGTTTTCTACATCATCTTTTTTTTACTCTTTATTATTGACTCTGTGTTTTCTTAGGGTTTAATTTGTTGTTCCTTTTCTAGCTTCTTAAGATAAAAATCAAAGCTTTTTCATTTTCTAATATATGTATTTAAAGAGATAAATTTCCCTCTGAGCACTACATAAGCTATGTGGTAGATTGCGAAAATGACCACAAATTTTTCTTATCTGTGGCTGCATGACCTATTATAATTTTGTAGTTTTTTCCATCAAGAGAGGTCTCCATACTTCAACTTAGGTTGGCCA
Source organism: Rhinolophus hipposideros (assembly GCF_964194185.1). Lineage (NCBI taxonomy): Eukaryota > Metazoa > Chordata > Mammalia > Chiroptera > Rhinolophidae > Rhinolophus > Rhinolophus hipposideros. The sequence continues at coordinate 56,583,676 of NC_138053.1, forward strand.
TGGGACTTGCTTTAGTCAATGGAAGTTAGAAAAAAAAATTATATACATATATATGTATGTATACATCAGAGATTTAGAAAGTTTTATGCATTGTAGATTGTCTTCCCTTACTGTGCTTGGAAACTTAACACCATGTGAATGAGAGCAAACTTGTTTGCCGGAGGAAAAGAAGTCACATGGAGAAGAACTAAGGCATCCTGGCTGAAAGCCCGCTAACTGCCAAACATGTGAATAAGGCCATTCTAGATCTTACATCTTCCCTAAACTTTATCTGATCATAGATGCAAGACAGTCCAACAATATCAGCCACACCAGAACAGAAGAACCACCCAGCCAACCCATAGAATCTTGATATAAATAAAATGGTTGTGGTTTTTAAGCCACTAAGTTTGGGAATGGTTTGTTACACATCAAAAGCTAGCTAAAACAAGCTCTAACCTGACCCAGGGGTTTTGATATGAAGTATGTTCCCATTAACATATAGTTTAAAACGTTTTCTAATTTCCATTGTGATTTCTTATTTAGATCAATGAAATATTTAAAAGTTTATTGCTTGATTTTCAAACATTGGAGAATTTTTACTGATATTTTTGTGACTGAATTCTGGCTTAATTCCACTAAGTTCAGAGAAAATTTTTAAAAATCCTTTGAAGGTTTTTGAGACTTGCTTTGTATCCTAGCAAATAGTTAATTTGAATAAATATTCTGTATTGTATACTTAAAACTTGCTAAGAAAGTAGATTGATCTTAAGTGTAGGATTAGTCTGATACATGCTACTTTATAATTGCTGGCAGTGAAAGTCTCCTATCTATAATATTTAATATCTTTAAGAGAAAGTATTTTGTATATTTCTTCTGAAATTAAACATGTTGTTAAGCTTGATCTGACCAGCCAAAATGGAGCAGAAAGTGGATATAAGGGAGTTGTAGTGAAAGCATGTCTTTAAACTATGGTATGTGCCAGTACATATTTGCAATGTTGACTCATAGTACTTCAAAATAATCTTGCCTTAATGCAAATAACTGAGACTCGCAGCTCAGCTGAAGCTTTTTCATAATAAAACTCTTTCAAAGCATTTGTTTTTTAAAGTTTTGGGATTATTCCACCCATATCTAAAAAATATGTCAAATCACAGTTACCTTGTGTCTGATGTCAGCCATAGATACCAACAAGAATGAATTGGGAATGATTTGTTATTCCTGAAAGCCTTATGACATTCCTTTTATCAAGTTTTAATTTTTCTTATTTCTTCAATCTTCAAGCACAAGATCCTAGGTCTGACCATCAACTGTATGGTAATTTACTTATTTTTATTAAAATAATTAATAATTCTAATACTATAAATTTTGTTTTATTTAGTCACTAAGTGGCTAAGGGTGTAATAATATAGGCCTTTTATGCATTTTAAAAGCTTTCTGCAAGTCATTTAAAATACATGCAAGAAGCTGCAGAATTATTTACTTTAAATTTATAATTTCTGTATAATGATTCTACTTCAATGTATTTATAATAACAAAATGATCATACATTCATGAAAATATATTCATAGAAATATGTTTTTAGCCCTGTTTATAATAGAAAAATATTGACAACAATATTAAACAACTTAAATAAAACATTCAACAACAGGGCATTGTATTTTAAACATGTCATATCCACAGCACTGAATTATATGCCACTATTTTAAAAGACTATTTTAGAAGAATACTGAGTAACATAAAATTTTGAAAAGTAGGGAAAAAAACATTTTTAAAGAACCACCTGGTGTTTGAACTGTTGGTCCAGGAGAAGGGTAGGATTCCTTTTAGAGTGAGACTTCTCTCTTGGTTTATAGAAAAACACTTCTTAAAGGGCTTATTTCACTTTAAAAATTGTGGCCTTTCCCTTGGACATAATCTAGATAGAAGACATTTAAACAAAAAAGAGTTCTATCCCACTGCTTAAAAAAAAAAAAAAAGAATTTGGGAGTGGGCCTTTGGCAGCTCCCTAGTAGGAATAGGAGGGGGTTAGATGAATATAGGAAAAGTGGAATGGATTGAGTGGGGTTAATAAACTACATGGGAGCAGGTGGGGCCCAGAGCAAAAGTTGGCCAGCATAAATTTTTCTGTGGTAGGAGTGGCCAAGGAACTTTAGAACACAAATGTCTAATACTAAATTTTATGCTGTTTTCTATGCTGGACTGAGAACCACATGTAGTTTGTCCAACTGTTAACCTAATGGTCACCAACAAGCTGCAGTAAAATAACGTGGTTCTGATGTTACAAGATGTGATCAAAAAATACAGTGAATGTTTAAATTTAAAAAAATCATTACAGTAAAAGAGATATTGCCATTAATCCCCCTCGAAATACTCCCCCTCCCTTTGAACACACTTAACCCATCATTCTTTCCACTTTCTGAAGCAGTTCTGGAAGTCCTCTTTCATAAGTGTCTTTACTTCATCCTCTATCATGACAATGCTCCATGTCACACATCGCTTTGGGTATAGTAATTTCTATCAGATAAAAAAATTACGATGTGTCCTCATCCACGTTATTCACTGGATATGGCACCGTGTAACTTCTGGCTCTTCCCCAAGGTCATAGTGACCATGAAAGGAAAACATTTTCAATTGATTCAGGACCATGGAGGCAGTCACAACAGCACAACTAAAGACATTCACAAAAGAGGACTTCCAGAACCGCTTCAGAAAGTGGCAAGAACGATTAAGTCAGGGGGAATTAATGATAGTGTGTCTTTTACTGTATTAATTTTTTTTTAATTTAAACATTCACCGTATTTTTTTATCACGCCACTTAACTCGTTCTCTCTTCTTCATCTTGGACTTCGTGAGAACTCCAAGCAAGCTGTGGCTTCAAAAGCTATCTCAGCCCTTGTCTGGCCTGCATCTTATTTTTCTTCCTTCTCATTATCTGATCCTAGTCTTTCCCATTTTTATTCTTTCTGGCCAAATGGAATTTCTTTTGTCCAGGGCTTTCACACCAATTACAAAGTACTCTACCTTCAATCATTTGAACTCCATAATATATAGTATTTTACCTATTATGTTATCTCCTTTTACTTTTTTTCCTCTTACTTGTGTTCATACTCTAGCTAAGAGAAATTATATCTCGTGCTTTGGCTTTGGATGGGAAGCGGAAAACAGCCTCCAGGTTAAATCCATCTGGGAGAAGACTCATTCAGGAGTTATGTACTCCATACTTCAGGTGTAGCACAACTGAATGTTCCTCTGGGCACAGTCCTTCATGTAGGTCTTGTGAAAACACAGGGCACATTGTAATCTAAAATGATTCTTGAATGAGCTGTGAAAATCTACCAACTGAATGGGAGAAGATTTTTGCAAACAGTTCCTCCGATAAGGGTCTAATATCCAAAATATACAAGGAACTCATGAAACTCAACAACAACAAAACAAACAACCCAAATGAAAAATGGGCAGAGGACCTGAAGAGACATTTCTCCAAAGAGGACTTACAAATGGCAAATAGACATATGAAAAAATGCTCAACATCACTAATCATCAGAGAAATGCAAATAAAAAACGCAATGAGATATCACCTCACCCCAGTCAGAATGGCTATCATCAACAACACAAATAGCAACAAGTGTTGGAGAGACTGTGGAGAAAAAGGAACCCTCACACACTGTTGGTGGGAATGCAGACTGGTGCAGCTGCTATGGAAGGCAGTGTGGAGGTTTCTCAAAAAATTACAAATAGAATTACCATATGACCCAGCAATCCCTCTCCTGGGTATCTACCCAAAGAATTTGAAATCATTTATACATAAAGACACGTGTGCTCCAATGTTCATTGCAGCTTTGTTTATGGTGGCCAAGACATGGAAACAACCAAAATGTCCTTTGATAGATGAATGGATAAAGAAGTTGTGGTATATATACACAATGGAATACTATTCGGCGTTAAGGAAAGATGATATAGGAACATTTGTGACAACATGGATGGATCTTGACAGTATAATGCTAAGCGAAATAAGTCAGACAGAAAAAGCAGAGAACCATATGATTTCACTGATATCTGGTATATAAACCAAAAACAACAAAAGAACAAGACAAACAAATGAGAAACAAAAACTCATAGACACAGACAATAGTTTATTGGTTACCAAAGGGTAAAGGGTGTGGGGGGAGGGAGATGAGGGTAAGGGGGATCAAATATATGGTGATGGAAGGAGAACTGACTCTGGGTGGTGAACACACAATGGGATTTATAGATGACATAATACAGAATTGTACACCTGAAATTATGTAATTTCATTAACAATTGTCACCCCAATAAATAAATTTTAAAAATCTAAAAAAAAAAGAAAAAAAAATCTAGAGTCTTACTATTCTCATTTCCTTTCCTTTTTTTTAATTAAAATTTATTGGGGTGACAATTGTTAGTAAAATTACATAGATTTCAGGTGTACAATTCTGTATTACATCATCTATAAATCCTATTGTGTGTTCACCACCCAGAGTCAGTTCTCTTTCAATCACCATGTATTAGACCATATTTACACACACTTCTAGAGACCCCCTCCCCTGGTCACCACTAAACTATTGTCTGTATCTGTGAGTTTTTGTTTCTCATTTGTCTTGTTCTTTGTTGTTTTTGGTTTATATACCACATATCAGTGAAATTATAAGGTTCTCTACTTTTCCTGTTTGACTTATTTCGCTTAGCATTATAATCTTAAGATCCATCCATGTTGTCACAAATGGTCCTATTTCATCTTTTCTTACCGCCGAATAGTATCCACTGTGTATAAATACCACAACTTCTTTATCCATTCACCTATCAAAGGACATTTGGTTGTTTCTATGTCTTGGAAATTGCAGTAAATAAAGCTGAAATGAATGTTGGAGTACACATGTCTTTATGGATAAATGTTTTCAGATTTTTGGGGTAGATACCCAGGAGAGGGATTGCTGGGTCATAGGGTAATTCTATTCTTAATTTTTTTGAGGAACCTCCACACTGCCTTCCATCGCGGCTGCACCAGTCTGCATTCCCACCAACAGTGTATGAGGGTTCCTTTTTCTCCACAGCCTCTCCAACACTTGTTACTATTTGTCTTGTTGATGATAGCCATTCTGACTGGGGTGAGGTGATATCTCATTGCGTTTTTTATTTGTATTTCTCTGATGATTAGTGACGTTGAGCATTTTTTCATATGTCTATTTGCCATTTGTACGTAATCTTTGGAGAAATGTCTCTTCAGGTCCTCTGCCCATTTTTTGATTGGGTTGTTTGTTTTTTTGTTGTTGAGTTCTATGAGTTTCTTGTATATTTTGGATATCAGCCCCTTATTGGAGGTGCTGTTTGCAAAAATCTTCTCTCATTCAGTTGGTTGCCTCTTTATCTTCTCAATGGTTTCTATTGCTGTGCAGAAGCTTTTAAGTTTGATATAGTCCCATTCATTTATTTTAGCTTTTACTTCTCTTGCCTTTGAACTCAAGTTCATACAATGCTCTTTGAACCCAACCTCCATAAGTGTAGTACCTATGTTTTCTTCTATGCAGTGTATTGTTTCAGGTCTTATGCTTAGGTCTTTGATCCATTTTCAGTTAATTTTAGTACATGGTGACAGATAGCAGTCCAGTTTCATTCTTTTGCATGTGGCTTTCCAATTCTCCCAGCACTGTTTATTGAATAGGCTGTCTTTTCTACATTGAATGTTTTTGCTTGTTTGTCAAAAAATGTCTGTCCATATTTATGTGGGTTTATTTCTGGGTTCTCAATTCTATTCCATTGGTCTGTGTGGCTGTTTTTCTGCCAATACCATGCTGTTTGGATTATTGTTGCCCTGTAGTACAAGCTAAAGTCAGGGAGTGTGCTACCTCCAGCATTGTTCTTTTTTCTTAGGATCGCTTTGGCTATTCGGGGTCTTTGTGGTTCCACACAAATCTGATGATTTTTTGTTTTATTTTTTTAAAAACACCATTAGGATTTTGATGGGGATTGCATTAAATCTGTATATTGCTTTGGGTATTACGGCCATTTTAACTATGTTGATTCTTCCAATCCATGAGCACGGAATGTCTTTCCATTTCTTTGTGTCTTCCTCAATTTCTTTTAAAAATGCCATAGTTGTCAGCATATAGGTCTTTCACATCCTTGGTTAAGTTTATTCCTAGGTATTTTATTCTTTTTGTTGCAGTTGCAAAAGAAATTGTTTTTTTTTTCTTTTTTTGTTTTTTTCTATTTCTTTTTCTGAGATTTCACTGTTGATATATAGGAATGCAATGGACTTCTGTATGTTGATTTTGTAGCTGGCAACTTTACTGTATTCGTTGATTGTTTCTAATAGATTTTTGGTGGAGTCTTTAGGGTTTTCTATATATAGCATCATGTCATCTACAAAGAGTGACAATTTAACTTCTTCATTCCCAATTTGGCTGCCTTTTATTTCTTTCTCTTGCCTGATGGCTCTGGCAAGGACTTCCAACACTATGTTGAAAAGCAGAGGTGATAGGGGACAGCCCTGTTGTGTTCCTGAACGTAGAACAAAGGACTTCAGTTTTTCACCATTAATTATGATACTAACTGAGGGTTTGTCATATATGTCCTTTATTATGTTAAGATATTTTCCTTCTATACCTATATTATTAAGTGTTTTAATCACAAATGGATGTTGTATTTTGTCAAATGCTTTTTCTGCATCAATTGATATAATCACATGATTTTTGTCCTTTATTTTTTTATGTGATGTATAACATTGATGGATTTGCATATGCTGAACCATCCTGTGCCCCTGGGATGAACCCACTTGGTCGTGATGAATAATCTTTTTAGTTCTATTTGCTAGAATTTTGTTTGGGATTTTTGTATCTGTATTCATCAGAGATATTGGTCTGTAGTTTTCTTTTTTGGTGTTATCCTTACCAGGTTTTGGTATCACAGTAATGTGGGACTCATAAAATGAGTTAGGGAGTAGTGTCTCTTCTTCAATTTTTGGAAGCGTTTCAGTAGGACAGATATTGGATCTTCTTTGAAGGTTTGGTAGAATTCAGTAGTGAAGCCATCTGGTCCTGGACTTTTGCTTTTGGGAAGGTTTCAGATGACTGATTCAATTTCCTTACCGGTGATTGGTCTATTTAGATTTTCCAATTCTTTGCGATTCAGACTAGGAAGGCTATATGTTTCTAAAAACTTGTCCATTTCTTCTAGGTTATTGAATTTGGTGGTGTATAGTCCTTCATAGTATTCTTGGATGATTCTTTGTATTTCTGTGGTATCTGTGATAACTTCCCCTCTTTCATTTCTGATTTTGTTTATTAGTGTCTTTTCTCTTTTTATCTTAGTTAGTCTAGGGAAGAGTTTGTTAATTTTATTAATCTTTTCAAAGAACCAGCTCTTTGTCACATTAATGTTTTCTATTGTCTTTTTGTTCTCTATTTCATTTAGTTCTGCTCTGATTTTTATTATTTACTTTCTTCTGAAGACCTTGGGTTTCATTTGTTCTTCTTTTTATAGTTCTTTAAGGTATAACATGAGGTTATTTATCTGGGATTTTTCTTGTTTCTTGAGATAGGTCTGTAATGATATAAATTTCCCGCTTAAAACTGCTTTCACTGTATCTCAAAAATTATGGTAGGATGTATTTTCGTTCTCATTTGTTTATGTATCTTTTCATTTCTCCTCTTCTTTCTCTTTTGGCGCTGTCGTTCTTTGAAAGTATGTTGTTCAATCCCACATGTTTGTGTGTGTTTTTCCTGCTTGCTTTTTGCAGTTGATATCCAATTTCAAAGCCTTGTGATCAGAGAATATATTTGGTATGATTTCAATCTTCTTAAATTTGCTGAGGCTGGTTTTATGTCCCAATATGTGGTCTATCCTTGAGAATATTCCATGTAAACTAGAAAAAAATGTGTAGTCTGATGTTCTAGGATGAAGTGCTCTATAAAAGTCAATTAGGTCCATTTTATCTAATGTGTCACTTAGGGCTGCTATTTATTTATTTTCTGTTTGAATGATCTATCCATAGCTGTCAATGATGTATTTAGGTCCCCTACTATAATTGTGTTTTGGGTCAATTTCTCATTTTAGTTCTATTAGTAGTTGCTTGGTATATTTCGGTGCTCCCTGATTGGGGGCATAAATATTGATGACTGTTATGTCTTCTTGTTGCATAGTCCACTTTATCATTATGAAATGTCCATCTTTGTCTCTTGTTTCCTTTTTTATCCTGAAGTCTGTTTCATCTGTTATCAGTATGGCTACACCTGATTTTCTTTGAATACCATTTTCTTGGAGTGTCAATTTCCACCCTTTCAGTTTGAGTCTATGCTTGTCCTTGTAGCTGAGATGTGTCTCTTGGAGGCAGCATATTGTTGGGGTTAGTTTTTTTACCCAATCTGCTACTCTGTGCCTTTTTATTGGTGAGTTCAGTCCATTTACATTTAGGGTGATTATTGATATGTGAGGATTTCCTATCATTCTATCTTTGGTTTTCTGGTAAGACTGTTTCTCCATTGTTTCTTTGCCTTTTTGTTGTTGTCTGTTATTTCTGTGTAGTGGTATTCTATGATTTTCCCCTCTGTTTCTTCTTTTATTACATACATATTTCAGTTCTGGATTTTTTTTGAGTGGTTACCATTATGCTTATGTAAAAGAAAGTTTGATATTTAGAGTATTCCATTTTCTTCAGCACGCTTACTTTCTCCATTACTATATTCCAGTTCAGGCCTTTACTCTCCTCCTTTTTATGTTTTGGTTGTCACAAATTATCCCTATTTATGATGGTCGAAAAGCCTCCTTCAGTATTTCTTGTAGTGCAGGTCGTGTGTTAGAAAATTCCCTCAGCTTCTGTATGTCTGGAAAGGTCTTTATTCCTCCTTCATATCTAAAGGATATCTTTGCTGGATATGTTATTCTTGGTTCCTAATTTCTCTTTCAATAGTTTGAATATTTGGTTCCACTCCCTCCTGGCTTGTAGAGTTTCTGCTGAAAAATCCGATGACAATCTAATGGGCTTTCCTTTGTAGGTTACTGTCTGCTTTTCTCTGGCTGCCTTGAGGATTCTTTGTTGTTAATTTTGGACATCTTTTATACAATGTGCCTAGGATAAGGCCTGTTGGGATTGAGGTAATTAGGTGTTCTATTTGCTTTTTGGATTTGAGGATCCAGTTGTATCCACAAGTTTGGGAAGTTCTCATCAACTATTTGTTTGAATATACTCTCTGTTGCCTTCTCTCTTTCTTCTCCTTCTGGCATGACCATTATTCTTATATTGCTCTTTCTGATGGAGTCAGAAAGTTCTTGTTGAGTTCTTTCATTTCTTTTAAGTATCAAGTCTTTTTCTCCTTCCATCCATGTCATTTCCAGATTTCTATCTTCGATGTCACTGATTCTTTTTTCCATCTGGTCAACTCTACTACCTAAGCTGGCTATTTCATTCTTCATTACTTTTATTGAGTTCTTAATCTCCAGAAATTCTATTTTGGTTCCTTTTTCAAAATTTCACTCTCTTTGGTAAAATGTTCATTTTGTTCTTTGATTGTGTTTCTGAGTTCATTAAACTGCCTTTCTGTGTTTTCTTGCATCTCGCTGAATTTTTTAAGAACTGTAATCTTGAATTCTCTGTCATTTAAGTCACAGATTTCCATGTCTTTAAGTTCATTTTCTGGATACTTTTCATTTTCTTCATGAGCTATCTTGTTACCTTGGTTGTTCATGGCTGTTAATGATTTATTATTTCTCTTCCTAGACATCTACAGGCATGGGTTCTGCAACAGGTTGATAGAGAGAGATGTTTCTTTCGTTTTCCAGAAGGTATTTGTAGAATGTTTTATTTTTTCTCCGACTGCAGCATTTTATTCTCTCTCACACTGTAGTGATATATTTTCTCTGCACTATTCTGGCTTCTCGCAATGGGGGGATTGCCTGGAAGGCAGGCTTCTCCTCTGTTAACAGTTCACCTGGGCCATAGGGGGCCACCTCCATGGGGAGATGTGGAGAGCTTCTAAAGTTCCAAAGCTCTTCTTGCACCAGATTCAGAGCCCATGTTTTTCAGCAGCTCTGTTTACTCCTACAGGGATCCACCCAGATAGGTGAGGACAGGGGCGGGGTGTGTTGTGAGAAGTGGCCCAGAGGAAAGGCGGCCACCACCACTGTAGCCAGTCCTGCTTCCACAACTCCCTCCCCTTTGCCGGAACTAGTTGGGCTGCCAGTCTGTGTCTGCAGACCATAGTTGTCAGAACTGCAAATATTCTGTTTTTTTTAAATCTGACACGGCTATTGTTCTGCTTCTAGCACTGGGCAGGTGGGGGCGGTGTGAGCTCTGGGAGGGTAACAAGAGGCAGGTAGGTTCAGTGTCTAAGACTTTTGTTCTCTGCTTGGCAGTAAGGGCTTAAACCACTGTTTTCAGCATTCTTTCCTCAGTCTTTGCTCCGAGGTCTCTGCCGTGAGCATTGGGTCTTTCATGTTATATGCTGTCCCCTCATTCCTGTGGGCCATAAGCAGAGACCTAGCAGTCCAAGTTCTTCTCTCTCCCACTGTTGCAGTAGTTCCAGAATGCTGTGAACTCAGAGCACCGAACTATGTCTGCGTCCTTTGACCCCGTGGCCTGTCTCCATACTTCTCCCTTCCTTCCTCCCCTGCTCACACAGTTTGCCCACCTTTACATGATTTCAGTAGTGCTCCTCTTAGTCTTGCCTGTCTGTTGTGCAGGGAGTCCTTTGTGGAGTCATAGTTGTTCAATATAATTGTTCAATTTGTAAATTCCAGGGGTGATTTCAAGAGGCTCACCTCATGCCACCATTTTTATGACGTCATCCTCATTTCCTTTCCTATTTGGCCTTCTCTGCGGCTGGTTATATTTATGCTATGATCACTCCCAGTGCTGTTGTCTTTATATTAAACTTTTTAGCTGCTCTCTGGGCCTGAGACAGAATACTGGGAAGTGTCAGTGATCAAGGTCCATAGATAAATACAAAAAGCGATGCAGAGAAGGAGTGTTATATATTTGTTTGATCATTTTTTGTGGTGAGATAGTACAATCACCCATGTAACCACCACCTTGTTTACAAATAATGTTTTATTTAACATACACTGATGGTACCCTTGCAAATTGAGTCCTTTTGAATGGAAAATGAAGTTCCATATATGATATCATCTCAGTATCATATCTCACTATGTTCTCTCTTTTGGGGATACCACTTCTCAGGTTTTTTGTTCTGGTTTTTTCTGCTTTATTGTGTCAATTCTGCTTTATTTATTTAAATGATTTTATCACCAACTTCCAAATTACAGTTCTGCATGCTGCCCTGCTTTTCAGCTCTCTTTTCTTAAATGTAGTTCAGACATATCCCCAAGTCCCCAAACAACAAACCGGAGTAAATATCCTGTAACTGGTAATTCACTCTAAAAAAATCAATTGTTGTGTAAAGGGCTATTCCCCCTGAGAACTTCATTTAAATGAGATCTGAATATTCACTTCTCGGGATTTAAAAGCATCACCTCAATAATTAACGTTAGCACATTACCTTGGCAGCAGTCTATACCCAACACTTTGACCTGTTATTCCTTTGAGATTTGCAATAGCAGAAGCTGTCATTATCAGGCAAATAGAAGATTTGTAAATTGTTTCTGTTTGTGGGGAATCCACTACTAGCTGGCATTTCATGTATCAAATTAGGTTTCTAAGTTTCAGGGATAATTTTTAGGCTTAATGCTGGCTTTGTACAGTTTATCTAACGTAACATAATGGATTCAAATGCTTTATGGATCTTAGCTTGAATATGATGCTAATGAGGAGTTATAAAGAGTGTATACATCATTGATAATTAATTTTCTTCCAATAACAAATAAGCATCTATTATACAACAATGAGCTAAGTCTTGGGACAAGGACCAACTACGTAGCTTGCAGGACCCATTATAAAATGAAAATTCAGGGTTCCTTGTTTGAAATTATTAAGAATTTAGTGATCTGATAGCAGAACATTAAACCAAGTGCAGGACCAATTCTAAGCACTGGGCCCCTTGTGAATGCACAGGTCACAAGCCCAGGAACCAGACCCTAACTGGGGTCTTTAAGATTGTAATGTTCCTGACTTCAAGGGCTCAAGTAAGTGGGAACCAGACTAGTGCCTAGGTGGGATGCAAAATGTTCTAGAATCCATTTATGCAGATTCCTTCAGCAGCCACCTGACTGTGGGGTTCATGCTTTACAGTTGAGGAAATCTAAATGTTACCTGAGGTTTTTAAATTGTTTTAAAACAAGAAAGCCAAAGACCTAAAACTGCCAGAGATACTATTTTCATCCTCAGGAAGTCAAATTTGCCTTTCTTAGCTTTTAGGTAATTCTATATATACGTGGATTCAGCTCGAACATTCTGCTTGAGAGCCTTAAAGGTGTCACTATATCCTTTTCTTCATTACTTGGCTTTGGAAAGCTAGATGGTCTCCATGAGCTTGGGAAAAGGCAGGGCTGTGTTTCCTCTTAATCTGTAGATCAAGTGTGCCTTCTAATGTAGCCCTGATTTGGGGACAAATTATAGAAAGTGTAGATAAAGTGGAGTGTGGAGCACTCTTTCTGATGGTACTGACAACCGTAAAACAAAAGTCAACTAGGTATTCTGTTAGCAAAAAGGACTTATTTGGGAAAAAGAAAGGATTGCAATCCTGAACGTGTAAGCCACCAGCATGAAGAGAAGCAAAAAACAAAAAAGCCCTTTCACAGAGGGAAAGAGAAAGTTAAGGGGAGGGGCTGTCACAACCATTGAGGTCGGTTGTGACCGTAGAGTTCTTCCTGTAGGGATTTCCCGATGACATAGGGTGTGAGGGCAACTCTTTTAGGCCCAACCAATTCCTGTCCAGGTTAAGGTCTCAAATTTTGACAGAGCAAGTCAGTCTCCAGTCGGCCTATCCGGGGAATTTACTATGAGGGACGTGAGAATCACAGGGTAAGTGCAAAGAATGAGCGGCCACTGTCTCATCCTTGAGACAAGTCACAGGACCTGGCCTTGTTATAAATAAAAGCTACCATTTATTAAGTGTTTGCTCTGAGCTGGGCATGGTGCCACCTACATAACTGCAATTAGTCTTTAAAAATACTCTCCTTGTACTCTTTTTCATGGGGAGAAACTGAGGCTCAGCAAGGTGAAGTAGCTTCACACAGCTCGCAAGGGCCTGAAGCAGGATTCAGACGCCAGTTTTTCAGCCTCTAATGCCCCTGCTCTTCACCACCACACAGTTCTATTGGCCATCCCTTTTGGAGAATCTGGGGTGCGGGAATTAAACTCCCACACTGGGAAGAGGTCCTAACTGCATTCCCAAAGAGGCAGGGAAGCGATTCCTGGAAACCCATTCTGTTGTTTTCACCAATACAGAACATACTACAGACAAGCTATTGAAGAGAAAGTGTTAGTTGTCACTGCTCTCTGAGGTGAGACTTCAAGGAACTGGGCTTCATCTGCAAAATAGAGTCCTGTCCATGGTACAGAGAGCCATTGGACATGGCGAGGGACATAAGATGGCTCTGGTGGCAGAGCCTGGTGAGGGTTCCTGAAGAGCCTCCTTGGAGAGCCAGGGGAGGTGACCTGACTGGTTACCACAGCAGAAGAATTTGGAGATGGCAGTTCTCGAATGCCTAACAGGCAGCCTAAAGATGTGCTGAAGGCACCAGAAAGCAGGGCCAGAGAGAGAGATTGATTGTGTCAATGTAAGAAATGTCCAAATCTGTAGAGAATTTTTATGTGTTTGAGCCAAACTGATGACAATTGCTGGAAGCAAAATCTCAATGGACTGAGAAAATGCCCAAGAGAATGGCAGTTTGCAGTTTATTTTATACATTAGAATGAAAGAAAGAGACATTAAGGAGGGTTACATGAAATTCATTGGTGGTAGACTAAAGGATGGGAGAAAGCAAAGCAGGGAAATCTCTGGGATTGAATGAAAAAACAAAACAGAGAAACATACTTCTTTCGCATTGGTGGGTACAGGATAGTTAATAATTAACATTTACAGCACATAGAGATGGTATTCAGAGAACAAAATAACAATGAGGGGTTATGTGGTCTCATGTTCTGGTGCTGGCATTTGTGTCTTAAGGGGTCTGGAAAGATTACTCTGACATTTCAAAGTTATGTTATCTTAGATACACAAAGACAATAGACAGGCTCACGTAAGGTAAAGATTGACCTTTGTCAAGGAAGTTATAGGCTTAGGATGTGACTACCCACCACGACCCAGTTTTTGTTAGGAATTTCTAAGTTCAGACCATCCTATGTGGTTTCTTTTGGTCTCTTCAGTTTGTAAGGCCTGCCATGCTGGCTTCTCCTGAGCTTGTCAGGTTTAGTATGTGACCCCTTTTTCATCCACAACTGTGTTGATTCAGCTGTGATGAACTTACCCAGAATTTTGAAATTAGGACATCTACAAAGAATTTATTTCTGTTTCACCATACATGTGGGTTTTGTGTTTATGTTTTATGGTTTTGTATAACATTTAGTATGAATTATATGGGGTATGATGGGTATCAAAATCTTATCAGTGCATAGGGCCTCCAACAGTTTTTATCTGGCTCTGAACTTCTGGTAGCTCGTTCTGTCCTGTCACCCGTCCATCTCTTACAAAATTGGGCTATCCTTGTGATTCAAACCCCACACATATAGGCCCCTCTTTGGAAGGGTAAGAACTTTTGCCAATACCTCTAGGATGATAATAGTCTCTTGGTAGTTAACCCAGTTTAGGGAATGATAGTAGACATGAAAATTTTCAACATACGGACCTGGGGCCACTTGGAGCTCAGGATGGGAAATGTCCTAAAACAGGGTTATAAATGGCACACACCACTGCATTGTCCAGAGTTGGTCCTGTGCACGTATTCAATCAGTTTCATTCTCCAGTTTGAATACTTCTTCTTAACTATGAAATCCCACTGAGAGCTCTCCCCTTACCGCCAGGGGAAACTCAGGCCCCTAATGAATGCAGAGAGTTGATTCTATATCTGGGACTACATTTCCTCCCCCACACCGTAGGTCATAGAATTTATATATAGAGAAAGTTATCACTTCATAAAAGACATAGAAAACCTCTTGTGTATAATAAGATTATGCTGAGATGATAAGTTCTTTTTTATATTAGCTTATATTTATTAAGAACTTGACATATAGTAACTCATTACTTCTCAGAAAAACTGTCTGAAGTGGGCACTCATGTCCCCATTTACAGATAGGTAAGCTGAGGAAGATAAGGGTTAAATAATTTGCCCAGTCGTACAATTAATGAGGCTGCCAGGCCTGGTCTGAGCTGTCCATTGCTGCTTCACACTGCCTCTGTATCCACTATGGTGGTCTCACGTGGCTGTTCATTGTGAAGGAGGAAGAAAATGTGGGCTGAGAGATCTTAGTTCAGAGGAATAATTCCTTACCTCCTTACTTCCACCCCTTCAGCAAGGGGGAAATAAAACTTAATAATCTGTTGTGAAGAGCTATTTTCAACTGAAGTGAGAAAGGCTAGCCCCCTGAGAGCAGAGAACTCTCTGGTGGATTTTATGGAATTAATGAAAAGGTATTTAAATGAGAGGATAAGAGAGATAATGAGAAGGAAAACACCATCAGTGTGACCTGAAGTTCTGTACCTGGACTCACAGAAAACTCACATATATATTTTTTGAATTGAATTGAATCCAATTCTTTGGTATGTATTTTCCTCTTGAACAATATACAGGCAATTCAAAAGTAAAAGCAACAGCCTGCTTTCTAAAACATGTAGGCTTTTGCAAGACTAAAAGTTTGTCAGACTCCTATAATTACCTTCACATTATTGCTACACATCAATTTAGTGTCCAGGTTGAAAAATGGAACGCATGTTTACCAGAAATCCATTTACTTGCCAACTTCAACAGTGAGTCTGGTATGAGAAACAATACTCTCTCAGCTGAGAGGTGTAATTTTACCACCATGCCATTGTCAATGTTTCATCAATGGAAAATCAATAAACTTCAATCAGTTTCCTAGATCCTAGTACCTTAACCTTTGGATGGCAAAAGGGCCCTTTCAGTTCTGGAGACCTTCAGGTCGAGAACAGTTCTGCCTTTTTCACATAATCAGCAAAGCTCAAACTGCTTGCTGATTGAAGAAAATTGCTCAGCAGCCCCTGGCAAATGATTGGGAAGTGTTTTCCAGTTTTTAACAATGACCTGGGGGAAGTAAACGCAATTGCTGACGACCAGGCTCTCAGCATCATTGCAGGCCCCTGTCGTTATTTTCTTCTCTTTCCTGTTTTATTATTTTATTTTTCCTGTGTTTGTTGTAGTTCCCTGAAGTTAGCTGGGCCTCTATCTCTTTCTGAAAGGGACAAGGTGACTCCCATTGGGAGCCTGCCTTAGCAAAGACCTTGCATTGCAGGCACGAAATACTCCACTGCCCAGCCTTGTCCCTAGCCCCTGCTGCCTCAGGAGATTTCACTGGACTCTTGCACAAGTGCAGGTGTGCTTTTCCTTGCACGGGTTAAATCTTCAGTTAGTTTAGCTCTTCCATGCATCTGCTTCTCTCTCTGCCATTTTGCCAAATTCCTCCCCATTGTTGGCCTGCTGATAGCACTTTTCACTGATTTTTCAGAATAAAGATTTTGGTTTTTTATCAACCCCATTCTAAAATATGTTTTTGGTCATTTCCATAGGAACTTGGAAAGAAAGGGAGTAGTTAAATGTGCAGGCTCAAATCACCATCTTGCAACGGAAGTCTTGACATCCTTTTCAAAAACAATTACTAATACAATTTATAGTCCTGTTTATGGCATAAGAGTAAAAAGCCCATGGAACTACTCAGCACTGTAGGAAATGAATAGTGTATTAAACTGTTGACTGTGCTCTAATCCTGGCTTCAGAATGATTAACTAACAAATCCATCATCTGGGGGAAAGCTGGCTTGGCAGAGATTAATTCTTAAACGATTCTTATTTGGGGGTATTGTTTGGTTTTATTTGGGAGAACTTCCAGAATTGTTAAAAAAAACATTGTGTATATATGTTTGCTTTTAATTAAGACAGAAATAACCTGTATTTTATGCATGGCTATAGATACACTCCATATATTTTCACTGATTTTGATTTTTCTAATGGTAAAAAGGACCAAAATGCCAACAAGAAGCTCTTAAAGGTATTTTATCAATACCAAAAGGAAAGCAGGAGTATCAGTTAAGATTCAATTGATTGCAGGTGCCAGAAACAAGTCTGTTAACTTATGATCAAAAATGAAATTTATTATAAGGCTATGATATGGAAAAGAAGTCCTCCCAGAGAAGGTTATCCGTTATAATGTATTTAGCTGCCCATCTTAGAAAACTAGATACGCACAATGGACTTCTTCCTGACTCTGGTAACTGGAAATCCAGAGGTAGGAAGGGCTCCCAGGTTGATAAGTGATGTTATCGAGTTTCAGCTCTCTGTTTACCTCTCACACTACTGGCTTCATCCTTATGCTGGTTTCCATGGTCACAAGAGAGCTGCTAGCAATCTGGGAGGTTACATTCTCCTTGTCTTAGCCTGGATTCCCAGAAAAACTGATGTGTCAACACTTCACATTTTGGGAAGCAGGAGAAGGAAAAAGGGGAATGAGGTAAGACACAGGAGAGAACAAGTACAATAAGGAGACTTCAGAAAGTTTGCATGAGCTATCATATCTCAGGACCAGCTGTGTGGGTGCAGGAACAGAGAATAATTTATCCACCAGCACCTTCCTGGCCCCCATCTTTACTGATCAGAGTCATTCCCATGGGATCTAACTCCCCTTCCCTTTCTAGTTCTGTCCCTGTCCCTAGGCTTCTCCAGATGGCTGTTGAGAAAGCCACAGTCCCTGTAGGATAAGTGGGACCAGGGCATGGACTCAGCAACCCCTCTTTGCCAGGTGGCACTGCATGCATGGGTTCTCCATCTTCAGTGATAACAATGGTAACAACAGTGACTTAGGTCCATAATGTTGGGAAGAGCAGACTGTTAATAGGGTCTTGCTAGTTTATAAGCAAGGCAAGTGCATGAGTGCATGATTCCGGATGGCACATAAACTGAGTCCAATACATTATCCCCATCTGGTGTGAGAGTCTCTTCCAAAAAGCTACTCCAGAAGAGTAAGGAAGCCTCTTTCCTTGAATCCCACAACAGTTATCTTCCTCTGTCTCACTGGCTTCACCTGGTGCCCCCCATCTATCTCTGAACCAACACCCTGTGCCCAGCAAATAGGGCTATGAAAAACTTAGGCCATAATCATTTGCTTATTTCCAGTGGGTGCTTGGGGTACCTGTGGATATCAGAGACAGTTACCAAAAAAGGAAGAATACATGTTGATGAGACACCATTATGTCCACTTCAAGAAAATGCTCGGAAACAGGAGCCAGAAAAGATAATAAGATGATGTGTTTCTCCCCTAAATACATCATTGTGTCATTCTAAAAAGAATTTAGTGTGAATAAAATAATAGCTTCTCACAGCATGAAAGTTTAATTTTTCCAAATGTAGCCACATTTAAAGAGACCAAACCTTTTCTTTATGTCTAATTGACTCAACTTGGGTTCCACATCCTCTCCTCTGCCAATCCAACCGTAGCCAGAGTGATAGGTTCACATAAAGAATGTGCAAAATAGCCATGTGGGTGAGAGAAGAATGTTTATATAACAAAATAATATTCATAACATTACATGATAGGACCATTTTTATACATTTTTAAGGACAAATAAACTGCATTTGCCTTCAACATTGCCTAAACATGACATCTCTGACTCTGTTCAGCCTTCCTTGGTGCTAACTAAATATGGCCAATACCACTGCTCTGTCACTGGGCAGTATCTTCTTTCCTTGCTATTACATCTATTTCCATTTCATGGATGGTGATAAGGCTTCCACCCCATTCCTGAAAATACTTAACTTCAAGTTCTAGTCATTTAAGTCTCACTACTTT
The DNA here is from genome assembly GCF_964194185.1 of Rhinolophus hipposideros. NCBI lineage: Eukaryota > Metazoa > Chordata > Mammalia > Chiroptera > Rhinolophidae > Rhinolophus > Rhinolophus hipposideros. The sequence goes on from NC_138053.1 coordinate 56,602,582, forward strand.
TTGAAATATCCAAGAAATCGCTCTTTGCCTGACTACTTAATTCATTGTGTAAGTGTGGACATGCCATCTTAAAAATAATCTACTAGCTTTAGGTATATATTCAAGCCTCACTTGCCAAGTAACTAGGTGATCCACTGAAACCATCAACCAAATAGACTCTAAAACCTGTCATTCTCATGTAAGAATCATAGTTTCATACTTAACGATAAAAGGGCAAGAAGTTAATAGTTGCTCGTTAAAGACATTAAGTAGAAGTGGAAAAAAAATTGCCCTGAGGACTAATCCAAGAACAGAGAAGTAAAAAAGAAATGGTGGTGTCCTTCAGTAGGTGAATGGATAAACAAACTTTGGTGTATTAATACAATGCAATATGTTTCATCAATATAAAGTAATGGGCTAGCAAGCCATGAAAAGATATGGAGGAATGTTCAATGCATAGTGCTAAGAGAAAGAAGCCAGTCTGAAAAGGCTGTATACCGTATGTTTCTAACTCTATGATGTTCTGGAAAAGGAAAAGCTACAGAGACAGTAAAAAGATCAGTGGTAGACAGGGATTTCAGTGGAAGGAGGGATAAACAGGTAGAGCTTGGGGGAATTTTAGGACAGTGACTATATTCAGTATTGATAGAGGTATGACATTACATATTTGTCAAAACCCTTAGAGCTGTACAACACAGAGAGCATACCCTAATATAAACTGGACTTTAGTTAATAATAGTGAATCAATATTGGTTCATCTGGGATGAGGCAGGGAGGGATAAGAAATAGAAGGGAACTCTCTATTTTCTGCTCAGTTTTTCTGTGAGCCTAAAAGTGCCCTAAAAATAATGATGTCTATGATGAAATAGAGAGAGAGAGAGAGAGAGAGAGAGAGAGAGAGAGAGAGAGAGAGAGAGAGAGAGGGGGGGGGGCGGGGGAAGGAAGGCAGGAAGGAAGGAAGGAAGGAAGGAAGGAAGGAAGGAAGGAAGGAAGGAAAGAAAGAAAGAAAGAAAGAAAGAAAGAAAGAAAGAAAGAAAGAAAGAAAGAAAGAAATAAAGAAAGAAAGAAAGAAAGAAAGAAAGAAAAGTCATCAAAATGGCGGCATGAGGTAAACCTCTGTAAAGCTTCCCTGGAATTTACAACTAATCGAACAACAATAACTCCACAAAGGACTCCCTGCACAGCAGACAGGCAAGACGAAGAGGCCCACTACTGAATTCAACTAAAGGTGGGCAAATCGCACGAGTGGGGGAGGGAGGAAGGGAGAAGTGCGGGGACGGAGCCGCGTGGGTGGAAGACGCAGACCTAGCTCAGTGCTCCGAGCTCCCTGTATCCCGGAACTACCGCAGCTGCGGGAGAGGGAAGGACTCGGACTGCTAGGGCTCCGCTTATGGCCCACAGGGCTGAGGGGGCAGTATATAACACAGCTGAATCCAACACTCATGGCAGAGACCTCAGAGAAAAGACTGAGGGAAGAAGGCTGAAAACGGTGGTTTAAGCCCTCACTGCCGAGCGGAGAACAGAAGCCTTAGGCACTGAGACTAGCCGCCCCCTCCGCCCCCTCCCTACCCTCCCAGAGCTCGCCCCGCCCCCACCTGCCCAGTGCTAGAAGCGGAACAGTAGCAGTGTCAGATCAAAAGAACAGAATATTTGCTGTTCTGAGAACTGTGGACCGCAGACACAGATTCGCAGCCCAACTAGTTCCGGCAAAGCAGAGGGAGCTGTGGAAGCAGGACTGGCTGTGGTGGTGGTCGCCGCCATTGCTCTGGGCCACCTCTCACAACTCACCCCGCCCCTGGCCCCAACTATCTGGGCGGATCCCTGCAAGAGTAAACAGAACTGTTGAAACATACGGGCTCTGAATCTGGTGCAGGAAGAGCTTTGGAACTTCAAAAGCTCTCCACATACCCACACGAACACTGCGCCCTGTGACCCAGGTGAACTATTAACAGAGGAGAAGCCCGTATCCCAGGGAATCCCCCCATTGTGTGAGAAGCTGGAATAGTGCAGAGAAAACATAGCATTACCGTGTAAGAGAGAAAAAAAAGACTGCAGTCGGAGAGAAAATAAAACATTCTACTAACAAGTACTGGAAAACAAAAGAAAGACCTCTATCTACCTGTTGCAGAAGCCACTCCTGTAGGTGTCTAGGAAGAGAAATAATAAATCAGTAATTGCCATGAATAACCAAGGCAACAAGACAGCTCAGAAAGTGAAAAGTGTCCAGAAAAAGAAACTTAAAGATATAGAAATATGTGACTTAAATGACAGAGAATTCAAGATTGCAGTTCTGAAAAAACTCAATGAGATGCAAGAAAACACAGAAAGTCAGTTTAATAACTCAGGAACACAATCAAAGAACAACATGAGCATTTTATGAAAGAGATTGAAATTTTAAAAAAGAACCAAATAGAATTTCTGGAGATTAAGAATCAATAGAAGAAATTAAGAAAGAAATAACCAACTTAGGTAGTAGAGTTGACCAGATGGAGGAAAGAATCAGTGACATCGAAGATAGAAACCTGGAAATTACACAGATGGAAGAAGAAAGAGACTTGAGACTTAAAAGAAATGAAAGAACTCTACAAGAACTTCCTGACTCCATCAGAAAGAGCAATATAAGAATAATGGGCATACCAGAAGAGGAAGAAAGAGAGAAGGGAACAGAGAGTATATTCAAACAAATTGTCGATGAGAACTTCCCAAAGTTGTGGATACAACTGGATCCTCAAATCCAAAAAGCAAATAGAACACCTAATTACCTCAATCCCAACAGGCTTTCTCCAAAACACATTGTATTGAAGCTGTCTAAAATCAACAACAAACAAAGAATCCTCAAGGCAGCCAGGGAAAAGAAGACGGTAACCTTCAAAGGAAAGCCCATTAGGTTATCATCAGATTTTTCGGCAGAAACTCTACAAGCCATGAGGGAGTGGAACCAAATATTCAAACTATTGAAAGAGAGAAATTATGAGCCAGGAATAATATATCCAGCAAAGATCTCCTTTAGATATGAAGGAGGAATAAAGACCTATTCAGATATACAAAAGCTGAGGGAATTTTCTAACACACGACCTGCACTACAAGAAATACTGAAGGAGGCTATTGGACCACCATCAACAGGGACAATTTGTGGCAACCAAAACATAAAAAGGGGGAGAGTAAAGGCCTGAACCGGAATATGGGAATGGAGAAAGTAAGCGAGCTGAAGAAAATGGAATACTCTAAATATCAAACTTTCTTTTACATAAACTTAAGGTTAACCACTCAAAAAAAATCCAGAACTGAAATATACACAGTAATAAAAGAAGAAACAGAGGGAAACATCATAGAATACCACCAAACAGAAATAATAGACAACAACAAAAAGGCAAAGAAACAATGGAGACACAGCCTTACCAGAAAACTAAAGATAGAATGACAGGAAATCCTCACATATCAATAATCACCCTAAATGTAAATGGACTGAACTCACAAATGAAAACGCAGAGAGTAGCAGATTGGATCAAAAAACTAAACCCAACCATATGCTGTCTTCAAGAGACACATATCAGCTACAAGGACAAGCATAGACTCAAAGTGAAAGGGTGGAAATTGACACTCCAAGCAAATGGTACCCAGAGAAAATCAGGTGTAGCCATAATAATATCAGATGAAACAGACTTCAGGGTGAAAAAGATAACAAGAGATAAAGATGGACCTTTCATAATGGTAAAGGGGACTATACAACCAGAAGACATAACAGTCATCAATATTTATGCCCCCAATCAGGGAGCACCAAAATATACCAAGCAACTACTAACAGAGCTAAAGGGAGAAATTGACCAAAACACAATTATACTAGGGGACTTAAATACATCATTGACAGCTATGTATAGATCATCCAAACAGAAGATAAATAACGAAATAGCAGCCCTAAATGACACATTAGATGAAATGGACATAATTGACATATATAGAGCACTTCATCCTAAAACATCAGACTATACATTCTTTTCTAGTGTACATGGAACATTCTCAAGGATAGACCATATATTGGGACATAAAACCAGCCTCAGCAAATTTAAGAAGATTGAAATCATACCAAGCATATTCTCTGATCACAAGGCTTTGAAATTGGATATCTACCGCAAAAAGAAAGCAGGAAAAAACACAAATGCACGGAGATTAAACAACATACTTTTAAAGAACGACTGGGTCAAAGAAGAAATTAGCGGAGTCATCAAAAGACACATAGAAACAAATGACAATGAAAATACATCCTACCAAAATTTTGGGGATGCAGCAAAAGCAGTTTTAAGAGGGAAATTTATATCATTACAGAAGAAACAAGAAAAATCCCAAATAAACAACCTCACGTTACACCTTAAAGAACTAGAAAAAGAACAAGTGAAACCCAAGGTCAGCAGAAGAAAGGAAATAACAAAAATTAGAGCAGAACTAAATGAAATAGAGAACAAAAAGACAATAGAAAACATTAATGTGACAAAGAGCTGGTTCTTTGAAAAGATTAACAAAGTTGACAATCCCTTGGCTAGATTCACTAAGATAAAAAGAGAAAAGACACTAATAAACAAAATCAGAAATGAAAAAGGGGAAGTTATCATGGACACCAGAGAAATACAAAGGATCATCCAAGAATACTATAAAGGACTATATGCCACCAAATTCAATAACCTAGAAGAAATGGACAAGTTCTTAGAAACATATAGCCTTCCAAGGCTGAACCATGAAGAACTGGAAATCTGAAAAGACCGATGACCAGTAACGAAATTGAATAAGTTATCCAAAACCTTCCCAAAATCAAAAGTCCTGGACCCGATGGCTTCACTAGTGAATTCTACCAAACCTTCAAAGAGGATCTAATACCAATCCTACTTAAACTCTTCCAAAAAATTGAAGACGAGACAGTACTCCCTAACTCATTTTATGAGGCCAACATTACCCTGATACCAAAATCTGGTAAGGACAACACAAAAAAAGAAAACTACAGACCAATATCTCTGATGAATACAGATGCAAAACTCCTAAACAAAATTCTAGCAAATCGAATAAAACAATGCATTAAAAAGATTATTCATCACGACCAAGTGGGGTTCATCCCCGGGGCACAAGGATGGTTCAACATCCTCAAATCCATCAATGTGATACATTGATGTGATACATAAACAAAATAAAGGACAAAATCATATGATTAAATCAATTGATGCAGAAAAAGCATTTGACAAGATGCAACATCCATTTATGATTAAAACACTTAATAAAATAGGTATAGAAGGAAAATACCTTAACATAATAAAGGCCATATATGACAAGCCCTCAGCTAATCTCATAATTTGGTGAAAAACTGAAGCCCTTTTTCCTACGTTCAGGAACACGACAGGGCTGTCCCTTATCACCTCTGCTTTTCAACATAGTGTTGGAAGTCCTTGCCAGAGCCATCAGGCAAGAGAAAGAAATAAAAGGCATTCAAATTGGGAATGAAGAAGTTAAATTATCACTCTTTGCAGATGACATGATGCTATATGTAGAAAACCCCAAAGACTCCACCAAAAAGCTATTAGAAACAATCAACGAATACAGTAAAGTTGCCAGCTACAAAATCAACATACAAAAGTCCATTGCATTCCTATATACTAACAATGAAATCTCAGAAAAAGAAATACAAAAAATAATTCCTTTTGCAATTGCAGCAAAAAGAATAAAATACCTAAGAATAAACTTAACCAAGGATGTGAAAGACCTAAATGCTGAAAGCTATAAGACGTTTTTGAAAGAAATTGAAGAAGACACAAAGAAATGGAAAGACATTCCGTGCTCATGGATTGGAAGAATCAACATAGTTAAAATGGCCATATTACCCAAAGCGATACACAGATTTAATGCAATCCCCATCAAAATCCCAATGGCATTTTTTAAAGAAATAGAACAAAAAATCATCAGATTTGGTTGGAACACAAAAGACCCTGAATAGCCAAAGCAATCTTAAGAAAAAAGAACAATACTGGAGGTATCACACTCTCTGCCTTTAGCTTGTACTACAGGGCTACAATAATCCAAACAGCATGGTATTGGCAGAAAAACAGCCACATAGACCAATGGAATAGAATTGAGAACCCAGAAATAAAACCACATAAATATGGACAGATAATTTTTGACAAAGAAGCTAAAAACATACAATGGAAGAAAGACAACCTCTTCAATAAATGGTGCTGGGAGAATTGGATAGCCACGTGCAAAAGAATGAAACTGGACTGCTATCTGTCACCATGTACCAAAATTAATTCAAAATGGATCAAAGACTTAAGCATAAGACCTGACACAATAAACTGCATAGAAGAAAACATAGGTACTAAACTTATGGACCTTGGGTTCAAAGAGCATTTTATGAATTTGACTCCAAAGGCAATGGAAGTAAAAACTAAAATAAACTAATGGGACTATATGAAACTTAAAAGCTTCTGCACAGCAAAAGAAACCATTGACAAAATAAAGAGGCAACCAACTCAATGGGAGAAGATTTTTGCAAACAGTGCCTTTGATAAGGGGCTAATATCCAAAATGTACAAGGAACTCATGAAACTCAACAACAAAAAAACCAACAACCCAATTGAAAAATAGGCAGAGAACCTGAAGAGACATTTCTCCAAAGAGGACTTACAAATGGCAAATAGACATATGAAAAAATGCTCAATATCAGTAATCATCGGAGAAATGCAAATAAAAACCACAATGAGATATCACCTCACCCCAGTCAGAATGGCTATCAACAACAAGACAAATAGTAATAAGTGTTGGAGAGGCTGTGGACAAAAAGGAACCCTCATACACCGTTGGTGGGAATGCAGACTGGTGCAGCCATTATGGAAGGCAGTGTGGAGGTTCTCAAAAAATTACGAATAGAATTACCATATGACCCAGCAATCCCTCTCCTGGGTATCTACCCAAAAACTCTGAAAACATTTATCCATAAAGACATGTGTGCTCCAATGTTCATTGCAGGTTTGTTCACAGTGGCCAAGACATGGAAACAACCAAAATGTCCTTCGATAGATGAATGGATAAAGAAGTTGTGATATATATACACAATAGAATACTATTTGGTGGTAAGAAAAGATGATATAGGAACATTTGTGACAACATGGATGGATCTTGAGAGTATAATGCTAAGCGAAATAAGCAGAGAAAGCAGAGAAATAAGCAGAATAAGCAAATAAGCAGAAAATAAGCGAAATAAGCAGAATAGCTAAGTGAAATTCTGCTAACGCTTTTTCTGCTAAGCGAAATAAGCAGAAAAAGCAGACAACCCTATGATTTCACTGACATGTGTTATATAAACCAAAAACAACAAAAGAACAAGACAAACAAATAAGAAACAAAAACTCATAGACACAGACAATAGTTTAGTGTTTACCAGAGGGTAGGGGGTTGTGGGGTGGGAGATGAGAGTAAAGGGGATCAAATACATGGTGATGGAAGGAGAACTGACTCTGGGTGGTGGACACACAATGGGATTTATAGATGATGTAATACAGAATTGTACACCTGAAATCTATGTAATTTTACTAACAATTGTCACTCCAATAAATTAAAAAAAAAGAGAAAGAAATGAAGAAAGAAAGGAAGGAAGGAAGGAAGGAAGGAAGGAAGGAAGGAAGGAAGGAAGGAAGGAAGGAAGGAAGGAAGGAAGGAAGAAAGAAAGAAAGAAAGAAAGAAAGAAAGAAAGAAAGAAAGAAAGAAAGAAAGAAAGAAAGAAAGAAAGAAAGAAAGAAAGGGAAAGAAAGAGAGAAAGAAAAAGGAAAAAAAGAAATGGAAGGTAGGGAGTAGGGAAGAGTGAAGTTTCATTGAATATGAAGGGAAGGTAAATAAAAAGAGTCACGGCTGACTAGCTCTTGCCAAATTTCCCTTGGACATCTAGGTGTGGTAGTTAGTTCGTGTTCCTAGTTCCCTCATCTTGGGAATTGCATCCTTTCCCCACATGCATGACTCTTGTGAGAGTGGGTCTCTACCAGGCATGTTCTTTATGTGACTCCATCCCCCTGGCTGCAGTTGGATTGATCCAGGAGAGGACATATTCAAGTTGGGCCAATTAGGTTCAAATGAGAGATTTGGTCTCCTTGAATATAGATGGTTTTGTAATTTTCTTAACACAAAATGTCTCAGTCAAGAATTGTGTTACCAGAGAGTATGTTTTGCTACCATTTTCTTGAAGATTTTGCCCAATCTAGTCTAGTAATGAAGGAAAGATTTTCATTCAGATCTCCGTAATACAAAGTCCTTGAGGATGTGAATTCTGATGTACAGTCAGCCCTCAAAATACACGTGTTGTCCATGGCAGCAATGATGGCCATGAGGATAATAATGATAGAGGAGAAAGTCATTCAGTAATCTTATACCAGTCTAGTCACCAGGAAAATAACTTTTCCCCGCTTTGTCTTTTCATAGGTGTCAGTCATGAGGAAGAATCAAGGGATGTCTGTTCATCCCTCTCAAAGCTTTGTCTGTCAGTGTGAGCTGTAGTGTATAATGTGTGCCAGAAGCCCGAGACTCACCTGTGACTGAGTGCTACAGTCCACTCAGGCTCAGATCGCTGCTCCTGGCAACAGGTTAGTCACCAGGAAGAATAACACACAAACCTGCTCTTATTACACTGACATTGTTCACGCTTCTTAGCATTTCACCCTTCTCTTCTGTGGGCTGAGAGTGCTTCACAAGACACAAGCACTATTCTTGGGCTTCCTGTGAGGTAGGCAGTTAGAAGAAATGGGAAATCTTAGCATATCTGAGCAAGAGCAGGTCCCTTTCTGCCTAGTGTTGCCTGAGGAGAGCTTGATGACATCAGCATCAGGGCCTGTACGCTCCCCCACACAATGCTATGGAACTTCTGAGCATGGGGGAGTGAGCATCTTATGAGCTAAATGATAATTAGGAAAACCACTGAGAAAATAGGAGAAACGTCCTGCAAATGAAAGGAAGTTGCAATGTAAAAGGCAATGAAATCCTTACTTTTTAAAACAGAGAGGCAATCGTGCCTGCCAACACTTTGACCTTTTTTTTTTTCTTTAACTTCTTCCCAGTCCCTGCTCCTCATTTTTCTTTTCTTGGGCCTCAGTTAGACTTTCTGAACTGAGCTTATTCTGCTTCAAACAGCTGAGTGGTTTCCACTCAGCTGTGTCCACTCAGATGTGTCATGAAAATGATGCCGTGGCTCCGAGGCAGCCAACGACTTGGTGAGTTCAAGCTCTATCCACTGACTTAGTGCAGCCGAGAGCTTGTCAGGTGTCTGAGGTGCGTGGAAGGCTCTGGTTGGGCAATCATTTTATTCAACAGAAATGCAAAGGCTGTGACTCAAGTGGCACAGCATCGAACGATTTGTCTGAAGGGCCCTGATGAATGAGGGAGGGTTGCCCTCCTTGCCCACACTGTGAGACACAGTGGGACAGTGTTGAACCTCCAACTCATCTAACCTGGAGGTCTGTGTAGACCTCCAACTCATCTAACCCTGAGTGACTGCTTTTGGAGCTGTGTGGTCAGGCTCCCCCACGCCTCTGTACAGTGGTTTAGATTATTGTTTTCCCAAAGGATAACATTCATTTACATCGCAGGATCTTGTTAAAATGCAGATTTAGGTTCAACAGGTCAGGGGTGGGGCTGATGATTCTGCATTTCTAACAGATTCTGCTATCCCCTGGACCGACTGCACCTTGAAAAGCCAGAGCGTCACTAATCAAAGCTTAGCACACCATTTTATAACAGCCTTCCCCCATGAATAGATGGGAGAACAGAACCACATGCGTCTCTAGACTTTTCCAACCTCATGACCTCAATAAAGGGGAGGGAAATAGAACTTCCTCTGATGAAGCCTCTATCAATGTCCAGGCATGGGGCCAAGCTGCCAGAGTTTAATTATCTCATTTGTTGAGAATCTGAGCAACTCGAATAAGAAAATGATTAAGTAAACCTTGGTTTGGTGAGTCCCGCCCCTTTCTGACAGTATGAATAGCTGACTAGGCAAATCGACAGGCCTAAGTTGTCAATTTTGAGAGGATGGAGCTTCAAGAGAGACTGAGCACTTAACACACACTACAGGAAACCCCAACTCCAAGAAAGACCTGCCCAAAATAGAGGAGTACTGATGCAAATCAGTAACCACCACTGTTCTCAGGGTATAAGAATAGGTTGGAAACCTCTCTGGTGACTCATCAGCCTTCACAGTTGCCAGGAGTTATCTCTAGCTCTAGTCAGGCAGCCAGTCACTGCCAGGCAGAGGGAAACCTCCTAGCAAGCTCCTTTTCAAGGACGTTCTGGATGTGAGGAAGGAGCAGGTTTGGACCCATCAGTTAGGTGGCACGATGAAGTATGCTGCACCCTGTGGGACGGTGATTCTGAGGGCATGACAACCTGACCAGGTTGTCACAGGCCCCTAATCTTCCAGCCTAAGTCACATGCATTGAGGAGTATGAGTGGTGGGTATAGGGTTCTTAAAAACCAGGTAGAGACCTATTTCTTTGGGAAGCTTGACTGGCCAAGTAGGTGAGGACCCACTGTTAAAAGGGTTTACACACTTCAAGTGCCATATACGGCTGATCCCATGTACCAGTTCCCAGAATTGATTTCTTTGTTGGGAGCAAAAGCCTTGGAAGGTTTTTTAGCTGAAAGTGCCACTAGCAATAGTTTGGGGAAATGTCCCCACTTCCACACACATACTTCTTTGCCCGTCCCTGACCATTCCTATTTACAGACCAGACCTTCCAAGGCAGGGCTCCTGCTGACTAAAGAAACTAAGAGTAGACAATTAAGGATGGTTTTTCATGATGTCAGATCTTCTAAAATGTTTGCTTCTCTGCAAAAGATTCCTAAAACACCCACCTCCTAGCCTCGAACTTAGCAGAGCAGAAGTGTTTCTCTGAATCGCTGAACGGAGTAGCGCGTGAATCAGCGTTGGCTAGTGACACATTCTGAGCGTCCACGATGGGGGTAACGTCACGTGAGGAGCTGTGAGACATAACAAGTTACAATCCAATTTTAATTATCTGATGAGGAATAGGAGCTGTGTAGTCTAAAAACAAACAGAGTTTATAGAGCACCTTCACATAAATTGTACTATTTGTTACAACCAACCTGTAAGGTAAAAAATTATCTTCCACATTTTGTAGATGAGAGAAATGAATCTTAGAGAGGGTAAGATAATTTTTCAAAATTAAATAGTTGTCTAGAAGTTGATTTGCAATAAAGCTCAGCGTCAGAGTCTTTTCTCTTCAGGAGAGTGCCCAACACCACTTCAGCCCCTCTAGAGATAGGGAGGAAGGGGAGACACCTCCTCCCAGAATCTTTACCTCTTGTCGTAGAAGAGTCCTGAGTGCATGCATCTGGTTGACTGGGAGCTATCCCCATGACCTTCCTCTTCCTCCCATGGCCCCTCTTTCTCCAAAGGGCTCAGAGTCTTCTAGGACAAAGCTCATGACCTTTAACAACACAGCCTCCCCCTGACAAAAATAAAGAAAAGAAATGTACCCCTGGTTGCCCAAGAACTTCATTTGATTTAGCTATACTCCCTTCTCTGCTTAAAGGATAAAGAAGTAGAGTTCCTGGTATGCAAGGGATGAGTTACATGACAGAGCCTATACTATACCTCACACTGGAGCCATTTTCACCAGTTACATTTTTGGTACAGTCTAAATGATTTATCAAGGACTGCCTTGTCTTGCCCATTGATCACCTGTCCATAAGCATTCCAGATATGAATTGTGTTTTATTCTTCTTTATTGCTCTAGCTTCTAGCAGAGCTTCTTATACAGTGTTTGATTATGATTTTTAGAATAACCCAGGGATATTAAGGAAAAGCCTGGAAAACTTCACTTTCTATAAGAAAGCAACCTCCAGTATGCTCTTTGGTGGGAGTAGCAGAGCATGGACTATACTCTTCCCTTGGGAATTCAGTGGCAGTAGTTGGGTCACCGAGCTTGGAGTGAGAGAAGCTCTCAGAGGAAGGTTCAGCTACACCACCTCCCTGCAGTTTCATCCCCTCACGCTCCTTACCCAGCCTCAGCTGTGTTAATTCTATCAGGCTCTGGACCAATAGAGGCTCAAAGATGCAAATGCCCACTCCACTCTCGCCCAAGAGGTGCTAGATCTATAGATCTGAGTGGAGCCCAGCCATGTGCATTTGGAAAGGCACTCCAGATGAGTGTGACTCAAGTGGCCTCCACACTACAGTTTGAGGAAACATTGTATTAAACAGACACTACACGCAGTCAATGGGTACCATTCCCAAGGGAATCTCAAGTCGGAGTCATGCCCAGTCTGGTCATACCTCAGCAGGAAATCTAGAAAAGCATTTCTGGGTGACATCAGGACCATTATAAGGGAATGACTATTCTGGCCCATCCCAGGGTCACAGTGCATGGCCTGGGACACACCTGGCCTTCTCCAGTTTAGGAGAAAATGTACTCACCTTCTCCCCTACCCAAGAGATTTATTAAGTGCTTTCTGTGTGTCTCTCGATGTGTTGGGTCTTTCACGTGGGTCACTTCATCTTCACAATAACTCTGTAGGTTATTTCTGCTTAGAGATGATAAAACTGAGGTCCAGAGAGTTTCTTAACCTCTAAACACAATGTGAGAGTGGCTGAGTTGGGATATTTATCCAAACAGTTGGTCCTACAGACCATCCATTCTCCCACCACTATACTGTACATTCTTGCATATAAATCGAACAGTTCTGGGATTGGGGAGGAAGGCAGCTCAGTGGGGCTTCTTTCTAAAGACATTCCTCCTCCTACCAACATTGCCTTTCCATTTCGTGATGTAGCTGAAATCTTTCTCTTCTGTGGACATTTGTTCAAAGGACTAAAATAAAAGCTAAGTGGGAAGTCTGGGGATTGGAGGGGAGCTGGAACATTTACACGCAGGACTGGATGAGCCTGCCCATCTGCCATGAAATTCGCCCTTTGCCCTGCACACCAACCTGACCTCGGGGCACACAGGCATCCCCTTGCCAGGAATGACCAGGGCAAGGGTTAGTGGGAACACAAGCTTGGACCACCTCATATCCTGAATATGTTGGTTTTGGCAGGATCTGACCTGTTTTATCCTGTACATAACATTTGTCTCTGTATCCAAGTTAAAAAGGGGAGAGAACAGAAATGAAGGATCAGCAGAAAATTCAACAGCAATTAGGAATTGGTGAAAACTCTTTAAGACAAACCCACAAGCTATATATTTGTTCTACGTAAACTAGTACTTTTATAAATAAACAAATAATATTATAAATTAATAACATGTTGGTATTTTTTCCCTACAAAATCCAACAGAACATAGAGTTTGGGTTAGACATACAAGGATTCCCATCCTGCTTCTGCCTCTTACTTGAGCAAGTTAGTTAACCTCTGAGTCTTCATTTCTCAAGTTTTAATTATGGACAATAATATCTGCTTGAAAGGGTGAGAAGTGATGATTAGAAATAATGTATGCAGGAGAGGCTCTCAATAAATGGTAGCTAATGTTATGATTAGTACTCTAGAACTTATTTCCAAAGTTAATGGAGTATTTGAAAGCTATAGACTTCTAGTCCTTAGATTTCAAAAATAAGAATACAGAGTTTTAATTGGCATCTTCTTTCTTCTGTGAACTAAAAGTACTTTACAAGTAAATATAAATTTTGCGTCTATTTTTCCATTCAATGCTCATAACAATCTTGTGATATAAGGTAGGTATTATGTTCATTTTACAAGTGGCTATGTTAAAGATTAGCAAGATTAAATGGTTTACCCTTAAAATTTTTAAAGAGAAAACCTGAGACTCACACACCAGTCATCTGAAACTAAATTCAGAGTTCATGGTATCTGACCATACTAGAATTGATATCATTCATCTTCAAAGTGCCTACACTCTTATCTTCTCTCATATTCAATTATTAGAGAATTGTATCCCAGAGACGGAAAGAAAGTTTATTTGCATCATACAGAAAATCAGCAAGAGGAGTGGTAATTTTTTAGTATATGTGCTGCTGAAGCGAGCACAAGAGGAGTGGTAATTTTTAAAAAGAGACCTCAGTACCTAACAAATAGAATGGCCCAAGGAGGTCATGAGAAGGTGTGGACACTGCTACTTGCTTTCTGTGCAACTTGGACACATTACTAAACCTTATTAGGTTGAAGTTTCCCAAGTTCTGAACTGAGAATAACAGTATCCACTTCCTAGTGTTGCTGCGTGATTAAATTAGACAATAGATGAGCACCTGGCAAATAGATGCTCTCTAGACGTGGGTTTCCTCTACCACATGCATTAGGTTCACAAAAGTCGACTTGGCAAAATCGGGTAACAAAAGGCCTGGAGTCCTGAAGCCTTCTCATGCCCATACACCAGGCATAGTGTGTACTTGGCAGGGATGGCCAAGCATCTCGGCAGTTCTTGGCCTCAGCTGTCCTGAAGAAGAGCCGTTCTTCTTCATTGGTGGGGCCAATGAAAATACTTTGGCCGCTGTAAGTAAGTTGAGTCCTGCCCTTTGCCGTGTAAGGGTAATTGCCAGGAAGGACGCTAATGTGATCCAAACATTGTAGTGGTTTGTCTGCTCTGGATAACTTGGATGCTGATAACTAATAGATAGACAAGCATTAAAGTTCAAGCTAAAGGTGAACATGTGCTTGCTTAAGAACAAGACTGGGACCATTAGCTCACAGCATGAAGACTACCAAGCCTCTATGAAATGATCACAACCCTCACTTGCGATTTCCCTCAGAGCAACGATGAGTCCCGAGTCCCATGACCAACAGTTGTAGCCTCCTTCCCCTGGCCCTATTTGTATTCTACGTGCTCAGGGGGTCAGTTCTCAGACGTGGGAGGGGGAAATTCATTTATTTTGAAGGAGGCAGACCTTTCCTATTATTGTTCATTTCTTCTTGGCAGACAAGGTAATTGAGGAAACTAAAGTTTTAACTGTCTCTACGACTGTATGTGCACGGGTCTATGTGGCAACTCACCAGCTAACCGTGAAGGCATATTGTTTTCATAATTGTCTTCTTCTTCCATTCATCCATGACATAGAGCACCTCATGAAGGTCTGCTTCTGTGAGCATTATTAGCAAAGCCAGCTTTCTAAAGGCCAGGCTGTGTCCATGGCTCTCTACTTGGTTCATTTACTACTCAGTCTATGAGTTTGACCCTGGTTTCTCGGCTTGTAAAATTTGAGTTCTTGCAGTGTTCTACCACCTCATACTGATGGGGAAACATCCAGTTGTTTGTGTTTCGGTTTGACTTTAGTAAATTCTAATTCAATGTTAATATCTCGAAGAAAAATGGCACTCAAATGATGGCCAAACTCTGGACTTCCTTAACTGTAGGAAGAACTCAGTAGACCAAGAAGAATCTGGTTCCCTGTACTCTGGATTTGGTCCACTTCTCCATCATAGGAACCATAGCATCTGCCCTCCTTGTCAGCCTCTGGCCCCTTGCGTTTTCTGAGATCAGCTCTGCCCTGCTCCTGAGGTCCTTTGTCATATCGAAATCCCTCTATAATATGTACTTTCTGGGATGGGATGGGGATTGCTAAAAGCCTGATCCATAGTGTGGTAGTTTTTCATTGCTGCTATGACAAAGTAAAACAAACTTACTAGTTTAAAACAACACAAATGTATTATTTAACAGTTCTGGAGATCAGAAGTTGTACTAAATTAAATTCAAGGTTTGGCAAAGCTGATTTCCTTCTAGAGGTGCTAGGGAAGAATTTGTTTCCTTGCTTTTTCAAGCTTCTAAGGGCCCACATCACTTGGCTCATGGTCCCCATCTTCAAAGCCAGCAAATTCTGGTCCAAGCCTTTTCATGCTGCCATTTCTCTGCTTCTCTCTCTTCTACCTCCCTCTTTTACTTATAAAGACTCATGATTACATTGGTCTCAGCTGGATAGTCCAGGATAATGTCCCCATATCAAGGTCAACTGATTAACAACTTTAATTTCCCTTTGCCCCATACCCTAACATATTCCTGGGGATTAAATTGTGGACACCTTTGGATGGTCATTATTCTGCCTACCACACACCATCCCCCTTTTTTCCACATGGCAGACGATGGATAGGACCTCTGCTAAAAGTAGGCCTGGTCAGGTGCTGGAATTACAGCAGCCTCACCCACTGAACTGCCTCCTCCTGGCCATTTGGTAAATGTTTGTGATCAGCCTCCCTTGGCAGCCTTCCCAGGCATGTGATCTGAATCAACTTCCAGGGATCTCAATGTCCTCTCCCTTTTAGCTGACACAAGCTCTGTGTTCTCAGTCATCACCCTGTGACCAGTTCACCAAACTCCACTTTAGATGGAAATTTCACTTTGGGGAAACATGGCTGAGTTATGCTTCCTGAGGCTTTAAACCTCTGATTGCTAAGACTAGGCAGCGTGTCAGACCTTGACCTAGCCCTGGAGCTGCTGGATCTCTGAAGTTTGCATTGAGCTTTCTCACTGGTGCCTGGGATGGTACATGGCCTAGGCCTAGCAATGTAAGCATTTAATCTTCTGATCACAGTCCCACCTAAAGATGGGCATATGACCCAAGCTAGGTGTGGTAGGGACAGTGATGCTTCTGAAATATTCTAAGTCCTTTCTCACACTCCTAGTCACCTTACAGTTAGGCAGGGCCATGTGGCTAGTTCGTGCCCATAAACAGAGGAGGAAATCATATTCATCACTTCAGGGCTGAAGCAGTGAAAAATCCTTGACTAATTCTCTAGTCATGCTGTAGCAATAAAGGAAATCTTAATTTCCAGATAATGCAGCCTCAAAATGGTAGAGTGCCTATTATCCTGGGTGCCAGTGACACACATTGGACATGTAATATGAGCAAGACACAAACTAGGACGATGTCGAGCTTCAGATTTGAGATCAGTTGTTACCACAGCATAACCAGCCTATGCTGACTAACATACCAGCCCCATCAGAGGGCTTCCTGAGACTTCCCAGAGCTCTTAGGAAAGACTGCCTCTCTCTTTCTCTGGTACTACAAACACATTTTGAGATATTTGAGCTTGGAACTTCCAACAGCCGTCTTACCACTAGGAAGAAAAATGAAGCTACAGAGAAGCAAGCAGATCCAAGAGGTGAAGAAAAAGAATCATATTGACCTCATTAGAATCCTTGAATACACTTGGGCACAAAGCTGCTTGACTCTTTGAATCTCTCAGTGATGTGAGAAAGACTGATTTGAATGGCTTTTCTGTCCTTTGCAATGGCAAGAATTCTGCCAACCACAGCCCTTTATTCTGACCAACTCACGTGGCCATCTAGAATTATCTTTTTTCTTCTCATGGACTCTTCCCATAGAAAGCAAGATTCCTGCATATCAGAGGAGGACACGCAACACAATTTGCTGCCCCTAGAGACTATAATTCTTCTATATTGTATATGCATGTCCCTTGTTGAAGTCTAATTACATTCCTCTTTTCCATTTCTTGAGAAGGAAGGGTGTGTTGACAGGGAGCAGTAGGGAGAAAATATAATCATCAAATCACTGACGGGAAAATTCACCAGTGATTAAAAATACAAAAAAGGGAAAGTGAGTATTGGTGATTTTCACTTACAGAGAAAAACAATACAGAGAAAATGGCACTGCTCTTATTTCACTATAACACTCTGTGCCAGCGTTGACTGACCTTCACATGCTTCCCAATTGTTAGTTTGGGCCTTTGGGAAAACAACCAACAGTTCTGAGGTTTCCCCCAGTAGAAATAATGAATGTGCATAGACTTTTCCACAGTCTCTCCTTTGTTCCCTGTCTGAGCCAGGAAGGAGGCACGTAGGAGACCACTGCTTGGAATGAGGCTACACTCTGTGGCCATGGCATTGTACCAAGATAACAGGTCCACTGAGGGGTCAAACCAACAAAGCTGACCTCTACTCCATGCTTTCACCAACAGTGCCAAATTCTGACCAGCTGACTAGGCTGGGCTGAGTGAGCCACACTTTGATGTGACCCAAGCCGAACCCCACTCCCCACAATCCTAACATGTGATGCCTCAGAAATCTCCCTGAATTGACCAAATGAAACCTCCAAACTTAGAAGTGGCCAGTGGCCTGGAGGTGGCAGACTCAGAATTTCTTCAGCTTTGACCACAACTGTGAGTCAGTGGATAAAACTGAGTCTTCACCAAGTGTCCTTCTGGTACTCAGGAATTCAGCAAGATCTATAGGAGGGATGGAATTTCGTTGCACACAGGAAGTCAAGTTCAGGTTTTCAAAAAGCCCATTGTTAACTGACAGCTTTTATTGAGCAGAGAACATATATTCACACTCCTGTGTGAATATGTATTACTGACCTGGAAATTATTGTTAGAAGATTGGGAATCTCATTTCTTAGTCATGATGGCCCCTGGTGGAGAGTGTTCAGGCAGTTTTTCCCGTCCCACTCACCAAAGCCAGAATACATTAACACATATTTCAAAAAGATTTATTTCTCCATTGTATTACTCTCTTGGGGTCATGGCTAAATAGTTCCTAACTTGGATGAAAAGAAATTGGATGCTATTGACAGTATTTCTTTAAATTATACTTCTCACTATTCTTCATAATTATAATGTTAGCAACATAACCTATTTATTAGGTGTTTAAGTGGCCCCTATGAACTTTTACTTAGAGAATTATAGGATTTCATACATGTGAGGATTATCTAACCTACATATTCAAATCTTCTCTGCAATATTTGCCACTAACAGTCTTTTACCCTTGAATGCAACCGCTTCTAGAGGCAGTCTGTAGTGAATATTGCTGGAGCCCTGTCACATCGCCTCCCCCACATCTGATTTTAGCCACAGCCCAGACCAGGCTCACCTTGAGCTGATGGGTTTCTCACCTCTATTGGGTGCCCCACATATTTCAACATCTGCTCATGACCTTCTCCCAAGCCACTTACTATGCAAGTGCAACCCAGAAGTAGGGTGGTGCTTCAGCCTAGGGAACAACCCTCAATCAATGGACACTGCCCTGGGTCAGTGTTGTAGCCTACCCGCCTTCAGGTGAGTGATTCTGGGAGGCTTTCTGCAAGATTCTCAGAGGTCTCTGGATAATAATTACTTATATTGGCTCCTCTTTCTTCCCTGTCTCACTTCCCCCATCCCCTTCTCTCTTTTCTATTACCTGAGATCATTTCCCAAGTAAATGGCTTGCTTTCAAGCCCTTACCTCTGGCTTTAATTTTGAGGGAACCCAAACTAAAATACAATCTATTCAACTGTGGTGGATAAGAATATGGACTTTAGAAATATACTGCCTGACACTAGCTATGTGACTCATAGATATCTTAACCTCTATGTCTTAGTTTTTTTTTATCTGTCAATTGGAAATAATATTATTATCTACATTTTAGGATTATTACGAGGATTAACTACTTTAAAAGCACTTAAAAAGAGTGTCCACCATATCATAACTGCTATATAAGATTGTTTCTGTATTTAGGTGCGTGTGTACGTGAAACAGCGGTTATTGTTTCAGAGCTTTTCCCTATGGTGAGGTGGAATCTGTCACCCCACAAATTTTATCCTTTAGACAAAAATGGCCAAGAGCTTCAGGTCACAGCAGCTCAGGTGGTTAGAAATGAGGAGGCTGGGGAATGAGTTAAGTTTACTGGGGATTCCTACATCACTTGGTATGTCATCTCTGTGCCAGGCTTTGTCCTAGACACTAAAGCCATTAGAAACAAACATTCTATAATGATGAAAACAATCTATAGGTTATTTTAATAGGTCTATAAATGAATAGCAGTTCATTGTTAGAAGAATACTAATGAAAATACTATTAAATGCAATCATTTTTACCTTTTCCATTCTTTTGTTTCTAGAATCAGGGTCATAAATAGCAGAATACAATACCTAGCCTTCTGACAACCTGAGTTTATTATTTTAAATGTTCTTCTGCTGATAACACCTGCCTCCTTTTGATACAGAGCCTAACACTATGTTTAGATTTAATTTGCAAGTATAGAAAGTATGTTTCAAGGAAGTGATAAAAATCGGAGATTGAGAGACTACAATGGGTATTTGCTGGGGTCACTGGGTGTCAGACTGTGTGTGACCAGAAATACAGGGGGGGAAATACTAAATTGTAATTGCAGGCTCCTATTAGCCGTTTCCTCTCCCACTCCTTTCCCAACATATCCATTCAATTTCCAAGTGCTCTTTACTCCAAGTGTGGTCCGTGGACCAGCAGTATCAACAAGGAGCTCAGTAGACGCACAGAATCTCAGGCCCTACCAGACCTACTGAATCAGCATCTGCATTTCGAAGAGATCCCCAAGTGCTTGCAAAGTGCATTAACATTTAAGAAGCTCTGTCTAAGGAAGGAGGATTTGCTAGCTTGGTTTGCTGGCTTAGCCAGCTACCAGATCCCCATTTATTATATTTACCCACATCTTCCCAGGTTTGTCCCCAGAATAACTGAAGGCAGAGATTGAAAGTAGAGCAGACTACTTTTTCATGTCGGAAGGAGACAGGGAGAGAACTGGCACAATAAAAGGACAGAGAGGAAGGGAGAGAGAGGAGAGAAACATTGGGATATAGGGAGAGAAGTATGTAAGGAGAATCTTAGGAAGCTGTGGCTGTGATTTGTTTTTCATTCCTACTTTTCAGCTTCCTCAAGAGACCTGCAGTAAAACCTTCATTTTTTTTGTTTGTTTAATTTGGAGAAAATAGTAGAAAGCTGCAAAGAATAATGTTGCCAATATTTATGTAGTCACCACAATTCATAACTGTCAGTAATATTGCATGTTTTCCTAATTTTTTTTTTTTATAAAGGATTGCTGATAAAGTTGAATGTCCCTGTGTCTTCCCTGCTCCCATTTCCCTCCCCTCTCCCTACAGGCAGACTACTGTCATGATTTGTGTCAGTCTACTACATGCATATCTCTAAAGGATATAAAGCACTGTTCTGTGGTTTTTTAATTTACATAATTGTTGTATTGTACTAACTATAAATAACATTCTAAAACATTATTTTAAACTCCATTACTATCAAAAAATATAGATCTAGCTAATTCATTTTTTTACTCTTATTTTTTATTGCAGTAAAATATACATAATACATTTTACCATTTAAGTGTACAATTTGTTAGTATTAAGTATATTCACAATATTGTGTAACCATCACCAGTATCTATTTGCAGAACTTTTTCATCATCTCAAACAGAAACTCTGTACCCATTAAACAATAACTCCCCATTACTCCCTTTCCCGAGCCCCCCGTATCCCCTATTTTACTTTCTGTCTTAGCTCATTTGTTTTTAATTGCTAAACCACATTTTTTCAATGAATACGATACATATTATGTATTCCTCCTTGGGCTATTTTACTGTTAGTTTTCTTTTGCTGCCCTAACAAAATTACCACAACTTTAGTGGCTTAAAACAGCAAAACTTTATTACCTTACAGCCTTGTATTTCCGGTGTCTGACACAGGTCCTACTGGGCTAAAATCAAGGTATTGGCAGGGATGCATTCATTTCTGGAGGCTCTAGGAAATAATTCATTTCCTTGTCTTTTCCAGCTTTTAGAGGCTGTTCTCATCCCTTGGCCCAGGTCTCCTTCCTCCATCTTTGAAGCCAACAACATAGCATCTCTCTGACTCTGCTTCCACTCTCACATCTTTTTCTCTCTCTGACTCTCCTTTTTTGCTTCCTTTGTTCACTTTTAAGGACCCTCATGATGACATTGGGCCTTCCCAGATAATTCAGGATGATCCTTCTATCTTAAGGTCAGTGGATTAGTAACCTTAATTTTATCTGTAAACATATTTCCCCTTTACCAGGTAACCCAACATATTCACAGAAGATTGGGATGTGGATATCTTTGGGGGGAGGGCGACAGGGGAGGAATGTCATTATTTTGTCTATCACATTTATTAAAACAAACAATGTTGTAGTTGACATTCATATAAATGTCTCATAGTGCTCTCTTGTGAGCATTCTCTGGGCAGTACAACTACAGTGGAATTTTCTCTTTCTCCTTTACTTTAAGGTCATTTCGGAGTCAGATTTGTCTTTATTTTGGATACAGTCCTTGCTGAGACTGACCCCAAGGGGGCCCAGCTTTACTCAGGTTGCACATGAATGGAGGAGCTGACCTTCACCTTTCAGACCTGGCCTTGTATTCACTCCCGTACAAGGTCCTACTGTGGAAGCTTTAAGGTTAGAGTGATAACAAAAAGGGAGACTGGCAAGTACCACAAAAGTCCATAGAGGAGTTTGTAGCAGAGGTGTCTAGGACATGTGCTAAAAAAAGAAAAGAAAAAAACAAAAAGAAAAAGAAAAACTGTTTCTGGGATAAGGAAAATCAGAGCCATCACTTCAGGGAGCAGAGTTGGCAGGGGACAAGGCAAGGAGATAGTCCTGACTGCTGGTCCAAAATAAGACTGGGGGTTCTCAAGCCCAAGGTGTAAGTGTATATGATATATAATAAGCATGTGCATGTACCTCGCAGGGCTTTCCCCTTTGGAGCTGACATATTACAAAGATGCTGCTGTTGATAGAAATACTTTTAGAATTTCATTAAAACCAAAAGCACATTCTTTTGACTATCATCACAGAAATCTTTACCTTTTCAGAAAGACTTGCTTTCTGTAGATAACCAAAAATCATCACTACTCAAGTCTTATTAAAAAAAAAAAAAAAAAAAAAAAAAAAAAAAAAAAAAAAAAAAGCTGAGTGAGAACATTTTGGTCAAACAATGACTAAAATTGATTTTCTGTTCTGGCTCTAGAGCAAAGTGATCACCCATCCTAGTTGCCCAAGACTGGGTTTTGGCCAGTTATCCTAACTTAATTATTAATAGTACCCACTGTCACTCTCAAAGTGCTCCAATGTGTGCGGTGAATTATGATATCCTATCCTGAATACAGCTCCAAAAAGGCAGTAACCAATATGTAAGCAATGACAGGATTTGGGGATTGAGTGCCCAACTTCCCAATGTGACTATTTTTAAGAACACATTGATATCAATGTATAAGTTCTGATACATTTGCTTGAAAACACACACACACACACACACACACACACACATACACAAACAAGCCACCCTCTGCATTTTTATTGTTTTTTTTTTTGTAAAGTCACAAGCGTACAGATAACAGGCAAACAGAGTTGTGATGTGACAAGGATTGGCAGCAAACTTCCCTCCACCCCCTTCACACATCATCAAGACGAATTTATATGACTTCTTCTGCAGATTGTCCTTGATATTATTTACTGTAACTAGACTTTATCTCAGTAATAATGTTAGGAGAAAATGAGGCAGCTCATGCAGACCCACAGGCATGCCCTTGGAGACATGGTTTTCTTTTGGGGAGTCAGGATCAAACAAGAAGGAGTGACTGATTCATGACACTATATCATAAGGGAGTTGTGAGAACCATTTCTAATGAGGGCAGCTCGTTCCTGTGCATTTCTAGCAACTTAATTCCATAGACACTCTATCTTCCTTCTCATATTGGGGAAAGATACACTGGCAGCACTTCATAAATATGACCTTATCATTATCATAATACACTTTCCCGAAAGCTGGAGAGGGCAAAAATACTTCATGATGACTTGTGACTATTGATGTAACATCATGAAATTCTATTGGAAACATGAAGACATAATACTGACACTTCAGACTATTTTGGGCTGAGGAATGTAAATAGACAATGTTTCAAATAGAAACATCCCCAACCTTCTGATATCAAAAATAACAACTTTGCAACAGGCTATATATCTGGGGTCTGGCAACAAAGAATTTCAGAGTGGAATAAAAAACCATAGTGCTGAAATACAGAATCAAAACAACACAGTTTCAACTATTTTGGGAACTCTTTTCTCCCAAGGAAGTCAACATAATGAAGACATTTGATCATTTTCCCAAGCCAGGCTCCCTCTGAAAAGTTAGTGTAGGCAGGACTGGGTCAGAGGAGGGGTGGGAAAATCAACAATTAATTGATGAGCAAATATTTATCGAGTGACTCTTGTGTGCAGGGCATAGCATGGTGGTTAAGTACATAGACATTAGATCTACCTGCTCCACCACTTAGTAACCTCCAGATGCCTTATTTCACCCCTCTCTGCCCCAGTTCTCTAATGTGGGGCTACTAACAGGATCCACCTCGTAGGTTTGTTGTGAAAATCATCAATGAATTTTAGGCACTTATAACTTATACATTAATTAGGAATTTATAAAGTATGTGGCACAGAGCAAGCACTCAAACGCTATAGTTTGGGGAAATAACATATCTGCAGATTAAAATACAACTGCCGAAAGAAGGCCGCATATAATAAGTATGGAAATTGCATAGCAAATTAAGAGAGGGACGATCTCTGTGAATTACAGTGGAGGAATTCTTTGTGGAGGAAGTGAGGTTTTACCAGCGTCCTGTCCTGTCGGTAGGAGGGCAGATCACAGGGCACCTCTCAGCAAGGCCAGGATGCAGGTCTACCATGTGCAGGAGAGAAGGGTATGCAATACACAGGCTGTTCCTGCTGGAACAAAGAATTCATGCAGGGGAGAACGGGGATGAAAGATGGTAGAAGTGGTTCAGTCTTAGTTTGGGGAAGTTTAGATTTTAGCCGATAAAGGTTTTTTGGACAAGCTCATGCCTTGCTGCAAATGGTGCTGTTGGAAGCATCATGAGGCAGAGCTGGCTGACTGGCCTGGAGGAAAGATGACCTATAGCATGGGAATCTACTGTCCTGAGGCTTTTTGTAGTACAACAGAGGTCAAGGGTAAGGGCCTGGATGAGGGTAAGGCAGCTGAAAGTCACTGTCCTGTGGATTCAGCCAGACACAAGAGGCCTCTGCTTAACTTGTGCTAATTGACCCCAAGGGTTTTCTGCTGCTCAGGGGAAGTCAAAGGCCAAGATCCAGCCTGGTTGCTAGAAAGCCTAGGTCTTAATAAAATAACTTGCAACTGCATTTTCTTTTTGTGTTGGACACGAATGTCCAATAAAAATGAACAATTTTTATTCATCATAAGACAATATTGGGCACCTACCTGCTCTGGAGACAGTAAGAAGAAATACAAAACCAGTTCTCTGAGATCCCTAAAAATCTCACAACCAGCATAGGGGAATGAAGAGGAGGCATTTGTTCAGAAGAAGGCCACGTACATAGCCTCTGGTTGTTTGATAAGTATCGTGAGCAATTGTGAATAACATGTACTGCTGAAGGTCAAAAGAGATTCCTACAGGCCACAGTCATTATAGAAGGCTGATTCCATGATTTGTTTTATTAAAAATCAAGATATTTCTAATTTTAGAGAGAAAAAAACAATCTTGTTTTGGTTAGAGACCAAATTACAAAAATAAAGTGAAATTCGACAATGTTATTCATCCTTTTCTCTTATGTAAAATTCCATCTGGGTCATAGACTTGAATAAGCAAAGAGATTTAATAATAATAGCTAGCAATTATTGAATACTTACTTTGTGTCAGGTGCTATGTTACACCATTTACATATCTGCTCATTTAATCCTCACGACCTTTATTAAATAAGTGTACTATTATTATGTTCATTTCACACATGGGAAAGGGAGGCTTGGAAAAAGTCAATTCCATTCCCCCAAAGCTTTGCTTTGCTCTAAGCATCACTACCCTGGTGATTAGACTCTGGCGTGTCATCTCCTTTGTTTTTGTCACCACTTCCACTACTCTTTTGAGACTGATAACTTTAAGCTTAGTTAGCTTCATTGTGGAGACCCTTAAGCTCCAGCTGAGGCAGATTTGTGGACTCAGTATTGGCAGAGTCACCCCCTAACAACTGCCCCAGATTCAAGTCTACATATACTGTTTGAGCATTTCCAACAGCCACTGCTGCTAGCACCTCCCTGCACTGCTTCTAGTCCTGGCCACCTGCTCTGCCTGGACCCCTGTGTGGTGGTGAGGAAGTTGAAGGGTGGAAGTAAATGAGGCACTTGGAGTTTGCTTGGGTCTTGTGCCTTCCCTAGCCCCTTGGTCATTGTTGAAAGAGCTGGCAGCTCATTGTACTTAAGTGACTTCCAGCTCTTCAACTTATTAGCTGTGTGATCTGGGTAAGTTGTTCAACTCTCTAATCATCAGTTTCCCTACCTATAACATCAGGATAATAATAGTACCTACCTCTTAGGATTGTGTGGTTAAATGAGTGTAAAGAACTGAAAATAATGCTTAGCACATAGCAAGAGTTGGTTTATTATTGTTTCCAGAACTTCTCAAGTGTTCATTGGGGATGTTGGGTGGGTTCAGGCACTAGAATCAAATCACAACTTAGGAATTGTAAATAATTATATAATAAGGACAAGTTGTAACATGATTACAGAACAAGACCTACAAGTAACTATTTTACAAGTCAAGTACATTGCGCTCTAACTGAAGTTTCTTTATCAATTAGGAAGTAAAGCAGAAGGCGCGTTGGACAGCAGTGCAAGGAGAGAGCCCAGCACCCTTGACTTGTACGTGAGGAAATTGTCATAAGTGCTGACCAAAGTGAAGTCTGATGACCTCTTGCCTGGCTAATTTTAAAATGGTAAACTTCTGGATCCTACTGATTCAGAATCCCTGGGAATTTCTTTTTCTATTCTCTTTCTCTCCTTTTTGAACAAGTATCCTAGGTGATGGCTAGGCACGTGAATATTTGGTTCCCATCCAGCCAAGGATTGAGAATGTCCTACTAGGATCAAAGTTGACCTTGCAGCTGGACAAAAGCAAGCCTGAGCCTTGAGATTTGACAAAATGATCCCAATTCTTAGGACTTCAGGACATCAATTGACCAGAGAGATAATTACAAACTGGCCTCGTGGGACATTTATTGAATAAAGAGCATTTATCACAAGCTTTCCTGATGCCAGCTCTGTAGAACACCCAGTGATCAAGGAACATGGGACTTAACAGCAGAGTGACAATGCCCCTCTCTCCTCTCAAAACTCATCCCTTTAATAACAAGAATTACAGAAAACAGCAACACAGCCTTTCATGACACTACAAGCCAAATGAAACCCTGAAACATAAGATATGGAGACAAAAAGGAGGTGGAAGATTGGTAAATGACTTAGCCAAACAACACAAGGTCAAAACTAACGGTCTACGGAGGAAGAACTAAATTAAGCCCATTCGCCTATAAAACTTTGGACAGGCATCAAAATTGGAGACACCAAGTATTGTAAAATATGGGAAGAGATTGGCTGTGGAAGGCTGAAAAAGATAAGTGGGGTGATTAAAAGCTAAATAAAAGTTATTTGGACAACTGAATTCCAAATAACTACCCTACCCTACCCACTTTTTCAGAAAACTATTGAAGGATGTACTAACCCAAATAGGGTATAAACTAAGAGAAAGATGGGAGTTTATGAAACAGGAGATAGACACAGGAAGGAAATGAAGGGAATTCCCTGGATGATGGCAAAGGGAAGTCCCTGAACAACAGCTGTGCAGCAAGAATAGAGGCCAGCCAGCCCAAATGGGAGCAGAGAAGTGGGGGTGCAGAGGGCCCCGGGAGGAAGCTCTCCAGAGAGAGATGGGAACTTACAGTTGTCTGATGGGTTTGAAGATGGGAAACATTGTATTGAAAGCCATGGTACACAGCTATAGGAAGACATGGAAAGAATTTGCCATTGATTAAAAAAATAACCCTAAGCAAATAAAAAATAGGTAATAATTAACTGCAGGAAAACCCAAAAGTTATTCAATATAGGGAATGTAAGTAGTGTGCATTACTTGGCTTAGAAGTGACCAGAAGGGAAAAAAAATGAAAACACTAAATGTGAATTTAACCAAAAATGATGAATACAACTACACTGAAGGAATATGGGAACTGAAATGCTCATCCACCATAATACAAATTAAGTAGATTACGCCAAAATTATAAACCAAGAGCTATAAGTGTATGAATATTGTTTAGAACTACAGTGGTAGATACCCAGAGACACACCTCAAAGAGTTAAAAGTAGATGCCTCTGAGGAGAGAGAGAGAGAGAGAGAGAGAGAGAGAGAGAGAGAGAGAGAGAGAGAGAGAATGAAGCTTGCTGATTAATGTATCTATTTAAAACCAGGCTTGTTTCACTAATATTTTGTTGTTAGCCTTCCTCTCTAAGTCTTCACATGTGGAAATAGTCCCCCCTCCTCGGCCTGTTTTCTTTAAGGTCGGGAGGACGACAGTCTCGATACTTCCCCTGATGCATTAGCTCACGTGCTGACAGAGTCTTGCTATTTCCTTGTGGTCAGGGTGCATAATTCACAGGCCAGGGTTGGTGGGATTTTGTACAGCATTGTCTCTCCACTTGTCTAGCTGGGAGAAATGACAAGTTAAGATTGGAGATAGGCTGAGCTTGGGGTTATTTTTCTGACTTCTGCTAAATCAAAGCAGCTAATTGGTACTTTTTCCAGCTCACTCTAGGTGCAATTGGCTGAAAATCAACCATACTAGCTGATACAGCTGGAACTTGATTTTGTTTCTCCTAGAGAGGTCTGTCTGCAGGGCTCTTATTAGGAGCAAATAGCATCTGCTGACTCACTCTGCTTTGAAACTTTGTGGGCCAGTGCCCCCTTAAAGGATGTCCTCCTGGGGACCCACTGACCTGCAGATGTCTGGAGTGCATCTTCTCTTAACTCACTGCCCCCTGCAAAGAGGTTCATTGCCAGTGTGGGGACAGAGCCCCAGAGAGCAGTTTCCAGGCTCTCGGCCTCACGTGGAAAGGTGCTGGCTCGGGTAGTAAATGGCCATCAACTGTGGCTAGTTGGCCGTCAGCTGTAACCAGTGAGCCATTGGCCACTAATGTAACTGCCGTGGCTACGCTAGCAGAAAAATGGGGGCTAGCAAGAAGATGGTGGCTGAGCCTGCAAGTGGTGCAGTGAGGGTTGCGAACAGTGTGGCTCCTGCTTCCTGTGTCTCCAACCCAGCTGCCAGCGAGAATATTGTGATATGACTCCCCTGCCTATGTCTCCAGGGGCATTACTTTTTGGCCTCACCATGTCCTGCGTTCTTATGTGGGGAGCGGGAGCTGAGACCCCGCATGACAGCCATCCATGACGCCACCCCCTTCACAAAGCTCTTCCCAGCACTGACCACTGGAACATAGATGACTTCCCACTTCCTCCTGCCTGGACTTGGAACTTGGATGCCCCCTCCCACACTCCCCACCCCAGCTACTCACTCAGCCCAGCTCTACACCCTTTATGCCCGTACCCTTGACCTAAATTGGTAAATTCTTTCTTGTCTATTCACTGCTTAATGTTTAGGTTAAGTGGCCTATTTTGTCCATGTCTTAAATTGTGAACGCCCAAGGGTCAAGGACTCTGTTTCTTTGCAGTTCTCTGGTTTCAGCAGTTCATACAGCAGATAGGTGTTTCAATCACTGCTTTTGTAAATGGGAAAGAAGTGAAGAATCTTAAAGTTCAAAGAATGTTTAGAAAAGTAAGAAAAATACCTGGTTTTTGGATAAGAGGACAAGAAGACCGAGTTCAGGGACCAAGGAGCATTTTGTAGTTCATTCCTTTGCAGTGGGAAGTGCATGTTGAGAGTATCCCATTAAATGAGGAGTCAGGCCGGAGCTACCAAACTCCTTGGAAGGATGAGAGGCTCAGCCAATCACTTGCTGACTTTCAACGCATGACATGTGTCATGGTCCTTTGGTATCCTCACTGGGGAATGACAAGAATAATAAGTTAGAGAGGGTGGGAAAAGGCTGAGGAATGCTTCTGAGAGCCTCTAAAAATTGAGGGCTTAAACCTCAGTAGTATCATTTTTTTATAAGTATGGTTAAGAAAGGAAAGAAGGGGTGATTAACTCAATGGTCATGAAAAATAGGGTGGCATTTACTGGTTCATCCAGGGAAGCTGGAACACCAAGCCGGAGAGAAGGTTAAAGGGAGTCTGGTATGCCAAGGCCTCTCCTTGCAGCCATAGAAAACCAGAGGCAGGAGCACAACTGGAAGCATCATGGCGTATCAGCAACACTGTCATGTAACTCGTCACCTTTAAAGGGCACCAGATGCAATCTTCTGATCACTACTGTATTTGTTTCCCATTGCTGCTCTAACAAATTACAATGGTACGAATTTATTATCTTACAATGCTAGAAGTCAGAAGTCCAAAACAGGTCGTAAGGGCTACAATCCTTGTAGCCCTTGCATGCCTTCAGAAAGCTCTGAGGGAGAATTCTGTTTCCTTGTCATTTCCATCGTTAGAGACCTCCTGCTTCGTTGGCCGGGGGGGCCCCTCCTGCTCATCATTCCAACCTCTGCTTCATAGCTCCTCTCTGACTGTGATCATTTTCTCTCCCCTTTATTAGGATTTCTTGTGACTATATCCCTCCACCCCCTGCCTCCAAGCCCCAAATAATCCGTGATAGTCTTTCCATCTCAAGATCCTTAATTTAATCACATCTATAAAGTCCCTTTTACCAAGGAAAGTAATATATTCAGACATTGTGGGGATTAGGGAATGGACATCTCTGGAAGCCAGTATTCAGCTGACAACAACTACACAATGAAGTTCATTCCCTTTCTTAAAGGTTAATTTTTGTTTTTGTAGTGGTGAAGCCACGACCTTCTACAAATATAAAATAAACATGTCAAAGATTTTACTTAACTCATGAATTAAGGAACTCATAAAGTGGCACAACTGTTTCAAAGGTGAATTAAAATCCCACACACATACATAAGCCATTAGGCATGCTGAAATGATGGGAGAGGTGGATATGGAATTGGCCAATATCTATAGGACAATAATTGAGTATATCTCCACATAATTTACATTTCTATGAAAAAATGGTTTGTATTACTAACAGTATTCTACAATTTATAGTTGTGGTTTCATTGAAAGGCAAAGATAACCCAGTGTGCTATCCGACACACCCAGTAATTTTTTTTTTGCCCATTTCAGTCTTTCCCTGTGCTTCTTGACACCTCCCACAACTGAAAAATTCCTTTTGATCCTCAAAGAAACAGTAGGAAATCCTGAGGTAAGATTTGAAACAGTCTGGCATCAGCACCTCCAGTCTCTCCACTTTGTAGCCCTTCCACAGTCTCCCCACCCTTCTTCAATGCTTCAAGTTCTCCCCACCCTTAAATCACTAGGCTAGGTACTTCATTGGCATGCATTTACAATGATCAAGTGCTTGAAATGCATGTACTCCTGAGTGAGTGTAAAATGGGAATCGAAGCATTGTAAAAGGAATGCAATAAAGTTGAAAGTGTAAGCAGCAGTTTTCACCCTGGTTAGAACTACCTGAGGAGGTTTTTTAAAATGCCAGTGCTGGGCTACAAACTTAGACCAATTGAATTAGCATTTCTGGGGTGAGGCTCAAGCATTGATAGTCTAAAAATCTCTCAGATATTCTCATGAGAATTCTGATGTGGAGCTTTGCTTCTCAAAATGTAGTCAGAAGACCAGAGCGTAAGCAACCCCTTGGAGCTCAATAGAAGTGTGGAGTCTCAGGCCTCACCTAGACTTTCTGAATCAAATCCTGAAGGTTAACACAATCTTAGATGCTTTATATGCATGTTAAAATTTAAGGGGCACTGGTGTAGATTTGGCCAAACTTCGACCAAGCATCAGAATTACCTAGTTGGCTTGTTATAACATAGATTGCTGGGCCCCACCCCCAGAATTTCTGATTTGGTATTTCTCAGCAGAATCCAAGAATTTAATTTTCTTACAAGTTCCTAGGGAAAAATACTTTGAGGAACACTGGGATAGAACATTAGAAAGCACGAGAGAATTCTGGGGAAGCATCTGTTCTTTCAAGCAAACCACACTGGCTTATCTATTCCACTGAGCTGGTTGGTCCTCCAAACAGACAAATGGTCTTACGTACCCAAAACTTTTCAGGGTGACCCTAAAAACAGTCACAAACCAGGAAGGGAGATTGTCTTTAGAGCAAGAATATGCAGAAATGCATCTTGGGCAGAATCAGCTTGCCTCCCCTTGTGGTGTCCCTCAGATCTCTGTGTCTGTGGAAGGCTTTCTTGAGAGAAACGCCAATGTCTTTTTTTCCTGAGTGTGGAGAGTGGGAAGGAAACCCACTTATATGTAGAATTCCCTTAGCCTTCCAAAAAGTTCCCTCCCCCCCAGCTCTCTTCTTTCTTTCCCCCTCCTTACTCTCCCCTTTCCTTCTCCTCCTTTTTCCTCCTCGTTCCTCCTCCTCCTCCTCCTCCTTCCTTTGCCTACCACAGAGTCCTAGATGAATCAGGATGGCTTGCAATTAACTGACACCTATTGTCCTATCCTGAGGTAATTTCTTTTAACAACAAATCTTTCACTGATTCATAGCCCTTGCTGGGAATACAGCAGGGGTGAGTCTCATTAACTTTATTTTATGGATGTGGCATCTAAGGCTAAGTTCAAGCATCCAAGTTACTTAGGAAGTTGGTGCTTAGACCTGGTCACTATCCACAAATGCCTCTAGGGCTTTTCAGTGCACAAGCAATCCATTCAGGCTTGCTTGCTCCCGCTGTCCTCCTGGGAGAAAATGCTACTGAGGTAAGTGGAAGTGGACACGCCTGGAGTGTGACTCACAGAAGTGGGCAGGGAAGAATGGGTTTCTGCATCCTTCCAGGCTGGAGCCCACAGCTGGCCCTGGAGGCCATCCAGTAGCCCTGTGGAAGAGGGTGTGGGGAATACTGAGGCCCAAAGAAAGTGAGTGCGGAAATCCCAGCGCCTGAGGGTGTACCCAGCTCTGTGCCCACTTTACAGAGAGCCTGGTAATACATGGGTAGCCCAAAGACTTCACTGCCATCAGTCTTGCATGTTTTCTTCATCCTTTCCTTGTTCCTCAAAGAGCTGACCTAGGACCACATTCTCAGGATGGTTAGAAGAACCAAGGCTGTTTTCAGCTACACAGGGAGTTAAATGTAACATGTTGACCTGGTTCTCCTTTTCTTTTTCCCCTCTTGTTCATTTTGTCTACATCCCTTCTCCCACCTGCTGACTGTGTCCTTGGGTTCTTACAATGGCCCCTATTCTCCCTTTGGCCTGATCTAGCCCTATTGTAATATTGCATGGCCAGAAGACTCCACTGCTGAGTGATGGGCCTGTGTCAGTCTCCCTCAATGGTGAGTCTTTACTACTCTGCAGAGACGCTTTCTCTTTGTGACCATTTCTTATCAATCAGTGGCTGATGTTTACTAGGAGTTTTCTGCATGCCAGGCACTGAGCTCAGTGCTTTATACTCAGTGTTGCCCCTCATTTAATCTTCCTAACTCCCTATGCAACAGATATTATTATTGTACCCATTTTATAGATGAAGAAACCGAGTCACAGAGAATGCTCTAGCTGATTCCCATAGAGGTGATCCCAATAGTTGGTTACTCCCAAACCCTTGATGTGATGAGTCCCCAAATGAGAGCTTCAGGTACAGGGATGGCAGAAGAGAAACTATTCTGAGTGATCTGTTAGCAGTGTAAGTAGGTTATGAGATGTGTGGGGAAGGAACATAAGACAGAGAGCTACAGTCTGGCTGTCGTCAGACCCAGCTGCTTCTCGTTAAATTTTAGTCCTTGGTCTCTTCATCTGTAAAATGAAATGGTTGAGCTATATTACTTCCAAAAATATTTCCAACTGTGAAAGCCTATAATTATACAAAAGTAATGTTTTAGAAAAGCAGAAGTCCTGTTTGGCCCTAGACATCTCCTCGCCTTCTGTGTTTGTAAACACAGAACCAAGGTTTCCTGTTGGACAAGTGGACCAATGAGGGACATGACCTGAGGTAGCCCAGAGGCTTTGGTTGGACAATCCCTGCCATGATGGGAGAATTCAACTGCAGGAAGGAAAATTTTAGCTGAAATGGTTTGCTAATACCTATAACTCAATTAAATTCCTGTTTTATTGTCCAGCATACGGGGATTGATTAAAGCTTTTACGCTCCTCCTTTTTGCTGTGGTCTGTGCTGGGAAAACATGTTCTATATCCAAAGCCTTGAAAGCTGCCCTCTAACCAAGAATTTATAAAATGTGGACCTGATCCAGTGGCTGAATGGTATTTTCTATCTTCTGATACCAAAAATCTTCTGGAAAAACAGGTGGTACTAGAAAGAAGCTATGATGGGAATAATATAGCAAGAGAAGTTATTGATAACATGGGGGTTTCTTCTCTACTCAAAACTTCATTCCAAATAGCTGGGAAGCTCTTGAACCATATGAGAATAACATACCACTAATCTGGGAACTAAGACCAAGCATCTAAAGTCATCATCTTCCCATCATTACTTCAAAACCCTCTTTGGAGGAAAACAAAGATGGCCAGAGGAAGACTGAGGCTTAAAGAGGGAGAAGAAGGAAAAAAAAAAGTGCTTTGGAGAGATCATGTGCATTTTCTCACCGAGCTCAGGCAGTGTGGCTCCTGAGCTCAGGATGTCCACGGCAATAAAGTGATTTAGCTTTGATCCCAGTTAGACACTAGGGATCTAAGTTGGTGTCAACTTGAATACAACTCAGACTAGTAGTTATGCCAGTTATGATTCCTTTCTCTGGGGCAGGGAGTGAAATGGGGACTCTGGTGTCATTTTCCTTAAGCCCCACTGGTATAGCAGAGGTCCGTGGTAGAAAATATCCCAAACTAGAAATCAGATGATCAGGATCCTTGGTCAAGCCCCCGCCTGTATTAGCAATGTGATCTGGGTCACGTTGCCTCATCTCTCAGAGCCTGTACGCTGTCCTCTATGAAGTATCGATTGCTATACCTATTCTTCCTACCTCACACAGGTAGGTAGTTATGAGGAACAACTGAGATAACAAATACTGAAAGGATGAGCATATTAGTGTATTAAATTAGTGGCTTCCAAAAACAATTATTGTCTCATGCTCACGGAGCTGTATTAGATCAAGAATTTGGGGGCAGTTAAGCTGAGTGGCTGTCATGAAATTACTCCCAAGATAGCTGCCAGTACTGCATCATCTGAAGGTTTGACTGGGGCTTGAGGATTTGCTTCTCAGATGATGCACTCACATGGCTGACATTTGATGCTGGCTTTTGGCAGAAGGCCTTAGTTCTTCACCAAGTGGACCTCTTGGGAGGACTGCTCACAGGTTCTCGTGACATGCAATAGCCTTCCCCCAGGGCAGGCCTTCCCTTGGTGACGTAGGTCAGCTCTATTCAAATCAGAAAGGACTACACAGGAACACGAATACCGGGATCAAGAATCACTGGAGCCATCTTAGAGGACATTTTGTAAGTTGGGTACTGCAGATGTCATCAGATTTATTCTCCTATCTGACAATATTGCTATACGTTGGAAATACTTCTAGCTTACGTGATGACTTTGGCTAAAATTCAGTCTTTTAGTCCAGCAGCTCCTTCTATTCTCTGACCTTACGACTCCAGACTGCATTTTTTTTTTCACCAAAGGCCACGTGGGATACCAGAGGTGTGGGAAGGGAGGTAGTGCAGATGACATGAAAAAGAAGGCAAAGAAGTGTCACGGGTACTTAAAAAGAACAATGAGTAAGGATCGGTTAAGAAGCTCAGAAATGCATCAGAAACACTCAGCCAATAGTGTCTTGGTCAGACCTCATTGTGCCAATTACAAGATGGAGGCAGTAACTTTTAAAAGAGTCAACTTTTACTAATTGTTTCAAATTTCCACTCCAGCAGACCCTTGATCGGTCTTGCCAACAATAAGCCAGTGTAAGTTTGAATTCCTGCGCTATTTCCTGCTCAGCCTCTGCAAGCAGGTCAGCCATCATGGAAATGGTCAGAAAATGTGGCCAAAACAGAAAGTGGGGGGTCAGCAACCTCTCTTCTACTCTGAGTATTGCATTCCCCCCCCCATAATAATGAAATATAATCAAATCTTGACAGAATTTCTCAAAGGTTTTCTTTTGATTTTTGTGTGTCAATAGAGATTTTAGGATATAAAATGTCAAAAAAGAATATTTCTTATATTTCTAGGTATTTTATACCTAATACATTTCAATTTTACAGGTATTTATAAGCTACCAAAAATGAGCTCCAGAACTTCGTGAGATAATGTTGAGAGTGGGGAGGAGGCACAGTGAAGAGAGAATTAAAAAGACTCTGTCATCAAGAACTTTATCGTTTATGTGAGGTGACAAAGGATTAAAGAAAAAGACTTTGTGGGGACAGAGCCAGGAGAGCAGTTTCCAGGCTCTTGGCCTCACGTGGAAAGGTGCTGGCTCAGGTAGTAAATGGCCATCAATTGTGATTGGATGGCCATCAGCTGTAACCAGTGAACCACTGGCCACTAATATAACTGCCGTGGCTACGCTAGCAGCAAATGGGGGCTGGCAAGAAGATGGTGGTTGAGCTAGCAAGAGCGGATTGCAGTTAGCAGGGCGGATTGCAGCTAGCAAGTGAGGTGGGTTGGCAGAGAAATGGACAGCAGGTTGCACATTGTGTGGCTCCTGCTTCCTGTGTCTCCAACCCAGCCACCAGCGAGACTATAGTGGTATGACTCCCCTATCTATGGCTCCGTGGGTGTTTCTTTTTGGCCTCACCATATCCTATGTTCTTGTGTGGGGAGCGGGAGCTGAGACCCCGCATGACACCGCAGAAGAGACAACAATGCCACAATGGCAGACATCAGTGAATGGCTGACTCAGCAGCCATTCTAGTATCTTCTCCAAGCCCATCTTCTATAGATGCAGAAGTGAGGTGCTTGCTTTCCTGATGTCCTGGAAGCTAGGAGTGGCCACATAACTCAGTCCTGACCAAGGAGGTAGGTATAAAGTCTGCTGGAGGCACTTGGGAAAGTTTCCCTTTCCTTATAAAAGGAACAGGTGTCAGAAGAGGGCTCATTGGCACTGCCCCTTCCTCTCATTCTTGTCTTGAATGTGAATGTGATGGCTGGAGTGGGGCAGTTATCTTGTGACCATGACGCAAAAAACATGAGGTCAAGAAACCCATATGCAGAGGAAAGCATGACAGGAACCTCGGTCGTGGATGGAGTAGTTGCACTACCAAACCAATTCCAGCAATTGCCTGCCTCCAAACTTCCAGTAATATTCACTATGGTATTTCTAAGGTGGCTTTTCTTTTATTTGCAGATTATTTCTAACTCACATGGAAGATACAATATAAGGCCAAATGAGAGTGTTAGAGAGTAAATAGCCTAAAAATCAATGAGAAGTGAATTCAGTAACGGTGGAGAGTTAAGCGGAAGGCTGGTTAGTGAAGTCAGGCTTGATAGGGAGTGCTTAGCTAGATGGAAAGGCAGCCGATGGGATGAAGAATGACACTCGAGAGTAGATGCAGCAAAAATCTCTATTGTTGTCACCAAATCCGTATCTCTAAAGACAAGGTTGTGGATCCCTGTTCCCTAAGATGTGACTCCTGTGGAATTGGAGGTAGTACAGAGTTATGTGTCTGAACAAGGGCCCTGATATTAGATAAACCGGGGTTTGTATTCCAGCTCCACCACAAACTAGCTGCATACTTCGAGCACTTTGCATAGCCTCATTAAAACCTCAGCTTCCTGGGCTGCCGGATGGCTCCGTTGGTTAGAGTGTGAGCTCTCAACAACAAGGTTGCTGGTTCAATTCCCACATGGGATGGTGGGCTGTGCCCTCTGCAACTAAGATTGGAAACATCAACTAGACTTGGAGCTGAGCTGCGCCCTCCACAACTAGATTGAAGGACAGCGACTTGGAGCTGATGGGCCCTAGAGAAACACACTGTTCCCCAATATTCCTCACTTGAAAAAAAAAAGGATGTGTTTGAAAAAACAAACTTCAACTTCCTCATCTGTAAACTCAGGACAAAGAAAAAAATTAAATAAGATTAATGTGTAGTAAAGCATGCAAACAGTGCTCAGTACAAAGCATTGAATAACATGAGTGGTAGTATTATCATCATTATTGTGATCAGATACTAATTATTTTGTCTGTCTTTGCATGCATGCCACCATAGAGATACTTTCTTAACCCTCTAGAACCTAGTTATTCCATCTATCAAATGAGAATGTTGTCTCTCAGAGATGTATTAAATGTTAATGATGATCCTTGTGAAATTGTTTTGTTTTGAAGCAAATTTGCCTGGAGTGTGTAAATAATATATAATATTTTGTTCTTTTTAAGCCCTTTAAATAGACTTTTGGCTATAAATCACTGTTATTTTTTTTCCCAGCAGAAGATATAAGAATTATGTAAGGCAAGAAGATCAAAACTTTAAACAGTGAACTTTAGACTCAGTGAAGGTTTTAGGGTTGCCACAGTATGGAGTAAGCTGGCTTAGACTTTGACTGTTTCTGAAGAAGTTTGGATCTCAAGGCATCCCCTGGAAAATACAAGGGCATGAAGCTGTCTTTTTTAGTAAAACTTTCTTGTATTGTACACAGTCTTCACTATCAACAAAAGATGGGAGATAGATGGGAAGATTTAGGGTAGGACAAAGATAAAATGTCAAAAAGAAACCTGGAACCTGCCATCTGAATGTGCTTTTGAATTCTTGAAAATTCCCCTATGGTTATCCAGATGGTAGTTGCTCAGGGAAGTGATTGGACCCTCTGAGCGTGCACATGAACAAGAGCGTGTGAACACACGCGTGTGCACACACTCACCTCCACACTCACATCCACCTGGATGCCTTTCAAAACTTTCCCCTCCTTATTCATGGGATCTTTTAAAAGCCCTTCTAACACTCCCAATGAAAATTGACCAATCCTGTGCTCCCTTAGATGTTTGCTTTTAACTTTTCAAAATTTCATAGGTATTCCATGCTCACTGAGGGAAAGAAAATGAGAGCTACAACACCAAAGGCATGATTGATCCATGAAGGAAAGAATTGATAACCTGGACTTCTGCTCTGCAAGAAACACTATCAAGAGAATAAAAAGACAAAGCGCCGACTGGGAGAAAATATTTGCAAAAGACACATCTGATAGATGCCTATTGTCCAAAATATACAAAGAACTCCTGCAGCTCAATAAGAAAAAAAAATCTGATTAAAGTTTACACCAAAACCTTAATAGACATCTCAGCAAGAAGAGACACAGATGGCAAGTAAGCGTATGAAAAGATGTTCCACATCATCTATCTCCAGGGAAATGCAAATTAAAACACAATGCGATACCTCTACACATCTATTATAATGGCCAAAATCCAGAACACTGACAATACCAAATGGCTGGTCAGAGATGTGGAGCAATAGGAGCTTTCATGCAACGCTGGTGGGAATGCAAAATGGTACAGCCACTTTGGAAGACAGTTTGGTGGTTTCTTACAAAATTAAGAATACTCTTATCACACCATCCAGCAATTGCACTTCTTTGTATTTACACAATGTTGTTGAAAAAAAAACAAAAAACCTTCACACAGATGTTTATAGCAGTTTTATTCTTAAGTGCCAAAACTAAAAACAACCAAGACATCCTTCAGTAGGTGAGTGGCTAAACTGTGATACATCCTGACAATGGAATATTATTCCACACTAAAAGGAAATGAGCTCTCATGCCATGAAAAGATATGGAGGAATGCTTAGTGAAAGAAGCCAATCTGAAAAGGCTTTTGCGTACACTATGTTTCCAACTGTATGATATTCTGGAAGAGGCCAAACTGTGGAGACAGTAAAAAGGTTAGTGGTCATCAGGGATTAGCACGAAGGAAGGAATTAATAGATGGAGCATAGAGCAATTATTCTGTAATTTATTCAACAAATTGTTCATTTAGATTAATTTCAATATTTATTATTAAAAGGAATGCATCAATACATATCCTTGCTCATATATATACATATATATACATATATATATAACACATATATATGTATATATATGAGCATACACACACACACACACACACACACACACACGGTCAGACAAGTTCGCGAACTCATCCTAGAAAAAGTGTTACACACCTCTTTGCTGAATATCACTACAGTCACCTTCGAAGTACTTCCGTTGGGAAACTATGCACTGATGCCAGCACCTAGTCCACCCTTCAAAGCAATTCTGGAACTCTTTCTGGAATGGCCGTCAGAGCTGCCATCGTATTACCCTTGATGTCCTGAATGTCATCGCAATATCTTCCTTTCAAATATTTCCTTTATCTTCGGGTAAAGAAAAAAAGTCATTGGGGGCCAGATCAGGTGAGTAGGGAGGGTGTTCCAATGCAGTTATTTGTTTATTAGCTAAAAACTCCCTCACAGACAGTGCCGTGTGAGCTGGTGCATTGTTGTGAAGCAGGAGCCATAAATTGTTGGCGAAAAGTTCAGGTCATCTAACTTTTTCATGCAGCCTTTTCAGCACTTCCAAATAGTAAACTTGGTTACCTGTTTGTCCAGTTGGTACAACTTCATAATGAATAATCCCTCTGATATAAAAAAAGGTTAGCAACATTGTTACAATAAATTGGAGAACTTAATTGTCCAACCTCATGTGCGTGTGTGTGTGCGTGCGTGTGTGTGTGTGTGTGTGTATTTGTCCAATTATCCATTACCTCCCTCCGGTCTCAGGATTATTGGAACAACATCAACTTTTAGATCCATATTGTTCTTTTATGTCTCAATTTATTTTTACAATACATGTATTTTCATTCAATAGTTATTTTGTCATTTTCATTCTTTTTCATATATATGTTAACAGAAACTGTTTGGATATTAACTGTTTTCACTACTGTCACTGTTCTCTACCATTAAAATTTTTTTCTCCTATATTTGTGTTCTTCCTCTTAATTTACTTTTCATTTGGCTAGAGGATTTTTTTTTTTCTTCCAGAACAGGTAAATAGTGGTCTTTCTTAGGCATTGTATGTCTTACATTTCTTTTGTCTTCAAACATGAATGATTATTTGGTGGTCAAATAGCTGTTGTGCCACAATTCTTTTTCCTCAAACACTGTAGATATTC
This sequence comes from Rhinolophus hipposideros, assembly GCF_964194185.1. NCBI lineage: Eukaryota > Metazoa > Chordata > Mammalia > Chiroptera > Rhinolophidae > Rhinolophus > Rhinolophus hipposideros. Next base: position 56,643,321 of record NC_138053.1, read on the forward strand.
TTCCAGTATCTTTTGTCATTAAGTGCTATAAACGAAAGTCATTGTCGACCTTATTTAATAAATTATTTTATTAATAGTATGTTGTTTTTGTTCAGCTATTTGTAAATTTATCCCCCTGATCTCTAAAAAGAGGTACCAGCAATTTGAGGCTCAATTATTATTTTATGCTACTCAGTAGGTCCTTTCTATATAAGTTCTTTCATTAGTACTTTTCTGCCTGCTCTGCTCTCGTTCTGAAATTCCTAGTATGTGTATAATAGATCTCCTCCATCTACTTGCTAGGTCTTTTCTCTTTTCACTTATGGTCATCTCTTTTCTCTTTCTCTGTATTCTGAGAAGATACCAAAAATTATTACTCTCATTCTCTAGTTTAAGTTTCTGTAGCACCCAATGTATTTTTTACTAACACTACATTTTCCACCTTGCTAGGGTAATAGTTTTTCATCTGATAGTAATTAGACCTGAGCTCAAACTGTTTGCTTTTCATACGATGCAAGGTTCTCTCAAATTTCATTGAGAAAATTGATTTTATTATTCTTCCTGTTTCCTGAGTCAGTTGGTTTGATGTGGAAGACATTTTCTCTAACGTTCCAGAAATGTCCCCTTCAGTTTCATTACTAACACTTTTAACATGCCCAGTGATTGGTTGTGAAACTTTTGCAGCACCAAGACTATGTGGCTTAGTACTGAGAGCACACAGGGATTCTGCCTGAAATTGTCGGAGGGGTGGGGTAGTTAAGTGAACAGTTTACTAATTTAAAGTTTTTAATTAAAAATAAGAATTACATTTTAATATCTAAAAAGTTTCAATTTTCTAGACTAAGGGATCATTGTTCTGTGATGGAATAAGGCAGAACTTTTGAGTAAAAATAATCATTGCTCTAATTTGTTTTCCATGTTATTGTGATAGCCTTAAAGTAGGTAAGAAACAGTCTGCTTTTCCTAACTGATTTTGTTAGGAACCTAGTATGGGGCTACTTCTGCTTTTCTTAGCAACCATCCTTCCAAGCAGAACCTGCAGGTGAGGTCCACAGCCAGTTGGTATATGTCAACCCCCCTGCATCTCCCAAAGTGGCCTTAAATTTAAGATTTAGTCCTTTCTCACTGCCAGTGTTGTGCTGGAGTCAGTTCAAAAATCAGCTTGCTATATTTTTAGGTATTTTGTGAGATGGTTGTAATACATAGCTATTATTAAAAATTAAATGATACAAACTTAAAATCAAATTATAATCACAGATCTCATTTTAAAATTAGGTCATAAATATACTATCAAATAAATTTCAAAACTTATCACTTCCAATATATTATATTATATTATATTATATTATATTATCATATTTATTATATTCATTATGTTTATTACATTATATTATTATATGTGCTCGGAGGGTATTTTTCATCTATTGTACCTGTATGGTGGCAATACGATATATATTAGTGTGCTATTATGCATCTCTTCCCAACTGCACATTCAGTGACATGTGGAAGAGCTAATGAACATTTTCTGGCACACACCTGCTGGCCCACCCTCACCACCATTCTCAGTTTCTCTGAACTGGGAGGGGAGAAGGATATGCTGTGGAGTTCTCCTGAGGATTTTTAGCCACTTCCCAGAGATACCTTCCCTTCTAACGCCTTTAATCCATAGGCTGGTTCCATCCTATCCTATACTCACAAATTTTTGCAGAAATTCCTCTATAGTTCTATGTATTGATGACAAGACTTCTCAAAAAAAAAGGCCAGAAAACTTGTACTTCCAAAGATTCATGGGTGTTATTATATTTAGCTGAAATGTATCTTTGAGAGATGAACTAAAAAATAAAGTAAACAGTAAAAATGAACAAGAACTAGTGTGTCCCTTGGAAGAATGGTGAACAAAATGTAGTATCTTGTGCTATTGGGCTCCAGACCCGTGCAAGCTGATGTCTGGATAAGGACTGCAGTGTCTGCTTCTCCATAGCTTTGAGATTTGGCACTGCCAGAGATGTTACAAGGACTTCTTGAAAAGTTGCATTAACTTGTATTTTGTATTAACTTTTATTATCCATATGCCAAACCTAACATTAAGTGGCAAGAGATTTACCACTGAGCTTCTGGCCTGGAACCATCTAGTATATAAGCTGTGGTCTGCAATTTTCTTTCTGAAGAACTTGCGTATCAGCTTTATCAGGCATGATGAAGTGAGTGTAGCCACAGAGTACTAGGAAATAGACAAGTTGCACCATGAGCAGGGTTTTAGCGCCAAGCCACTGAACCTCCTTTCTAGAACAATTTTCAGCTTCTCACACAGGAAAGCACTATGTGGGGAATGTCTCTGAAACAATTGTTTAAAATCAAGAACATTGTATGAGAGGCACTATCATTTACAAAGACCCTTTTGACAGATTCCAGCACGAGGGCGAAGGAAATGTTTATCTCACAGTGAACTTACAAGTTCCTCCTATTGGAGCATTCGGACTATGAAACCATTGTGTGGTCGTTTTTTTTTTTTTTTTTTTTTTTTTTTTTTTTGCCTGGCTGTTAGGAAGCTCCGTTTTCCTTCAATTATTGGAACTTTCCTTAAAAATGATTTGATTTTATTTTCAATAATTTCTCTCTTTCCCTCCTCCTTCACCATTTGTTTTGTTGGTCTTTTCAAAAATCTTGTCATACTGCATTTAACAAAATGTTATACAAATTCTTTTTCAGAATCATTACATAAATGGAACAGCAAAACATTCAGGAACCAGTGATTTTAGTGTGTTGGATTATAGTTTCTTGAGAAGCTAATCTTAGTGGAAAGCCTTACCAACAACCATAACTATTGGCTTCCATTTATTGCATGCCAGCCATGTTCCAAGCGCATTCCATACACTATCTCATTTAATCCTCACCCCCAAGACTCCAATTCAATAGGTCAGGTTTTCTATTCAGTTGCTACCTAGGTGATTCTAATGTACAGCCAAGGCTGAGAATTTCTAATTCAGAATAAAAAGAAAAGGTGTAACTGCATGCAGTTGACATTTGATGCCAAGTCAGAGCCAAATGAGTCTGTGACATCTGTCCATGCTTTGGGGGGGAGGGCATCTGTCCATTCATACAGAGGACACCAGCCTGCCTGGAGCAGAGGGTATGAGGTCTGTGTCGCGCAGGGCGGCCTGCGGAGTCTCTGCTCCCGCTCCCCACATAAGAACGCAGGACATGGTGAGGCCAAAAAGGAACACCCACGGAGTCATACTACTATATTCTCGTTGGTGGCTGGGCTGGAGACACAGGAAGCAGGAGCCACACTGTTCGCAACCCTCACTGCACCACTTGCAGGCTCAGCCACCATCTTCTTGCTAGTCCCCATTTTTCCTGCTAGCGTAGCCACAGCAGTTATATTAGTGGCCAATGGCTCACTGGTTACAGCCAACGGCCAAATAACCACAGCCAATGGCCATCCAATCACAGTTGATGGCCATTTACTACCTGAGCCAGCACCTTTCCACGTGAGGCCGAGAGCCTGGAAACTGCACTCCTGGCTGCCCACAGTCTGCTATAGGAACTACGTGCGGTATAGGAACCACAGATGGGGACATTCAGTTCTGGAGGAGAACTTGTATTGGACTAATGAATATCACAGTACTTAAAAAAGAAAAACAAGCAGTAAAAACCTTCTTCAGAAAAGTGATTGTATTAAAAAGTTGCAATGCCTCAACACTACTAGCTTTCATGAAGCTTGGGGAGGAGTGTTATGGGCTAAATGTTTGTCCCCTCCACCCCAATTCATAAGCTGAAGCCCTAAACCCCTGTGGGATGGTATTTAGAGAAGAAGCCTTTGGGTGGTGATTAGGGTTAGATGAAGTAACAAGGGTGGGACTTGTGATGGAATTAGTGCCCTTATAAGAAGAGACACCTGAGTGCTGCCCCACTCCACACACACACCGATGAGGGTCCACGATGAGGGTCACATGGCAGAAAGCACAGCCTACAAGCCAAGAGGAGAAGCCTCAGGAAGAAGCCTACCTTGCCAGCACCACCATCTTGGATTTCCAGCCTCAAGAATGGTAAGAAACACATTTCTGTATTTCTGTTGTTTATAAACTACCCAGTCTATGGTATTTTGTGATGGCAGCTCAAGCTGACTAACAAGGAACAACCAGGAGTAGGGCTGGTTTTTCTAAACTAGAGAACATTTTAAGATATCTTGTTTCTGAACCTTTGCTCAACTCCTTCCCTTCTGGTCTCTTGAGCCTTAGTTTAATTCTCTCTACTATATCTCTTAGGATAGATGGCAGTTGTTTAAGACTTTGCCCTCACCAATAGGCTGCGATCTTTATTGTTGGACCATGGGGCACAGGGCCTCTCTTACAATGACAGTAAATAGGAAATCAAGTGACCAGCACATTTTCTCCGTTGTGATGAAGTTATCCATATATCTTGGTTTATGAAGACTTGGACTAGAAATCATTGAGCTCTGAAATGACTGCTCCATAAATAAATCGATTCCAGTAGGTTACTCATAGAATCTATGGTGTATTTTCCAGTCAAAACCATAATTCTAACGAGCAGTCTTGGTGATGAATGGTGTTATCCTGTAACTTGGTTGTTAATGGGATGAGACGTGGTAGTTGAAAGTTGACAGTCCTGTTCTTATAGCATAGGCCAAAACTTTACATGTGTCAAGCAAGGTATAGCTTTAGAATGTTTTATTTAACAACAAGGTAAGCCTGAGGTCATGCTTCAGACAGTTGTGATTGAATGCTACAGAAAGCAAGGAATTTCTGAATTTCCTCCTGGAAAGCAAAAGCAGATAAGCATGTTGGTGGTTACTCATTTATCTTTTTTTTTGTTCCAAAAGCATCTCAGAGTTTACTGTTGAGCTGATTTATGACCTCAGTACCAAGCTGGAGATAACCAAGTGCTATCTTGTGAAAAGATTATCTGAAGTTTAGATGGTGAATCATGAGTAGATCTATTTACACAAGATATCACAAGATTCTTTTATGTTTAAGTTTTATTGAGATATAATTGACATATAGCACTGTATAGGTTTAAGGTGTACCGCATAATGATTTGATTTGTATATATTATGAAACAATTCCCATAGTAAGTTTAGTTACTATTCATCACCTCATATAGATGCGAAAAGAAAAAAATGTTTTTTCCTTGTGATGAGGACTCTTAGGATTTACTCTAACAACTTCTGAGTAGACTATGCAGTGTTAACAGTGATCATTATGTTGTACGTGACATTCCCAATAATTATTCATGTTAATACTGGAAGTTTATACTTTCGACCACCTTTATTCCATCTGCTTCCCCACCTCTGGTAACCACAAATCTAATCTCTTTTTCTATGAGTTTTGTTTTTTAGATTGCACATATGAGATTATATAGGATTTATCTTTCTCTATCTGACTTATTTCACTTAGGATAATGCCCTCAAGTTTCATCCATCTTGTTGCAAGTGCAGGATTTCCTTCTTTTTTATGGCTGAATAGTATTTTGTTGTAGTGTGTGTGTGTGTGTTTGTGTGTGTGTGTGTGTGTGACATTTTCTTTATCCATTCATTCATCAAAGGACTCTTGGGTTGTTTCCATATCTTGGCTATTGCAGATAAGGCTGCTGTGAACATGGGGTTACAGATATTTCTTTGACATAGTGTTTTTGTTTCCTTTGGATATATTCCCAGAAGTGAATTTCCTGGATGGTATGGTAGTTCCATTTTTAATTTTTTGAGGAACTCTCCATACTGTTTTCCATAGTGGTTCTACCAATATACATTCCCACCAACAGTGCACAAGGGTTCTTTTCTCCACATCCTCCCCAGCATTTATCTCTTGGCTTTTTTCTAATTGCCATTCTCCCACACACCCACCCCATGTTTTAATGAGATATAATTGACATACATCACTATATAAGTTTAAGGCATAGATTATAATGGTCTGATTTGCATATATTGTGAAACGATTACCACAATAAGCTTAGTTACCATTTATCATTTAATATAGATACAATGAAAAGAATGCAAAAAACTTGTTTTTCCTTGTGATGCAAACTCTGAGGATTTACTCTATTAACAACTTTCATACATATCATTCAGCAGGGTTAATTCTAGTCATCATGTTCTGCATTACATCCCCAATACTTGTTTATTTTAAAACCGCAAGTTGTCCCTTTTGACCACCTTCTTCTGATTTCCACTCTCCCGACTGTCCACATCTGGTAACCACGAATCTGATCTCTCTTACTATGAGTTTAGTAGGGTTTTTTGTTTATTAGTTTTGTGTTTTTTTTTACATTCCACATATAAGTAAAATCATACAGTATTTGTCTTTCTCTGTCTGACTGATTTCACCTAGCATAATGCTCTCAAGGTCCATCCATAATGTTGCAAATGGCAGGATTTTCTTTTTTAGTGGCTAAGTAATATTCCATTGCATATATGTAGCACTTCTTCTTTATCAATTCATTTGTCAATGGACACTTAGGTTGTTTCCATGTCTTAGCTATTGTAAATAATGTTGCTATGAATATAAAGATGAAGACTATTTTTTGTTACTGTTTTCATTTCCTTTGGATATATTTCCAGAAGTGGAATTGCTAGATCATATGGTAGTTCTATTTTTAATTCGTTGAAGCACCTCCATACTATTTTTCTTAGTGGCAACTAGTTTGCAATCCAACCAACAGTGCACAAGTGCTCACTTTTCTCCACATCCTCACCAGCATTTGTTATCACTAGTATTGCTTTTTGTTTTGATGACCATTCTCACAGATGTGAAAGTGGTATCTCATTGTGGTTTTCATTTGCATTTCCCTAATGACTAGTGATGTTGAGCATCTTTTCATGTACCTGTTGGCCATTCATATACCTTCTTTGGAAAAATACCTATTCAGGTATTTTGCCCATTTTAAAACTGGATTATTTGGGGTTTTTTTGTTGTTTTGTTTTTTGCTATTGAGTTGGATAAATCTTTATATATTTTGGATAGTAACACCTTATCGGTTACATGGTTAGTAATTTTTTTCCCCCATTTTGTTGATTGTATTTTCAGTTTGTTGTTTGTTTCTTTTGCTATGCAGAAGTCTTTTAGCCCCACTTGTTTCTTTTTTATTTTTTTTGTTTGTGCTTTAGGTGTCATATCCAAAAAAATCATTGTGAAGACTCATGTCAAAGAGCTTTTTCTTGTTTTCTTCTACAAGTTTCCGGTCTCACATTTATGTCTTTAATCCATTTTGAGTTAATTTTTGTGAATGGTGTAACATAAAGGTCCAGTTTCATTTTTTTACATGTGAATATCCAGTTTTCCCAGCACCATTTATTGAAAGGACTGTCTTTTCTCCATTGAGTATTTTTGGCTCCCTTGCAAAATATTAGTTGACTGTATATGCTTGGGTTTATTTCTGTGCTCTCAGTTCTCTTTCATTGATCTATTTTTTTTATACCTGTACTGTTTTAATTACTTTAGCTTTGTGGTATAGCTGGAAATCAGAAAGTGTGATGCCTTCTGCTTTGTTATTCTTTCTCAGGATTGCTTTGGCTATTTGGGGTCTTAGTTCCATGTAAAATTAGGATTGTTTCTTCCTCACTCCTATAAAAAATGCCATTGGAATCTTGATAGAGATTGTACTAAATTTATAGATGGCTTTTTGGTAGTATCAGTTCTTCCAATCCATGAACACATGATACCTTTCCATTTATTTGTGTCTTCTTAAATTTCTTTCAACAATGTCTTGTAGTTTCCAAAATAGAGATGATGCTATTGTAAATGGTAGTAAATGGTATGCTATTGTAAATGGTAGCTTTATTCCTTTTTCAAGTAATTTGTTGCTAGTGTATAGAAAAGCTACTGATTTTGTATGTTAATTTTTGCATCCTGAAACTTTACTGAATTAGTTGATTGGATCTAACAGTTTTTTGGTGGAGTCATTAGAATTTTCTATATATAAAGTCATGTTATCTGCCAATAGAGACAATTTTACTTGTTCTTTTCCAACTCTGATGCCTTTTGTTTCTTTTTCTTGCCTGGTTGCTCTGACAAAGACTTCAGTACTATGTTAAATAGGAATAATGAGAGTGGGCATCCTTGTTTTCTTACTGATTTTAGAGGAAAAACTTTTGACTTTTCACCATTGAGTATGATGTCAGTTGTGGGCTTATCATGTATAGCCGTTATTAAGTTGATGGAAAGGCTCAGAAACCAAACAAAGGGTGATGAGAGAAACCAGAGGTTTAGCAATCTCAGAAAGCACCTATTACACCTTGGACTAGAGTAAAAATGGAAGGAGGCAATGTTTCTGGAGCTCAGAAGCCAGAGGCTTTTACTGAGAGAGTATAGTGAGAGAGACAGCATGGGGACAGAGTCCCAGAGAGCAGTTTCCAGGCTTTTGGCCTCATGTGGAAAGGTGTTAGCTCTGCTAACAGATGACCATCAGCTGTAACTAGCTGGCTATCAGCTGTAACCAGTTAGCCATTAGCCATTAATATAACTGCCGTGGCTAAGCTAGCAAGCACAGATTGCAGCTGGCGAGGTTGGTTGGTTGAGAAGCAGACAGCGGATTGTGAATCGTGTGGCTCCTGCTTCCTGTGTGTCCAATCCAGCCACCAACGAGAATATAGTGGTATGACTCCCCTATCTATGGCTCCTTTGGTGTTCCTTTTTGGCCTCACCATGTCCTGCGTTCTTGTGTGGGGAGTGGGATCAGAGACCCCGCATAATGGACTGTCTGTCTAGCAGAAGCTGAAGCCAAGGGGAAGACTCATTACCTAGAAGCAAGAGGGCAAAAGACTCTGAGACTACAGTTCTCTGTGGTACAGAACAGAGCAGAAGAAAAGTAGGAAATGAATCTGAGTTATTTCCATACCCAGAAAATGTTACTCATGTTGTCATGACTGTAATTATTTATGTGTCCCTCTCATCTCCATTACTAGACCACGTCTTCACATCTAGGGCCCTCACTGTGTCTACATGTAAAGCAAGTGCCATATATATGGAGAGTGGCATTCTCATAAAGTTGTTCAGTAATAAAATCAAAATGATTTCAGATTAAGAACAGTTTGTATAAGGAGGAAGTTCCAAGATGGTGGAATAGGTAAACACTACACCGGCTGCCTCCCAGGATCACATAAAATTACAGCTAAGTTATAGAAAAATCAACCTCGAGGATCATCTGAGGACTAGATGACTAGGACCCCTATAACTAAGGATATAAAGAAGAGGCCACATCAAGACTAGTAGTAGGGGTGGAGACTCAAAATGGGCTGGCCCCAAACCCACAGGTAGTGATTGATCACTGTGAGGGACACCTTGGTGGTGGAAGTCCCTCTGGAAGATGGATGGGTCCTGCTCCACACTGGGCTCCCCAGCCCAGGGGTCCTATGCCAGGAAGAAGAGTCCCTACAACATCTGGCAGTGAAATTAAGCAAGGGTTCTGCACATCTATCTCTGTGAGATGGAAGGCAGCTGGAAACCCAGACATCCTCTTAAAGGGCCATTGCATAGACTCACTCACTTGCAGGCACTCACCCTGGGCTCCATCAGAAGGATGGTGACTCAAGAGGTGCCAGAGATATACAGGGAGAGACTGAGTGGTGTGGCTTCAGGGTGATGGCTAGAGGGACAACTGCCATTATCCCTGTGTGGAGCCAACCTCATGTGTAACCTAAAGGAGAGCACCATCTTTCCTGTGCTGATCCCACCCCCACAGGGCTAAATCCAAGATCACATTGGTCTGGTAACATCCACATGTGTGTGCACCGCCTTGGTGACTCCCTTGGGCCCCACCCAAGTAGTGTGGCATTGTCCAGGGCACCCTCAGCGCTTGGGCAGCCAGCCTCACCCTATAAGCTGTGGGAGGCTTGTACAGCAGTAGATGGCCCATGGAGGCCTAGGAAACTTTCAGTGGTGGGTGGTCAGCCCTAGCTTGTGCTACAGCCCTTCTTGGGAAGCTCTCAGGGATCTATAAGCATGAGGCAAGTGAGGCTGGCCACTGCTCTCAGGGTGTTTTTCAGAGTGGCCCCAGGCTTGGTACTAGTGCAGGAGCTGAATCTGTATTAACTTTATAAAAACCACTGGCCACACCCCGTGACTCCCTGGGACCACGTCCCACCCAACTTGGGCAGCATCACCAGGGGCACTGTCAACACTGGGTCAACCAGCCTGGCCTATACACCTAAGGAAGCTCTTTCAGCCACTGAGCCTTAGGGGCTGCAGGCAGGTGGCAACAGGCCTAGGGGGACTCTGGACCTTTTGCTAAGCTGCCCCAGGCCCAGTACTGGTGCCAGCTGACCTCAATTCACAGTGAGGCCACCTCCACATGCCTCCTGGTCCAATATAGGCAGCAACAAATTGCATATAGCTTTGTAGCTCGTACCAGTTTGCCCTGGGCTGCATGAAAGCCCCTCCTAAGAGGCACTAGAAACAACATACCCAGAGGCTGGGCTCAGACCACACCAGAGCACTACCTAATTAGCCCCACAAGTGGCACACCAAAGGGTGGTATTAACAGGCACAAGAGCCCATGTGGGTGAATCTCTCTCTGAGGAGTCAGCCCTCACACAGCATTGTGGGCATAGACAATCCTCACAGCTAGTCAGCCTGAGTCAATCCCACCTACTGATGCACCAAAAACAACTAAAGCTCAACTACAACAGGGGAATACACACAATACACCCAAGGTACACTCCTGAAACACATGTACAGGCAATCAGAGAGGCTGCGCCACTGGACCACACAGGGCACCTACTATATAAGGCCACCCAGCAAAGACTGAGAGACATAGGAGATCTACCTAATACATAGAAGCAAACACAAAGAAGCAGCCAGAATGGAAAAAAAAAAAAAAAAAAAAAAAAGAAACATGTCCCAAATAAAAGAACAAGAGAGAGAGAGAGCTCCAGAAAAAGAACCAAATGAAATGGAGCCAACCAACCTACAGGAGACAGAGTTTAAAACACTGGTTATAAGAATGTTTAAGAAACAGTGAGAACTTCAACAAAGAGATAGTAAGCATAAAGAAGGACGTAGAAACCATAACAAAGAACCAGTGAGAAATAAAGGATACAATAACTAAAATGAAGAATGCACTAGAAGGGAATCATCAGCAGATTAGATGAAGAAGAGGATCAAATCTGTTTTAGAAGACAAAGTAGCAGAAAACACCCTATCAGAATAACAACAACAATAACAAACAAACAAACAAAAAAAGTAAAGATAGTTTAAGGGACCACTGAGACAACATCAAGCATGATAACATTTACATCATAGGAGTACCAGAAGGAGAAGAGAGGGAGCAAGGGATCGAGAACCTATTTGAAGAAATAATGGCTGTATAGTTCCCTAACCTGGCAAAGGAAATAGACACACAAGCCCAGGAAGTGCAGAGAGTCCCAAACAAGTTGTGGAAAGAAGAGGTCCACACCAAAACACACCAAGAATTATAATTAAAATGGCAAAGGTTAAAAACAGAGAATCGTAAAAGCAGCAAGAGAAAGACAACTAGTCACTTACAAGGGAGCTCCCATAAGACTATCAGCTGATTTCTCAACAGAAACTTTGCAGGCCAGAAGGGAGTGGCAGTAAATATTCAAAGTGATGAAAAGCAAGGGCCAACAATCAAGACTGTTCTACCCAGCAAGGCTATCATTTAAAATTGAAGGAGAGATAAAGAGCTCCCCAGAAAAATCTAAAGGAATTTATTACTACTAAGCCAGTATTGCAAGAAATGCTAAAGGGACTACTGAAAGAAGAAGTGGGGAAAACAAACAAAAGATCAATAATATGAATAATAAAATGGCAATAACTATGTACCTATCAATAATCAGTTTAAATGTAAATGGATTCAATGCTCCAATTAAAAGACACAGGGGAGCTGAATGGATAAGAAAACAAGACACATGCATATGCTGTCTACAAGAGACTCACCTCAGAATGAAAGACAAATGTAGGCTGAAAGTAAAGAGATGGAAAAAGATATTTCATGTAAATGGAAACAGACCAAAAAAAATCTGGGATATCAATATATTGGACAAAATAGAATTTGAAATGAAGACTATAATAAGAGACAAAGAAGGATAGTACATAATGATAAAGGGATCAATCCAACAAGAGGACTTAACACTAGTAAACATCTATGTACCCAATCTAGGAGCACCTAAATATGCAAAACAAATATTTACCAATATAAAGGGAAAGACGGATAGTAACACAATCATAATAGGGGACTTTAACACCCATTGACACCAATGGACAGATCTTCCAGACAGAAAATCAACAAGGAAACAGTGGTCTTAAATGACACACTAGACCAGATGGATTTAATTGATATTTTTAGAGCATTTCACGCCAAAGCAGAATATATATTCTTTTAAAGTGCACATGGAACATTTTCCAAGATAGACCACCTGTTAGGCTACAAAACAAGTCTAAGATTGAAATCATATCAAGTGTCTTCTCTGACCACAATTGTATGAAACTAGAAATCACAACAACAACAACAACAACAACAACAACAAAAACCTGAAAAACACATGAACAGTTGGAGGCTAAATAACATGCTAATAAACATTGAATGGGTTAACAATGAGACCAAGGAAGAAATCAAAAGATTCCTTGAGACAAATGAAAATGAAAACACAGTGACCCAAAATCTGTTGGACACAGTGAAAGCAGTCCTAAGAGGGAAATTCATAGCAATGCAGGCCTACCTAAAGAAACAAGAAAAATCTCAAATAAACAATATAACTTTATACTTAAGGGAACTGCAAAAAGAATAGCAAAGAAAGCCCAAAGTGAGTAGGATAAAGGAAATAATAAAGATCAAAGTGGAAATAAATGAAATAGAGGCTAAAAATAACAATACAAAAAATTGATGAAACCAAGAGCTAATTCTTTGGGGGAAACAATTGATAAACAATTAACCAGACTCATCAAGGAAAAGAAAAGAGGACTCAAATAAATAAAATCAGAAATGAAAGAGAAGTGACAATGGACACCACAGGAATACAAAAAAATTTAAGAAAATACTATGAGCAATTATACACCAACAAATTAAAAAATCTGGAAGAAATGGATACATTCTTAGAAGCATACAATCTTCCAAGGCTGAATTAAGAAGAAACAGAAAATCTGAACCAATTGATTACTACTAATGAAATTGAATCAGTAATCAACAAGCTCCCAACAAACAAAAATCCTGAACCAGATGGCTTCATAGGTGAATTCTACCAAACATTCAAAAAAGCATTAATACCTATTCTCAAATTATTCCAAAAAATTCAAGACAAGGAGAGGCTCCCAAGCTCATTCTACGAGGCCACCATTACCCTGATTCTAAAACCACACAAAGACATAAAAAAAAAAAAAAAAAAAAAAAAAATTACAGGACGATACTCCTGATGAACATA